>NC_069131.1:45749106-46949106 GCF_026914265.1 Mya arenaria | reverse complement strand
AACACACCATGGCGCCATACAGCAAAGCCATATCAACCCACCAAGGCGCCATTCAAATAAGCCATAAAACCCACCATGGCGCCATACAGCACAGCCATATCAACCAACCATTGCGCCATACAACACAGCCATCTCAATCCACCATTGCGCCATACAGCACAGCCACATTAACCTACCATGTCACCATACAGCACAGCCATATCAACCTACCATGGCACCATGCAGCACAGCCATATCAACCCACCATGGCGCCGTACAGCACAGTCATATCAACCCACCATGGCGCCATTCAATAAAGCCTTAAAACCCATCATGCACCATGCATTCCTGGACGTTGAAAACAACATTAATTTGAAGAAAAGAAAAAACGTATTTATTCAAATAAATACGTTAATCACAACGCAGCTTTCAGTACAAATTGAGACTAAGAATACTATCTACAAATCCTAAAATTACTAACAGTTTTGGAGTATAACATAGCAACAATAACACTGTCAGAATCCCTATGGAATGCTTTAAAATGTGTTTTAATACATCGAAAAATGAAGAAAAGAGATTACAAAAGAGGTAGCTTACCATGGTATTCAAATAAGAACAACACTTATATGCATCTTTCTATTTTAATGTAATAATTCATTTACGCAAAGAAATACCATTTATACCATCATTCACATTTCTGTTTTCAATATCTTACTTGAAGCACAAAGAACGCTACAGAAGATAAGATGTCCTTGAATCAGGCGTTATTTAATGATATGTTTTGAAATTATATCTTTAAAACCTACATTATGATGATACGATTGACTGCATACAAAGATACCAAAGATATGTATCTGTTGATTTGAACTCAATGTAAAAAAAAATAATGAGTAATAAATGGTTATCGAGTCTTTGGCGCCGTCATAACGGGGGAGTTTGTGGCCACGTACCTATTAATTGAAAAAGGCTAATATGGGTTGAGATGGCTGTGTACCTCCAGAACCTATCAAAGCATTAACAATTTACGAGATCAAGATCATTTTTGTTAAATTTTTACCTCTTGGTCCGGACCTAAATACTTAAGAATTGTTAGTCTAAGATGACATGAAGCAAAATCTTAATGATTAAGAACGGGCGGAGTGAGCGTAGCGCACAGGCCTTACCTAATCATTTATATTTTACTTCAGGTCATCTAAATGACATAGAATACAACCTCATTGGCTGACACATTGTCAACGCAAAATCTGACACAAGGAGTGTGTATTTGATGATGACAGTAGGCGGACATTTAAACACCTGCGAAAGTTGTAATCCAAATGATTAAGTCTATTACTGAATGATTGCTTTTTTGCCATTATATTGGCTCTATATGTAGAATGAAGGTTGACGTTTAAAACTTGCTAAAATCTTGGAAAAAATGCTTTACAAGATCCGTCTAATGTTCCATTCCAGTCTTTAATAAAATTGTCATTTAATCTATGTTTAAGATTAGAAAGAAATATTTTATCATTACCTACATGCTGGAAAATACATCAATGAATCCAACCTGTCTTATTAGGGTATCCTGTACAATCATTCAACGTGGAAAGGTACATTTTCTTTTTGAACTTAACACCCTTTGTAAGAATCAACTTAACCCAACACTTTATATTACTCAACACATACAATAATATGATATCTTAATGTCTGTTAACAAGAAAAAAAATAATAGTTTTAAGGTGTTTTTAATGTCACCAGTACCCACATTTTTTACTTATATTAATCCAATCCATTATAACTGAAACCTTCTTTCATTTTGAATATATCATGTAAATATTAGTTATCAGTTACTTTTGGAACGAGAGAGGGCAAATGGATTCGGCTTGTGTTGCTATAGCATATTAGACTGGTAACCATAACGGGGTAACCACCGACGAGGAGGAGGCGGACACACCACCGCCATTTAACCTGCCCCGAACTCTGAAAACCACATTCACGGTTATCGTTAATAAGACGGGTAAGTATCAGTGTAGTTTTTGTATATAGCTTCAGAGAATTTTTGATTGAATTTCTAATTGTCGGTGATATTGGCTTGTTAATATCATGCTATAAGTAACGTTAATTCTGTGTTGAATTTCTAGGACGGGACCTTTGGCAAAATATCGTGACACACTTGATTTTGTATTCATATAATTATAATATTATGTTTGTCCCATAATTTTTCTTCGTTTTATACATTTTTCACAAATATCACGGTGATGCAAATCAAGTTGTAAACATTTGTAAATCAAAATCCGTCATATCAAGAATCTTAATATTTTTGCAAGTGAAATTCAAACGCAGGAGCATCTGTGTATGTGTTTTTTGTATAATTATTTAAATTTGAAGAATATATTTATATTTATTTAGTTGAAATTTATCAAACCGTTATTTAAAACTTAAGTAACGATGGCTGGGTCATATACACGCATATTTATACGTAAAAGGAATATGGTTCTGACACACCAAATATCAATAATTTGGTTTGAGTGTTTCGGTTCAGTCTCGTGTTCTTCTGTTCAATGTTCCATTAGTGTTTAACATAAATTATTCTGTTATTTCTTTAGCATCATTCGGTTTTGAATAAAAGGATAGGGCAGGTTTAATTAATTGTTGAAAAAAAACGTATTGAGTCACTACACACTTTAAACTTACAAATTGTGTGAATTGCTGCGCCGTTTTCCGAATTGCCAACGCCAATCGTTTTCTCATTATTTATGAGAGGGGCGGGAATGGAAACACATAGAAATATTTTTTCTCTGAAGTCAGTAATACCGCCATAAATATTTTCCAGAACAACCAAGCAACATTTGGAGCGAGAAGGAAATCATTAATGTAAATTGTGACTCGACAGGCTTCTCAACGAGGCCATTTCGGTAATAATACAAACCATTCTTTGCTTTTGGTGAATATATATATATATATATATGTATGTACTAAATTAAGCTTTTCATAATTTTATTGCAATTTGCGTAGACATTTCATGAAACACCATGATTTGTCAATATATATTTAAGTTTCAAGTTGCATGAATAATGATTTTTGCGAGAATTAATACGTGTAGATAGACCCCGTTATTTGATGTTATCTCATTGATTTAATATTTTATCAGAACTATGATTTTAGTTCTTATAGTAATATGATGCCTAACAGCCATGTATGACACTAATAGAATACGAATGTTCTGTAAGCAGGTTGATATAAGTTGCAACGAAAACAACAATAACGCTATATTTGTTCCATGTTCCAATAATTGATCGATTGGAACCTCCGTTAGACCTAATGTTAACAATGTTTGAGTCAGACAACCGAGAAACAACCTCCGTAAGGTAGTTGAAAATCTCACATTATAATTCGCTCTGTTCAAGATCTCTCCCAGTTATTTTACTGACTACATGAATTTTCAAGTTAACAGTGCGGGCAAACACAACTGTCCATGCGAAAGTTACGACACCATGTCTTGCAATATCATGCATAATATACTTATGGTTAATTTGTTTTCGACTATGTTTCTTCCTGAGGTATTGCCAATAAACACGCTTAACCTACGGTGACTGTGATTGTCCCTTAATGATTGCCATTTTGAATGCTTTACCTATGTGTTTGTGATTTTGTTTGTCCCTGAGGTATTGCCAATTCACACGCTTTACCTACCTACTCGTTATTGTGTTTGTCCCTAATATTTTGCCTATTAACACTTTTACGATCTAGTTTGTGACTATGTCTTTCGATGAAGTATTGCCAATTAACACGCTTTACCTACGTGGTCTTGTGTCTTTACCTGAAGTATTGCCAATTAACACGCTTTACCTACGTGGTCTTGTGTCTCTCCCTGAAGTATTGCCAATGAAAACGCTTTACCTACGTGGTCTTGTGTCTTTCCCTGAAGTATTGCCAATTAACACGCTTTACCTACGTGGACTTGTGTTTTTCCCTGAAGTACTGTCAATAAACACGCTTTACCTACGTGGACTTGTGTCTTTCCCTGAAGTATTGTCAATGAACACGCTTAACCTACGTGGTCTTGTGTCTTTCCCTGAAGTATTGCCAATGAACACGCTTTACCTACGTGGTCTTGTGTCTTTCCCTGAAGTATTGCCAATGAACACGCTTTACCTACGTGGTATTGTGTCTTTCCCTGAAGTATTGCCAATGAACATACGTAGTCTTGTGTCTTTCCCTGAAGTATTGCCAATGAACACGCTTTACCTACGTGGTCTTGTGTCTTTCTCTGAAGTATTGCCAACGAACACGCTTAACCTACGTGGTCTTGTGTTTTTCCCTGAAGTATTGCCAATGAACATACGTAGTCTTGTGTCTTTCTCTGAAGTATTGCCAATGAACATACGTAGTCTTGTGTCTTTCCCTGAAGTATTGTCAATGAACATGCTTTACCTACGTGGTCTTGTGTCTTTCCCTGAAGTATTGCCAACGAACACGCTTTACCTACGTGGTCTTGTGTCTTTCCCTGATGTATTGCCAATGAACACGCTTTACCTACGTAGTCTTGTGTCTTTCCCTGAAGTATTGCCAATGAACACGCTTAACCTACGTGGACTTGTGTTTTTCCCTGAAGTATTGCCAACGAACACGCTTTACCTCCGTGGTCTTGTGTCTTTCCCTGAAGTATTGCCAATGAACACGCTTTACCTACGTGGTCTTGTGTCTTGCCCTGAAGTATTGCCAACGAACACGCTTAACCTACGTGGTCTTGTGTCTTTCCCTGAAGTATTGCCAATGAATATACGTAGTCTTGTGTCTTTCCCTGAAGTATTGCCAATGAACACGCTTTACCTACGTAGACTTGTGTTTTTCCCTGAAGTATTGCCAACGAACACGCTTTACCTACGTAGTCTTGTGTCTTTCCCTGAAGTATTGCCAATGAACACGCTTTACCTACGTGGTCTTGTGTCTTTCCCTGAAGTATTGCCAACGAACACGCTTAACCTACGTGGTCTTGTGTCTTTCCCTGAAGTATTGCCAATGAATATACGTAGTCTTGTGTCTTTCCCTGAAGTATTGCCAATGAACATACGTAGTCTTGTGTCTTTCCCTGAAGTATTGCCAATGAACACGCTTTACCTACGTGGTCTTGTGTCTTTCCCTGAAGTATTGTCAATGAACACGCTTTACCTACGTGGTCTTGTGTCTTTCCCTGAAGTATTGCCAACGAACACGCTTTACCTACGTGGTCTTGTGTCTTTCCCTGATGTATTGCCAATGAACACGCTTTACCTACGTAGTCTTGTGTCTTTCCCTGAAGTATTGCCAATGAACACGCTTAACCTACGTGGACTTGTGTTTTTCCCTGAAGTATTGCCAACGAACACGCTTTACCTACGTAGTCTTGTGTCTTTCCCTGAAGTATTGCCAATGAACACGCTTTACCTACGTGGTCTTGTGTCTTTCCCTGAAGTATTGCCAACGAACACGCTTTACCTACGTGGTCTTGTGTCTTTCCCTGAAGTATTGCCAACGAACACGCTTAACCTACGTGGTCTTGTGTCTTTCCCTGAAGTATTGCCAACGAACACGCTTAACCTACGTAGTCTTGTGTCTTTCCCTGAAGTATTGCCAATGAACACGCTTTACCTACGTGGTCTTGTGTCTTTCCCTGAAGTATTGCCAATGAACATGCTTAACCTACGTGGTCTTGTGTCTTTCCCTGAAGTATTGCCAACGAACACGCTTAACCTACGTAGTCTTGTGTCTTTCCCTGAAGTATTGCCAATGAACATGCTTTACCTACGTGGTCTTGTGTCTTTCCCTGAAGTATTGCCAACGAACACGCTTTACCTACGTGGTCTTGTGTCTTTCCCTGAAGTATTGCCAACGAACACGCTTAACCTACGTGGTCGTGTCTCTTTCCCTTAAGTATTGTCAATGAACACGCTTAACCTACGTGGTCTTGTGTCTTTCCCTGAAGTATTGCCAATGAACATACGTAGTCTTGTGTCTTTCCCTGAAGTATTGCCAATGTACACGCTTTACCTACGTGGTCTTGTGTCTTTCCCTGAAGTATTGTCAATGAACACGCTTTACCTCCGTGGTCTTGTGTCTTTCCCTGAAGTATTGCCAACGAACACTCTTAACCTACGTGGTCTTGTGTCTTTCCCTGAAGTATTGCCAATGAATATACGTAGTCTTGTGTCTTTCCCTGAAGTATTGCCAATGAACATACGTAGTCTTGTGTCTTTCCCTGAAGTATTGCCAATGAACACGCTTTACCTACGTGGTCTTGTGTCTTTCCCTGAAGTATTGTCAATGAACACGCTTTACCTACGTGATCTTGTGTCTTTCCCTGAAGTATTGCCAACGAACACGCTTTACCTACGTGGTCTTGTGTCTTTCCCTGATGTATTGCCAATGAACACGCTTTACCTACGTAGTATTGTGTCTTTCCCTGAAGTATTGCCAATGAACACGCTTAACCTACGTGGTCTTGTGTCTTTCCCTGAAGTATTGCCAACGAACACGCTTTACCTACGTAGTCTTGTGTCTTTCCCTGAAGTATTGCCAATGAACACGCTTTACCTACGTGGTCTTGTGTCTTTCCCTGAAGTATTGCCAACGAACACGCTTTACCTACGTGGTCTTGTGTCTTTCCCTGAAGTATTGCCAACGAACACGCTTAACCTACGTGGACTTGTGTCTTTCCCTGAAGTATTGCCAACGAACACGCTTAACCTACGTAGTCTTGTGTCTTTCCCTGAAGTATTGCCAATGAACACGCTTTACCTACGTGGTCTTGTGTCTTTCCCTGAAGTATTGCCAATGAACATGCTTAACCTACGTGGTCTTGTGTCTTTCCCTGAAGTATTGCCAACGAACACGTTTAACCTACGTAGTCTTGTGTCTTTCCCTGAAGTATTGCCAATGAACATGCTTTACCTACGTGGTCTTGTGTCTTTCCCTGAAGTATTGCCAACGAACACGCTTTACCTATGTGGTCTTGTGTCTTTCCCTGAAGTATTGTCAATGAACACGCTTAACCTACGTGGTCTTGTGTCTTTCCCTGAAGTATTGCCAATGAACATACGTAGTCTTGTGTCTTTCCCTGAAGTATTGCCAATGAACACGCTTTACCTACGTGGTCTTGTGTCTTTCCCTGAAGTATTGTCAATGAACACGCTTTACCTCCGTGGTCTTGTGTCTTTCCCTGAAGTATTGCCAACGAACACTCTTAACCTACGTGGTCTTGTGTCTTTCCCTGAAGTATTGCCAACGAACACGCTTAACCTACGTGGTCTTGTGTCTTTCCCTGAAGTATTGTCAATGAACACGCTTAACCTACGTGGTCTTGTGTCTTTCCCTAAAGTATTGCCAACGAACACGCTTAACCTACGTGGTCTTGTGTCTTTCCCTGAAGTTTTGCCAATGAACACGCTTAACCTACGAGGTCTTGTGTCTTTCCCTGAAATATTGCCAATGAACACGCTTAACCTACGTGGTCTTGTGTCTTTCCCTGAAGTATTGCCAACGAACACGCTTAACCTACGTGGTCTTGTGTATGTGTGGCTGTGTTGGTCCCTGAAGTATCGCCATTTAACACGCTTTACCTACGTGTTAGTGGCTGTGTTGGTCCCTGAAGTATCGCCAATGAACACGCTTTACCTACGTGTTAGTGGCTGTGTTGGTCCCTGAAGTTTCGCCAATGAACACGCTTTACCTACGTGTTAGTGGCTGTGTTGGTCCCTGAAGTATCGCCAATGAACACGTTACAGGAGCGAACCATAAACAATAGTACATGTAAATAATTTTTCATCCGTTGGCATTTTATTTTAATTATATTTACACTTCTCTAAAGAAAATACAGAATTAAAGTAAATTAAAAGTATGTTTTATTTACTGCTTCAGGTGGAGGCTATGGTGATGCTGGTGCTCGGATTCCTGTCGATCCTGATGATGATCCGACTTCGCTTTATGGCACAAAGCATATCTTACAAGCGATTCACCGACGTCAAATCGCTATCATTTTAATACAAAGCATACTCCATGATCTACTTGCCGACGTGTTGACACTAGCATTTTCCCCGTTACTCAATTTAACGAATTGTATGCATCAAATGCGTGTGCTCTTCAATTAAAAGTGTATTATCAGTTTTTTAACTCTTTTTTTATTAAAGTAGGATACTATTTGGAACCTTTAAAGTGATATGACAGTTAATGTTTTGTCATAAATTTTGTAATATGTTGATTGACATGTATATTTCTAACTAAGATATTCTCCATGAGTTTCTCCATCGAAGTCTTAGATTATTTAACATAAACGTAAAATATGACAACACACCATACTTCCACAATAAATGTGTTATATTGCAAACTGGTTTAAGTGGTGTTTATACAAATGACAGTACTTCAAACATTGTATGTCATTTTATGTATATCACGAAATATTGAACAAATTCAAATACTTGAATAGTCGTAATACTTGACAAAAACAGGAATTTCACATAATTTATAAATAACGGCTAATGCTCCCCTGATCTTCTATTCATACATGTATTTACATTATTCAGCATTTCTGATTGATGTCGACGAAATCATGAACGTTTTAAATAGAATAATGAAGTGTTACGCTATTGTAAAGTTTTGACTTCAATATATAATCCTTCATCATACATGTATACGCAAATAAATATTACTTATCTGTCATTTGCCTTATCTGCCTAGTTATTGTCACTTTATACATTCCGTTGTGTTCTGAAAGCTGCATCAAACCTTTCACACAACGTGTATATAATTGGTCAATACAGGTCAAACCACCCCAAATCATGTATATGGTCGGTCTTTGCAGGTTAAAATTGCCCCAACTGGTGTATATAATTGGTCAATACAGGTCAAACTGCCCAAAATCGTGTATATGGTGGGTCATTGCAGGTCAAATTTGCCACAAATCGTGTCTATAAATGGTCAATACAGGTCAAACTGTCCCAAATTGGGTATATGGTGGGTCATTGCAGGTCAAATTTGCCACAAATCGTGTATATAAATGGTCAATACAGGTCAAACTGCCCCAAATTGTGTATATGGTGGGTCATTGCAGGTCAAATTTGCCACAAATCGTGTATATAAATGGTCAATACAGGTCAAACTGCCCCAAATTGGGTATATGGTGGGTCATATCAGGTCAAATTTGCCACAAATCGTGTATATAAATGGTCAATACAGGTCAAACTGCCCCAAATTGGGTATATGGTGGGTCATTGCAGGTCAAATTTGCCACAAATCGTGTATATAAATGGTCAATACAGGTCAAACTGCCCCAAATTGTGTATATGGTGGGTCATTGCAGGTCAAATTTGCCACAAATCGTGTATATAATTGGTCAATACAGGTCAAACTGCCCCAAATTGGGTATATGGTGGGTCATATCAGGTCAAATTTGCCACAAATCGTGTATATAAATGGTCAATACAGATCAAACTGCCCCAAATTGTGTATATGGTGGGTCATTGCAGGTCAAATTTGCCACAAATCGTGTATATAATTGGTCAATACAGGTCAAACTACCCCAAATTGGGTATATGGTTGGTCATTGCAGGTCAAATTTGCCACAAATCGTGTATATAAATGGTCAATACAGGTCAAACTGCCCCAAATTGGGTATATGGTGGGTCATTGCAGGTCAAATTTGCCATAAATCGTGTATATAAATGGTCAATACAGGTCAAACTGCCCAAAATCGTGTATATGGTGGGTCATTGCAGGTCAAATTTGCCACAAATCGTGTCTAGAAATGGTCAATACAGGTCAAACTGTCCCAAATTGGGTATATGGTGGGTCATTGCAGGTCAAATTTGCCACAAATCGTGTATATAAATGGTCAATACAGGTCAAACTGCCCCAAATTGGGTATATGGTGGGTCATTGCAGGTCAAATTTGCCACAAATCGTGTATATAAATGGTCAATACAGGTCAAACTGCCCCAAATTGTGTATATGGTGGGTCATTGCAGGTCAAATTTGCCACAAATCGTGTATATAAATGGTCAATACAGGTCAAACTGCCCCAAATTGTGTTTATGGTGGGTCATTGCAGGTCAAATTTGCCACAAATCGTGTATATAATTGGTCAATACAGGTCAAACTGCCCCAAATTGGGTATATGGTGGGTCATATCAGGTCAAATTTGCCACAAATCGTGTATATAAATGGTCAATACAGGTCAAACTGCCCCAAATTGGGTATATGGTGGGTCATTGCAGGTCAAATTTGCCACAAATCGTGTATATAAATGGTCAATACAGGTCAAACTGCCCCAAATTGGGTATATGGTGGGTCATTGCAGGTCAAATTTGCCACAAATCGTGTATATAAATGGTCAATACAGGTCAAACTGCCCCAAATTGTGTATATGGTGGGTCATTGCAGGTCAAATTTGCCACAAATCGTGTATATAATTGGTCAATACAGGTCAAACTACCCCAAATTGTGTATATGGTGGGTCATTGCAGGTCAAATTTGCCACAAATCGTGTATATAAATGGTAAATACAGGTCAAACTGCCCCAAATTGGGTATATGGTGGGTCATTGCAGGTCAAATTTGCCATAAATCGTGTATATAAATGGTCAATACAGGTCAAACTGCCCAAAATCGTGTATATGGTGGGTCATTGCAGGTCAAATTTGCCACAAATCGTGTCTATAAATGGTCAATACAGGTCAAACTGTCCCAAATTGGGTATATGGTGGGTCATTGCAGGTCAAATTTGCCACAAATCGTGTATATAAATGGTCAATACAGGTCAAACTGCCCCAAATTGTGTATATGGTTGGTCATTGCAGGTCAAATTTGCCACAAATCGTGTATATAAATGGTCAATACAGGTCAAACTGCCCCAAATTGTGTATATGGTGGGTCATATCAGGTCAAAATTACCCCACCATCGTGTTTATAGTGGGTCAATGAAGGCCAAATCTGCCAAACAACGTGTTTATAGTGGGTCAATGAAGGCCAAATCTGCCAAACAACGTGTTTATAGTGGGTCAATGAAGGCCAAATCTGCCAAACAACGTGTTTATAGTGGGTCAATGAAGGCCAAATCTGCTAAACAACGTGTTTATAGTGGGTCAATGAAGGCCAAATCTGCCAAACAACGTGTTTATAGTGGGTCAATGAAGGTCAAATCTGTCAAACAAGGTGTTTATAGTGGGTCAATGAAGGCCAAATCTGCCAAACAACGTGTTTATAGTGGGTCAATGAAGGCCAAATCTGCCAAACAACGTGTTTATAGTGGGTCAATGAAGGTCAAATCTGCCAAACAACGTGTTTATAGTGGGTCAATGAAGGCCAAATCTGCCAAACAACGTGATTATAGTGGGTCAATGAAGGCCAAATCTGCCAAACAACGTGTTTATAGTGGGTCAATGAAGGCCAAATCTGCCAAACAAGGTGTTTATAGTGGGTCAATGAAGGTCAAATCTGTCAAACAAGGTGTTTATAGTGGGTCAATGAAGGCCAAATCTGTCAAACAAGGTGTTTATAGTGGGTCAATGAAGGACATATCTGTCCCAAATCGTGTATAAAGTTGGTTTATGCAGTTCAAAATATATTGCACATTGTGTATTTAATGTGTCAATGAAGGTCAAAGCCGCCACCCATCTTATAGTTAGTAGGTCAATGGACGTCATCACTTTGTGTATATGGCGGGTAAATGCAGTTCAAACCTGTCATACATCGTGTATATGGTAGGTCAATGAAGGTCAAACCTGTCATACAACTTATATATAGCGGGTCAATGAAGGTCGAACCTGCCATATATCGTGTACATTGTAGGCCAATGAAGGTCAAACCTGCCATACATCGTGTCTATGGTAGGCCAATGAAGGTCAAACCTGCGATATATCGTGTATATAGCGGGTCAATGAAGGTCAAACCTGCCATACATCGTGTATATAGTAGGTCAATGAAGGTCAAACCTGCCATACATCGTGTATATAGTAGGTCAATGAAGGTCAAACCTGCCATACATCGTGTATATAGCGGGTCAATGAAGGTCAAACCTGCCATACATCGTGAATATAGTAGGTCAATGAAGGTCAAACCTGCCATACATCGTGTATATGGTAGGCCAATAAAGGTCAAACCTGCCATAAATCTTGTATATAGCGGGTCAATGAAGGTCAAACCTGTCATACAACTTATATATAGCGGGTCAGTGAAGGTCAAACCTGCCATACATCGTGTATATAGTAATCCAATGAAGGTCAAACCTGTCATACATCGTGAATATAGTAGGTCAATGAAGGTCAAACCTGTCATACAACGTGTATATAGCGGGTCAGTGAAGGTCGAACCTGCCATACATCGTGTATATAGTAGGCCAATGAAGGTCAAACCTGTCATACATCGTGAATATGGTAGGTCAATGAAGGTCAAACCTGTCATACAACTTATATATAGCGGGTCAATGAAGGTCAAACCTGCCATACATCGTGTATATGGTAGGCCAATAAAGGTCAAAACCTGTCATACATCTTGTATATAGCGGGTCAATGAAGGTCAAACCTGCCATACATCGTATACGGTAGGCCAATAAAGGTCAAACCTGTCATACATCTTGTATATAGCAGGTCAATGAAGGTCAAACCTGCCATACATCATATATATACTAGGTCAATGAAGGTCAAAACTGCCATACATATTGTATATAGCGGGTCAATGTAGGTCAAACCTGCCATACATCGTGTATATGGTAGGCCAATGAAGGTCAAACCTGCCATAAATCTTGTATATAGCGGGTCAATGAAGGTCAAACCTGTCATACAACTTATATATAGCGGGTCAGTGAAGGTCGAACCTGCCATACATCGTGTATATGGTAGGCCAATGAAGGTCAAAACTGTCATACATCTTGTATATAGCGGGTCAATGAAGGTCAAACCTGCCATACATCATGTGTATAGTTAGCCATTGCAAAGTGCGAAAGCAGGTCATGTTGTTCATGTAGACAATAATATTATTAAGGTCCATTACGTAGAAAGCATAAATAATATAAGATTTAATATTCAAACATTAAACATGTCTGTGATTAATATATACATATATAATCACATGGAGGCTCTTGGTTGAAAGTCTAATGGCAATCTAAGTGAATATCTCAGTTGAAAATACGAGTAATGCTCATTCTAAAGATACGTATAATGTAAAATACATGAACCGGCCTGTCTGGGGGCAAACGGTGAAGGTAAAACCACTACTTAACGAGAGACTAACTAAGTAAAACTCCGACATACAACCGCACACACCGATACACAGCGTCACACAACGACACAAAACGTCAAACACCGACACACTGCGTCACACACCGACAAAACACGACACACAACGACACACAGCGTCGCAGACCGACACAACACGACACACAACGACACACAGCGTCGCAGACCGACAAAAAAAGTCACACAACAACACACAGCGTCACACACCGACACAACACGTCACACAACGACACACACTGTCACAAACCGACATAACACGTCACACAACGACACACAGCGTCACAAACCGACATAACACGTCACACAACGACACAACACGTCACACAACGACACACAGCGTCGCACACCGACAAAAGTCGTCAAACACCGACACACAGCGTCACAAACCGACACACGTCACAATCCGATACAAAACGCCACGCACCGAAACAAACCGACATATAACGACAGACATCGTCACACAACGTCATACAAAACGTCACACACTTACTCAAAACGTCACACAGCGACACACGTCACAATCCGATACAAAACGCCACGCACCGAAACAAACCGACATATAACGACAGACATCGTCACACAACGTCATACAAAACGTCACAAACCGACACACAGTGATGCCTTTATATACAAAAAGTTTCTGTTTTGAATATCAAAGGCACTAAATATCTTCAGATATGTTGTTTATCTCACTTTATGTACCCAAAATGGTATTAATCAACATTTTAGTGACAAACAAAGATTCAGACGCCTGTGGAAAGCTGTAGCGAGTCATGTTATCAAGGTGACGAGATGGTTTTACGCAACGGTGCATGACGAATGGTTAAATGTCCGGAAGTGATGTCATTCGTGTCAAAGATTGCAACATTCTCTTACTGAGTTCGATCCTTTCGTAACTGTTATCCGACGACAGTAGGATTTTTTCTCGAAGGTCCGGGAGAACCTTCGTCCCATTTTTTGACACGTTGTGCTTCTTTTGGCGCCACGTGACTAAATGCCATTGAAGCATCAAGAATGCTTTGTAAACCTGTAGATATTGTGTATGTTTCATTTTCCTCTGGTCCTACTTTATTATGTTTGTGAAAAAGCGTTTTAATGCTCTGCCTAAATTTTAAATTTAACGTTGTTATAACTACTGGTGTGGAAAGAGAGCAAACATAGGTAAGGAACGTAACAATTCGGAAGGCGTTGTTTGAAGAAGTGTTATAACTAGCTGCAATCACAATGTAGAGTGAACGAGGAAAACAAGTACATAAATACACAGTTGTGATGATTAGAAAAGTTCGCATTGCCCTGTAAGTGCTGCGGGCGTAGTTAACCCCTTGTCCTGCCGCCGGCCCCGAGTACATAGCGATCGCTAACTGGGCTATTGCTGTTACTCTGTGATGTGAACGAGCTTCCGTCACCACTATCACCAGAGATATGACAATAAGAACGGAGGGCAACACTGTGGAGATTAACTCCGTCAACAGAGCTAAATGTGGCCATTGTCTGTAATCTAAGAAACACTGTCGATGATACTCCAGCAATCGATATGCGCCGACAAATGAGAGTGGCAGAGAAGCGAATATTAAGCTGATTATCCAGATCAATGCAATCATAACGGCGATAGTTCGTTTGGTGATGTAATTGCTGTAATTAAGCGGGTGGGATATCGCTATACATCTGTCCAATGAAACTCCAAGCAAACTTAAAGATTTTGATGACGTTGCGAGCGACGACACAAATCCTACCATTTTACAGGAAGACTCTTGTAGCCTTATTGAAGAATCAAAATAAATAACTGCAGTAAAAGGTATCACGAAAGTGCACGAGATTAGTTCACTGGTTGCTACACAAGCCAACAAGGCGTTTGTTTTTGTATGAAGATACGGGGTGCGAAGTATCGCAAGGATCAGCACAAGATTCGTTGTCAAAATTGCTAGGACGAGCAAGCATATTACAACACCCAACACAATAGAGAGTCCAGCAGGAATATGTGTGTATTCTTGTCTCTCATTCCCATTATTCGAGATGTAGCTGGTTTCGTTCATAGTACAACAAACGTCGTCATATTCCTGACAACACTTTATTCCATAAACAAACACCACCCAAGAACAGTATTACTATAACGTCCATTCAAAGCGTATGTATATCCAAGTTCACGGCTATAATACATGCTTTTATGCAAGCATAGTTTAAGACGTTATTGTTGTGTGTCTTGCTGCACTAACAATCCTTCAGTTTCTCCGACCTTATTTAACACGTTTCCAAGATTTGGTATTTTAAAATGAGAACAGTAATGGTGGTGATATTTCTGTGTTCACTGTGATGTTTTTCCTTACAACAATCTCACCTGATTGAATGTGCTGAAAGGGAACTATTGACTTTCTGTCTCACGTAATGGCTTTAGAGAGATGGTTTGTCACGTTCAATACTCCCCTCAGTCGTTACTAAGTAATGGTGTAACTGATATTTTATTCCTCAATCTCTATAGAGTGATATAATTAAAATAGCCGTTGCCGCCTGAAATGAAATTAAAGGTCGATTAGTATATACAAAGGCATGTTTGTTTTATTGTGGCAAAAACATTTTCTCGGACAAGCGTGGTCAGTTAAAAACCGCAAACAATCTAATATAATGTTGAAAAAATAACATCACAATAACATGGCAAACAATGCAAAGCTCACATTATTTCGTTTATCAAAATAATTTTGAAGCACATGTATTGCGTTTTCAAAAATACTCTCTGTGGGACAGGTCGTCTTTAATCAGAAAAATCTTCATCTAATTAAGATCAACTTTCAAAGGCCAGTAAATCTCAATACGTCGACGGTAATAACGTCAACTTTCATATTAAAAATTACACGACGTCGGCGGCAATAACGTCAACATTCAAAACTAGGGAAACACACGACGTCGACGTCAATAACGTCAACATTCAAAACCAGTAAATCACACGACGTCGAGGTAGATGACGTCGACATTCAAAACCAGTTAATCACACGACATCGGCGGCAATAACACCAACATTCAAAACTTGGAAAACACACGACGTCGACCACGATAACGTCAACATTCGAAATTAGGGAAAACCCACGACATCGCCGGCTATAACGTCAACATTCAAAAACCAGGATATCACATTCTAGCACACCGGATAAGCATTTCCGTTGAATTCGGCAGTGCTGGCACCCCCCCCCCCATGCCAGATGGGTCACGCGATGTGTCGCAATACTTTCTAGTTCTTTTATTATATACTTTATTTAACTATACAGATTTCAATAGATGAGTTCCATTAACATCAACTTTGCAAAAATATACTTTCAAAACAAAACAAAATAACCCTTAAAAGACGTGATATCGAAGGAACTTCTTGACGTATGGAGTGAATAAATATACTGCGCGTCATGACGTCAGTAAACATATTCGCACGCGCTTTTTGGTGGAATGTACAAAAATGCGCTTTTCTATGCATTTTTCACAAAATATGTAATTTAAGGTATGCTAGAAAAAATATCAATCATATGCTTCCATTCCGGATAGAAAAATCCAGCCTTCGGGCACGCTGAGAAGCCGGTTACTCGGCAAGCCTCGCTACCTGGCAACGCAGGTGCCCTCGAGTCGGATTTTTCTTTCCGGAACGGAAACGCATGACAGATATTGTGACGACTTCGACGGTGATAACGTCAACATTCAAAACCAGGAAAACACACGACGTCGACGGCGTAACGACAACATTCAAAACCAGGAAATCACACTACGTAGACGGCGATAACATCAATATTCAAAACCAGGGAGTCACACCATGTTGGCGGCAATAACGTCAACATTCAGAACTGGGAAATCACATGACGTCGACCGCGATAACGACAACATTCAAAACTAGGAAAACCTAGGACGTCGACGGCGATAACGTCAACATTCAAAACCAGGAAATCACACGACGTCGAAGGCGATAACGTAAACATTCAAAATCCGGAAAACACACGACGTCGACGGCGATAACGTCAACATACAAAACCAGGAAAACACACGACGTCGACGGCGATAACGTCAACATACAAAACCAGGCAAACACGCGACGTCAACTGCGATAACGTCAACATTCAAAACCAGGAAATCACACGACGTCGATGGCGATAACGTCAACATACAAAACCAGGAAAACACAGACGTCGAGTGCGATAACGTCAACATACAAAACCAGGAAAACACACGACAACATATTTATTGTAATTTGCAAACATCTTATTCGGTATAACATTTTGAAATTCATACCATTAGGAATAGTTGTACATCCATTTTGTCTACTAAAATAGCTTCTGCCTATTATTATGAATTGTGTCATTTGGCATAAGAAAAATATCATCAAGGCTGTGGCCAGGATACAATCAGGAAGAGTAAATATTCGCATTTAACTCCTTAAAGCTATTGGTTAATTTTAATGTGTTTACCTGCTTGATGATCGCTATTACTTTATAAAGGATTGGTTTCACGGCCTTTTATAAACTTGCGCAATTGCGACATAAGTGAATGTATTTGTATACTTTTAAGGTGATTTATCAGAAGCGATACAAAATGATTGTGATTTGGATGTACGTGTTTGCCTTGTTCAAGCTGACATACTGGTATCTATTATTTAAGCAAAATATAAGTAGGACTCACAATGTCAGATACGAGGGCGAATAAAAAACCGCGGACTTGATTTTTTTCTTATCATTTTCAATGGATATCGAGGTATTCTTTTAGACAAAGAAAATTGAAGGAAAATAAGCAAATAAAATGCATGAAATATATTGTATTTTGATGATTGATAAAGCAATGAACTGCTTAGACGGAGCACACGGCATAATTGGGATTGTGTATAAATGTTTTGATGATTAAATATATGCACATGCGAGTTATACTACAAAACTTATTCACTGTAAATCATGAATGAGTAAGTTTCGAGGACCTAACGTTACCTAGCCTTTCTATGTCTTAAAGCTGCACTCTCACAGAGTTACCATTTTTACAACTTTTTTAAAAAAAATCTTGGAAAGAGCAAATTTTGCGTAAATATCTGCAAATCAATGATATAAGATTGCTGACAAAAAATCAGATCGTAGATTTTCATATTTCCGTTTGAACTTAAATATAAAAATCTGCGATCTATTTTTTTGTCAGCAGTCTTATTTAACTGGTTTCCATGGATTTTCCCAAAAAAATGGCTCGTTCCAAGACAAAAAAAAGTTTTTAAAACGTTCAATCTGTGAGAGTGCAGCTTTAAAGTCGTCAGTTTCTTTTCAATCTGGCTCTCCTCTAGGTAAACGCGTTAAGATTATGTGAACCATTAGTGTTCGAAAAATTAAAGCATTTTTATTCTGTATGATAACATCGCAATCACATTTCCTTTCGAATTGATTAGATTACTCAGCTTTTCACAATGTGCTTGGGCGAAAGCCATTTGCATGCACGCGTCTATGAAAACGTTTTTTTAGCGTAACGTTTTGTGTGGTTTAAACTTGTCCCCCTTGAATCGTATATGTCATCTGCGACGTTACAATTACAGGAATGTCTGTATGACGACGTTTGAAACAGGGTGACGACAATAGCATATTAAAATCATTCAATTAATCCATTAAAAGCACATGTATTTGAAAGATTAACAGCACTTTATAACTGCCCTTTCTGAAATGATATGTTGTTAGACTTAAAGCTGCACTCTCACAGATATGCAAATTTTACAACTTTTTTTTTTATTTTTGTCTTGGAAAGAGCAAAATTTTGCGTAAATATCTGCAAACCAATGATACAAAAAATCAGATCGTAAATTTTCATATTTCCGTTTGAAAATTAATGTTTTATGGCTTAAACTGTTACTAACGGTTTAAGAAAAATGCATAAAACATCAATTTTTGAACTAAAATATAAAAATCTGCGATCTAATTTTTTGTCAGCTGTCTTATATGAGTGGTTTCCATTGATTTTCGCAAAAATGGGCTCGTTCCAAGACAAAAAATAAAAAAGTGGTCAAAACGTTCAATCTGTGAGAGTCCAGCTTTAAATATGCTGAATGAAATGGGGTAAGTAATGAATCATTAACATAATCGGACGAAAGCTTTGCAGTAGATTGGCATAATATCAGAATTACAGCCAACAACAGATGCTTGGAAGAGTCGTAGTTCTGGACTAGAACACACAAGTGCTGTGTTCACTTTATCAACGTTTATGTAATAATGTTGTGAAGAACATATTCTAGTATGAACTTGACGGAGATTCATTCCTTTGACATATACCGACCTGGTGACCTTAGGAGCCCATGCATGACGACTTAAAGATCTATGGATCCAAAGGTCGTCAGACCGACTCCTGGTGTAAATATGAAAGTGTTAGTGTATTTAATATCAGTGTGTGTATATCACGTGATAAATTACATCATATATGCTACGTCGGAGGGCAAGATTTTGCTTACAATGAAGATCTAAAACAACGATAACTTTTCTTTTACTACACCATTTTAAATAAAACAAGGGGCAGTCTATGCCACTTAAAGAGCACCGCCTTCGTTTTATTACCGGAGTTTGATAAGGTGGTTAGTTTCATCAAAAACTTCAACAAACCTGTTTCCAAAATAATGTTTTTACAGTGCTTCGTCAGACGGCCGTTTTGTGAAAAGGTTTGTCGAAGTGTTTAAGAAACTAAACTCTCAATCAATCTCTGGTGAAAGACCGAAGGCGGGGCTCCGTAAGCGCCGTACACTGCGCTATGTTTCATTTAAAAAAAATCGTGAAGAAAAAGTGAAGTTATCTTTGTTTAAAGTCTTCATTCGCAGCAAAATGTTGTCATCCAACGTTGCATTTATGACGCAATTTTTCACGTGGTATACACACACTGAATATAAGGTTTATAACCAATCTACCGTATACGCGGGAAGGGTGCCAGCAAGCCGGGTATCAAACACTGAACAATGACGATGTCATTTATATAAATGTGGTGGAAAGTGACGACTTAAGGTCCTCGTACGTCAGATAGTAGCGCAAATCTGTCAAATCTGAGTAATATTTTAATAAGTCAAAATGTGTACTAAACAGAATTTCTTATATATGTTTTTCTCAAAACACATTTCCGTCAGGATTCTGGCTCATAAGTATTCTAAAATTACATTCATGTTTAGCTTTACCAATTTGCTTAATGTAAAGTCATAACATTAGCGTTAAATTAAGTACCTCTTTTTATATCACAAAATAGACAGCTTTTAAAGTATTCGATGTACGAATAGACTTGCCATTTCACCGAGCAGTTCACAATAATGTTAAATGATTATAACTGTTGACCCTTTTTAGTTTTTAAATTATTTAAAACGGTATTGGTTGCTGATTACTGCTATGTTAAATATATTATGATTGGATATTATGATCAAAACAATTTTGTAACTTGATGAGCATCCATTTTCGTTCAGCTCGGGTCAGTTCCGGTACGCAGTGCGGAATGGTGTGTACGCCCCTACGTTCAACTACGAACAGGACATGGACCTCGTGGGCAACAACACTCTCGTCTACTATATGAACAAGGCGTGTGACATATATCCAGAAACGTTCACCAAGTGCGTTTACAGTTTTGTTTCAGTTTTTCACCATGGTTATAAAATAAAGGTTGTGCTCTCATCTTAGAAATAATACAAATATTATGTATATATATGCAAATATAGGCAAGCTGGCTTTAAGTTCATATATACGAGATGCGGTTACACAGTAAGACATTTGATGTGATGTGACGTAATACACAAATACATATGCATGTTCACTTAAAATTAATTTATCGTTGTGTCAGTTATGTTGCCAAGTATTTCCCGGGGCTGGGCTACTCCATCGAGTCCATTAATGGACAGACGGGCAACTGGCATCAGGACAAGACCTACTGGCAGATCAGGAATGACTCGGGACCCTTGCC
This sequence comes from Mya arenaria, assembly GCF_026914265.1. Classification (NCBI taxonomy): domain Eukaryota; kingdom Metazoa; phylum Mollusca; class Bivalvia; order Myida; family Myidae; genus Mya; species Mya arenaria. The sequence goes on along the minus strand of NC_069131.1, from coordinate 46,927,970 downwards.
ACTCGGTGAGTAGCTATTGGCCATTATCGGCATGCAATGTTTGTTAAAACTAACAATAAATAAGTCTTTACTCAAATATAATGTTATAGTCGTATATATGTATAAAGCATTAAGAACGCTAATTAGTTCTACAAGCGTATTACACAAAAGTTACATGTTCAATTGAGTCAAGGTGTGAGCAGTTACGTACCGTCAAATGAGGAGAGAATACTTTTCAACTTGACCGTGTTCGAGCCATTTCCGTCCCACCACACGTTTACCTATACCGTCAACAATGGAATCAAGGCCCCATACTTCACCCACACCGTAGACCTGTTTATCATTGACAATAAACCACTTGTGTATTACATGAGTACTGCGTGTCAGAAATACCCGGACATATTTACAACGTAAGAATTAATGGTTATTTAATCTCAGGTTTTTGGCATAGTATAACTACGTTTGCATAGCATATATAACGTCTGTAAGTTCGAAAATACTGTGAGTAGACACACTGCCAAAATAATAATGATATTTGTTTTGAATCTAAAAAATAAATTTTAATAACTCTATAATCAGTTTACCGCTCGTCTATGCGGGTCCTCTATACACGTATGTGTTACCCTATGTGATGGCGTTATTTACCGCTCGACTATGTGGGTCCTCTGTACACGTATGCGTTATCCTATGTGATGGCGTTATTCACCGCTCGTCTATGTGGGTCCTCTGTACACGTATGTGTTATCCTATGTGATGGCGTTATTTACCGCTCGTCTATGTGGGTCCTCTGTACACGTATATGTTATCCTATGTGATGGCGTTATTCACCGCTCGTCTATGTGGGTCCTCTGTACACGTATGGGTTATCCTATGTGATGGCGTTATTCACCGCTCGTCTATGTGGGTCCTCTGTACACGTATGCGTTATCCTATGTGATGGCGTTATTCACCGCTCGTCTATGTGGGTCCTCTGTACACGTATGGGTTATCCTATGTGATGGCGTTATTCACCGCTCGTCTATGTGGGTCCTCTGTACACGTATGTGTTATCCTATGTGATTGCGTTATTCACCGCTCGTCTATGTGGGTCCTCTGTACACGTATGTGTTATCCTATGTGATGGCGTTATTTACCGCTCGTCTAAGTGGGTCGTTATCCTATATGATGGCGTTATTCACCGCTCGACTATGTGGGTCCTCTGTACACGTATGGGTTATCCTATGTCATGGCGTTATTCACCGCTCGTCTATGTGGGTCCTCTGTACACGTATGTGTTATCCTATGTGATGGCGTTATTCACCGCTCGTCTATGTGGGTCCTCTGTACACGTATGTGTTATCCTATGTGATGGCGTTATTCACCGCTCGTCTATGTGGGTCCTCTGTACACGTATGTGTTATCCTATGTGATGGCGTTATTCACCGCTCGTCTATGTGGGTCCTCTGTACACGTATGTGTTATCCTATGTGATGGCGATATTTATCATTTCCTTTGCAGCTATTCGGCTACATACGTTCCAGCACTCGGCTACTTCATTGACGCAATAAACGGTGTGGCCGGCGACTGGGATGCCGACAAGTCATATTGGAGAATATTGAACTTCAGTCAACCACTTTCCGTCGGTAAGATAACTCTTATTAAAGTTCTCGATTAAAGTTATCGGAAGATATGACATAATATAAAATTACATTAACCTGTCATCAGAATAAGATTAATATTTTCCCCATGAACAGTATGTATGTTTAAAAAACCCAATTTATTAATATCTAGTGAAGGCCGTTTTACCCTTAGACTGTTTTATTCAAAAAGATTTGAACGACACTATGAAAAACAGTTCTTAATATTATTTATGTGGAATTAATTATATTTTGATGAAGAGCTACATGTACATGAAGGGTTGCATTCTTTATTTTCAGGTGTAAGTTCATATGTTCCAAGAGAAGGCGATGAAATCATATTCAATCTTACCATTTATGAGGAACAGCAAAGTACGGAGCACGACGCAACGACAGAAGCGCCTACCAATATGAGCTCGGCTCCTACCTATATCAGCCCGGGTTCTACAATCATGAGATCCAGTGCGTCGGTCATTACTACGACAAGCACACCAGCAACGACCACGACTACAACATCTGTGGCGGGCCCGAAGTTTCGGTACACAGTACTCAACATGATGGTGAAACCCTACTTTTCACATTCCGTCCACCTGAGGATAGAAGACAAACAGCCGCTGATTTATTACATGGAGAAGGCATGCGACAAATACCCGAAGACATTCAGAAAGTATGTGTATCTTGGATACTTTTATTATTTGTACATGCATTATATAAAATTGTCAGATTGCAACATACAATATCTGGTAAATTATACCAAATCCTTGGCATTGCGATGTATTTAAACGTTTTTGAAAAAACTCATAGTAGATTGTGTATGTTACATTTTTCAGTCCTAAAGTCCATTACGTTTAATTATGACAAACACACGTTTTACCAACCAGGGTTTGATTGGTTGTTTACCTCTCGATTCCAGCTTTACAGTCTCATTCTTGCAATCGTTCAATGGATATTTCGTCGATGCCATCAATGATGTATTTGGCAATTGGTACGAGAAACATTCTGGCTCATTCTCAACGACACGGGCCCAGTCGACTTAGGTGATATAAAATGAGAAAAACAGTACACTGACAATATATTTCTTTCAAATATCATAGTCGTTTGGTGTTCTCTTGACATTATTCGTTAACATCTTCTGTATTCATTTTTTTAATTATACAATATACTGTGAAAAATATGCACCGAACAAAATAATCGATAATTTTAGTATTCAATCGTGATGTTATTAGAATGCTCCTTGTAAAGCTATACATGTATTTTCCTTTCTTAGGTGTAAGCAGTTACATTCCCACTCCTGGTGACGATATCACCTTTCGATTTGTACACGGAAACGACTATTTACCAAACCATAACAAAACCTCTCAGCCTCCAAATACTTGCAACTGCTCGTGCAACGTTCCCATAGGCGGCCAGCCATTGACAAAGCAACCTTCGTTTGTTACCCTTTTATTGGCGACCATGGCGGGCTTGTCTGCCAGACTGAGATAGAACTAATAAGGACTGATTGATACTGTGCGATGATATATCTCGGGGACAGACACTTTCATGCTGGAGGACTTTGGCTCAGTAAAACAAAACCATTTGAAAGGAGAGGAAGATGAAGCCATTTTATATATGAGAGCCTTTATAATCGAACAGTTACATAACTCCAGCAAAATTTAAGAGACATTGAAATTAACATCTAAGTTAGAAGTACTATTTCATAACACAAATACTATCGCTAGATGTACAACAATTTGTTTGTATAAATGCCATGTAATTACATAAATGATAAATCACTGTTTTCCAATCTGTTCAGCTTTTAATTATACATTGTTTCTGCAGCCCTGTTACGCCGTATTTGTATTTTGGTAGCGATGGAATACACTGGACTCGTACAAATGACATGTTCGGGATCGTGGAATGCATCGTATTCCGGTAGTTTTGAAGACATCATCATCATCATCATCATCATCATCATGCTGCTACTACTGCTGTTGCTGCTGTTGTTGATGATGATGATGATGATGATGATGATGATGATGATGATGATGATGATGAAATACCATCGAGGGTGTTACAATATTTGATAGTCACTACCAAGATTCGTTGCTACCAAAATACGGCGTCACACAGCACAAACAACAGCACTTTTACAAGTCCTTTCTATAAATAGTTTGCCTTGTTTGTATAAAAGTTCCATTTTCAAAAATAGAGTGAGTACGTCATCCTTTTCCGTAGGATAAAACGTTTTGTATTTGATAGCTTATAATGTTTGTATCGTTATCACTTCACGGTATCTCCTTACTGATCCTCACTCATCCATTTTTTATTTGGGAGAATTGTCTCTGTTGTACTTATACGAGATGTGGATCACGTAGTTGAACTCCCCGATGTTAGAGACACCTGGTGATGATTTCTGAGTGGATCAGGTAGTTGAACTCCCCAATGTTAGAGACGCCTGGTGATGATTTCTTAGTGGATCACGTAGTTGAACTCCCCAATGTTAGAGACACCTGGTGATGATTTCTTAGTGGATCACGTAGTTGAACTCCCCAATGTTAGAGACACCTGGTGATGATTTCTTAGTGGATCAGGTAGTTGAACGCCCCAATGTTAGAGACACCTGGTGATGATTTCTGAGTGGATCAGGTAGTTGAACGCCCCAATGTTAGAGACACCTGGTGATGATTTCTGAGTGGATCAGGTAGTTGAACTCCCCAATGTTAGAGACACCTGGTGATGATTTCTGAGTGGATCACGTAGTTGAACGCCCCAATGTTAGAGACGCCTGGTGATGATTTCTGAGTGGATCAGGTAGTTGAACGCCCCAATGTTAGAGACACCTGGTGTTGATTTCTTAGTGGATCAGGTAGTTGAACGCCCCAATGTTAGAGACACCTGGTGTTGATTTCTGAGTGGATCAGGTAGTTGAACTCCCCAATGTTAGAGACGCCTGGTGATGATTTCTTAGTGGATCACGTAGTTGAACTCCCCAATGTTAGAGACACCTGGTGTTGATTTCTGAGTGGATCAGGTAGTTGAACTCCCCGGTGTTAGAGACACCTGGTGATGATTTCTGAGTGGATCACGTAGTTGAACTCCCCAATGTTAGAGACACCTGGTGATGATTTCTTAGTGGATCAGGTAGTTGAACTCCCCAATGTTAGAGACACCTAACATTGACTACCTGATCCACTCAGAAATCATCACCAGGCGTCTCTAACATTGGGGCGTTCAACTACCTGATCCACCCAGAAATCAACACCAGGTGTCTCTAACATTGGGGAGTTCAACTACGTGATCCACTCAGAAATCATCACCAGGTGTCTCTAACATTGGGGCGTTCAACTACGTGATCCACTCAGAAATCATCACCAGGTGTCTCTAACATTGGGGCGTTCAACTACCTGATCCACTAAGAAATCATCACCAGGTGTCTCTAACATTGGGGAGTTCAACTACGTGATCCACTCAGAAATCAACACCAGGTGTCTCTAACATTGGGGAGTTCAACTACCTGATCCACTAAGAAATCATCACCAGGTGTCTCTAACATTGGGGAGTTCAACTACGTGATCCACTCAGAAATCAACACCAGGTGTCTCTAACATTGGGGAGTTCAACTACGTGATCCACTAAGAAATCATCACCAGGCGTCTCTAACATTGGGGAGTTCAACTACCTGATCCACTCAGAAATCAACACCAGGTGTCTCTAACATTGGGGCGTTCAACTACCTGATCCACTAAGAAATCAACACCAGGTGTCTCTAACATTGGGGCGTTCAACTACCTGATCCACTCAGAAATCATCACCAGGCGTCTCTAACATTGGGGCGTTCAACTACGTGATCCACTCAGAAATCATCACCAGGTGTCTCTAACATTGGGGAGTTCAACTACGTGATCCACTCAGAAATCATCACCAGGTGTCTCTAACATTGGGGCGTTCAACTACCTGATCCACTCAGAAATCATCACCAGGTGTCTCTAACATTGGGGCGTTCAACTACCTGATCCACTAAGAAATCATCACCAGGTGTCTCTAACATTGGGGAGTTCAACTACGTGATCCACTCAGAAATCAACACCAGGTGTCTCTAACATTGGGGCGTTCAACTACCTGATCCACTAAGAAATCATCACCAGGTGTCTCTAACATTGGGGAGTTCAACTACGTGATCCACTCAGAAATCAACACCAGGCGTCTCTAACATTGGGGAGTTCAACTACCTGATCCACTAAGAAATCATCACCAGGTGTCTCTAACATTGGGGAGTTCAACTACGTGATCCACTAAGAAATCATCACCAGGTGTCTCTAACATTGGGGAGTTCAACTACGTGATCCACTAAGAAATCATCACCAGGCGTCTCTAACATTGGGGCGTTCAACTACCTGATCCACTCAGAAATCATCACCAGGCGTCTCTAACATTGGGGAGTTCAACTACGTGATCCACTAAGAAATCATCACCAGGTGTCTCTAACATTGGGGAGTTCAACTACGTGATCCACTAAGAAATCATCACCAGGCGTCTCTAACATTGGGGAGTTCAACTACGTGATCCACTAAGAAATCATCACCAGGTGTCTCTAACATTGGGGAGTTCAACTACGTGATCCACTCAGAAATCATCACCAGGCGTCTCTAACATTGGGGAGTTCAACTACGTGATCCACTAAGAAATCATCACCAGGTGTCTCTAACATTGGGGAGTTCAACTACGTGATCCACTAAGAAATCATCACCAGGTGTCTCTAACATTGGGGAGTTCAACTACCTGATCCACTCAGAAATCATCACCAGGCGTCTCTAACATTGGGGAGTTCAACTACCTGATCCACTCAGAAATCATCACCAGGTGTCTCTAACATTGGGGAGTTCAACTACGTGATCCACTAAGAAATCATCACCAGGTGTCTCTAACATCGGGGGGTTCAACTACCTGATCAACCCAGAAATCATCATCAGGCGTCTCTAATATCGGGGGGTTCAACTACTTGATCTGATCCACTCAGAAATCATCACCAGACGTCTCTAACATCGGGGAGTTCAACTACCTGATCCACCCAGAAATCATCACCAGGCGTCTCTAACATTGGGGCGTTCAACTACCTGATCCACCCAGAAATCATCACCAGGTGTCTCTAACATCGGGGAGTTCAACTACCTGATCCACTCAGAAATCATCACCAGGTGTCTCTAACATCGGGGAGTTCAACTACGTGATCCACTCAGAAATCATCACCAGGCGTCTCTAACATTGGGGCGTTCAACTACGTGATCCACCCAGAAATCATCACCAGGCGTCTCTAACATTGGGGCGTTCAACTACCTGATCCACCCAGAAATCATCACCAGGTGTCTCTAACATCGGGGAGTTCAACTACGTGATCCACTCAGAAATCAACACCAGGTGTCTCTAACATTGGGGCGTTCAACTACGTGATCCACTCAGAAATCATCACCAGGTGTCTCTAACATCGGGGAGTTCAACTACCTGATCCACCCAGAAATCATCACCAGGCGTCTCTAACATCGGGGAGTTCAACTACCTGATCCACTCAGAAATCATCACCAGGCGTCTCTAACATTGGGGAGTTCAACTACCTGATCCACTCAGAAATCATCACCAGGCGTCTCTAACATTGGGGAGTTCAACTACCTGATCCACCCAGAAATCATCACCAGGCGTCTCTAACATCGGGGAGTTCAACTACCTGATCCACCCAGAAATCATCACCAGGCGTCTCTAACATTGGGGAGTTCAACTACCTGATCCACTCAGAAATCATCACCAGGCGTCTCTAACATTGGGGAGTTCAACTACGTGATCCACTAAGAAATCATCACCAGGCGTCTCTAACATTGGGGCGTTCAACTACGTGATCCACTCAGAAATCATCACCAGACGTCTCTAACATCGGGGAGTTCAACTACCTGATCCACTCAGAAATCATCACCAGGTGTCTCTAACATCGGGGAGTTCAACTACGTGATCCACCCAGAAATCATCACCAGGTGTCTCTAACATCGGGGAGTTCAACTACCTGATCCACTCAGAAATCATCACCAGGCGTCTCTAACATCGGGGAGTTCAACTACGTGATCCACTCAGAAATCATCACCAGGCGTCTCTAACATTGGGGCGTTCAACTACCTGATCCACCCAGAAATCAACACCAGGTGTCTCTAACATTGGGGCGTTCAACTACCTGATCCACTCAGAAATCATCACCAGGTGTCTCTAACATCGGGGAGTTCAACTACGTGATCCACTCAGAAATCATCACCAGGCGTCTCTAACATTGGGGAGTTCAACTACCTGATCCACTCAGAAATCAACACCAGGCGTCTCTAACATTGGGGCGTTCAACTACCTGATCCACTCAGAAATCATCACCAGGTGTCTCTAACATTGGGGCGTTCAACTACCTGATCCACTCAGAAATCATCACCAGGCGTCTCTAACATTGGGGCGTTCAACTACGTGATCCACTAAGAAATCATCACCAGGCGTCTCTAACATTGGGGCGTTCAACTACCTGATCCACTCAGAAATCATCACCAGGTGTCTCTAACATCGGGGAGTTCAACTACGTGATCCACATCTCGTATAAGTACAACAGAGACAATTCTCCCAAATAAAAAATGGATGAGTGAGGATCAGTAAGGAGATACCGTGAAGTGATAACGATACAAACATTATAAGCTATCAAATACAAAACGTTTTATCCTACGGAAAAGGATGACGTACTCACTCTATTTTTGAAAATGGAACTTTTATACAAACAAGGCAAACTATTTATAGAAAGGACTTGTAAAAGTGCTGTTGTTTGTGCTGTGTGACGCCGTATTTTGGTAGCAACGAATCTTGGTAGTGACTATCAAATATTGTAACACCCTCGATGGTATTTCATCATCATCATCATCATCATCATCATCATCATCATCATCATCATCATCAACAACAGCAGCAACAGCAGTAGTAGCAGCATGATGATGATGATGATGATGATGATGATGTCTTCAAAACTACCGGAATACGATGCATTCCACGATCCCGAACATGTCATTTGTACGAGTCCAGTGTATTCCATCGCTACCAAAATACAAATACGGCGTAACAGGGCTGCAGAAACAATGTATAATTAAAAGCTGAACAGATTGGAAAACAGTGATTTATCATTTATGTAATTACATGGCATTTATACAAACAAATTGTTGTACATCTAGCGATAGTATTTGTGTTATGAAATAGTACTTCTAACTTAGATGTTAATTTCAATGTCTCTTAAATTTTGCTGGAGTTATGTAACTGTTCGATTATAAAGGCTCTCATATATAAAATGGCTTCATCTTCCTCTCCTTTCAAATGGTTTTGTTTTACTGAGCCAAAGTCCTCCAGCATGAAAGTGTCTGTCCCCGAGATATATCATCGCACAGTATCAATCAGTCCTTATTAGTTCTATCTCAGTCTGGCAGACAAGCCCGCCATGGTCGCCAATAAAAGGGTAACAAACGAAGGTTGCTTTGTCAATGGCTGGCCGCCTATGGGAACGTTGCACGAGCAGTTGCAAGTATTTGGAGGCTGAGAGGTTTTGTTATGGTTTGGTAAATAGTCGTTTCCGTGTACAAATCGAAAGGTGATATCGTCACCAGGAGTGGGAATGTAACTGCTTACACCTAAGAAAGGAAAATACATGTATAGCTTTACAAGGAGCATTCTAATAACATCACGATTGAATACTAAAATTATCGATTATTTTGTTCGGTGCATATTTTTCACAGTATATTGTATAATTAAAAAAATGAATACAGAAGATGTTAACGAATAATGTCAAGAGAACACCAAACGACTATGATATTTGAAAGAAATATATTGTCAGTGTACTGTTTTTCTCATTTTATATCACCTAAGTCGACTGGGCCCGTGTCGTTGAGAATGAGCCAGAATGTTTCATTCTCGTACCAATTGCCAAATACATCATTGATGGCATCGACGAAATATCCATTGAACGATTGCAAGAATGAGACTGTAAAGCTGGAATCGAGAGGTAAACAACCAATCAAACCCTGGTTGGTAAAACGTGTGTTTGTCATAATTAAACGTAATGGACTTTAGGACTGAAAAATGTAACATACACAATCTACTATGAGTTTTTTCAAAAACGTTTAAATACATCGCAATGCCAAGGATTTGGTATAATTTACCAGATATTGTATGTTGCAATCTGACAATTTTATATAATGCATGTACAAATAATAAAAGTATCCAAGATACACATACTTTCTGAATGTCTTCGGGTATTTGTCGCATGCCTTCTCCATGTAATAAATCAGCGGCTGTTTGTCTTCTATCCTCAGGTGGACGGAATGTGAAAAGTAGGGTTTCACCATCATGTTGAGTACTGTGTACCGAAACTTCGGGCCCGCCACAGATGTTGTAGTCGTGGTCGTTGCTGGTGTGCTTGTCGTAGTAATGACCGACGCACTGGATCTCATGATTGTAGAACCCGGGCTGATATAGGTAGGAGCCGAGCTCATATTGGTAGGCGCTTCTGTCGTTGCGTCGTGCTCCGTACTTTGCTGTTCCTCATAAATGGTAAGATTGAATATGATTTCATCGCCTTCTCTTGGAACATATGAACTTACACCTGAAAATAAAGAATGCAACCCTTCATGTACATGTAGCTCTTCATCAAAATATAATTAATTCCACATAAATAATATTAAGAACTGTTTTTCATAGTGTCGTTCAAATCTTTTTGAATAAAACAGTCTAAGGGTAAAACGGCCTTCACTAGATATTAATAAATTGGGTTTTTTAAACATACATACTGTTCATGGGGAAAATATTAATCTTATTCTGATGACAGGTTAATGTAATTTTATATTATGTCATATCTTCCGATAACTTTAATCGAGAACTTTAATAAGAGTTATCTTACCGACGGAAGGGGTTGACTGAAGTTCAATATCCTCCAATATGACTTGTCGGCATCCCAGTCGCCGGCCACACCGTTTATTGCGTCAATGAAGTAGCCGAGTGCTGGAACGTATGTAGCCGAATAGCTGCAAAGGAAATGATAAATATCGCCATCACATAGGATAACACATACGTGTACAGAGGACCCACATAGACGAGCGGTGAATAACGCCATCACATAGGATAACACATACGTGTACAGAGGACCCACATAGACGAGCGGTGAATAACGCCATCACATAGGATAACACATACGTGTACAGAGGACCCACATAGACGAGCGGTGAATAACGCCATCACATAGGATAACACATACGTGTACAGAGGACCCACATAGACGAGCGGTGAATAACGCCATGACATAGGATAACCCATACGTGTACAGAGGACCCACATAGTCGAGCGGTGAATAACGCCATCATATAGGATAACGACCCACTTAGACGAGCGGTAAATAACGCCATCACATAGGATAACACATACGTGTACAGAGGACCCACATAGACGAGCGGTGAATAACGCAATCACATAGGATAACACATACGTGTACAGAGGACCCACATAGACGAGCGGTGAATAACGCCATCACATAGGATAACCCATACGTGTACAGAGGACCCACATAGACGAGCGGTGAATAACGCCATCACATAGGATAACGCATACGTGTACAGAGGACCCACATAGACGAGCGGTGAATAACGCCATCACATAGGATAACCCATACGTGTACAGAGGACCCACATAGACGAGCGGTGAATAACGCCATCACATAGGATAACATATACGTGTACAGAGGACCCACATAGACGAGCGGTGAATAACGCCATCACATAGGATAACACATACGTGTACAGAGGACCCACATAGACGAGCGGTGAATAACGCCATCACATAGGATAACGCATACGTGTACAGAGGACCCACATAGTCGAGCGGTAAATAACGCCATCACATAGGGTAACACATACGTGTATAGAGGACCCGCATAGACGAGCGGTAAACTGATTATAGAGTTATTAAAATTTATTTTTTAGATTCAAAACAAATATCATTATTATTTTGGCAGTGTGTCTACTCACAGTATTTTCGAACTTACAGACGTTATATATGCTATGCAAACGTAGTTATACTATGCCAAAAACCTGAGATTAAATAACCATTAATTCTTACGTTGTAAATATGTCCGGGTATTTCTGACACGCAGTACTCATGTAATACACAAGTGGTTTATTGTCAATGATAAACAGGTCTACGGTGTGGGTGAAGTATGGGGCCTTGATTCCATTGTTGACGGTATAGGTAAACGTGTGGTGGGACGGAAATGGCTCGAACACGGTCAAGTTGAAAAGTATTCTCTCCTCATTTGACGGTACGTAACTGCTCACACCTTGACTCAATTGAACATGTAACTTTTGTGTAATACGCTTGTAGAACTAATTAGCGTTCTTAATGCTTTATACATATATACGACTATAACATTATATTTGAGTAAAGACTTATTTATTGTTAGTTTTAACAAACATTGCATGCCGTTAATGGCCAATAGCTACTCACCGAGTGGCAAGGGTCCCGAGTCATTCCTGATCTGCCAGTAGGTCTTGTCCTGATGCCAGTTGCCCGTCTGTCCATTAATGGACTCGATGGAGTAGCCCAGCCCCGGGAAATACTTGGCAACATAACTGACACAACGATAAATTAATTTTAAGTGAACATGCATATGTATTTGTGTATTACGTCACATCACATCAAATGTCTTACTGTGTAACCGCATCTCGTATATATGAACTTAAAGCCAGCTTGCCTATATTTGCATATATATACATAATATTTGTATTATTTCTAAGATGAGAGCACAACCTTTATTTTATAACCATGGTGAAAAACTGAAACAAAACTGTAAACGCACTTGGTGAACGTTTCTGGATATATGTCACACGCCTTGTTCATATAGTAGACGAGAGTGTTGTTGCCCACGAGGTCCATGTCCTGTTCGTAGTTGAACGTAGGGGCGTACACACCATTCCGCACTGCGTACCGGAACTGACCCGAGCTGAACGAAAATGGATGCTCATCAAGTTACAAAATTGTTTTGATCATAATATCCAATCATAATATATTTAACATAGCAGTAATCAGCAACCAATACCGTTTTAAATAATTTAAAAACTAAAAAGGGTCAACAGTTATAATCATTTAACATTATTGTGAACTGCTCGGTGAAATGGCAAGTCTATTCGTACATCGAATACTTTAAAAGCTGTCTATTTTGTGATATAAAAAGAGGTACTTAATTTAACGCTAATGTTATGACTTTACATTAAGCAAATTGGTAAAGCTAAACATGAATGTAATTTTAGAATACTTATGAGCCAGAATCCTGACGGAAATGTGTTTTGAGAAAAACATATATAAGAAATTCTGTTTAGTACACATTTTGACTTATTAAAATATTACTCAGATTTGACAGATTTGCGCTACTATCTGACGTACGAGGACCTTAAGTCGTCACTTTCCACCACATTTATATAAATGACATCGTCATTGTTCAGTGTTTGATACCCGGCTTGCTGGCACCCTTCCCGCGTATACGGTAGATTGGTTATAAACCTTATATTCAGTGTGTGTATACCACGTGAAAAATTGCGTCATAAATGCAACGTTGGATGACAACATTTTGCTGCGAATGAAGACTTTAAACAAAGATAACTTCACTTTTTCTTCACGATTTTTTTTAAATGAAACATAGCGCAGTGTACGGCGCTTACGGAGCCCCGCCTTCGGTCTTTCACCAGAGATTGATTGAGAGTTTAGTTTCTTAAACACTTCGACAAACCTTTTCACAAAACGGCCGTCTGACGAAGCACTGTAAAAACATTATTTTGGAAACAGGTTTGTTGAAGTTTTTGATGAAACTAACCACCTTATCAAACTCCGGTAATAAAACGAAGGCGGTGCTCTTTAAGTGGCATAGACTGCCCCTTGTTTTATTTAAAATGGTGTAGTAAAAGAAAAGTTATCGTTGTTTTAGATCTTCATTGTAAGCAAAATCTTGCCCTCCGACGTAGCATATATGATGTAATTTATCACGTGATATACACACACTGATATTAAATACACTAACACTTTCATATTTACACCAGGAGTCGGTCTGACGACCTTTGGATCCATAGATCTTTAAGTCGTCATGCATGGGCTCCTAAGGTCACCAGGTCGGTATATGTCAAAGGAATGAATCTCCGTCAAGTTCATACTAGAATATGTTCTTCACAACATTATTACATAAACGTTGATAAAGTGAACACAGCACTTGTGTGTTCTAGTCCAGAACTACGACTCTTCCAAGCATCTGTTGTTGGCTGTAATTCTGATATTATGCCAATCTACTGCAAAGCTTTCGTCCGATTATGTTAATGATTCATTACTTACCCCATTTCATTCAGCATATTTAAAGCTGGACTCTCACAGATTGAACGTTTTGACCACTTTTTTATTTTTTGTCTTGGAACGAGCCCATTTTTGCGAAAATCAATGGAAACCACTCATATAAGACAGCTGACAAAAAATTAGATCGCAGATTTTTATATTTTAGTTCAAAAATTGATGTTTTATGCATTTTTCTTAAACCGTTAGTAACAGTTTAAGCCATAAAACATTAATTTTCAAACGGAAATATGAAAATTTACGATCTGATTTTTTGTATCATTGGTTTGCAGATATTTACGCAAAATTTTGCTCTTTCCAAGACAAAAATAAAAAAAAAAGTTGTAAAATTTGCATATCTGTGAGAGTGCAGCTTTAAGTCTAACAACATATCATTTCAGAAAGGGCAGTTATAAAGTGCTGTTAATCTTTCAAATACATGTGCTTTTAATGGATTAATTGAATGATTTTAATATGCTATTGTCGTCACCCTGTTTCAAACGTCGTCATACAGACATTCCTGTAATTGTAACGTCGCAGATGACATATACGATTCAAGGGGGACAAGTTTAAACCACACAAAACGTTACGCTAAAAAAACGTTTTCATAGACGCGTGCATGCAAATGGCTTTCGCCCAAGCACATTGTGAAAAGCTGAGTAATCTAATCAATTCGAAAGGAAATGTGATTGCGATGTTATCATACAGAATAAAAATGCTTTAATTTTTCGAACACTAATGGTTCACATAATCTTAACGCGTTTACCTAGAGGAGAGCCAGATTGAAAAGAAACTGACGACTTTAAAGCTGCACTCTCACAGATTGAACGTTTTAAAAACTTTTTTTTGTCTTGGAACGAGCCATTTTTTTTGGGAAAATCCATGGAAACCAGTTAAATAAGACTGCTGACAAAAAAATAGATCGCAGATTTTTATATTTAAGTTCAAACGGAAATATGAAAATCTACGATCTGATTTTTTGTCAGCAATCTTATATCATTGATTTGCAGATATTTACGCAAAATTTGCTCTTTCCAAGATTTTTTTTAAAAAAGTTGTAAAAATGGTAACTCTGTGAGAGTGCAGCTTTAAGACATAGAAAGGCTAGGTAACGTTAGGTCCTCGAAACTTACTCATTCATGATTTACAGTGAATAAGTTTTGTAGTATAACTCGCATGTGCATATATTTAATCATCAAAACATTTATACACAATCCCAATTATGCCGTGTGCTCCGTCTAAGCAGTTCATTGCTTTATCAATCATCAAAATACAATATATTTCATGCATTTTATTTGCTTATTTTCCTTCAATTTTCTTTGTCTAAAAGAATACCTCGATATCCATTGAAAATGATAAGAAAAAAATCAAGTCCGCGGTTTTTTATTCGCCCTCGTATCTGACATTGTGAGTCCTACTTATATTTTGCTTAAATAATAGATACCAGTATGTCAGCTTGAACAAGGCAAACACGTACATCCAAATCACAATCATTTTGTATCGCTTCTGATAAATCACCTTAAAAGTATACAAATACATTCACTTATGTCGCAATTGCGCAAGTTTATAAAAGGCCGTGAAACCAATCCTTTATAAAGTAATAGCGATCATCAAGCAGGTAAACACATTAAAATTAACCAATAGCTTTAAGGAGTTAAATGCGAATATTTACTCTTCCTGATTGTATCCTGGCCACAGCCTTGATGATATTTTTCTTATGCCAAATGACACAATTCATAATAATAGGCAGAAGCTATTTTAGTAGACAAAATGGATGTACAACTATTCCTAATGGTATGAATTTCAAAATGTTATACCGAATAAGATGTTTGCAAATTACAATAAATATGTTGTCGTGTGTTTTCCTGGTTTTGTATGTTGACGTTATCGCACTCGACGTCTGTGTTTTCCTGGTTTTGTATGTTGACGTTATCGCCATCGACGTCGTGTGATTTCCTGGTTTTGAATGTTGACGTTATCGCAGTTGACGTCGCGTGTTTGCCTGGTTTTGTATGTTGACGTTATCGCCGTCGACGTCGTGTGTTTTCCTGGTTTTGTATGTTGACGTTATCGCCGTCGACGTCGTGTGTTTTCCGGATTTTGAATGTTTACGTTATCGCCTTCGACGTCGTGTGATTTCCTGGTTTTGAATGTTGACGTTATCGCCGTCGACGTCCTAGGTTTTCCTAGTTTTGAATGTTGTCGTTATCGCGGTCGACGTCATGTGATTTCCCAGTTCTGAATGTTGACGTTATTGCCGCCAACATGGTGTGACTCCCTGGTTTTGAATATTGATGTTATCGCCGTCTACGTAGTGTGATTTCCTGGTTTTGAATGTTGTCGTTACGCCGTCGACGTCGTGTGTTTTCCTGGTTTTGAATGTTGACGTTATCACCGTCGAAGTCGTCACAATATCTGTCATGCGTTTCCGTTCCGGAAAGAAAAATCCGACTCGAGGGCACCTGCGTTGCCAGGTAGCGAGGCTTGCCGAGTAACCGGCTTCTCAGCGTGCCCGAAGGCTGGATTTTTCTATCCGGAATGGAAGCATATGATTGATATTTTTTCTAGCATACCTTAAATTACATATTTTGTGAAAAATGCATAGAAAAGCGCATTTTTGTACATTCCACCAAAAAGCGCGTGCGAATATGTTTACTGACGTCATGACGCGCAGTATATTTATTCACTCCATACGTCAAGAAGTTCCTTCGATATCACGTCTTTTAAGGGTTATTTTGTTTTGTTTTGAAAGTATATTTTTGCAAAGTTGATGTTAATGGAACTCATCTATTGAAATCTGTATAGTTAAATAAAGTATATAATAAAAGAACTAGAAAGTATTGCGACACATCGCGTGACCCATCTGGCATGGGGGGGGGGGTGCCATCACTGCCGAATTCAACGGAAATGCTTATCCGGTGTGCTAGAATGTGATATCCTGGTTTTTGAATGTTGACGTTATAGCCGGCGATGTCGTGGGTTTTCCCTAATTTCGAATGTTGACGTTATCGTGGTCGACGTCGTGTGTTTTCCAAGTTTTGAATGTTGGTGTTATTGCCGCCGATGTCGTGTGATTAACTGGTTTTGAATGTCGACGTCATCTACCTCGACGTCGTGTGATTTACTGGTTTTGAATGTTGACGTTATTGACGTCGACGTCGTGTGTTTCCCTAGTTTTGAATGTTGACGTTATTGCCGCCGACGTCGTGTAATTTTTAATATGAAAGTTGACGTTATTACCGTCGACGTATTGAGATTTACTGGCCTTTGAAAGTTGATCTTAATTAGATGAAGATTTTTCTGATTAAAGACGACCTGTCCCACAGAGAGTATTTTTGAAAACGCAATACATGTGCTTCAAAATTATTTTGATAAACGAAATAATGTGAGCTTTGCATTGTTTGCCATGTTATTGTGATGTTATTTTTTCAACATTATATTAGATTGTTTGCGGTTTTTAACTGACCACGCTTGTCCGAGAAAATGTTTTTGCCACAATAAAACAAACATGCCTTTGTATATACTAATCGACCTTTAATTTCATTTCAGGCGGCAACGGCTATTTTAATTATATCACTCTATAGAGATTGAGGAATAAAATATCAGTTACACCATTACTTAGTAACGACTGAGGGGAGTATTGAACGTGACAAACCATCTCTCTAAAGCCATTACGTGAGACAGAAAGTCAATAGTTCCCTTTCAGCACATTCAATCAGGTGAGATTGTTGTAAGGAAAAACATCACAGTGAACACAGAAATATCACCACCATTACTGTTCTCATTTTAAAATACCAAATCTTGGAAACGTGTTAAATAAGGTCGGAGAAACTGAAGGATTGTTAGTGCAGCAAGACACACAACAATAACGTCTTAAACTATGCTTGCATAAAAGCATGTATTATAGCCGTGAACTTGGATATACATACGCTTTGAATGGACGTTATAGTAATACTGTTCTTGGGTGGTGTTTGTTTATGGAATAAAGTGTTGTCAGGAATATGACGACGTTTGTTGTACTATGAACGAAACCAGCTACATCTCGAATAATGGGAATGAGAGACAAGAATACACACATATTCCTGCTGGACTCTCTATTGTGTTGGGTGTTGTAATATGCTTGCTCGTCCTAGCAATTTTGACAACGAATCTTGTGCTGATCCTTGCGATACTTCGCACCCCGTATCTTCATACAAAAACAAACGCCTTGTTGGCTTGTGTAGCAACCAGTGAACTAATCTCGTGCACTTTCGTGATACCTTTTACTGCAGTTATTTATTTTGATTCTTCAATAAGGCTACAAGAGTCTTCCTGTAAAATGGTAGGATTTGTGTCGTCGCTCGCAACGTCATCAAAATCTTTAAGTTTGCTTGGAGTTTCATTGGACAGATGTATAGCGATATCCCACCCGCTTAATTACAGCAATTACATCACCAAACGAACTATCGCCGTTATGATTGCATTGATCTGGATAATCAGCTTAATATTCGCTTCTCTGCCACTCTCATTTGTCGGCGCATATCGATTGCTGGAGTATCATCGACAGTGTTTCTTAGATTACAGACAATGGCCACATTTAGCTCTGTTGACGGAGTTAATCTCCACAGTGTTGCCCTCCGTTCTTATTGTCATATCTCTGGTGATAGTGGTGACGGAAGCTCGTTCACATCACAGAGTAACAGCAATAGCCCAGTTAGCGATCGCTATGTACTCGGGGCCGGCGGCAGGACAAGGGGTTAACTACGCCCGCAGCACTTACAGGGCAATGCGAACTTTTCTAATCATCACAACTGTGTATTTATGTACTTGTTTTCCTCGTTCACTCTACATTGTGATTGCAGCTAGTTATAACACTTCTTCAAACAACGCCTTCCGAATTGTTACGTTCCTTACCTATGTTTGCTCTCTTTCCACACCAGTAGTTATAACAACGTTAAATTTAAAATTTAGGCAGAGCATTAAAACGCTTTTTCACAAACATAATAAAGTAGGACCAGAGGAAAATGAAACATACACAATATCTACAGGTTTACAAAGCATTCTTGATGCTTCAATGGCATTTAGTCACGTGGCGCCAAAAGAAGCACAACGTGTCAAAAAATGGGACGAAGGTTCTCCCGGACCTTCGAGAAAAAATCCTACTGTCGTCGGATAACAGTTACGAAAGGATCGAACTCAGTAAGAGAATGTTGCAATCTTTGACACGAATGACATCACTTCCGGACATTTAACCATTCGTCATGCACCGTTGCGTAAAACCATCTCGTCACCTTGATAACATGACTCGCTACAGCTTTCCACAGGCGTCTGAATCTTTGTTTGTCACTAAAATGTTGATTAATACCATTTTGGGTACATAAAGTGAGATAAACAACATATCTGAAGATATTTAGTGCCTTTGATATTCAAAACAGAAACTTTTTGTATATAAAAGGCATCACTGTGTGTCGGTTTGTGACGTTTTGTATGACGTTGTGTGACGATGTCTGTCGTTATATGTCGGTTTGTTTCGGTGCGTGGCGTTTTGTATCGGATTGTGACGTGTGTCGCTGTGTGACGTTTTGAGTAAGTGTGTGACGTTTTGTATGACGTTGTGTGACGATGTCTGTCGTTATATGTCGGTTTGTTTCGGTGCGTGGCGTTTTGTATCGGATTGTGACGTGTGTCGGTTTGTGACGCTGTGTGTCGGTGTTTGACGACTTTTGTCGGTGTGCGACGCTGTGTGTCGTTGTGTGACGTGTTGTGTCGTTGTGTGACGTGTTATGTCGGTTTGTGACGCTGTGTGTCGTTGTGTGACGTGTTATGTCGGTTTGTGACAGTGTGTGTCGTTGTGTGACGTGTTGTGTCGGTGTGTGACGCTGTGTGTTGTTGTGTGACTTTTTTTGTCGGTCTGCGACGCTGTGTGTCGTTGTGTGTCGTGTTGTGTCGGTCTGCGACGCTGTGTGTCGTTGTGTGTCGTGTTTTGTCGGTGTGTGACGCAGTGTGTCGGTGTTTGACGTTTTGTGTCGTTGTGTGACGCTGTGTATCGGTGTGTGCGGTTGTATGTCGGAGTTTTACTTAGTTAGTCTCTCGTTAAGTAGTGGTTTTACCTTCACCGTTTGCCCCCAGACAGGCCGGTTCATGTATTTTACATTATACGTATCTTTAGAATGAGCATTACTCGTATTTTCAACTGAGATATTCACTTAGATTGCCATTAGACTTTCAACCAAGAGCCTCCATGTGATTATATATGTATATATTAATCACAGACATGTTTAATGTTTGAATATTAAATCTTATATTATTTATGCTTTCTACGTAATGGACCTTAATAATATTATTGTCTACATGAACAACATGACCTGCTTTCGCACTTTGCAATGGCTAACTATACACATGATGTATGGCAGGTTTGACCTTCATTGACCCGCTATATACAAGATGTATGACAGTTTTGACCTTCATTGGCCTACCATATACACGATGTATGGCAGGTTCGACCTTCACTGACCCGCTATATATAAGTTGTATGACAGGTTTGACCTTCATTGACCCGCTATATACAAGATTTATGGCAGGTTTGACCTTCATTGGCCTACCATATACACGATGTATGGCAGGTTTGACCTACATTGACCCGCTATATACAATATGTATGGCAGTTTTGACCTTCATTGACCTAGTATATATATGATGTATGGCAGGTTTGACCTTCATTGACCTGCTATATACAAGATGTATGACAGGTTTGACCTTTATTGGCCTACCGTATACGATGTATGGCAGGTTTGACCTTCATTGACCCGCTATATACAAGATGTATGACAGGTTTGACCTTTATTGGCCTACCATATACACGATGTATGGCAGGTTTGACCTTCATTGACCCGCTATATATAAGTTGTATGACAGGTTTGACCTTCATTGACCTACCATATTCACGATGTATGACAGGTTTGACCTTCATTGGCCTACTATATACACGATGTATGGCAGGTTCGACCTTCACTGACCCGCTATATATAAGTTGTATGACAGGTTTGACCTTCATTGACCTACTATATTCACGATGTATGACAGGTTTGACCTTCATTGGCCTACTATATACACGATGTATGGCAGGTTTGACCTTCACTGACCCGCTATATATAAGTTGTATGACAGGTTTGACCTTCATTGACCCGCTATATACAAGATTTATGGCAGGTTTGACCTTTATTGGCCTACCATATACACGATGTATGGCAGGTTTGACCTTCATTGACCTACTATATTCACGATGTATGGCAGGTTTGACCTTCATTGACCCGCTATATACACGATGTATGGCAGGTTTGACCTTCATTGACCTACTATATACACGATGTATGGCAGGTTTGACCTTCATTGACCTACTATATACACGATGTATGGCAGGTTTGACCTTCATTGACCCGCTATATACACGATATATCGCAGGTTTGACCTTCATTGGCCTACCATAGACACGATGTATGGCAGGTTTGACCTTCATTGGCCTACAATGTACACGATATATGGCAGGTTCGACCTTCATTGACCCGCTATATATAAGTTGTATGACAGGTTTGACCTTCATTGACCTACCATATACACGATGTATGACAGGTTTGAACTGCATTTACCCGCCATATACACAAAGTGATGACGTCCATTGACCTACTAACTATAAGATGGGTGGCGGCTTTGACCTTCATTGACACATTAAATACACAATGTGCAATATATTTTGAACTGCATAAACCAACTTTATACACGATTTGGGACAGATATGTCCTTCATTGACCCACTATAAACACCTTGTTTGACAGATTTGGCCTTCATTGACCCACTATAAACACCTTGTTTGACAGATTTGACCTTCATTGACCCACTATAAACACCTTGTTTGGCAGATTTGGCCTTCATTGACCCACTATAAACACGTTGTTTGGCAGATTTGGCCTTCATTGACCCACTATAATCACGTTGTTTGGCAGATTTGGCCTTCATTGACCCACTATAAACACGTTGTTTGGCAGATTTGACCTTCATTGACCCACTATAAACACGTTGTTTGGCAGATTTGGCCTTCATTGACCCACTATAAACACGTTGTTTGGCAGATTTGGCCTTCATTGACCCACTATAAACACCTTGTTTGACAGATTTGACCTTCATTGACCCACTATAAACACGTTGTTTGGCAGATTTGGCCTTCATTGACCCACTATAAACACGTTGTTTAGCAGATTTGGCCTTCATTGACCCACTATAAACACGTTGTTTGGCAGATTTGGCCTTCATTGACCCACTATAAACACGTTGTTTGGCAGATTTGGCCTTCATTGACCCACTATAAACACGTTGTTTGGCAGATTTGGCCTTCATTGACCCACTATAAACACGATGGTGGGGTAATTTTGACCTGATATGACCCACCATATACACAATTTGGGGCAGTTTGACCTGTATTGACCATTTATATACACGATTTGTGGCAAATTTGACCTGCAATGACCAACCATATACACAATTTGGGGCAGTTTGACCTGTATTGACCATTTATATACACGATTTGTGGCAAATTTGACCTGCAATGACCCACCATATACCCAATTTGGGACAGTTTGACCTGTATTGACCATTTATAGACACGATTTGTGGCAAATTTGACCTGCAATGACCCACCATATACATGATTTTGGGCAGTTTGACCTGTATTGACCATTTATATACACGATTTGTGGCAAATTTGACCTGCAATGACCCACCATATACCCAATTTGGGGCAGTTTGACCTGTATTTACCATTTATATACACGATTTGTGGCAAATTTGACCTGCAATGACCCACCATATACACAATTTGGGGTAGTTTGACCTGTATTGACCAATTATATACACGATTTGTGGCAAATTTGACCTGCAATGACCCACCATATACACAATTTGGGGCAGTTTGACCTGTATTGACCATTTATATACACGATTTGTGGCAAATTTGACCTGCAATGACCCACCATATACCCAATTTGGGGCAGTTTGACCTGTATTGACCATTTATATACACGATTTGTGGCAAATTTGACCTGCAATGACCCACCATATACCCAATTTGGGGCAGTTTGACCTGTATTGACCATTTATATACACGATTTGTGGCAAATTTGACCTGATATGACCCACCATATACCCAATTTGGGGCAGTTTGACCTGTATTGACCAATTATATACACGATTTGTGGCAAATTTGACCTGCAATGACCCACCATAAACACAATTTGGGGCAGTTTGACCTGTATTGACCATTTATATACACGATTTGTGGCAAATTTGACCTGCAATGACCCACCATATACACAATTTGGGGCAGTTTGACCTGTATTGACCATTTATATACACGATTTGTGGCAAATTTGACCTGCAATGACCCACCATATACCCAATTTGGGGCAGTTTGACCTGTATTGACCATTTATATACACGATTTGTGGCAAATTTGACCTGCAATGACCCACCATATACCCAATTTGGGACAGTTTGACCTGTATTGACCATTTCTAGACACGATTTGTGGCAAATTTGACCTGCAATGACCCACCATATACACGATTTTGGGCAGTTTGACCTGTATTGACCATTTATATACACGATTTATGGCAAATTTGACCTGCAATGACCCACCATATACCCAATTTGGGGCAGTTTGACCTGTATTGACCATTTATATACACGATTTGTGGCAAATTTGACCTGCAATGACCAACCATATACCCAATTTGGGGTAGTTTGACCTGTATTGACCAATTATATACACGATTTGTGGCAAATTTGACCTGCAATGACCCACCATATACACAATTTGGGGCAGTTTGATCTGTATTGACCATTTATATACACGATTTGTGGCAAATTTGACCTGATATGACCCACCATATACCCAATTTGGGGCAGTTTGACCTGTATTGACCAATTATATACACGATTTGTGGCAAATTTGACCTGCAATGACCCACCATATACACAATTTGGGGCAGTTTGACCTGTATTGACCATTTATATACACGATTTGTGGCAAATTTGACCTGCAATGACCCACCATATACCCAATTTGGGGCAGTTTGACCTGTATTGACCATTTATATACACGATTTGTGGCAAATTTGACCTGATATGACCCACCATATACCCAATTTGGGGCAGTTTGACCTGTTTTGACCATTTATATACACGATTTGTGGCAAATTTGACCTGCAATGACCCACCATATACCCAATTTGGGGCAGTTTGACCTGTATTGACCATTTATATACACGATTTGTGGCAAATTTGACCTGCAATGACCCACCATATACCCAATTTGGGACAGTTTGACCTGTATTGACCATTTATAGACACGATTTGTGGCAAATTTGACCTGCAATGACCCACCATATACACGATTTTGGGCAGTTTGACCTGTATTGACCAATTATATACACCAGTTGGGGCAATTTTAACCTGCAAAGACCGACCATATACATGATTTGGGGTGGTTTGACCTGTATTGACCAATTATATACACGTTGTGTGAAAGGTTTGATGCAGCTTTCAGAACACAACGGAATGTATAAAGTGACAATAACTAGGCAGATAAGGCAAATGACAGATAAGTAATATTTATTTGCGTATACATGTATGATGAAGGATTATATATTGAAGTCAAAACTTTACAATAGCGTAACACTTCATTATTCTATTTAAAACGTTCATGATTTCGTCGACATCAATCAGAAATGCTGAATAATGTAAATACATGTATGAATAGAAGATCAGGGGAGCATTAGCCGTTATTTATAAATTATGTGAAATTCCTGTTTTTGTCAAGTATTACGACTATTCAAGTATTTGAATTTGTTCAATATTTCGTGATATACATAAAATGACATACAATGTTTGAAGTACTGTCATTTGTATAAACACCACTTAAACCAGTTTGCAATATAACACATTTATTGTGGAAGTATGGTGTGTTGTCATATTTTACGTTTATGTTAAATAATCTAAGACTTCGATGGAGAAACTCATGGAGAATATCTTAGTTAGAAATATACATGTCAATCAACATATTACAAAATTTATGACAAAACATTAACTGTCATATCACTTTAAAGGTTCCAAATAGTATCCTACTTTAATAAAAAAAGAGTTAAAAAACTGATAATACACTTTTAATTGAAGAGCACACGCATTTGATGCATACAATTCGTTAAATTGAGTAACGGGGAAAATGCTAGTGTCAACACGTCGGCAAGTAGATCATGGAGTATGCTTTGTATTAAAATGATAGCGATTTGACGTCGGTGAATCGCTTGTAAGATATGCTTTGTGCCATAAAGCGAAGTCGGATCATCATCAGGATCGACAGGAATCCGAGCACCAGCATCACCATAGCCTCCACCTGAAGCAGTAAATAAAACATACTTTTAATTTACTTTAATTCTGTATTTTCTTTAGAGAAGTGTAAATATAATTAAAATAAAATGCCAACGGATGAAAAATTATTTACATGTACTATTGTTTATGGTTCGCTCCTGTAACGTGTTCATTGGCGATACTTCAGGGACCAACACAGCCACTAACACGTAGGTAAAGCGTGTTCATTGGCGAAACTTCAGGGACCAACACAGCCACTAACACGTAGGTAAAGCGTGTTCATTGGCGATACTTCAGGGACCAACACAGCCACTAACACGTAGGTAAAGCGTGTTAAATGGCGATACTTCAGGGACCAACACAGCCACACATACACAAGACCACGTAGGTTAAGCGTGTTCGTTGGCAATACTTCAGGGAAAGACACAAGACCACGTAGGTTAAGCGTGTTCATTGGCAATATTTCAGGGAAAGACACAAGACCTCGTAGGTTAAGCGTGTTCATTGGCAAAACTTCAGGGAAAGACACAAGACCACGTAGGTTAAGCGTGTTCGTTGGCAATACTTTAGGGAAAGACACAAGACCACGTAGGTTAAGCGTGTTCATTGACAATACTTCAGGGAAAGACACAAGACCACGTAGGTTAAGCGTGTTCGTTGGCAATACTTCAGGGAAAGACACAAGACCACGTAGGTTAAGAGTGTTCGTTGGCAATACTTCAGGGAAAGACACAAGACCACGGAGGTAAAGCGTGTTCATTGACAATACTTCAGGGAAAGACACAAGACCACGTAGGTAAAGCGTGTTCATTGGCAATACTTCAGGGAAAGACACAAGACTACGTATGTTCATTGGCAATACTTCAGGGAAAGACACAAGACCACGAAGGTTAAGCGTGTTCATTGACAATACTTCAGGGAAAGACACAAGACCACATAGGTAAAGCGTGTTCGTTGGCAATACTTCAGGGAAAGACACAAGACCACGTAGGTAAAGCATGTTCATTGGCAATACTTCAGGGAAAGACACAAGACTACGTAGGTTAAACTTGTTCGTTGGCAATACTTCAGGGAAAGACACAAGACCACGTAGGTTAAGCATGTTCATTGGCAATACTTCAGGGAAAGACACAAGACCACGTAGGTAAAGCGTGTTCATTGGCAATACTTCAGGGAAAGACACAAGACTACGTAGGTTAAGCGTGTTCGTTGGCAATACTTCAGGGAAAGACAAAAGTCCACGTAGGTTAAGCGTGTTCGTTGGCAATACTTCAGGGAAAGACACAAGACCACGTAGGTAAAGCGTGTTCGTTGGCAATACTTCAGGGAAAGACACAAGACCACGTAGGTAAAGCGTGTTCATTGGCAATACTTCAGGGAAAGACACAAGACTACGTAGGTAAAGCGTGTTCGTTGGCAATACTTCAGGGAAAAACACAAGTCCACGTAGGTTAAGCGTGTTCATTGGCAATACTTCAGGGAAAGACACAATACTACGTAGGTAAAGCGTGTTCATTGGCAATACATCAGGGAAAGACACAAGACCACGTAGGTAAAGCGTGTTCGTTGGCAATACTTCAGGGAAAGACACAAGACCACGTAGGTAAAGCGTGTTCATTGGCAATACTTCAGGGAAAGACACAAGACCACGTAGGTAAAGCGTGTTCATTGGCAATACTTCAGGGAAAGACACAAGACTACGTATGTTCATTGGCAATACTTCAGGGAAAGACACAAGACTACGTATATTCATTGGCAATACTTCAGGGAAAGACACAAGACCACGTAGGTTAAGAGTGTTCGTTGGCAATACTTCAGGGAAAGACACAAGACCACGGAGGTAAAGCGTGTTCATTGACAATACTTCAGGGAAAGACACAAGACCACGTAGGTAAAGCGTGTACATTGGCAATACTTCAGGGAAAGACACAAGACTACGTATGTTCATTGGCAATACTTCAGGGAAAGACACAAGACCACGTAGGTTAAGCGTGTTCATTGACAATACTTAAGGGAAAGACACAAGACCACGTAGGTTAAGCGTGTTCGTTGGCAATACTTCAGGGAAAGACACAAGACCACGTAGGTAAAGCGTGTTCGTTGGCAATACTTCAGGGAAAGACACAAGACCACGTAGGTAAAGCATGTTCATTGGCAATACTTCAGGGAAAGACACAAGACTACGTAGGTTAAACGTGTTCGTTGGCAATACTTCAGGGAAAGACACAAGACCACGTAGGTTAAGCATGTTCATTGGCAATACTTCAGGGAAAGACACAAGACCACGTAGGTAAAGCGTGTTCATTGGCTATACTTCAGGGAAAGACACAAGACTACGTAGGTTAAGCGTGTTCGTTGGCAATACTTCAGGGAAAGACACAAGTCCACGTAGGTTAAGCGTGTTCGTTGGCAATACTTCAGGGAAAGACACAAGACCACGTAGGTTAAGCGTGTTCGTTGGCAATACTTCAGGGAAAGACACTAGACCACGTAGGTAAAGCGTGTTCATTGGCAATACTTCAGGGAAAGACACAAGACTACGTAGGTAAAGCGTGTTCGTTGGCAATACTTCAGGGAAAAACACAAGTCCACGTAGGTTAAGCGTGTTCATTGGCAATACTTCAGGGAAAGACACAAGACTACGTAGGTAAAGCGTGTTCATTGGCAATACATCAGGGAAAGACACAAGACCACGTAGGTAAAGCGTGTTCGTTGGCAATACTTCAGGGAAAGACACAAGATCACGTAGGTAAAGCGTGTTCATTGACAATACTTCAGGGAAAGACACAAGACCACGTAGGTAAAGCGTGTTCATTGGCAATACTTCAGGGAAAGACACAAGACTACGTATGTTCATTGGCAATACTTCAGGGAAAGACACAAGACTACGTATATTCATTGGCAATACTTCAGGGAAAGACACAAGACCACGTAGGTTAAGCGTGTTCGTTGGCAATACTTCAGGGAAAGACACAAGACCACGTAGGTAAAGCGTGTTCATTGGCAATACTTCAGGGAAAGACACAAGACTACGTAGGTAAAGCGTGTTCATTGGCAATACTTCAGGGAAAAACACAAGTCTACGTAGGTAAAGCGTGTTCATTGGCAATACTTCAGGGAAAGACACAAGACTACGTATATTCATTGGCAATACTTCAGGGAAAGACACAAGACCACGTAGGTTAAGCGTGTTCGTTGGCAATACTTCAGGGCAAGACACAAGACCACGTAGGTAAAGCGTGTTCATTGGCAATACTTCAGGGAAAGACACAAGACCACGGAGGTAAAGCGTGTTCGTTGGCAATACTTCAGGGAAAAACACAAGTCCACGTAGGTAAAGCATGTTCATTGGCAATACTTCAGGGAAAGACACAAGACCACGTAGGTAAAGCGTGTTCATTGGCAATACTTCAGGGAAAGACACAAGACCACGTAGGTAAAGCGTGTTCGTTGGCAATACTTCAGGGAAAGACACAAGACCACGTAGGTAAAGCATGTTCATTGACAATACTTCAGGGAAAGACACAAGACTACGTATGTTCATTGGCAATACTTCAGAGAAAGACACAAGACTACGTATGTTCATTGGCAATACTTCAGGGAAAAACACAAGACCACGTAGGTTAAGCGTGTTCGTTGGCAATACTTCAGAGAAAGACACAAGACCACGTAGGTAAAGCGTGTTCATTGGCAATACTTCAGGGAAAGACACAAGACTACGTATGTTCATTGGCAATACTTCAGGGAAAGACACAATACCACGTAGGTAAAGCGTGTTCATTGGCAATACTTCAGGGAAAGACACACGACCACGTAGGTAAAGCGTGTTCATTGGCAATACTTCAGGGAAAGACACAAGACCACGTAGGTTAAGCGTGTTCATTGACAATACTTCAGGGAAAGACACAAGTCCACGTAGGTAAAGCGTGTTTATTGACAGTACTTCAGGGAAAAACACAAGTCCACGTAGGTAAAGCGTGTTAATTGGCAATACTTCAGGGAAAGACACAAGACCACGTAGGTAAAGCGTTTTCATTGGCAATACTTCAGGGAGAGACACAAGACCACGTAGGTAAAGCGTGTTAATTGGCAATACTTCAGGTAAAGACACAAGACCACGTAGGTAAAGCGTGTTAATTGGCAATACTTCATCGAAAGACATAGTCACAAACTAGATCGTAAAAGTGTTAATAGGCAAAATATTAGGGACAAACACAATAACGAGTAGGTAGGTAAAGCGTGTGAATTGGCAATACCTCAGGGACAAACAAAATCACAAACACATAGGTAAAGCATTCAAAATGGCAATCATTAAGGGACAATCACAGTCACCGTAGGTTAAGCGTGTTTATTGGCAATACTTCAGGAAGAAACATAGTCGAAAACAAATTAACCATAAGTATATTATGCATGATATTGCAAGACATGGTGTCGTAACTTTCGCATGGACAGTTGTGTTTGCCCGCACTGTTAACTTGAAAATTCATGTAGTCAGTAAAATAACTGGGAGAGATCTTGAACAGAGCGAATTATAATGTGAGATTTTCAACTACCTTACGGAGGTTGTTTCTCGGTTGTCTGACTCAAACATTGTTAACATTAGGTCTAACGGAGGTTCCAATCGATCAATTATTGGAACATGGAACAAATATAGCGTTATTGTTGTTTTCGTTGCAACTTATATCAACCTGCTTACAGAACATTCGTATTCTATTAGTGTCATACATGGCTGTTAGGCATCATATTACTATAAGAACTAAAATCATAGTTCTGATAAAATATTAAATCAATGAGATAACATCAAATAACGGGGTCTATCTACACGTATTAATTCTCGCAAAAATCATTATTCATGCAACTTGAAACTTAAATATATATTGACAAATCATGGTGTTTCATGAAATGTCTACGCAAATTGCAATAAAATTATGAAAAGCTTAATTTAGTACATACATATATATATATATATATTCACCAAAAGCAAAGAATGGTTTGTATTATTACCGAAATGGCCTCGTTGAGAAGCCTGTCGAGTCACAATTTACATTAATGATTTCCTTCTCGCTCCAAATGTTGCTTGGTTGTTCTGGAAAATATTTATGGCGGTATTACTGACTTCAGAGAAAAAATATTTCTATGTGTTTCCATTCCCGCCCCTCTCATAAATAATGAGAAAACGATTGGCGTTGGCAATTCGGAAAACGGCGCAGCAATTCACACAATTTGTAAGTTTAAAGTGTGTAGTGACTCAATACGTTTTTTTTCAACAATTAATTAAACCTGCCCTATCCTTTTATTCAAAACCGAATGATGCTAAAGAAATAACAGAATAATTTATGTTAAACACTAATGGAACATTGAACAGAAGAACACGAGACTGAACCGAAACACTCAAACCAAATTATTGATATTTGGTGTGTCAGAACCATATTCCTTTTACGTATAAATATGCGTGTATATGACCCAGCCATCGTTACTTAAGTTTTAAATAACGGTTTGATAAATTTCAACTAAATAAATATAAATATATTCTTCAAATTTAAATAATTATACAAAAAACACATACACAGATGCTCCTGCGTTTGAATTTCACTTGCAAAAATATTAAGATTCTTGATATGACGGATTTTGATTTACAAATGTTTACAACTTGATTTGCATCACCGTGATATTTGTGAAAAATGTATAAAACGAAGAAAAATTATGGGACAAACATAATATTATAATTATATGAATACAAAATCAAGTGTGTCACGATATTTTGCCAAAGGTCCCGTCCTAGAAATTCAACACAGAATTAACGTTACTTATAGCATGATATTAACAAGCCAATATCACCGACAATTAGAAATTCAATCAAAAATTCTCTGAAGCTATATACAAAAACTACACTGATACTTACCCGTCTTATTAACGATAACCGTGAATGTGGTTTTCAGAGTTCGGGGCAGGTTAAATGGCGGTGGTGTGTCCGCCTCCTCCTCTTCGCGGCGTCGTCTACGTGAACAAGGACACGTGGGGTAGGCGCTGGTATTTTCCACCACGTTACCCTAGCATATATACTACTCAGTTAACAATCTATGAAAGTGTTTCCTTGGCACAGATACCACTCAGTATACAATCAATGTAAGTGTTTTCCTAGCATAGATACAACTCTGTTAACAATCTATGTAAATGTTTCCCTAGCATAAGTACCACTCTGTTAACAATCTATGTAAGTATTTCCCTGGCATAGATACCACTCTGTTAATAATCTATGTAAGTATTTCCCTGGCATAGATACCACTCTGTTAACAATCTATGTAATTATTTCCCTGGCATAGATACCACTCTGTTAACAATCTATGTAAGTGTTTCCCTGGCATAGATACCACTCTGTTAACAATCTATGTAAGTATTTCCCTGGCATAGATACCACTCTGTTAACAATCTATGTAAGTGTTTCCCTGCCATAGATACCACCCTGTTAACAATCTATGTAAGTGTTTCCCTGGCATAGATACCACTCTGTTAAAAATCTATGTAAGTATTTCCCTGGCATAGATACCACTCTGTTAACAATCTATGTAAGTGTTTCCCTGGCATAGATACAACTCTGTTAACAATCTATGTAAGTATTTCCCTGGCATAGATACCACTCTGTTAACAATCTATGTAAGTGTTTCACTGGCATAGATACCACTCTGTTAACAATCTATGTAAGTGTTTCCCTGGCATAGATACCACTCTGTTAACAATCTATGTAAGTATTTCCCTGGTATAGATACCACTCTGTTAACAATCTATGTAAGTGTTTCCCTGGCATAGATACCACTCTGTTAACAATCTATGTAAGTGTTTCCCTGGCATAGATACCACTCTGTTAACAAACAATGTAAGTGTTTCCCTGGCATAGATACCACTCTGTTAACAATCTATGTAAGTGTTTCCCTGGCATAGATACCACTCTGTAAAAAATCTATGTAAGTGTTTCCCTAGCATAAATACAACTTTGTTAACAATCTATGTAAGTGTTTCCCTGGCATAGATACCACTCTGTTAACAATCTATGTAAGTGTTTCCCTAGCATAAATACAACTTTGTTAACAATCTATGTAAGTGTTTCCCTGGCATAGATACCACTCTGTTAACAATCTATGTAAGTGTTTCCCTGACATAGATATCACTCTGTTAACAATCTATGTAAGTGTTTCCCTAGGATAGATACCACTCTGTTAACAATCTATGTAAGTGTTTCCCTGGCATAGATACCACTCTGTTAACAATCTATGTAAGTGTTTCCCTAGGATAGAAACCACTCTGTTAACAAACTATGTAAGTGTTTCCCTGACATAGATATCACTCTGTTAACAATCTATGTAAGTGTTTCCCTAGGATAGATACCACTCTGTTAACAATCTATGTAAGTGTTTCCCTAGGATAGATACCACTCTGTTAACAATCTATGTAAGTGTTTCCCTGGCATAGATACCACTCTGTTAACAATCTATGTAAGTGTTTCTCTAGGATAGATACCACTCTGTTAACAATCAATTTAAGTGTTTCCCTGGCATAGATACCACTCTGTTAACAATCTTCACAAATGTTTCCTTGGCAAAGATACCAGTCTGTTAACAATCAATATAAGTGTTTCCCTGGCATAGATACCACTCTGTTAACAATCTATGTAAGTGTTTCCCTAGGATAGAGACCACTCTGTTAACAACATATGTAAGTGTTTCCCTAGCATAGAAACCACTCTGTTAACAATCTATGTAAGTGTTTCCCTAGGATAGAGACCACTCTGTTAACAACATATGTAAGTGTTTCCCTAGCATAGATACCACTCTGTTAACAATCTAGGTAAGTATTTCCCTAGGATAGCGACCACTCTGTTAACAATCTATGTAAGTGTTTCCCTAGGATAGATACCACTCTGTTAACAACATATGTAAGTGTTTCCCTAGCATAGATACCACTCTGTTAACAATCTATGTAAGTATTTCCCTAGGATACATACCATTCAGTTAACAATCTTCACAAATATTTCCCTAGCATGGATACAACTTAGTTTACAATCTATGAGGGGGGTTTCCAAGTGGTTACCCCGTTATGGTTACCAGTCTAGTTACATTTTGCGAACACGTTACCCCGGTATGGTAACCAGCCTAGTTACTTTCTGCGTGTACGTTACCCCGGTATGGTTACCAGTCTAGTTACTATCTGCGTATACGTTATCCCGGTATGGTTACCAGCCTAGTTACTATCTGCGTATACGTTATCCCGGTATGGTTACCAGCCTAGTTACTATCTGCGTATACGTTACAACGATATGGTTACCGTGATAACGTATACGCAGATAGTTACTAGAAAGGTAACCATACCGTGATAACGTATACGCAGATAGTTACTAGATAGGTAACCATACCGTGATAACGTATACGCAGATAGAAACTAGATAGGTAACCATACCGTGATAACGTATACGCAGATAGAAATTAGACTGGTAACCATACCGGAATAACGTGTACGCAGATAGTTACTAGACAGGTAACCATACCGGGATAACGTATACGCAGATAGAAACTAGACTGGTAACCATACCGGGAGAACGTATACGCAGATAGTTACTAGATAGGTAACCATACCGTGATAACGTATACGCAGATAGTTACTAGACTGGTAACCATACCGTGATAACGTATACGCAGATAGAAACTAGACTGGTAACCATACCGGAATAACGTGTACGCAGATAGTTACTAGACAGGTAACCATACCGGGATAACGTATACGCAGATAGAAACTAGAAAGGTAACCATACCGTGATAACGTATACGCAGATAGTTACTAGATAGGTAACCATACCGTGATAACGTATACGCAGATAGAAACTAGATAGGTAACCATACCGTGATAACGTATACGCAGATAGAAATTAGACTGGTAACCATACCGGAATAACGTGTACGCATATAGTTACTAGACAGGTAACCATACCGGGATAACGTATACGCAGATAGAAACTAGACTGGTAACCATACCGGGAGAACGTATACGCAGATAGTTACTAGATAGGTAACCATACCGTGATAACGTATACGCAGATAGTTACTAGACTGGTAACCATACCGTGATAACGTATACGCAGATAGAAACTAGACTGGTAACCATACCGGAATAACGTATACGCAGATAGTTACTAGACTGGTAACCATACCGGGTTAAAGTTACTATATGCGTATACGTTATCCCGGTATGGTTACCAGCCTAGTTACTATCTGCGTATACGTTACCCCGGTATGGTTGCCAGCCTAGTTACTATCTGCGTATACGTTATCCCGGTATGGTTACCTGTCTAGTAACTATCTGCGTATACGTTACCCCGGTATGGTTACCAGCCTAGTTACTATCTACGTATACGTTATCCCGGTATGGTTACCAGCCTAGTTACTATCTGCGTATACGTTATCCCGGTATGGTTACCTGTCCAGTAACTATCTGCGTATTCGTTATCCCGGTATGGTTACCTGTCTAGTAACTATGCGTATAATTGTTTAAACAGGAAACAAAACAAAAACTTGAATCAACATGTTGAAAAGTGTTCATTTATTATCTGTAATAATATTCTTTTCACTTGCGTTTTAATTTAACGTTAAAAATCAAATATGAAATTATTACTTTTTTCCAGCGTTGCTTTGAAGTCATATGACAAACTGTTTGCGGTTATGGTCGGGTCGTGTTATTAACAATGGTGAGAAAGAAATACTGAAAGGTTTTCTTAAAGGAAATTAAGTTTATTTTAGCAATTCTGGAAGTGAATGATGAACGTTACACCTGTATGGTAATACTCTAGTTACTATCTGCGTACACGTTACCCCGGTATGGTTACCAGCCTAGTTACTATCTGCGTATACGTTATCCCGGTATGGTTACCAGCCTAGATACTATCTGCGTATACGTTACCCCGGTATGGTTACCAGCCTAGTTACTATCTGCGTATACGTTATCCCGGTATGGTTACCTGTCTAGTAACTATCTGCGTATACGTTATCCCGGTATGGTTACCTGTCTAGTTACTTTCTGCGTATACGTTATCCCGGTATGGTTACCAGCCTAGTTACTATCTGTGTATACGTTATCCCGGTATGGTTACCTGTCTAGTTACTATATGCGTATACGTTATCCCGGTATGGTTACCAGCCTAGTTACTATCTGCGTATACGTTATCCCGGTATGGTTACCTGTCTAGTAACTATCTGCGTATACGTTATCCCGGTATGGTTACCTGTCTAGTAACTATGCGTATAATTGTTTCAACAGGAAACAAAAAGAAATTTGAATCAACATGTTGAAAAGTGTTCATTTATTATCTGTAATAATATTCTTGTCACTAGCGTTTTAATTTAACGTTAAAACTCAACTATGAAATTATTTCTTTTTTCCAGTGTTGCTTTGAAGTCATATGACAAACTGTTTGCGGTTATGGTCGGGTCGTGTT
Organism: Mya arenaria; assembly: GCF_026914265.1. Taxonomy (NCBI): domain Eukaryota; kingdom Metazoa; phylum Mollusca; class Bivalvia; order Myida; family Myidae; genus Mya; species Mya arenaria. Next base: position 46,892,105 of record NC_069131.1, on the reverse strand, counting down.
ATTTACAATGGTGAGAAAAAATACTGAAAGGTTTTCTTAAAGGAAATTAAGTTTTTTTTAGCAATTCTGGAAGTGAATGATGAACGTTACGCCTGTATGGTAATAATCTAGTTACTATCTGCGTACACGTTACACCTGTATTGTAATACTCTAGTAACTATATGCGTACACGTTACACCTGTATGGCTATAGTCCAGTCACTATCTGCGTACACGTTACACCTGTATGGTAATACTCTAGTCACTATCTGCGTACACGTTACACCTGTATTGTAATACTCTAGTTACTATCTGCGTTCACGTTACACCTGTATGGTAATACTAAAGTTACTATCTGCGTATACGTTACACCTGTATGGCTATACCCAAGTTACTATCTGCGTACACGTTACACCTGCATTGTAATACTCTAGTTACTATCTGCGTTCACGTTACACCTGTATTTTAATACTCTAGTTACTATCTGCGTACACGTTACACCTGTATTGTAATACTCTAGTTACTATCTGCGTTCACGTTTCACCTGTATTGTAATACTCTAGTTACTATCTGCGTACACGTTACACCTGTATTGTAATACTCCAGTTACTATCTGCGTACACGTTACACCTGTATTGTAATACTCTAGTTACTATCTGCGTACACGTTACACCTGTATTGTAATACTCTAGTTACTATCTGCGTTCACGTTACACCTTTATTGTAATACTCTAGTTACTATCTGCGTACACGTTACACCTGTATTGTAATACTCTAGTTACTATCTGCGTACACGTTACACCTGTATTGTAATACTAAAGTTACTATCTGCGTACACGTTACACCTGTATTGTAATACTCTAGTTACTATCTGCGTTCACGTTACCCCTGTATGGCTATACTCAAGTTACTATCTGCGTACACGTTACGCCTGTATTGTAATACTCTAGTTACTATCTGCGTACACGTTACACCTGTATTGTAATACTCTAGTTACTATCTGCGTACATGTTACACCTGTATGGTAATACTCTAGTTACTATCTGCTTACACGTTACACCTGTATGGTAATACTCTAGTTACTATCTGCGTACACGTTACACCTGTATGGTAATACTCTATTTACTATCTGCGTACACGTTACACCTGTATGGTAATAATCTAGTTACTATCTGCGTAAACGTTACACCTGTATTGTAATACTCTAGTTACTATCTGCGTTCACGTTACACCTGTATGGTAATACTCTAGTTACTATCTGCGTAAACGTTACACCTGTATTGTAATACTCTAGTTACTATTTGCGTACACGCTACACCTGTATTGTAATACTCTAGTTACTATCTACGTATACGTTACACCTGTATTGTAATACTCTAGTTACTATCTGCGTTCACGTTACACCTGTATGGTAATACTCTAGTTACTATCTGCGTACACGTTGCACCTGTATTGTAATACTCTAGTTACTATTTGCGTACACGCTACACTTGTATTGTAATACTCTAGTTACTATCTGCGTACACGTTACACCTGTATTGTAATACTCTAGTTACTATCTGCGTTCACGTTACACCTGTATTGTAATACTCTAGTTACTGTCTGCGTACACGTTACACCTGTATTGTAATGCTCTAGTTACTATCTGCGTTCACGTCGCACCTGTATGGTATTATTCTAGTTACTATCTGCGTTCACGTTACACCTGTATTGTAATACTCTAGTTACTATCTGCGTTCACGTTACACCTGTATGGTAATAACTCAAGCTAACATCCGACTTAACGTTTCCTTGTTACGGTTACCACTAAGGTTACTATCAGTATATACGGCACCCCGCTATTCCACCTCTATCGACGTATGGTTTATCATCGTATGATTTCCACTCTTGTTAGTATTTACATTAATGTAACCCCAGAATAGTTCGAAAAATGACTTCTGGTGTCTCAGTTAGCGACCCAGTCTGAGACACTGACGAAGAAAAGTGAATAATTTAATGTTACGAAATATATTTCACGTAATCCTTTTTCACAAAAAAGAATATGTTCATAATTGTTAAATGACCATTTTGTTACATATAGCACTTGTTTACCATTGAATGCTCTTTCAATAGCAATTTTACAATAAATCTCAACTTTGCTTTACCGGGGCAAACGTATCAAACGTTGACTCCATGCGTAAGTGAGTATAATCACATACTTACAAAGCATGTTCCATCTGATGACGAATCGCAGTAGTCCACATCGCACACCAAAGACATGATAAAATCCGTATCAACTCCGAAATTCTTAAAGGTAAATCCTGCGGTGCTTATTATCTCTGTCCTAAAAAGAACATCCAAAAAAATTGCAAAGCATATGCATTTTTTTCTCATTGATTTCTAATGCAAACACTTAAAAGCATTCACACACGTATATGCCTTTAAACACGTAAACGCACTAATACACTTATACGCATTCACACAATTAAACGCACTCACACTAGCACACGCATTCACATATGTACATGCATTCACAAACGTACACGCATTCACTAACTTAAACGCACCCACACTCGGTCACGCATTCACTCATATACACGCATTCACTCATATACACGCATTCACACACGTACATGCATTCACACACGTACATTCATCCACTCTCGCACACGCATTCACATAAGTACACGCATTCACACACGGACACGCATTCACACACGTACACGCATTACGACTCGTACACGCATTCACACAAGAACATGCATTCACACACGTACAAGCAGTCATACTCGCACACGCATTTACATAAGAGCACGCATTCACACACGTACACAAATTCACATTCGTAAACACATTCACAAACGTACACGAATTCACACACGTAAACGCATTCACACACTTACACGCATTCACAGAAGTACACGCATTCACAAACGTACACGCATTCACTCACTTAAACGCAACCACACTCGGTCACGCATTCACACACGTACACGCATTCACAAACGTACACGCATTAACTCACTTAAACGCACCCACACTCGGTCACGCATTCACTCGTATACACGCAATCACATATATACAGGCATTCACACACGTTCACGCACTTACACACGTACACGCATTCACACACGTACACACATTTACATACGTAAACGAATTCATACACGTAAAAGCATTCACACTCGTACACGCACTCACACACGTACACACATTCATACTCGTATACGCACTCCGATACGTAAACGAATTCACACACGTACACGCACACCCAACATAAACGAATTCACACTCGTACACGCACCCAGACACGACACGCAATCACACACGTACACGCATTCATACTCGTACACGCACTCACACGCGTACATGCAAACACGCATTCACTCACGTACACACATTTGCACACGTATATGCATTCACAAACGTACACGCTTTCAGTCACTTTTACGCATTCACACACGTACATGTACTCACATTCGAACATGCATACACGCACTCATACACGTACACATCCGTACACTCGCGTACACTTTAACACGCATTCACATACGTACATGCACTCAGATATGGACGAACCCTCACACACATGCAGACAATTATACGCACTGACACACGTGTACGCAACCACACACGTGTACGAACTCACATACGTGCATGCACTCAAAGTCGTATAAGCACTACAACACGAACACGCATTCAAACACGTGCATACACTCACACTCGTTACAAGCACTCACACACGTGCATGCATTCACAGTCGTACAAGCACTCACACACGAGCATGCATTCACAGTCGTACAAGCACTCACACACGAGCACGCATTCACAAACGTGCATGCACTCACACTCGTTACAAGCACTCACACACGTGCATGCATTCACAGTCGTACAAGCACTCACACACGTGCATGCATTCACAGTCGTACAAGCACTCACACACGTGCATGCATTCACAGTCGTACAAGCACTCACACACGAGCACGCATTCACAAACGTGCATGCACTCACACTCGTTACAAGCACTCACACACGTGCATGCATTCACAGTCGTACAAGCACTCACACACGAGCACGCATTCACAAACGTGCATACACTCACACTCGTTACAAGCACTCACACACGTGCATGCATTCACAGTCGTACAAGCACTCACACACGAGCACGCATTCACAAACGTGCATGCACTCACAGTCTAACAAGCACTCACACACGTGCATGCACTCACAGTCGTGCGAGCATTCACACACGAACACGCACTCACCCACGTGCATGCACTCACAGTCGTTCATGCACTTACACAGGTACAGGCTCTCAGATACGTACACGAACTGACACACGTGTATGCTTTCACAGTCATACACGCACTTATATTCAAACAAGCACTCACAGTCGTACAAGCACTCATTGACGTGCACGCGATTACGTACGTACACGTACTATATACGTTCATGCACGCACACATGTACACGAAGTCACACGCGTACACATACTAACACACTAACACTCACTCACACACGTACACGCACGCACACACGTACTCGCATACGTACACGCACTCACAGTCGAATAAGCGCTCATATGCTAACACGCACTCACATACGTACACGCACTCACACACGTTCACGCACTAACATACATACACGCACTCAAATACGTAGACGCACTCACAGTCGTATAAGCACTCATATGCTAACACGCACTCACATACGTACACGCACTCACACACGTTCACGCACTAACACACATACACGCACTCACACACGTACACTCACTCAATACGTACATGCACTCACAGTCGTATAAGCACTCACATACGTACACGCACTCACACACGTTCACGCACTAACATACATACACGCACTCAAATACGTAGACGCACTCACACACGTACACTCACTCAATACGTACATGCAATCACAGTCGTATAAGCACTCATATGCGTACACGCATTCACAGTCGTATAAGCATTCATATACGTACACGTACTCACAGTCTATAAGCACTCATATAGGTACACAAAATTATATACGTATACGTAGTCATATAAGTCCACGCACTCACATACTTGCAAGCACTCACACACGTACACGCAGTCTCACACGTACACATACTTACACACTTAAACGCACTCACATACGTGCACGCACTCATACACATACACGTACTCACAAACGTGCACGCACTCAAACACGTACGCGCAATTACACACATACACGCACTTTCACATGCACACACACTTACACACACACGTACGTGCAATCACACACATACACGCACTTTCACACGCACATACACTCACACGCATACACGCACTTTCTAACGTACACGCACTCACAAACGTACACGCACTCACACACACATACACGCAGATTCACACGTACACGCACTTAAACACGTACACGCATTCACATACGTGCAGGCACTCACACACATACACGCAAGTTCACACGTACACGTACTTTCACACGTACACGCACTCTAATATGTGCACGCACTCACACACATACACGCACTCGCACACGTACACGCACAAACACACGCATATGCACTCACATAAATGAACGTACTCACATACATACACGCACTTTCTCACGTACACGCACTCACATACGTGCACGCACTCATACACGTACACGCAATCAAACACATACACGCAGTTTCACACGTACACGCACTTACATACGTGCACGCACTCACATACATACACGCACTTTCACACGTAAACACACTTTTTTACACATACACGCACTCACATATGTGCACGCACTCACACACAAACACGCACTCACACACGTACACGCACTAACACACGCATATACACTCACATAAATGAACGCACTCACATACGTGCACGCACTCACACACGTACACGCAATCACACAAACGTGCATGCACTCATATATGTACACGGACTCACCCCTGTTCACGCATTCACACACGTACACGCTCTCATATACGTACACGCACTGACACACGTACACGCACTCACACACGTACACGCACTAGCACACTTTCACGCACTCACATACGTTCACGCACTCATACACGTTCACGTACTTACACATGTTCACGCACTCCACTCACACAAGTACACGGATTCATATACGTACACGCATTCACACACATACACGGATACATATACGTACATGCACTCACACACGTATACGGATTCATACACGTACACGCACTCACACACGTATACGCAATCACATACGTACATACATTCACACTCGTACACGCACTCACACACGTACACGCACTCACATACGTTCATACATTCACACACGTACACGCACCAACACACGTACACGCACTCACACACGTACACGCACTAACACACGTTCACGCACTCACACACTTTCACGTACTCATACACGTACACGCACTCACACACGTACACGGATTCATAAGCGTATACGCACTCACACACGTACACGGATTCATATACGTAACGCACTCACACACGTACACGGATTCATATACGAACACGCACTCACACACGTACACGTATTCATAAGCGTATACGCACTCACACACGTACACGGATGCATATACGTACACGCACTCACACACGTACACGGATTCATATGCGTATACGCACTCACACACGTACACGGATTCATATACGAACACGCACTCACACACGTACACGGATTCATAAGCGTATACGCACTCACACACGTACACGGATGCATATACGTACACGCACTCACACACGTACACGGATTCATATGCGTATACGCACTCACACACGTACACGGATTCATATACGTATACGCACTTACATTCGTACAAGCACTCAAATATGTACACGCACTCACATACGTGCACATAATCACATACATGCAAGCTCTAACAGACACAAAGAAAACGTACAAAAAAACATTTAGAATTATTCTGGATTGGATTAAGCTTACTAAATGATAATTAATATATTTATTAATTAATTATTAATTCTACCATTTATAACTCACTGTTAACAGCTAAAATGGTTGATTATACTTTTGTTAATAACTACTGTGTTTAAATCATTTATTTCATGAATATATATGCAACCATCACAATTCAATCTAATACTTTTTTCTTGGTTTGTTGCGATTTTAAATTCACAGTTGAACAAAATCATGGTCCTTGTTGTTAGCGTTGTTTTTGTTGTTGCTGTTATTGTCGTTGCTCTCAGCGTAAGTTATTGTAAACAGTAATTGAACAATCATTAAATTTGTCGGTTTAAAAAGAAAGAAAGAGGAACATAGTTAGAATAGTGCATATGAGTGCATAGTTTGTATTTTTATTTAAATGCCAAAGAATTACTTGGATCGGATCGAAATTGTGTATTTTTTGACAATCCATAATATATCGTTTCAATGTATTGTTTGTCTAATAATAATACGTTTTTCCCAATCAATGTTATTGTCTGTGTTCAGAAATGTATGGTGCCAATTCACTGCTGTTTTTTTTTGTTGTTGTACTAATCAAGTGTCTTATTTGTCAGTTTCGATATTTCAAAGCAATTGTTCATGCGTTTTTTTAAAACAATGATAAATCAATGTTTTTTAATCATACATTAACATAGCGGCCTTAAATTGTTTTCTATTCAGAGCATTTTTATATGCGTGAACTGTTTAATGCACAAGTTAACAATCTGAAGCGATTATCAACATTTTTTCCAAAAAGTCGATCAAGCAGTTCAGCGGACTAGCGGCTTAGTGGCCAAGCGGTCTAAAATGGTATCCTATTTCAAAGCATGTATACATGCCTTTTCTTCTAAAACAATGATATATTAACTGTTTTTTATGCACAAGTATCACTCTGAAGCGATTATCAACATTTTTTTTTCAAAACAATCGATCAAGCAGTCAGCTATTTCAAAGCATGTAAACATGCCTGTTCTTTTAAAACAATGATATATTTACTGTTTTATGCACAAATTGTCACTCTAAAGCGATTTTTAATGGATTATTTTCAAATAATATAGGGGCCAGGTATGTTTTTGGTATAATTCATATTTGAGTATAAATCCTTAGCAGTTTTTGTGCAGTTTTTTCATGACAGAATAAAGTCGTGTGTCCGTTTCTTAGGTATCTTATTATCTTCTGAGCATAAATGAAACATGTAAATATATCAATGAAATATCACTGTTTTCGTTGTTTTGGACTATTTTATCCGGTGTGTCATCCCATGTTAAATCAAATATGGATATATTCGTTAATATTATCTATTATTTGTTCATTCGAAAGTATATTCGATGGGTTCAGAAGTTTTAGCGAAGTACGTTTCTAGTTACTAGTAAAGCCCCTGCCACACCAAGCCGCGTTGGCATTGCGATTGCACGGCGTTGTAAAATTTCCAAGAGCGCCGTGAGATCGCATGAAAAAATATATTTTGCATTAAGATGACAATGTCACGGCGTTCTCACGGCGACCTTTGAGTTTATACGGAGCTCTATGGCGTTTAACCGCGTCCTTACGGAGTTCTAGATGGCGATTGTCTGCGCTTTCATGGCGTTCTCAGGACGCTTCCACTGCGTTTATCGAGTTGTCATGGCACGTTCACTGCATGTGCACTGCGCTTTCACGGCGCTCACACTGCGCTGACAGCGTGCTGTTTTGCACTACATGTAAACACGAAATAGCAGTAGCAGCAGTAGAGGTAGAAGTTGAGGTAAATGGCTGGGTCCTCATATCGCAGCACAGGGATGAGCCACTTGCTGCTGCACAGCAGTCATTATGAAATCAATGTTAATTTGCATACATGTATATCATTCCTTTGTACTATTTTGTTGGGTTGGTTCACTGCCATGCAAACACAGATTGACGCCGTAGAAGGGCATTGGGAGCGCAATGATCGCTGTTGCGGCTACGTACAATCGTTGTAAGAGCGCAGTGATAAAAATAAAAATAATTGTTAACGCCATAGACGTTATAAGCGCATAGATGCGCAGTGACATATAAAAAAAATGCCGTACGACCGCTGTGCATGCGCCACCGATAACCGTTGAGTTCGCACTGCGACCTGTGGCGATCCTGTGGCGTTGAAGGAGACCTAACTGCGCTGGTACGGAGATCTCACGGCGATGTCACTGCGCGGCATCGGCGATGCTTCCGCCGTTGGAATGCGGCACTAATGTGACAGGGGTTGTAAGGTCATTCCAAAAATAGTTACACTATCAGATATTTAAATTTCTCGCATTTTTTTCACATATCATTTAGGGTTAGGCCTGAACACTTTGAGAATATGTCAATGATCTATACAAGGTTATACAATACAAATTATTTCCCTATACATTTCAATACAAACAAGCAACACTTTATATTGGATAAAATGCCTCTTCTAGCGTTTCACGAATATGACAACTATACATTTTCTTAAAATTCATTACGGCCTTTGGTTAAGAGTAGATTAGGAACAATGTCGGTGTTGTGTGCAATATGGCATTTGGTTGTTAGTAGATTGTAAACAATGTCGGGGATGAGTGCAATATGGCATTTGGTTGTTAGTAGATTGTAAACAATGTCGGTGTTGTGTGCAATAAGACATTTGACTGTTAGTAGATTGTAAACAATGTCGGGGTTAAGTGCAATATGGCATTTGGTTGTTAGTAGATTGTAAACAATGTCGGGATTAAGTGCAATATGGCATTTGGTTGTTAGTAGATTGTAAACAATGTCGGCGTTAAGTGAAAGTGCAATATGGCATTTGGTTGTAAGTAGATTGTAAACAATGTCGGCAGTGTGTGCAATATGACATTTGGCTGTTAGTAGATTGTCAACAATGTCGTTGTTGTGGGCAATATGGCATTTGGCTGTGAGTTGATTGTAAACAATGTTGGCGGTGTGTGCAATATGACATTTGGCTTTTAGTAGATTGTAAAAAATGTCGTTGTTGTGTGCAATATGGCATTTGGTTGTTAGTGGATTGTAAACAATGTCGGTGGTGTGTGCAATATGGCATTTGGTTGTTAGTAGATTGTAAACAATATCGGTGTTGCGTGCAAATGCAATATGACATTTGGTTGTTAATAGATTGTAAACAATGTCGGTGTTGTGTGCAATATGACATTTGGTTGTTAGTAGATTGCAAAGAATGTCGGGGTTAAGTGCAAGTGCAATATGCATTTGTTGTAAGTAGATTGTAAACAATGTCGGTGTTGTGTGCAATATAGCATTTGGTTGTTTGTAGATTGTAAACAATGTCGGGGTTAAGTGCAATATGGCATTTGGTTGTTAGTAGATAGTAAACAATGTCGGGGTTAAGTGCAATATGGCATTTGGTTGTTAGTAGATTGTAAACAATGTCGGGGTTAAGTGCAATATGGCATTTGGTTGTAAGTAGATTGTAAACAATGTCGGTTTTGTGTGCAATATGGCATTTGGTTGTTAGTAAATTGTAAACAATGTCGGTGGTGTGTGCAATATGGCATTTGGTTGTTAGTAGATTGTAAACAATATCGGTATTTTGTGAAAAATGGCATTTGGTTGTTAGTAGATTGTAAACAATGTCGGGGTTAAGTGCAATATGGCATTTGGTTGTTAGTAGATTGTAAACAATGTCGGGGTTTAGTGCAATATGGCATTTGGTTGTTAGTAGATTGTAAACAATGTCGGGGTTAAGTGCAATATGGCATTTGGTTGTTAGTAGATTGTAAACAATATAGGTGTTTTGTGCAATATGGCATTTGGTTGTTTGTAGATTGTAAACAATATGGGTGTTTTGTGCAATATGGCATTTGGATGTTAGTAGATTGTAAAAAATGTCGGTGTTGTGTGCAAGTGCAATATGACATTTGACTGTTAGTAGATTGTAAACAATGTCGGTGTTGTGTGCAATATGGCATTTGGCTGTTAATAGATTGTGAACAATGTCGGTGTTGTGTGCAATATGGCATTTGGCTGTTAGTAGATTGTAAACAATGTCGGTGTTGTGTGCAAGATTGCATTTGGCTGTTAGTAGATTGTAAACAATGTCGGTGTTGTGTGCAATATGGCAATTGGTTGTTAGTAAATTGTAAACAATGTCGGGGTTGTGTGCAATATGGCATTTGGTTGTTAGTAGATTGTAAACAATGTGGGTGTTGTGTGCAATATGGCATTTGGCTGTTTGTAGATTGTAAACACTGTCGGTGTTGAATGTAATATGGCATTTTGCTGTTAGTAGATTGTAAACAATGTCGGCGTTGGGTTCAATAAGGCATTTGGCTGTTAGTAGATTGTAAACAATGTCGGTGCTGTGTGCAATATGGCATTTGGTTAGCGTGTTTTACTCTTTTTAAAAGCATATTTGTCAAAAGAATGTGTAGATTAATCCTTATGTCAATATCTCAAAGAAAACTGACTTTAAGAACAAAACATCTACTTGGGTAATTGTTATAGCACGAGTTACATTTTTTGTTGTATAATATATATACTTTGGAATAATGTCGGAGGTTTTAAGCCAACATATTCATTACGAAAATGCACTTTTAAAAAAGTATAAACCAATCTAAAATATTTTAATACATTTTGATGTTATGTGATTAAATGAGTTCAGATTAAGATTAAGACTTGACTTAAGTATGTTCGTGATACTGGGGCCTGGGTGATTGGTTCTTTTTAAATGATCTATGATAGCAATCATACTGCAACGTTCTCGTCAGTTAATGTTCCGATAACATACCCATTAAAAAGACAACAACCAGTAAATCTTTCCATGAAAATCCATCAAACATACAGCAACTTCCTCTCCAGTTTATCTTTGCATTACATACTCATCAAACATACAGCAACTTCCTCTCCAGTTTATCTTCCCATGACATACCCATCAAACATATTGCAACCTCCTCTCCAGTTTATCTTTCCATGACATACCCATCAAACATATTGCAACGTCCTCTCCAGTTTATCTTTCCATGGTTTACCCATCAAACATATAGCAACCTCATCTCCAGTTTATCTTCCCATGACATACCCATCAAACATATTGCAACCTCCTCTCCAGTTTATCTTCCCATGGCTTACCCATCAAACATACAGCAACCTCCGTTCCAATTTATCCTCCCATGACATACCCATCAAACATATTGCAACGTCCTCTCCAGTTCATTTTCCCATAACATACCATCTAAATATGCAGCAACCTCCTCTCCAGTTTATCTCCCCATGACATACCCATCAAACATACAGTAACCTCCTCTCCAGTTTATCTTTCCATTACATACCCATCAAACATATTGCAACGTCCTCTCCAGTTTCTCTCCCCATGACGTACCCATCAAACATACAGCAATCTCCTCTCCAGTTTATCTTCTCATGACATACCCACCAAACATACAGTAACCTCCTATCCAGTTTATCTTCCCATGGCATACCCACCAAACATACAGCAACGTCCTCTCAAATGTATCTTCCCATGACATACCCATCAAACATACAGCAACCTCCTCTCCAGTTTATCTTCCCATGACATACCCACCTAACATACAGCAACCTCCTCTCCAGTTTATCTTTCCATTACATACCAATCATACATACAGCAGCGTCCTCTCCAGTGTATCTTCCCATTACATACCCATCATACATACAGCAACCTCCTCTCCAGTTTATCTTCCCATGACATACCCATCATACATACAGCAGCGTCCTCTCCAGTTTATCTTTCCATTACATACCCATCATACATACAGCAGCGTCCTCTCCAGTTTATCTTTCCATTACATACCCATCATACATACAGCAGCGTCCTCTCCAGTTTATCTTCCCATGACATACCCACCTAACATACAGCAACCTCCTCTCCAGTTTATCATCCCATTACATACCCATCATACATACAGCAGCGTCCTCTCCAGTGTATCTTCCCATTACATACCCATCAAACATACACCAACCTCCTCTCCAGTTTATATTCCCATTACATACCCATCATACATACAGCAACCTCCTCTCCAGTTTATATTCCCATTACATACCCATCATACATACAGCAACGTCCTCTCCAGTGTATCTTTCCAATACAAATACAGATTGCTCATGACCTACCACTGCTGGTAAAACCTTGTTTTTTTACTATGTATAATACGAGTCGCTATTTTATAATCCACGTTTAGTAAAGTAATGGGCCTCTGATTAATTAACTCATCAAGGTCCTAATTTGGTTTTTGTATGAGTGTTATTAATTTTTCTGTAGTAATGGATTAGTTCAGTGAATCATTTATTGAACATTGTTTTAAGTCTTTAAAAATAGTTGATAAAATTCTTAATTTCCTTCGGATTCTTTTTATATTTTTTGTTTCTCAATTATGATAATTTCAGTATCATTATCTAGTTCGTCTGTGTCGTTAGTATTGAATTTGTGCGTAATCCTTGTAATTCATTTTGTAGTTTGAGTTATTTCACTGTTCATTAACGTGTCAAGTGTGTTGGTTATTTAATTGTTTCATTTCGAATTTAATGATTTCGCATAAAATATTTTCGTTGCAACCATTGTTGTTTGTACAGTTTGAACAAAGCATGTGTTGGTATAACCTTATCAAGCTTCATCTGTAAAGGTCGCTTGATTCTGTTGAACAGTTTTGAACAGATCACCCCCAAGGCTCAACAGTTGGCGTTGGATTAAGTCAATACGGTGTTGAAAAAGCCGGAGTTATGGGCCTTGATTGATGGAAACTTACGTATTGTCATTGATATCATGGTAACACGTTTCATTTGAAAATTGAAAATATTAATGTAACGATTTCTTAATTATGTCAAAGGTCAAGGTTTGTGCTCATCGACGACTCAACCCCCAATTTCCAGTATAATAATGTTAATAACATCGTTTGCGTTGTAAATCATTGTCGAAACGGTCACACACCAGCTGAACACAATGAAACAGTTTACCTGAAACAGTTGGGAGATTCCAAGTATGGCAATTCGTCCAGAGGACCACCGACCCCATATTTAAATAAGTATTTGTCCGTCGACCACTGGTTTGCAGGTAGTGTCCCAAGTCCGCAACTGTAAATAAGAAACAACAGTCTTGAATAATCGATACAATCGAATTTTAAAGTAAAACCATGATTGATCATCGAATCAGAAATACATGTATTCGAAAATGTATTCATTTACTAAATATTGGTATGAAAATACAATTTTTGTTTATTTCAACAACTGCTATGACTTGTATATTTCAAATTGGGAGCAATATGTTAAACAAGTCTAGAGGATAATTGCAGCCCCAGCACCAACTGGGATCTATGGTGGTGTGTCTCATGAAATAATATTATACAAACTGGCACGTGTATGTTATGTTTATGCAGTTAATAAATGTTTCATAAAAATCGATTATAGATTATCCCAATTGAGTACCGCTGATGTTGGCCGCCAAGAGACGAGCATTCGTTCATCGCGTCATAACAATATTATACAAATGGGTTCGAAAAAAATGTTTTAGTCTTGCAAGGCATATCCTAACTGTGTGTGAAGGTTTATGATTCTACATCAAATACCTTTCTAGATAAGTGTAACTTCCTATATTCCGTCATATATTACATTTAAGTATTGTATAAGGACGACCTTGAATTAACTTTATGCAACAGTTACCACGTCTCATTGCGGAGTGTCCAGTAATCTACTGCTCACGAACAAATCAATGTCTTCTTCTGTGTAAACAAGGTAAATAAATAATATTGTGTCTTCCAACCGATCAAATAATTGTAATATGACAGTGAAAGCGTTAACGTTTTAAGTGGCATAACATACAGAAAGAGATATAACACTTTCACGTGCACCTCTTCATTCGTAGTACTGCTTCCCGGTGTATGACTTTGACAATTTTGACAAACTTGCCCGGATAACTTACCCACACGCGTCCATGACCTTTTTGGAGCTTATGCGGCCGTCCATGACGTCGTCATCCGTTTGAAACTCACAGTTCTTGAACTTCATTCCCATAATAGAGACGCCATCCTCTGTTCCAAGAAAAAAAGACATATGATTTTTTTTTATTTTTAAAGAATAACCCAAAAATTGTTAAAGATACAAAAACCTTTATTTAAATTAGGGTATATGATAACAAGAAACATAAGATCAGTGAGCTATTTTCCTACATAAATTTCTAGAATTTGTTGAAGTTGGACTTCTTTAATTATCACCATACCTACATAAATAACAAAGACACTTACATATCAAAACATTATAATGGGCTGTTGACCGGGAAATGATATTTATGTGTTGTGCCAAGCTTTTTGCTGACCATTAAATTTTTAACGACTACAAGGTATTTGATGACTATCATATTAGTAATCAACACAAGACCAAATCTGTTTGTAACTGGGCATTTATTGAAAATGCCATAAAATATATTAATACATCAGTTGTACGAGCCATAAGAACGCCGCCGGAAGAAGGGATACGATAGTCGATAATGAAAAGGGCGATAAAAAGAGGATTGTTAAGAGTTTGACCAGTAAAACAATCGACTCAAGGCAATGGGCTGGAAATGATATATATATATATATATATATATATATATATATATTGTATAGACGATATACATGTAATTGAGGTATCGACATAGTGTATACACATTATAATGCGACTCAAAGCATAAAGTATTTCTACTTTCATGACACTACACACATACATTAACTTATATGTATACGTACGAGTATATCTATAAACGAAGTGATAAAAACCCTTAGGGAAGAAGTGCGTCCCCCCAATCTCCGAGATACATCCCTCCGCGTAGATCGCTTCACCCAAGTCAACGTTTTTTATTCCGGGAGAATCCCCGTCCTCACGAAGCCAATCTACATCTGAAATATGACCGTATAAGACCCAAACTATCATTATTTGAGACCTGGTACTGCACCAGCATTTATTTATGCTTGTCTGGGTTAAAATATACTATCCGGTTACAACCAGGGGACACCGGATGACACCGTGGCTTCAACGGCACACGACCGGGGTACTACCGGGTTGGACCTGCAGGGCCGGGAAACGATCGAACACAATATAACACAACACAATACAATACAATACACATATAAAAAAGAAGCATTTTTTATATTTGATCTATCTACTTAAATTCAATAGCTGCTGACAATAACCAATGATCCTTGAAATCATAGGCCAGAGTGTTGTCAAATTGTTTGGCTGAAACGTTCATCGCGACCTTGACCTAAAATAAATCATTTACCGAGCATAACCAGCGTATAGAAGCAAACTTGTTCCATTTTCCCTGTTATAATATCTACCCTTTATGGCGTAAGTATGTGACCAATATTCAGTAAAAATGCATTACAATAGGAAGATGTGGCCTTAACCTTTGTCAGAAAAGCTTTAAATTCAAACTTTATGTTCTGAACACCCGCCACACATATTCCACTATGTACCCGCCACACATATTCCACTATGTGCACCCGCCACACATATTCCACTATGTACCCGCCACACATATTCCCACCATGTACCCGCCACACATATTCCAATATGTGCACCCCCCAAAGATATTCCCACTATGTGCACCCGCCAAAGATACTTCCACTATGTCCACCCGCCACACATATTCCACTATGTACCCGCCACACATATTCCACTATGTACCCGCCACACATATTCCACTATGTGCACCCGCCACACATATTCCACTATGTGCACCCGCCACACATATTCCAATATGTGCACCCCCAAAGATATTCCCACTATGTACACCCGCCAAAGATATTCCCACTATGTGCACCCGCCACACATATTCCACTATGTGCACCCGCCACACATATTCCACTATGTGCACCCGCCACACATATTCCACTATGTGCACCCCCAAAGATATTCCCACTATGTACACCCGCCAAAGATATTCCCACTATGTGCACCCGCCACACATATTCCACTATGTGCACCCGCCACACATATTCCACTATGTACCCGCCACACATATTCCACTATGTACACGCCAAACATATTCCACTATGTGCACCCGCCACACATATTCCACTATGAACACCCGCCACACATATTCCACTATGTGCACCCGCCACACATATTCCACTATGTACACCCCCCAAAGATATTCCCACTATGTGCACCCCCCAAAGATATTCCCACTATGTGCATACGCCAAACATATTCCAACTATGTATCCGCCACACATATTCCTACTATGTACCCGCCACACATATTCCCACTATGTACCCGCCACACATATTCCACTATGTGCACCCCCAAAGATATTCCCACTATGTGCACCCCCAAAGATATTCCCACTATGTGCATACGCCAAAGATATTCCCACTATGTACCCGCCACACATATTCCACTATGTGCACCCGCCACACATATTCCACTATGTACCCGCCACACATATTCCACTATGTACACGCCACACATATTCCACTATGTGCACCCGCCACACATATTCCACTATGAACACCCGCCACACATATTCCACTATGTGCACCCGCCACACATTTTCCACTATGTACACCCCCAAAGATATTCCCACTATGTGCACCCCCCAAAGATATTCCCACTATGTGCATACGCCAAACATATTCCAACTATGTATCCGCCACACATAGTCCCACTATGTACCCGCCACACATATTCCCACTATGTACCCGCCACACATATTCCCACTATGTACCCGCCACACATATTCCCACTATGTACCCGCCACACATATTCCACTATGTGCACCCCCAAAGATATTCCCACTATGTGCATACGCCAAACATATTCCAACTATGTGCATACGCCAAACATATTCCAACTATGTACCCGCCACACATATTCCCACTATGTACCCGCCACACATATTCCCACTATGTACCCGCCACACATATTCCTACTATGTACCCGCCACACATATTCCAACTACGTACCCGCCACACATATTCCCACTATGTACCCGCCACACATATTGCCACTATGTACCCGCCACACATATTCCAACTATGTACCCGCCACACATATTCCCACTATGTGCATACGCCAAACATATTCCAACTATGTGCATACGCCAAACATATTCCAACTATGTACCCGCCACACATATTCCCACTATGTACCCGCCACACATATTCCCACTATGTACCCGCCACACATATTCCTACTATGTACCCGCCACACATATTCCAACTACGTACCCGCCACACATATTCCCACTATGTACCCGCCACACATATTGCCACTATGTACCCGCCACACATATTCCAACTATGTACCCGCCACACATATTCCTACTATGTACCCGCCACACATATTCCAACTACGTACCCGCCACACATATTCCCACTATGTACCCGCCACACATATTGCCACTATGTACCCGCCACACATATTCCAACTATGTACCCGCCACACATATTCCAACTATGTACCCGCCACACATATTGCCACTATGTACCCGCCACACATATTCCAACTATGTACCCGCCACACATATTCCCACTATGTACCCGCCACATATACTCCCACTATGTACCCGCCACATATATTCCCACTATGTACCCGCCACACATATTCCCACTTTGCAATAATTTGCGTGTCTGATAAATAACACGCAAGTCGGTAAGGGGAGGTTTACATAGATACATTGTCTCCCGTGTTTCAAAGTTTATACATTGGTACTTTACTGTTGTATGATGTGTCCTGCCCGACATTCCGTCGGAAGGGACGACGCATCGGAATTATGTATAGCCATCTATGATGTTTCTAAATCTTGAGTATAACCTGCATTCTAAAATGAATTCTTGTTTATTATACCGTTGTTGTTGTTATTTTAACACTCTAAGTTTTGATGACCTTGACCATTGACTTTAATTGTGTTGAGGTCATAATAATTGTATTGCTTGATTACAACATTTTTGGTCAAAGCAGAAAAAAATGAATCGCAATCTTTTTAAACAGTCGTGATAATTTTTCTACCGGCGAATTAATTCTTGTAAATCCGAGGTAAACGCGCGAAGACTTCGAGTGTTATTCGTAATCCGGATTGTTCTGTACTAGGTTTGTTCTGAAAGATTTACATAGATCCGAGATTTACTCTGGGTTATGTTCATCGAAAGCATTTAACCTTAAAAGCGCCACATTGCACGGGTAAATGGTATAATTTGCAGTACATCTAAATACAAGGCGGGCTGTCTTTTGATATGGAGCGGAAAGATTATAAGTATCTTCCATGGCCGAGAGTGTAAGATAGGTTCATTCCGACCCGAGCGTAGGGTTTTTTCGGAAACGAGGTTTACCGAGGGTCGGTATGAACCAATTCACACGAGGCAACATAAGAATTTCTAGCATGGTTAAATCATTGGATCTATTTACCTGAGGTGGGAGAAAAACATTTTCTGCATTTGCGAAAAAATCTGTATAGAGAATAAAGCAAAAACAGATGCCGGCCATTTCGAAAAAAGAAGGTCTGAGAAAGGGAAGGTTACGACAGAGTTTAATGCACGGTAAAGAATAGTTTTAGATTTAATTAATAACCAATAATATCAAAATAAACTCTTAATATGTACAAAGGGGGCTCGAGGATTTGACGTTATAGGGGGCGTAACTTAGTGGCGTAACCTTTTGACTTGTGCCCACCCCCCTCCAAACCGAAAATTATTTGGTTTAAAGTGATCCATGGAGTTTGACTTTCCCCAAAGACTTTTTTTTATCAATTTCCAGTTCGAAATGGTACCATTTTGGAGTAATTTATTACTTTGTTCTCCTATACTGATATAAAATATATATATTTTAGAAAGCACCCCCTCCCACCCCCCCCCCCACCCCCACACTTCCCTGAATCCGCTAGTTCTTACATGAGTGATTAATTCGTTTATGTGGAGAGGGTTCAACAAAGCCATACTTTCTGCAAAAACACGGATTTCCCTTGTGTTCCTTATTAAAAAATGTTCAATAAAAGTAGTGACAGAAGTAAAAGCTTAAAGTAATAGTATAAGTACACGTATGAGTATGCTGCCTTGCTGAATTGACCTTTCATATATTTAAACTTATTTGTTTGTTGTAAGCGAGGCATTTCGGACATTATTGTTGCCATATTTAAGATATGATCCCACTGAAGCTGAAAATACGTTTTTACACCTTTCTAATTTATATGTTACTTCAGCGTATTGGTATGTCCATTAGCATTTATACTTTTACCGTAATAAATTTGTAATAAATAAAATCAGCATTAAGTAAACACAATGTAAGTGTTGACAAAATACGTACCCAGACTTTTAAGAACCTTGTCTGTAACAAACTTGGCATTAAGGTCATCAACCTTCTTAAAGCCCCTTGTCCTGTACAGCCGGAACTCGGTCTCGTATGTGCGCTCGACAGATGATTTAGCAGGAGTCCTGTAAACAATGTCTTGTTTTTCATTACAAAGTAACATATGCATCAGCTGTACATGGCTCCGTGCTACTTTCTAAAATACTCGTCAATCACTGCATGGCGGGACAATTCGGTCAATCACTGAATGGCGGGACAATGCGGTCAATCACTGCATGGCGGGACAATGCGATGACGTTGACAATGAAATTGCGCCTTTGCATATGCAACAGTATGTGTGGCTATATGCGCATGCGCAGTTATATCAATTACTTAATCATGAAGAGTCGTCTTCAGCAATAAGGCACAAATGAGAAACTAAACATTTAAAAAAAACAAGCGCCTCTTATTGGTTGAAAATGTATGGCATATTCTAATACGAAGTAAAATGATGCAACTCTTGAAATTTAGTTTTCAAACAGAACTGTCTCAATTAAATGGATGTGATCACAAACATAACGTAATTGGAAAGCTATACCGGTATAAGTTCAGTCTGTTTATAGGGTTCAAACTATTTTAGTAGTAAAATAAACGCAGGTTTATCGTGCAAACTGCTTACAAAGTATATTTAAAATACCTCTTTTAAGGCAAAAGACTCTCTGACTCTATTGACCGTTATCACGCATTATTACACACAACAGCAGTCACACTGATGTATATTGTATTTACACTGGAAACTCCATAATGAGACGAAACCAGGGTTTCCATTTGGGTCATGAAAAAGGTATCATGGCAAATTGAAGTTTTGGGTGACTTCAGGTAATAAAAGTAGCAAGTTTGACCTTCATTATGTTCGTACAAACACCAAAATGCAAGCCCAAAGTACACATCTGCACGTGCTTTGTTACTTAACTATAATTTCATCATTGTAAGTTTTCATTTCACAACTGAAGCTATGAGACAAACACGCGTTGTTTTCTATTAACTACTCGCCCAAAATGCAACCCTAAATGAAACCTGTGACGCACGAGACAACCGTTTGACTATATATATATATATATATATATATATATATAATTGAACGATGTTCTTCATTGACAATTTCAAGGCGCTACTCCCCCCCCCCCCCCGCACAGACACACAACTCCGATATCCCCAACGTTTATTGACATCAATAATGAAAATAATGAAACTAGTGAGACGAAGCCAGTAGCAATATCTCTTGAAGATAACCTTGCTAAATAGGCACGTGTCACAATGCCTAACTTACACTTAACGAGAGACAGACATCGTCACAATTCTACAAATACATATAACATAGAGAATAATTATTTGATTCAATGCTAGATGGTAATATGTTTCACCGAGTGAGCTCCAAAAGTTATATTTTAAAAATGGCGTAGCCCAAGAGTGAAATATTCACTTTCTGTGTTGACGAAAGAAATATATACTGATCATTTGTTTATTTCAGTATAAGATCATACTATATTTCACTGAGTGAGACCCCAAAGGTAATTATCAGGAGTTACAAAGCCACGAGTGAAATATTTACTTTTGGTGTTCACGAGGTGGAATATATTGCGATCTTACACTGAAAAGAACATTTTTTAACATGCTTAAAACGGATATTAAATGACACTTAATCATTGATTTTCAGAAAAGCACGCGAAATTATATGCAAACGTAACGTAATTTCAGAAATGACGTTGTTGAATTTGTGTTTCAGCCCCGTGCGCGTTGACGTTTGAGTTGTGAGAACGGGTTAAAATTTAAAAACAGTGAAAACTATCAAAATGTTATTCCACTGTCTGAATCTGATTAATCTCAATTAACCACCGAAAAGCATGTACTAAATTACTATCTTACAGTGCAACAAACATTTTGTAAGGGTTTAGATTAGTAAGGGTTTATCAGTCAAAATTTATGTTTGTTATACAAATATTGATTTTGAATAAGAGTTTCACTTTAAAATTTTAGTGTGTTTTAAACTAACGCCGATGTAACATTCAATTTTGAGCCGGTTATATGTTGACCACATGAGTCATTTTCTTTCTGTTCAAAGAATGACCGATCATTTTTTAACGTAAAGAACTGACCATCCCCCCCCCAACCGTTATGGAGGCTATTCGTTGCCAAAAGTCCAGACGTGTAATTCCCACAATGTGCTTCTTAATCGTACTAAATACCTTTACATTTGTCAATGTAGACGTGCTATTTGTTGTTTCTATTCGTCAGTTTTTCCGTATTGATTTGTCATTTGTCAAAATGTATATTTGTCAGATCTACCCTGTATAAACTCACTAAAACATAGATCGTATAACTTGCCTTTAACAATATGATGATGTAATTTAGAAAGCCGAATCATGCATATGTAAAACTGCAATCCTACAGTCGACACTCGCATTCGTAAAATGAACATTTGCAGTCCAACAAGTCCAGGTTTACAAAAAGTGAATTGACAAGTTCAGAATTACAAGGATAGACGATTTCGCCTATACCTTATATGGTAAATGTCACCGAAAGAAACGAAGGTGAATGGGCGGAGCTAACGATTCGGATTTTCTTTCGTTTATTTCCGTCGAATTAAGCAAGGGAGATAACATCTTCGCCTACTTCCTGTAAATTCCCGGTTGTAAGTCCGAGAACTCTCTCTTTATTTCACAATAAAAACTAAAATTAACTTCATCTTTTATTTTATTTTGACGATCAATGTTCCTAAATGGGTTATAAATCACCATATTATTTAGTCAATTGCAGTTGGGTGTATCTGAGCTGGGCTCACGGACCCAGATTTATACTGCCACTGTCAGGTTTTTTTACTTATATACCCAAGCAAGCAAAAGTTGTTGATTTATTTTATTTACAAGTGGACCATGGGCGGGTCGTTCAGTGGGGGGGGGGGAGCTGTAGGGCCTGTGTCCCCCCTCCCAGTTGGCCTTAAGGTTTAGGTTAAACTTAAAGGTTATTTTTTTGTCAATATTTCTCAGAAAAAAGTACTTAATTACGCCATAATGCACCAATTCAGACTAAAAATATTTAAAATATTCTAGGGGGAGTACCCCTAAACCCCACTTCCCACATTTTAAACATATTAATGTCATGCCCACTCGAGGGATCATGTCCAAAAGTTGTGCCCCTAAATAACGCCCCTCTAACGCAAGTCCCTGTTCAAAACCTGCTCCAGCAAACCCACGAAACTTTTGATGGACATCATAATGATATCCACCTAGTTTTGTCTGATGTTATACATTTACTATCTTAATAAGCATGTATGGTGTAAACGTGTAATTTCAATACATCATTGAAACAAAATATCCATGTGGATGGAAGAACAGCCCTCCAACCCACTTGTGTCCCCCAGTTATGAATACGGGATCTGCCACTGTGAACCATAACAATCAAGTGGGGGATTTCAAGAACATGAAAAAATAGATATCGTGAGTCTTAGATTAGAAAAACAAACGCGCGATTTTTCCCCTCCAAAAGGGCTAGTGCCGCTTCACCTAAATGTGAAAAAAAGCCTTGACTGTTGAGTGTGGGTGGGGTATAAAAGGTAGCAGCAAGTAATTATTGTTTATTAGCAATAAATTGACTTCATCATTAAAATACTTTATTAATTACTTATAAAATAATATTCGTTACAATATAATGTACGAGTTATATGAAGTTGTAATCTTAGTGTATTTATCCATACAATTCCAGCTACCAGGTAATAAACCTCTGGGGCATCTTAGTGAATAATTTCAACTTAATGAAAATTTAGATTTTTTTCTTCGTAAATTTTAAATTATCTAATATTACTTGCAATCTTAAACATTGCAAAAAGGCAAGAAAGTGCCTCTAATGGTAGAATTAAAAATAGTTTTTATAGTAATTTAAAGCTGCGCTCTCACAGATTGACAGTTTTGACAACCTTTTTTTGTCCCAGACTCGGCTGATTTTGGCAGCAATGCTTTCTATACATATAATAAGATTACTCACAATAAAACAGATCTAAATTGTTTGGAAAACTGCCGACATTTTTCATTTTTCTTAAAACGTTACTGTTGTATCACTTTTAGCCATAAAACATCAATTTGCGAACGTAAAACTGAAAAACTGTATCTGATCTTTTGTCAGCAGTCGTATACCACTGGTATCCAGACATTTACGCAAAAATTGGCTAATTCCAAAACAAAAAAATAAAAATAGTTGTCAATACGGTCAATCTGTGAGAGTGCAGCTTTAAAAGAAATATAAGACAATGGGACTTTTCAGTCTTGAAGTATAATTTAATGCTAATGACTTACATTTTGTTGTGTTTGAGTCAAGTATCATTTTGCATACATCTCATTTCATGTCATATGTGTGTATTAATTACTATTATATAGACAAAAACATGTTGTAACATCATATATTATTTTATTCGACATGAAATAATTTATAATCCATCCTGTTTCCAAATCATAGTCCATAGTGTCATAATATAGATGATTCGTAATGTCCATAATAAGGTTCGCAATGTCCATGGTCCAAAGTATCCATAATTGGTTTAAATAGAGCCGAGTGATAGCGGAAATTTCCGAAAGACGTAAGGAGGAGTTAAGACATGGTTAAGGCGGAGCTATCTATAAATTAAATTAAATTCATCTCGTAAACATGTTCAACTGCGAATGAAAAGTCACCACCATACAATGTACTTTGTAGAACTACGAACTGAAATCTGTCTTTTACACACCGCAATGTAAAACTCGGCATGTGACTTTCACAGAATGACGTGTGTTTACCATACACAACTTTATAAACACGACTGAATCTGTTGAATAGATGCAACGAGAATAAAACTCCAATCGGTACAATGAAAAATGAAAATGTGCAGTGTAAAATGTAAACATACAACCGATGAGTTGGCGGTTGTAAAATGTAAACTGGTAAATCATCGATGTTACAAACCTAAAATACACACATACACGTCTGGACTTTTGGCAACGAATGGCCTCCATAAACCGTTGCGTAACAAATGGCCCTCGTTTAAAGTTGTTCAAGAGTTATGTTCACTACCGAACTTAGTCAATAATATGGTTACACCTTAATTAGTTGAATTTATTAATTGTATATGTTTTTATATAACAATAACCGATTGGCTACATCAAACTTAGATCCAAAACACTGACTTCTATTATCGCGTATTTTAAAGGTCTGTATATTATTTAATTTTTCTCCGATAGTGACATACAGAAGTAAACTTGGATGATTTTAAGGGGTGGAGGGGGCGGTTGACCCCCCTCTACTGCCTGGATCCGTTTGTGCTTATTACAATGCAGGTTTCTGTCTATTATCATTTTTTTGGTTTGTAAGTTATATTTTGTGAATGAAATGAGTGTCACACGCTGGATTTACTATGCTTTTGCTGAGTTTAAAGCCTTATAACTGCAGATCTCTACTGATACTGATAAAAGAAATTGGTAACTAATAAAGTAGTAGAACTGTTTGTTGTTGTGTTATTACTGTAGATGAATATATATAAAAAAACAAAACACTAATCAGCATAGTCCCATGACTTGAACGATTTTTGATGTGTATTATCAAAATATTATAATTCGGCAAATGAGATTGCTTAATAAAGTAGAAAGCCTCTCATTAAAATAGCCGCCAGATTTAAGTCATCTGTTGATTAATAAAGCTGGTAATTTAGCACCCGTCTTTGGTGGAATTAGATATTTTGTACAACAACAATAACAAATATTCCTAACATAAAACTGATCAGATACTCTAAGATTTCTAATCTTTTCATTTAATTAACAAAAACAATAGTTCGATTAACGTCATGCTAAACGTTTTAATACAATACGTATTGAAAAAGAAACAGGTATAGGGCTTGGATTATTTGATACTGCGCAAAAACGAAGTCGGTAAGGTACACTTTTCTTGACATCAGACGATTTGTAATAAAACATTGAATACATGTATTTAAAAAAAATAAAAAAATAAACGAGCAGTTTTATCAAAAAATAAAGAAAGGCGCACTTTTTTCAGCGAAACACGACGCCGTTTTTCCCGCGAAAAATGACGTTATAGACGAATTTAAAATAA
Organism: Mya arenaria; assembly: GCF_026914265.1. Lineage (NCBI taxonomy): Eukaryota > Metazoa > Mollusca > Bivalvia > Myida > Myidae > Mya > Mya arenaria. The sequence continues at coordinate 46,865,856 of NC_069131.1, read as the reverse complement.
AAAACGTTAAACAAGAGAAAGAAAAATATATGTGCGTGAACGTTTTTACAAGACGCACTTGAGGTTGAAATTTCATAGCGGTAAACGAAGAATTGATGAAAATATGGGTTATTGTAGCTGGAACGCAAACATATGACAGACGTCTCAAAATTGGCGTCAGTGGTATATTTTGAAGACTCGTAGTTTCAAAACTGCTCCGAATATAAAAAAGTAAAAACAGTCCCTAACTGGGTATATGCTCTTCTATTCGTATACCTATTTTCAGACATTAACTCGAAAATTCGCTCATAGTCGCGTTCCACCTTAATTGCATTGTATAAGAAACATGAGCCAACTTGTAAACGCATGTAACGTAATTTCGATAATGACGTCGTTGATATTGTTTTCCAGTCCTGTGCGCCTGTTGATGTTAAATTCGAAAGTGAAAACATGCTTAAATTTCAAAACAGTGGAAAAGATCCAACTGATATTTTCATTGTTTGAATCAGTGAAATCTCATTTTATTTCACTGATAAATCTCTATAAAACACCGGAAAGCACATACATTCTATATATACTATTGTTATTAATAAATGTTGAGGTCACCACCTTCCTCTTGTAACCACCACTTTGAAAACACTTACGTGAATTCCAAGGGTCCAACTTCCAACGTGGGGTCATTGCAATCATCTATATCTATTTCATACGCAACGTTGAGTTCGAAAGCGTGGTCACTCAGAAAATTCCGCTTACAAGAAACCAACAGGTAAACATGGTTCTGAAAAATAGATAAAACAAATGTCCGTCTGTCAATGTTGGAATTGGATACATACGAAAATACGACGACTTAAATATTCTTGATGTAAGTTGGACTATAGATACTAGTTTTATATATTCCACATTCCTAAACATTCTACTTACACAGACAAGATTGAAAAATAATAAAACTAGTTCATATGCCCATTACTAAGAATTCGTTAGGAAATGGTCATGATCCATACGCCCAGGATTGTAAGCCATCGAATCTGAACGTTTTATAACATTGTACATCAATTATTATATTGGTTTATAAAATTATAAGCTTTCTAGTAAGTGTACAATTATGTAAAAGCACCGAAACGCTTTTTTTATGAAACGCAGAAAGAAAAACAATATTGTGTATTGTTTCTGATTTTAAAACAAACTAAGTTGTTTTGAAGAACTAAAAGTATGTTTTGACTTGACTGAAATATTGTGTTTGTGTTTTGACGTTTGATACTAAACATCATGGCGGACAGTGATCCAACATGTGAATTGAAACACCATTTAGTTAAAATAGGCGAACGACCACCTGCGGTATCATTGTTTTGAAGAAATTTGCAATGCAGAAGTTCCATTATGTTGTTGAAGCTGTATACAAAACCAAGCATTGTTACTTCAAGCAAAGCTTTCGAAACAGGTTTCCAAACCGCCGAAACCCTACAAACCCAAACTGAAACTAGTTTGGTATCGACAAAAACGCTTAAGGTTAAGGTTATGTTTTGACGTACAAAACTGAAGTATTAAAGTTGTGTTTTGACTTTTAACACTTACGTTTTGAGATTAAGTTTCGACTTTTATAACTAAAGTATTGTAGTTATGTTTTGGATTTTGTAACGGAAATCTTATGGTTATGTGAAGACTTTTATAGCGGAAATCTTATGGTTATGTGTTGACTTTTATAACGGAAATCTTATGGTCATGTGTTGATTTTTATAGCGGAAATCTTATGGTTATGTGTTGACTTTTATAGCGGAAATCTTATACTCATGTGTTGACTTTTATAGCGGAAATCTTATGGTTATTATAGCGGAAATCTTATGGTCATGTGTTGACTTTTATAGCGGAAATCTTATACTCATGTGTTGACTTTTATAGCGGAAATCTTATGGTTATTATAGCGGAAATCTTATGGTCATGTGTTGACTTTTATAGCGGAAATCTTATGGTTATGTGTTGACTTTTATAACGGAAATCTTATGGTCATGTGTTGATTTTTATAGCGGAAATCTTATGGTTATGTGTTGACTTTTAGAGCGGAAATCTTATGGTTATGTGTTGACTTTTATAGCGGAAATCTTATACTCATGTGTTGACTTTTATGGAGGAAATCTTATGGTTATTATAGCGGAAATCTTATGGTCATGTGTTGACTTTTATAGCGGAAATCTTATGGTTATGTGTTGACTTTTATAGCGGAGATCTTATGGTTATGTGTTGACTTTAATAGCGGAAATCTTACGTCATGTGTTGACTTTTATAGCGGAAATCTTATGTTTATTACAGCAGAAATCTTATGGTCATGTGTTTGCTATTATAGCGGAAATATTATGGTTATGTGTTGACTTTTATAGCGGAAATCTTATGGTTATGTGTTGACTTTTATAGCGGAAATCGTATGGTTATGTGTTTGCTATTATAGCGGAAATCTTATGGTTATGTGTTGACTTTTATAACGGAAATATTATGTTTATTATAGCGGAAATCGTATGGTTATGTGTTTGCTATTATAACGGAAATCTTATGGTTATGTGTTGACTTTTATAGCGGAAATCTTATGGTTATTATAGCGGAAATCTTATGGTTATGTGTTTGCTATTTTAGCGGAAATCTTATGGTTATGTGTTGACTTTTATTACGGAAATATTATGGTTATGTGTTTACCGGAAGTAGATTTTCTCTTACGTCTTCTTGTTGGATATAATATTTACTAATATTATTATAAATTCAATCCAGTACAAATCATTTAGACTTTGTGTATGGGTGCGAATGTGGATGTGGATGTCGGTGGACGGGACTATACATTGATTTACACTAACAGTAGTTGAGTATACATTGATTTACACTCAAAGTAGTTGACTACACATTGATTTACACTCACAGTGGTTGACTATACATTGATATTAACTAACAGTAGTTGACTACACAATGATTTACACTCACAGTAGTTGACTACACATTGATTTACACCCACAGTAGTTGACTACACATTGATTTACACTCACAGTAGTTGACTACACATTGATATACACTCATAGAAGTTCAGTAGGTGACAATACATTGATTTACACTCACAGTAGTTGACTATACATTGATATACACTCACAGTTGTTGACTATACATTGATTTATACTCACAGTAGTTGACTATTCATTGATTGAAGAAGGGATGCTAACGTCTGTTCTTGAGTCGGAATGGTCACATCAGTATCGTTAAGGCTCTTGAAGACGGGATGCTTACGTTTGACGTCTGATCCTGACTCGGAATGGTCAGATCAGTATCGTCTAGGCTGTTCAAGACGGGATGCTTACGTTTGACGTCTGATCCTGAGTCGGAATGGTCACATCAGTATCGTCTGGGCCGTTCAAGATAAGATGCTTACGTCTGATCCTGAGTTGGAATGGTCACATCAGTATCGTATAGGCTGTTAAAGACGGGATGCTTACGTCTGATCCTTAGTCGAAATGGTCACATCAGTTTAGTTTAGGCTGTTGAAGACGGGTTGCTAACGTCTGATCCTGAGTCGGAATGGTCACATCAGTATCGTCTAGGCTCTTCAAGACGGGATGCTAACGTCTAATCCTGCGTCGGAATGGTCACATCAGTATCGTCTAGGCTCTTAAAGACGAGATGCTTACGTCTGATCCTGGGTCGGAATGGTCACATCAGTATCGTCTAGGCTCTTCAAGTCGGGATGCTTATGTCTGATCCTGTGTCGGAATGGTCACATCAGTATCGTCCAGGCTGTTCAAGACGGGCTGCTTACGTCTGATCCTGGGTCGGAATGGTCACATCAGTATCGTCTAGGCTCTTCAAGACGGGATGCTTACGTCTGTTCCTGAGTCGGAATGGTCACATCAGTATCGTTCAGGCTCTTGAAGACGGGATGCTTACGTTTGACGTCTGATCCTGAGTCGGAATGGTCAGATCAGTATCGTCTAGGCTGTTCAAGACGGGATGCTTACGTTTGACGTCTGATCCTGAGTCGGAATGGTCACATCAGTATCGTCTGGGCCGTTCAAGATAAGATGCTTACGTCTGATCCTGAGTTGGAATGGTCACATCAGTATCGTATAGGCTGTTCAAGACGGGATGCTTACGTCTGATCCTTAGTCGAAATGGTCACATCAGTTTAGTTTAGGCTGTTGAAGACGGGTTGCTAACGTCTGATCCTGAGTCGGAATGGTCACATCAGTATCGTCTAGGCTCTTCAAGACGGGATGCTAACGTCTATTCCTGCGTCGGAATGGTCACATCAGTATCGTCTAGGCTCTTCAAGACGAGATGCTTACGTCTGATCCTGGGTCGGAATGGTCACATCAGTATCGTGTAGGCTCTTCAAGACGGGATGCTTACGTCTGATCCTGGGTCGGAATTGTCACATCAGTATCGTCTAGGCTCTTCAAGACGGGATGCTTACGTCTGATCTTGAGTCGGAATGGTCACATCAGTATCGTTCAGGCTCTTGAAGACGGAATGCTTACGTTTGACGTCTGATCCTAAGTCGGAATGGTCAGATCAGTATCGTCTAGGCTGTTCAAGACGGGATGCTTACGTTGGACGTCTGATCCTGAGTCGGAATGGTCACATCAGTATCGTCTGGGCTGTTCAAGATAGGATGCTTACGTCTGATCCTGAGTTGGAATGGTCACATCAGTATTGTATAGGCTGTTCAAGACGGGATTCTTACGTCTGATCCTTAGTCGAAATGGTCACATCAGTTTAGTCTAGGCTGTTGAAGACGGGTTGCTAACGTCTGATCCTGAGTCGGAATTGTCACATCAGTATCGTCCTGGCTGTTCAAGACGGGATGCTTACGTCTGATCCTGGGTCGGAATGGTCACATCAGTATCGTCTAGGCTCTTTAAGACGAGATGCTTACGTCTGATCCTGAGTCGGAATGGTCACATCAGTATCGTCTGGGCTCTTCAAGACGGGATGCTAACGTCTGATCCTGGGTCGGAATGGTCACATCAGTATCGTCTGGGCTCTTCAAGACGGGTTGCTAACGTCTGATCCTGGGTCGGAATGGTCACATCAGTATCGTCTGGGCTCTTCAAGACGAGATGCTTACGTCTGATCCTGGGTCGGAATGGTCACATCAGTATCGTCTGGGCTCTTCAAGACGGGTTGCTAACGTCTGATCCTGAGTCGGAATGGTCACATCAGTATCGTCTGGGCTCTTCAAGACGGGTTGCTTACGTCTGATCTGGGTCGGAATGGTCACATCAGTATCGTCTGGGCTCTTCAAGACGGGTTGCTAACGTCTGATCCTGGGTCGGAATGGTCACATCAGTATCGTCTGGGCTCTTCAAGATGGGTTGCTAACGTCTGATCCTGGGTCGGAATGGTCACATCAGTATCGTCTGGGCTCTTCAAGACGGGTTGCTTACGTCTGATCCTGGGTCGGAATGGTCACATCAGTCTCGTCTAGGCTCTTCAAGACGGGTTGCTAACCTCTGATCCTGGGTCGGAATGGTCACAATAGTATCGTCTGGGCTCTTCAAGACGAAATGCTTACGTCTGATCCTGGGTCGGAATGGTCACATCAGTATCGTCTGGGCTCTTCAAGACGGGTTGCTCACGTCTGATCCTGGGTCGGAATGGTCACATCAGTATCGTCTGGGCTCTTCAAGACGGGTTGCTAACGTCCGATCCTGAGTCGGAATGGTCACATCAGTATCGTCTTGGTTCTTCAAGACGGGTTGCTAACGTCTGATCCTGGGTCGGAATGGTCACATCAGTATCGTCTGGGCTCTTCAAGACGGGTTGATAACGTCTGATCCTGGGTCGGAATGGTCACATCAGTATCGTCTAGGCTCTTCAAGACGGGATGCTAACGTCTGACGTCTGATCATTGGTCGGAATGGTCACATCACTCTCTACTGGCTCTTCAAGACGGGATGCTAACATCTTATCCTGAGTCGGAATGGTCACATCATTATCGTCTAGGCTCTTCAAGACGGGGTGCTAACGGCGGACGTCTGATCCTGGGTCTCAATGATCACATCAGTATCGTCTAGGCTGTTCACGACGGGATGCTTACGTCTGATCCTGAGTCTGAATGGTCACAACAGTATCGTCTAGGCTCTTCAAGACGGGGTGCTTACGTCTGATCCTGAGTCGGAATGGTCACAGCAGTATCGTCTAGGCTGTTGAAGACTGGATGCTTACGTCTGATCTTGAGTCGGAATGGTCACATCAGTATCATCTAGGCTGTTCAAGACGGGACGCTTACGTCTGATCTTGAGTCGGAATGGTCACATCAGTATCGTTTAGGCTGTTCAAGACGGGATGCTTACGTTTGACGTCTGATCCTGAGTCGGAATGGTCACATCACTATCTAGTGGCTTTTCAAGACGGGATGCTTACGTCTGATCCTGAGTCGGAATGGTGAAATCAGTATCATCTAGGCTCTACAAGACGGGATGCTTACGTCTGATCCTGAGTCGGAATGGTCGCATCAGTATCGTCTAGGGTCTTCAAGACGGGATGCTTACGTCTGATCCTGGGTCGGAATGGTCACATCAGTACCGTCTAGGCTCTTCAAGACGGGATGCTTACGTCTGATCCTCAGTCGGAATGGTCATATCAGTATCATATAGGCTCTCCGAAACGGGATGCTTACGTCTGATCCTGAGTCGGAATGGTCACATCAGTATCGTGTAGGCTCTTCAAGTCGGGATGCTTACGTCTGATCCTGTGTCGGAATGGTCACATCAGTATCGTCCAGGCTTCTCAAGACGGGATGCTAACGTCTGTTCTTGAGTCGGAATTGTCACATCAGTATTGGCTAGGCTATTCAACACGGGATGCTTACGTCTGATCCTGAGTCCGAATGGTCACTTCAGTATCGTCTAGGCTCTTCAACACGGGATGCTAACGTCTATTCTTGAGTCGGAATGGTCACATCAGTATCGTCTAGGCTATTCAACACGGGATGCTAACGTCTGACGTCTGATCCTTGGTCGGAATTGTCACATCCGCAATGAACAAGCTCGCTTAATTCGACACGAGTTTACCCAAACTAGCTTTAAATCTAAGTAATTGAACACATGTTATGTTATTTTAACTCCATTTCCGACTTACAAAATAGCTTTTGTCGTTAATCCATTACTGATATATTTCTCAAGACCTAAATATAAAAAAAAAATATCGCACGGTAGGTTGGTGGACATACACGCGTTCTGTTGCCAATAAAACCTTGTGGATGAATAAATTTATTTATATTAACACTCGGGGAAGGTCCCATTCGGTGAATGCTCCGAGATTGTTAGTCATAAATAATTAGGTTTTTGAGCACAGGGCACATACATGATGTAACCCTGGTTAGAGCTACATTGGTTCTTAACGTGCTCCAGTGTATAGCACTGTCACACTTGACCCTCTTTAACGTCCCTCCAGGAAGACTATAAGTATTTTCAGTGGTGCAGGGGGGGGGGGTCGAACCTGTGGGGCCTGAATCGACAGTCGAGTGTGTTACCAGTAGACCACGGATACGCCACATTTGACGAATCACGCCATGCATTTCCTTTTATACCGAGCCAAATACTCTAACCGTGCACAATGGCAAGTGCACGGTAAACAATATTCTCGCCAATTCAACCCGGTTCTTTCTACAACAATTATAAATAGAAACAATTAAGACAATTCTTTATACAAGTTTAATGTTTTAAACAGCATTGTGTTCACTAGGGGTGTAAAGCTACTCTCGATTACATGTATGGGTAGTACAGTTCTAACCTTATCATTTAACACCTGCATGCAAGTAACCGTGTTATTAAAGGTGTTGTTTTTAACAGTAGTGTTCTCTACGTATTATTACTTCAATAGTTGGACAAGCGTAAATAGGGTCGATCGTTGTCATTCAATTTTAGACAACTGATGAACTGACATTTTAGGAATATATATACAAACATCTTAATAAAAATAAATATTATACATATGTACATATTTCAGTCGCTTTTTCCTTGTAACTCGTGGTCAACTAAACAAACGAGAGCTAGACCTCCGATAACACTGGTTGTTTTAATTTCCCCTAATAGTAAATGTTTATTTTATGCTCATGTTCCAAGGAATAATTGAGATACCCTGTCTACCGTGCTTTATCGACTTCGCAGTGAGCGTGCGAGTACTCTTTTGTGGCTGTGATGTGTACTTGAATGGCCATTGACCAATCCTTTTGTTTGCCTGTTGGTATTATTGGCCCCTGCAACCAGCATGCAGAATATTCTAATTACAGAGGTTAATTAGCAACAAAAACGCTTATGAAGACCTTAAATTGCCTTGGAGGCGTCTATAAAGAGGAGTTTTATTTCGGTTAACTACCGCCGTTGGAAAGTCCCTTTTAATGTATAAACACAATGTAACTCCCGATTATAATATAATAAAGTATGGATATAATATAATGATATTTGCACATGACATAATAAAGTATGCACATAATATAATGATATTTGCACATACTATAATAAAGTATGGACATAATATAATGATATTTGCACATACTATAATAAAGTATGGACATAATATAATGATATTTGCACATACTATAATAAAGTATGGACATAATATAATAAAGTATGCACATAACGTAATGAAAAGTCTACATGATATAAAGATGTATCCGCATAATATAATAAAAACTGTCATAATATAAGTACAAAACCACAACATATAAAGATAAACTGACATAACTAACTAGGTTTGCACACCATGTAAAGCACTTGGTACATAATGTAATAAGAATCAAACACAATAATAAAGTTTTTGGACTACGAAAGACAGTGCCGGCGTTCCATACATTTAGATGATTGCATTTGTAACCCACATGTATATTGCAATTCATTTATTCATTTCGATTCATTATTGGCAATATATGGACCACTTAACAACCATAGAAAAAGCTTATTAAAATGTTTACTCGAAAGAAGATTACGATACAGTTTTAATAGAGTAAGATTTACATATATGAATATGAACTTAGGACACCCATTATCAAAACAACAGAATACATGAAAACTAAAGTGTATTAAAGTACATGTAAACATGAACTTAAGTAGGCTTACAAAAAATATAAAGTATACAAAGTACAGCACAAAAAGAGAGAAATAAAATCATAGATGGGAGGTAATCATTGAAACCACATGACATTGAAGTTGCAACAATTTTCACCCCTTGTATATGAAATATGTTAACATAATATAATATTAATTTAAACATAAAAATAAAACGTAAATTTAAAAAAGTAATATCGTTACAAATGTTAACATGCAAACCAACTTCGGTTTTATCCGAAGTTTTTGAACCTATAAGAACTAATCCTTTCTTAGAAACGTGTCGAGTCCTTTTCTTTCCGTCGGTTTATAGTAAGTTTATAGTACGTTTGTCAGTAGAATATGACTGAAATACTAACAGTTTCGTTTCAAAACAAAAACATAATGCCAAATGTCAATGTTTTAATATTTGCTCAAATACCTGCTTCTACTACATCGTGTCATGGTTGAGATTGAATACCAGCAAACCGGTTTAATACAACCCAATGGATTCTTCTGTGTGTGATTTCTATTACATCCCAATTTATAAATTAGCAACGATTTATCCATTATCGATGTTAACTGCATTGGTTATCGTGTATATATCCTATGTTTGGTATGATGATGTTGCTTTCACTTAACCAGAACAAAACACGCATTTTAATACCAAAGAACCAGCGCACTGGTAATTTCGAGTACAGTGACAACTAAATGGAATGGTTGCCATCGTTACAAATGACACGCTATCCAGCACTGATTAATGGCTACAGATGTGAGATTGCATGAATTGGATATGATCCCGTTTTAACGAGTACGACTTCCAGAATCAAAATCAATCAAAAAGAACTGTAATACTTTTTGATTGGCCACGGCTTTCAAGTACAGTAGCTAATGATAAATCTAAGCTAAATCATTTAAGGAACAGACATATGATATCAATTCTAATTTGCAAAAGGTATAATGTATTTTAACTGAATTTGTTTAGTATCCTAATGAAGTATAATGATGCCGTTTCCTATAAAATTGGTCCAAGAAACTGCATTTAGTAACATTTATTTAGTTATTATTGTGTTGTTGTTTTTTGTGTGTTTGAACAAGAGTTTCTCCTACGCTCAACAGTGAAATTTATGTCAAACAAATTAATGAAAATACAAGGAGTCTTCACAGAACCAGGTGATGATGATGATGATGATGATGATGATGATGATGATTGATGATGAAAGGCCCCTATATATAGCTAAGATAATACGGGCAAATGGGAGGTATTTTTAACAATACTACATTCATACCATCAGGTAGAGAGATACCAAATGCAATAGCAAATTAAATTTTGAATCAGAACAAAACATAACTTCTACCTAAAGAAATATCTGCACTTAAAGATATACGGGAGGATAAGAATTTCCAAGTTTTGGAAGCCGAGAGGAGTTCTACTATCGTTGTTGAGCGGACTACATAGATGAAGTTAATCGACAAGTCGCAAATAACATTTGTTATTTTTTTCCATGAACTGTCATAAATGAGTGACATCGGAGAAACAGGAAAAGCAAAGAAAAGTCGAGTATGTAGAATGCAACAAACAAGGAAATGTAAAAGCGTTCTCTGTCCACCAAAACAGATTAATGATACATAATAAGTATGTCGGCTTTGACTGTCCCAAATGGATATAAAAATAAAACAAACCAGATACCACTGCCATCAAAGTATTTTGCCCCTGTTTAAGTACGGGCTTAAAAAGAAAAAGGGATAATGATGTTTTAAAGAATGTCTTTGAAAAAACACACGAGTTGTCAATTCAATCTAAGAATCCTCTTTCAGAAACGCTCAAATGATATCTACATCAAACGATCAAGGTATGACGTGGCAGCACGCACTCAGAAATCAACACCAGGCGTCTCTAACACCGGGGAGTTCAACTACCTGATCCACTCAGAAATCAACACCAGGCGTCTCTAACATTGGGGCGTTCAACTGCCTGATCCACTCAGAAATCATCACCAGGTGTCTCTAACACCGGGGAGTTCAACTACCTGATCAACTCAGAAATCATCACCAGGCGTCTCTAACATTGGGGCGTTCAACTGCCTGATCCACTCAGAAATCAACACCAGGTGTCTCTAACACCGGGGAGTTCAACTACCTGATCCACTCAGAAATCAACACCAGGCGTCTCTAACATTGGGGCGTTCAACTGCCTGATCCACTCAGAAATCATCACCAGGCATCTCTAACATCGGGGAGTTCAACTACCTGATCAACTCAGAAATCAACACTAGGCGTCTCTAACATTGGGGCGTTCAACTGCCTGATCCCCTCAGAAATCAACACCAGGTGTCTCTAACACCGGGGAGTTCAACTACCTGATCCACTCAGAAATCATCACCAGGTGTCTCTAACATTGGGGCGTTCAACTACCTGATCCACTCAGAAATCATCACCAGGTGTCTCTAACATTGGGGCGTTCAACTGCCTGATCCACTCAGAAATCAACACCAGGTGTCTCTAACATTGGGGCGTTCAACTGCCTGATCCACTCAGAAATCAACACCAGGTGTCTCTAACATTGGGGCGTTCAACTACCTGATCCACTCAGAAATCAACACCAGGTGTCTCTAACATTGGGGCGTTCAACTGCCTGATCCACTCAGAAATCAACACCAGGTGTCTCTAACATTGGGGCGTTCAACTACCTGATCCACTAAGAAATCAACACCAGGTGTCTCTAACACTGGGGAGTTCAACTACCTGATCCACTCAGAAATCAACACCAGGCGTCTCTAACATTGGGGCGTTCAACTACCTGATCCACTAAGAAATCAACACCAGGCGTCTCTAACACTGGGGAGTTCAACTACCTGATCCACTCAGAAATCAACACCAGGCGTCTCTAACATTGGGGCGTTCAACTACCTGATCCACTCAGAAATCAACACCAGGTGTCTCTAACATTGGGGCGTTCAACTACCTGATCCACTAAGAAATCATCACCAGGCGTCTCTAACACTGGGGAGTTCAACTACCTGATCCACTCAGAAATCAACACCAGGCGTCTCTAACATTGGGGCGTTCAACTACCTGATCCACTCAGAAATCAACACCAGGCGTCTCTAACACCGGGGAGTTAAACTGCCTGATCCACTCAGAAATCATCACCAGGTGTCTCTAACATTGGGGCGTTCAACTACCTGATCCACTAAGAAATCAACACCAGGTGTCTCTAACATTGGGGCGTTCAACTGCCTGATCCACTAAGAAATCAACACCAGGTGTCTCTAACATTGGGGAGTTCAACTACGTGATCCACTCAGAAATCAACACCAGGTGTCTCTAACATCGGGGCGTTCAACTACCTGATCCACTCAGAAATCAACACCAGGTGTCTCTAACATTGGGGAGTTCAACTACGTGATCCACCCAGAAATCATCACCAGGTGTCTCTAACATTGGGGCGTTCAACTACCTGATCCACCCAGAAATCATCACCAGGTGTCTCTAACATTGGGGAGTTCAACTACCTGATCCACTCAGAAATCATCACCAGGTGTCTCTAACATTGGGGCGTTGAACTACCTGATCCACTCAGAAATCAACACCAGGTGTCTCTAACATCGGGGAGTTCAACTACCTGATCCACTCAGAAATCATCACCAGGTGTCTCTAACATCGGGGAGTTCAACTACCTGATCCACCCAGAAATCATCACCAGGCGTCTCTAACATTGGGGCGTTCAACTACCTGATCCACTCAGAAATCATCACCAGGTGTCTCTAACATTGGGGCGTTCAACTACCTGATCCACTCAGAAATCATCACCAGGTGTCTCTAACATTGGGGAGTTCAACTACGTGATCCACTCAGAAATCATCACCAGGTGTCTCTAACATTGGGGAGTTCAACTGCCTGATCCACTCAGAAATCATCACCAGGTGTCTCTAACATTGGGGCGTTCAACTACCTGATCCACTCAGAAATCAACACCAGGTGTCTCTAACATTGGGGAGTTCAACTACGTGATCCACTCAGAAATCATCACCAGGTGTCTCTAACATTGGGGAGTTCAACTACGTGATCCACTCAGAAATCATCACCAGGTGTCTCTAACATCGGGGCGTTCAACTACCTGATCCACTCAGAAATCAACACCAGGTGTCTCTAACATTGGGGAGTTCAACTACGTGATCCACTCAGAAATCAACACCAGGCGTCTCTAACATTGGGGAGTTCAACTACGTGATCCACCCAGAAATCATCACCAGGTGTCTCTAACATTGGGGAGTTCAACTACGTGATCCACTCAGAAATCATCACCAGGCGTCTCTAACACTGGGGAGTTGAACTACCTGATCCACTCAGAAATCAACACCAGGTGTCTCTAACATTGGGGAGTTCAACTACGTGATCCACTCAGAAATCAACACCAGGTGTCTCTAACATTGGGGCGTTCAACTACCTGATCCACTCAGAAATCATCACCAGGTGTCTCTAACATTGGGGCGTTCAACTACCTGATCCACTCAGAAATCATCACCAGGTGTCTCTAACATTGGGGCGTTCAACTACCTGATCCACTCAGAAATCATCACCAGGTGTCTCTAACATTGGGGAGTTCAACTACGTGATCCACTCAGAAATCATCACCAGGCGTCTCTAACATTGGGGAGTTCAACTACCTGATCCACTCAGAAATCAACACCAGGTGTCTCTAACATCGGGGAGTTCAACTACGTGATCCACTCAGAAATCAACACCAGGTGTCTCTAACATTGGGGAGTTCAACTGCCTGATCCAAAATCAACACCAGGTGTCTCTAACATCGGGGAGTTCAACTACGTGATCCACTCAGAAATCATCACCAGGTGTCTCTAACATTGGGGCGTTCAACTACCTGATCCACTCAGAAATCATCACCAGGTGTCTCTAACATTGGGGCGTTCAACTACCTGAACCACCCAGAAATCATCACCAGGTGTCTCTAACATTGGGGAGTTCAACTACCTGATCCACTCAGAAATCATCACCAGGCGTCTCTAACATTGGGGAGTTCAACTACCTGATCCACTCAGAAATCATCACCAGGTGTCTCTAACATCGGGGAGTTCAACTACGTGATCCACTCAGAAATCATCACCAGGCGTCTCTAACATTGGGGAGTTCAACTACCTGATCCACTCAGAAATCAACACCAGGTGTCTCTAACATCGGGGAGTTCAACTACGTGATCCACTCAGAAATCAACACCAGGTGTCTCTAACATTGGGGAGTTCAACTGCCTGATCCACTAAGAAATCATCACCAGGCGTCTCTAACATCGGGAAGTTCAACTACCTGATCCACTCAGAAATCAACACCAGGCGTCTCTAACATTGGGGAGTTCAACTACGTGATCCACTCAGAAATCATCACCAGGTGTCTCTAACATCGGGGAGTTCAACTGCCTGATCCACTCAGAAATCATCACCAGGTGTCTCTAACATTGGGGAGTTCAACTACGTGATCCACTCAGAAATCAACACTAGGCGTCTCTAACATTGGGGCGTTCAACTGCCTGATCCACTCAGAAATCATCACCAGGCGTCTCTAACATTGGGGAGTTCAACTACGTGATCCACTCAGAAATCATCACCAGGTGTCTCTAACATTGGGGAGTTCAACTACGTGATCCACTCAGAAATCAACACCAGGTGTCTCTAACATTGGGGAGTTCAACTGCCTGATCCACTCAGAAATCATCACCAGGCGTCTCTAACATTGGGGAGTTCAACTACCTGATCCACTAAGAAATCATCACCAGGTGTCTCTAACATTGGGGAGTTCAACTACGTGATCCACTCAGAAATCATCACCAGGTGTCTCTAACATTGGGGAGTTCAACTACGTGATCCACTCAGAAATCATCACCAGGCGTCTCTAACATCGGGGAGTTCAACTACCTGATCCACTCAGAAATCAACACCAGGTGTCTCTAACATTGGGGAGTTCAACTACCTGATCCACTCAGAAATCAACACCAGGTGTCTCTAACATTGGGGAGTTCAACTACCTGATCCACTCAGAAATCATCACCAGGCGTCTCTAACATCGGGGAGTTCAACTACCTGATCCACTCAGAAATCAACACCAGGTGTCTCTAACATTGGGGAGTTCAACTACCTGATCCACTCAGAAATCATCACCAGGTGTCTCTAACATTGGGGAGTTCAACTACATGATCCACTCAGAAATCATCACCAGGTGTCTCTAACATTGGGGAGTTCAACTACATGATCCACTCAGAAATCATCACCAGGTGTCTCTAACATCGGGGAGTTCAACTACCTGATCCACTCAGAAATCAACACCAGGTGTCTCTAACATTGGGGAGTTCAACTACCTGATCCACTCAGAAATCAACACCAGGTGTCTCTAACATTGGGGAGTTCAACTACCTGATCCACTCAGAAATCATCACCAGGCGTCTCTAACATTGGGGAGTTCAACTACCTGATCCACTCAGAAATCAACACCAGGTGTCTCTAACATTGGGGAGTTCAACTACGTGATCCACTCAGAAATCAACACCAGGTGTCTCTAACATTGGGGCGTTCAACTACCTGATCCACTCAGAAATCATCACCAGGTGTCTCTAACATTGGGGCGTTCAACTACCTGATCCACTCAGAAATCAACACCAGGTGTCTCTAACATTGGGGAGTTCAACTACGTGATCCACTCAGAAATCATCACCAGGTGTCTCTAACATTGGGGAGTTCAACTACCTGATCCACTCAGAAATCATCACCAGGTGTCTCTAACATTGGGGCGATGAACTACCTGATCCACTCAGAAATCAACACCAGGTGTCTCTAACATTGGGGCGTTCAACTGCCTGATCCACTCAGAAATCATCACCAGGCGTCTCTAACATTGGGGCGTTCAACTACCTGATCCACTCAGAAATCAACACCAGGTGTCTCTAACATTGGGGCGTTCAACTACCTGATCCACTCAGAAATCAACACCAGGTGTCTCTAACATTGGGGCGTTCAACTGCCTGATCCACTCAGAAATCAACACCAGGTGTCTCTAACATTGGGGCGTTCAACTGCCTGATCCACTCAGAAATCAACACCAGGTGTCTCTAACATTGGGGCGTTCAACTACCTGATCCACTCAGAAATCAACACCAGGTGTCTCTAACATTGGGGCGTTCAACTGCCTGATCCACTCAGAAATCAACACCAGGTGTCTCTAACATTGGGGCGTTCAACTACCTGATCCACTAAGAAATCAACACCAGGTGTCTCTAACATTGGGGCGTTCAACTACCTGATCCACTAAGAAATCATCACCAGGTGTCTCTAACATTGGGGCGTTCAACTACCTGATCCACTAAGAAATCAACACCAGGTGTCTCTAATATTGGGGCGTTCAACTACCTGATCCACTAAGAAATCAACACCAGGTGTCTCTAACATTGGGGCGTTCAACTGCCTGATCCACTAAGAAATCAACACCAGGTGTCTCTAACATTGGGGAGTTCAACTACCTGATCCACTCAGAAATCAACACCAGGTGTCTCTAACATTGGGGCGTTCAACTACCTGATCCACTCAGAAATCATCACCAGGTGTCTCTAACATTGGGGCGTTCAACTACCTGATCCACTAAGAAATCAACACCAGGTGTCTCTAACATTGGGGCGTTCAACTGCCTGATCCACTAAGAAATCATCACCAGGTGTCTCTAACATTAGGGAGTTCAACTACCTGATCCACTCAGAAATCAACACCAGGTGTCTCTAACATTGGGGCGTTCAACTACCTGATCCACTAAGAAATCAACACCAGGTGTCTCTAACATTGGGGCGTTCAAATACCTGATCCACTAAGAAATCATCACCAGGTGTCTCTAACATTGGGGCGTTCAACTACCTGATCCACTAAGAAATCAACACCAGGTGTCTCTAACATTGGGGCGTTCAACTACGTGATCCACTCAGAAATCATCACCAGGTGTCTCTAACATCGGGGAGTTCAACTACCTGATCCACTAAGAAATCATCACCAGGTGTCTCTAACATTGGGGCGTTCAACTACCTGATCCACTAAGAAATCATCACCAGGTGTCTCTAACATTGGGGCGTTCAACTACCTGATCCACTAAGAAATCAACACCAGGTGTCTCTAACATTGGGGAGTTCAACTACCTGATCCACTCAGAAATCAACACCAGGTGTCTCTAACATTGGGGCGTTCAACTACCTGATCCACTCAGAAATCAACACCAGGTGTCTCTAACATTGGGGAGTTCAACTACGTGATCCACTCAGAAATCAACACCAGGTGTCTCTAACATTGGGGCGTTCAACTACCTGATCCACTCAGAAATCATCACCAGGTGTCTCTAACATTGGGGCGTTCAACTACCTGATCCACTAAGAAATCAACACCAGGTGTCTCTAACATTGGGGAGTTCAACTACGTGATCCACTCAGAAATCATCACCAGGTGTCTCTAACATTGGGGCGTTCAACTGCCTGATCCACTCAGAAATCATCACCAGGTGTCTCTAACATTGGGGCGTTCAACTACCTGATCCACTCAGAAATCATCACCAGGTGTCTCTAACATTGGGGCGTTCAACTACCTGATCCACTCAGAAATCATCACCAGGTGTCTCTAACATTGGGGAGTTCAACTACCTGATCCACTCAGAAATCAACACCAGGTGTCTCTAACATTGGGGCGTTCAACTGCCTGATCCACTCAGAAATCATCACCAGGCGTCTCTAACATTGGGGCGTTCAACTACCTGATCCACTCAGAAATCATCACCAGGCGTCTCTAACATTGGGGAGTTCAACTACCTGATCCACCCAGAAATCATCACCAGGTGTCTCTAACATTGGGGCGTTCAACTACCTGATCCACTCAGAAATCATCACCAGGTGTCTCTAACATTGGGGCGTTCAACTACCTGATCCACTCAGAAATCATCACCAGGTGTCTCTAACACCGGGGAGTTCAACTGCCTGATCCACTCAGAAATCAACACCAGGTGTCTCTAACATTGGGGAGTTCAACTACCTGATCCACTCAGAAATCATCACCAGGTGTCTCTAACATTGGGGCGTTCAACTACCTGATCCACTCAGAAATCATCACCAAGTGTCTCTAACATTGGGGAGTTCAACTACCTGATCCACTCAGAAATCATCACCAGGCGTCTCTAACATTGGGGCGTTCAACTACCTGATCCACTCAGAAATCATCACCAGGTGTCTCTAACATTGGGGCGTTCAACTACCTGATCCACTAAGAAATCAACACCAGGTGTCTCTAACATTGGGGAGTTCAACTACCTGATCCACTCAGAAATCAACACCAGGTGTCTCTAACATTGGGGCGTTCAACTACCTGATCCACTAAGAAATCAACACCAGGTGTCTCTAACATTGGGGAGTTCAACTACCTGATCCACTCAGAAATCATCACCAGGCGTCTCTAACATTGGGGAGTTCAACTACGTGATCCACTAAGAAATCATCACCAGGCGTCTCTAACATTGGGGCGTTCAACTACCTGATCCACTCAGAAATCATCACCAGGCGTCTCTAACATTGGGGCGTTCAACTACCTGATCCACTCAGAAATCATCACCAGGCGTCTCTAACATTGGGGAGTTCAACTACGTGATCCACTCAGAAATCATCACCAGGTGTCTCTAACATTGGGGAGTTCAACTACGTGATCCACTCAGAAATCATCACCAGGCGTCTCTAACATTGGGCCGTTCAACTACCTGATCCACTCAGAAATCATCACCAGGCGTCTCTAACATTGGGGAGTTCAACTACGTGATCCACTCAGAAATCATCACCAGGTGTCTCTAACATTGGGGAGTTCAACTACGTGATCCACTCAGAAATCATCACCAGGTGTCTCTAACATTGGGGCGTTCAACTGCCTGATCCACTAAGAAATCAACACCAGGTGTCTCTAACATTGGGGAGTTCAACTACATGATCCACTCAGAAATCAACACCAGGTGTCTCTAACATTGGGGCGTTCAACTACCTGATCCACTCAGAAATCAACACCAGGTGTCTCTAACATTGGGGCGTTCAACTACCTGATCCGCTCAGAAATCATCACCAGGTGTCTCTAACATCGGGGAGTTCAACTACCTGATCCACTCAGAAATCATCACCAGGTGTCTCTAACATTGGGGCGTTCAACTACCTGATCCACTCAGAAATCAACACCAGGTGTCTCTAACATCGGGGAGTTCAACTACCTGATCCACTCAGAAATCATCACCAGGTGTCTCTAACATTGGGGCGTTCAACTACCTGATCCACTCAGAAATCAACACCAGGTGTCTCTAACATTGGGGCGTTCAACTACCTGATCCACTCAGAAATCAACACCAGGTGTCTCTAACATTGGGGCGTTCAACTACCTGATCCACTCAGAAATCATCACCAGGTGTCTCTAACATTGGGGAGTTCAACTACCTGATCCACTCAGAAATCATCACCAGGTGTCTCTAACATTGGGGAGTTCAACTACCTGATCCACTCAGAAATCATCACCAGGTGTCTCTAACATTGGGGCGTTCAACTACGTGATCCACTCAGAAATCATCACCAGGCGTCTCTAACATTGGGGAGTTCAACTGCCTGATCCACTCAGAAATCAACACCAGGTGTCTCTAACATTGGGGCGTTCAACTACCTGATCCACTCAGAAATCATCACCAGGTGTCTCTAACATTGGGGCGTTCAACTACCTGATCCACTCAGAAATCATCACCAGGTGTCTCTAACATTGGGGCGTTCAACTACCTGATCCACTCAGAAATCATCACCAGGTGTCTCTAACATTGGGGAGTTCAACTACCTGATCCACTCAGAAATCATCACCAGGTGTCTCTAACATTGGGGCGTTCAACTACGTGATCCACTCAGAAATCAACACCAGGTGTCTCTAACATTGGGGCGTTCAACTACCTGATCCACTCAGAAATCATCACCAGGTGTCTCTAACACCGGGGAGTTCAACTACCTGATCCACTCAGAAATCATCACCAGGCGTCTCTAACATCGGGGAGTTCAACTACCTGATCCACTCAGAAATCAACACCAGGTGTCTCTAACATTGGGGCGTTCAACTACCTGATCCACTCAGAAATCAACACCAGGCGTCTCTAACATTGGGGCGTTCAACTGCCTGATCCACTAAGAAATCATCACCAGGTGTCTCTAACATTGGGGAGTTCAACTACGTGATCCACTCAGAAATCATCACCAGGTGTCTCTAACATTGGGGAGTTCAACTACCTGATCCACTCAGAAATCATCACCAGGTGTCTCTAACATTGGGGAGTTCAACTACGTGATCCACTCAGAAATCATCACCAGGTGTCTCTAACATTGGGGAGTTCAACTACCTGATCCACTCAGAAATCATCACCAGGCGTCTCTAACATTGGGGCGTTCAACTACCTGATCCACTCAGAAATCATCACCAGGTGTCTCTAACATTGGGGAGTTCAACTACGTGATCCACTCAGAAATCATCACCAGGTGTCTCTAACATTGGGGCGTTCAACTACCTGATCCACTCAGAAATCAACACCAGGCGTCTCTAACATCGGGGAGTTCAACTACCTGATCCACTCAGAAATCATCACCAGGTGTCTCTAACATTGGGGCGTTCAACTACCTGATCCACTCAGAAATCATCACCAGGTGTCTCTAACATCGGGGAGTTCAACTACCTGATCCACTCAGAAATCATCACCAGGTGTCTCTAACATTGGGGCGTTCAACTACGTGATCCACTCAGAAATCATCACCAGGTGTCTCTAACATCGGGGAGTTCAACTACCTGATCCACTCAGAAATCATCACCAGGTGTCTCTAACATTGGGGCGTTCAACTACCTGATCCACTCAGAAATCAACACCAGGCGTCTCTAACATCGGGGAGTTCAACTACCTGATCCACTCAGAAATCATCACCAGGTGTCTCTAACATTGGGGCGTTCAACTACCTGATCCACCCAGAAATCATCACCAGGTGTCTCTAACATTGGGGAGTTCAACTACGTGATCCACTCAGAAATCATCACCAGGTGTCTCTAACATTGGGGCGTTCAACTACCTGATCCACTCAGAAATCAACACCAGGCGTCTCTAACATCGGGGCGTTCAACTACGTGATCCACTCAGAAATCAACACCAGGTGTCTCTAACATTGGGGCGTTCAACTACCTGATCCACTCAGAAATCATCACCAGGCGTCTCTAACATCGGGGAGTTCAACTACCTGATCCACTCAGAAATCATCACCAGGTGTCTCTAACATCGGGGAGTTCAACTACCTGATCCACCCAGAAATCATCACCAGGTGTCTCTAACATTGGGGAGTTCAACTACCTGATCCACTCAGAAATCATCACCAGGTGTCTCTAACATTGGGGAGTTCAACTACCTGATCCACCCAGAAATCATCACCAGGTGTCTCTAACATTGGGGAGTTCAACTACCTGATCCACTCAGAAATCATCACCAGGTGTCTCTAACATCGGGGAGTTCAACTACCTGATCCACCCAGAAATCAACACCAGGTGTCTCTAACATTGGGGAGTTCAACTACCTGATCCACTCAGAAATCAACACCAGGTGTCTCTAACATTGGGGCGTTCAACTACCTGATCCACTAAGAAATCATCACCAGGTGTCTCTAACATTGGGGAGTTCAACTACCTGATCCACTCAGAAATCAACACCAGGCGTCTCTAACATTGGGGAGTTCAACTACCTGATCCACTCAGAAATCATCACCAGGTGTCTCTAACATTGGGGAGTTCAACTACCTGATCCACTCAGAAATCATCACCAGGTGTCTCTAACATTGGGGAGTTCAACTACGTGATCCACTCAGAAATCAACACCAGGTGTCTCTAACATTGGGGAGTTCAACTACGTGATCCACTCAGAAATCAACACCAGGTGTCTCTAACATTGGGGCGTTCAACTACGTGATCCACTCAGAAATCAACACTAGGCGTCTCTAACATTGGGGCGTTCAACTACGTGATCCACTCAGAAATCAACACCAGGTGTCTCTAACATTGGGGCGTTCAACTACCTGATCCACTCAGAAATCATCACCAGGTGTCTCTAACACCGGGGAGTTCAACTACCTGATCCACTCAGAAATCATCACCAGGTGTCTCTAACATTGGAGAGTTCAACTGCCTGATCCACTCAGAAATCATCACCAGGCGTCTCTAACATCGGGGAGTTCAACTACCTGATCCACTCAGAAATCATCACCAGGTGTCTCTAACATTGGGGAGTTCAACTACGTGATCCACTCAGAAATCAACACTAGGCGTCTCTAACATTGGGGAGTTCAACTACGTGATCCACTCAGAAATCAACACTAGGCGTCTCTAACATTGGGGCGTTCAACTACCTGATCCACTCAGAAATCAACACTAGGCGTCTCTAACATTGGGGCGTTCAACTACCTGATCCACCCAGAAATCAACACCAGGTGTCTCTAACATTGGGGAGTTCAACTACCTGATCCACTCAGAAATCATCACCAGGTGTCTCTAACATTGGGGAGTTCAACTACCTGATCCACTCAGAAATCATCACCAGGTGTCTCTAACATTGGGGAGTTCAACTACGTGATCCACTCAGAAATCAACACTAGGCGTCTCTAACATTGGGGCGTTCAACTACCTGATCCACTCAGAAATCAACACTAGGCGTCTCTAACATTGGGGCGTTCAACTACGTGATCCACTCAGAAATCATCACCAGGTGTCTCTAACATTGGGGCGTTCAACTACCTGATCCACCCAGAAATCAACACCAGGTGTCTCTAACATTGGGGAGTTCAACTACCTGATCCACTCAGAAATCATCACCAGGTGTCTCTAACATTGGGGCGTTCAACTACCTGATCCACTCAGAAATCAACACCAGGTGTCTCTAACATTGGGGCGTTGAACTACCTGATCCACTCAGAAATCATCACCAGGTGTCTCTAACATTGGGGCGTTCAACTACCTGATCCACTCAGAAATCAACACCAGGTGTCTCTAACATTGGGGAGTTCAACTACGTGATCCACTCAGAAATCATCACCAGGCGTCTCTAACACCGGGGAGTTCAACTGCCTGATCCACTCAGAAATCATCACCAGGCGTCTCTAACATTGGGGCGTTCAACTACCTGATCCACTCAGAAATCAACACCAGGTGTCTCTAACATTGGGGAGTTCAACTACGTGATCCACTCAGAAATCATCACCAGGCGTCTCTAACATTGGGGCGTTCAACTACGTGATCCACTCAGAAATCATCACCAGGCGTCTCTAACATTGGGGAGTTCAACTACATGATCCACTCAGAAATCATCACCAGGTGTCTCTAACATCGGGGAGTTCAACTACGTGATCCACTCAGAAATCAACACCAGGTGTCTCTAACATTGGGGCGTTCAACTACCTGATCCACTCAGAAATCATCACCAGGCGTCTCTAACATTGGGGCGTTCAACTACGTGATCCACTCAGAAATCATCACCAGGCGTCTCTAACATTGGGGCGTTCAACTACCTGATCCACTCAGAAATCAACACCAGGCGTCTCTAACATCGGGGAGTTCAACTACCTGATCCACTCAGAAATCAACACCAGGTGTCTCTAACATTGGGGCGTTCAACTACGTGATCCACTCAGAAATCATCACCAGGTGTCTCTAACATTGGGGCGTTCAACTACCTGATCCACTCAGAAATCAACACCAGGTGTCTCTAACATCGGGGAGTTCAACTACCTGATCCACTCAGAAATCATCACCAGGTGTCTCTAACATTGGGGCGTTCAACTACGTGATCCACATCTCGTATAGGTACAACAGAGACAATTCTCCCAAATAAGGAATGGATGAGTGAGGATCAGTGAAGAGATACCGTGAAGTGATTACAATACATTATAAGCTATCAAATACAAAATGTTTTATCTTACAGAATACGATGACGTACTCACTATATGTTTTGAAAATGGAACTTCAAAAAACAAGGCAAAATATTTATAGGTAGGACTGGTAAAAGTGATGTTGTTTGTGCTGTGTGATGCCGTATTTTGGAAGCAACGAATCGTGTGTAGTGACTATCACATATTTTAACACCCTCGATGGTATTTCATCATCATCAGCAGCAGCAGCAGCGGCAGCAGCAGCAGTAGAAGTAGTGGTAGTAGCAGCATGATGATGATGATGATGATGATGATGTCTTCGAAACTACCGGAATACGATGCATTCCACGATCCCGAACTTGTCATTTGTACGACTCCAGTGTATCCTGTCGCTACCAAAATACAAATACGGCGTAACAGGGCTGCAGAAACAATGTATAATTAAAAACTAAAAATATTGGATCACAATGATTAATCATTTAGTTAATTACATGGCATTTAGACAAACAAAGTGTTGTGCATCTAGCGATAGCATTTGTGTTATGAAATAGTACTTCTGACTAAGATATAAACTTCAATGTCTCTTAAATTTTGCTGGAGTTATGTAACTTATAAAGGCTCTCGTATATAAAATGGCTTCATCTTTCTCTCCTTTCAAATGGTTTTGTTTTACTGAATCAATGTCCTCAAGCATGAAATTGTCTGACCCGAAATATGTCATCGCACAGTATCAATCAGTCCTTATAAGTTCTATCTCAGTCTGGCAGACAAGCCCGCCATGGTCGCCAATAAAAGGGTAACAAACGAAGGTTGCTTTGTCAATGGCTGGCCGCCTATGGGAACGTTGCACGAGCAGTTGCAAGTATTTGGAGGCTGAGAGGTTTTGTTATGGTTTGGTAAATAGTCGTTTCCGTGTACAAATCGAAAGGTGATATCATCACCAGGAGTGGGAATGTAACTGCTTACACCTAAGAAAGGAAAATACATGTATAGCTTTATGAGGAGTATTCTAATAACATCACGATGGAATACTAAAATTACCGATTATTTTGTTTGGTGCATATTTATCACAGTATATTGTATAATTAAAAAAAATGAATGAAGAAGATGTTAACAAATATTGTCAAGAGAACTCCAAACGACTATGGTATTTAAAAGAAATATATTGTCAGTGTACTGTTTTTCTCATTTTATCTCACCTAAGGCGACTGGGCCCGTCTCGTTCAGAATGAGCCAGAAAGTTTCATTCTCGTACCAATTTCCAAAAACATCATTGATGGCATCGACGAAATATCCACTGAACGATTGCAAGAATGAGACTGTGAATCTGGAATCGAGAGGTCAACAAACAGTCAAACCCTGCTTGGTAAAAAGTGTGAACGTATTGGACTTAAGTATTGAAAAATGTAAGTTAAACAATCTATTGTGAGTTTTTCAAAAACGTTTAAATACATCGCAATGCCAAGGCTTAGGTATAATTTACCAGATATTGTATGTTACAATCTGACAATTTTATATAATGCATGTACAAATAATAAAAGTATCCGAGATACACATACTTTCTGAATTTCTTCTGGTATTTGTCGCATGCCTTCTCCATGTAGTAAATCAGCGGCTGTTTGTCTTCAATCCTCAGGTGGACGGAATGTGAGAAGTAGGGTTTCACCATCATATTGAGTACTGTGTACCGAAACTTCGGGCCTGTAACAGATGTTGTAGTCGTGGTCGTTGCTGGTGTGCTTGTCGTAGTAATGACCGACGCACTGGATCTCGTGAGGGTAGCACCAGAGCTTATATAGGTAGGAGCCGAGCTCATATTGGTAGGCGCTTCCGTCGGTGCGTCGTGCTCAGTACTTTGCTGTTCCTCATAAACGGTAAGGTTGAATATGATTTCATCGCCTGCTCTTGGCACATATGAACTTACAAATAAATGATCTTAAGAACTTTTTTCAAAGTGTCGCTTTGGGTATCAAATATTCAAACATTTGTTATAAAACAGTCTAAGGGTAAAACGGCCTCCACTAGATATTAATAATTTGGCTTTTTTAAACATGCATAATGTTTATGAGGTAAATATGAATCTTATTCTGATGACAGGTTAATGTAATCTTGAATGATGTCACATCTTCCAAGCACTTCAAAAAGAGTTATCTTACCGACGGAAAGTGGTTGACTGAAGTTCAATATTCTCCAGTATGACTTGTCAGCATCCCAGTCGGCGGCCACGCCGTTTATTGCGTCAATGAAGTAGCCGAATGACGGAAAGTACGTAGCCGAATAGCTGCAAAGGAAATGATAAATAACGCCATGAAATAGGATAACACATACATGTACAGAGGACCCGCATAGACTAGTGGTAAATGACGCCATGTCACATGATAACACATGCATACATGTACAGAGGACCCGCATAGACGAGCGGTAAAAATGATTATATAATTATCAATATTTTTTTATAAATTTCAAACAAATATCATTAATAATTTTGCAAAGTCTACTCACAGTATTTTCGAACTGACAGCCGTTATATATGCTATGCAAACGTAGTTATACTAAAACGAAAACCTGAGATTTAGTAACCACTAATTCTTACGTTGTAAATATGTCCGGATATTTCTGACACGCAGTACTCATGTAATACACAAGTGGTTTATCGTCAATGATAAACAGGTCTACTGTGTGGGTAAAGTATGGGGCCTTGATGCCGTTGTTGACGGTATAGGTAAACGTTTGGTGGGACGGAAATGGCTCGAACACGGTCAAGTTGAAAAGTATTCTCTCCCCATTTGACGGTACGTAACTGCTCACACCTATTGACTCCATTGAACATGTAACTTTTGTTTAATACTTTTGAAAAATTAAGTACAGTTTTTAATGCTTTTTACATAAAAACGACTATAAAAAATCATTTGAGTAAAAACTTATTTATTGTTAGTCTTAACAAGCACTAACAGCATGTCAAACAGTATTGAAGCCATAATATGTTGTTATGTGTTGAAAATGCTCCAACGTGTCTTCCGTTATAGTGCCAATGAGTGGAATATGGATGTAAACAGTGAGTATGATTAATTATTTTTCAATTTTAGAGGTTTATACGAGTAAATGAAACAAGGCGAATGTAGTTCCACATAGGATTGGCTATGATTTGTTCTAAATGTAAAAGTTCTGAATAAAATTCAAAATCTGATCGTCTAGGACTTGCATAACTTGTGAACTAAGTGTATTCAGTTTTGCCTAGTCTTGCAAAATGACTAATTATTAGTAAGGGAAGTAACTGTATGCAATAACCAGTAGTATTAGATACCACTAGTCAAAAATTATACTTGTCCTAGTACTTACGTTATGTTCATCCTCAACATGGTATATATTTTTATTCTTATCAACCATCGAGTAAGCCTTAAAAAACGCGAAGCAGTGTGATAGTTCGTCATACTTTAAAAAGATCAAAAATGATATTACATGTATTTCAGTTAATTGTTAATGTTCATGTTATGAAATTACTACAGTTTTTTCACAATTCGATTCCTTCTAAATTACTATTCATGAGCACCACAACCTATTCATTGACACCACAACGTGCAGAAAATCGAGCATAGTACATTAAGTATAACAAATAAAGTTCTAAAATTTGTAACGAGGCAACCTTTTATTTATAAAAAAGAAACACACATGTAAAGAAAATGCTTAATCCTAAAGTACGAAAACTATTCTCACGAAAATCCTGATTTTAACGTTTTCAACACTAACCTCTAGCAAGTTATGCAAGTGTTAGACGATCAGATTTTAAGTTTTATTCAGAACTTTTACATTTAGAACAACTCCTAGCCAATCCTATGTGGAACTACTTTCTCCATTTTTTCATTTACTCGTATACACTTCTAAAAATGAAAAATAATAAACCATACCTGTTTATCTGTTTACACCATATTCCACTCATTGGATGACGCGTTGGTGCATTTTCAACACATACAAAATGTTATGGTTCCAATGATTGCCCGCCATGAAATTACGACTCACCGAGTGGCAAGGGTCCCGAGTCATTCCTGATCTGCCAGTAGGTCTTGTCCCGCTGCCAGTCGCCCGTCTGTCCATTAATGGACTCGATGGAGTAGCCAAGCCCCGGGAAATACTTGGCAACATAACTGACACAACGATAAATGAAGTGAACATGCATATTTATTTGTGTTATACGTCATATCACATCAAATGTCTTACTGTGTATAAACCGCATCTCGTATATATGTGACTTAAAGCCAGCCTGCCTGTGTTGACATATAAACAGTATATTTGTATTAATTAATTCACAGATGAGAGCGCAACCTTTATTTTAAAATCAATGTGTAAAACTGGAACAAAACTGTAAACGCACTTGGTGAACGTGTCTGGATATATGTCACACGCCTTGTTCATGTAGTAGACGAGAGTGTTGTTGCCCACGAGGTCCATGTCCTGTTCGTAGTTGAACGTAGGGGCGTACACACCATTCCGCACTGCGTACCGGAACTGACCCGAGCTGAACGAAAATGGATGCTTATCAAGTTTCAAAATTGTTTAAATCATAATATCAAATCATAATATATTTAAAATAGCAGTAATGAGCAACCAAAGCAGTTTTAAATAATTTAAAAACTAAAAAGGTTCAACAGTCATCAAAAATTTAAAATATTGTGAACTGCTCGGTGAAATGGCAAGCCTATTTTGACATCGGATACCTTAAAGGCTGTCTATTTTGTGATATAAAAAGAGGTACTTAATTTAACGCTATAATGCATTTTACATTATGCAAATTGATAAAGCTAAACATACGTGGCACTGAGGTGAGATGTGTATGTTTTTATTTATCTCGTGCGCACGACTTACTTAGTCGAGCGGGCGAGATACTCGGTCGAGCGGACAAGATTCTAGGTCAAGTGCAGGACATACTAAGTCAAGCGGACGAGATACTCGGTCGAGCGGACAAGATTCTAGGTCAAGTGCAGGACATACTAAGTCAAGCGGACCAGATACTTAGTCCATCGGACGAGATACTCGGTCGAGCGGACAAGATTCTAGGTCAAGTGCAGGACATACTAAGTCAAGCGGACGAGATACTTAGTCGTGCGCACGAGAGACTAGGTCAACTCTCGAGATACTAAGTCAAGCGGACGAGATACTCGGTCGAGCGGACAAGACTCTAGGTCAAGTGCAGGACATACTAAGTCAAGCGGACGAGATACTTAGTCGTGCGCACGAGAGACTAGGTCAACCGCACGAGATACTAAGTCGAGCGGACGAGATACTCGGTCGAGCGGACAAGATTCTAGGTCAAGTGCAGGACATACTAAGTCAAGCGGACCAGATACTTAGTCCATCGGACGAGATACTCGGTCGAGCGGACAAGATTCTAGGTCAAGTGCAGGACATACTAAGTCAAGCGGACGAGATACTTAGTCGTGCGCAGGAGAGACTAGGTCAACCGCACGAGATACTAAGTCAAGCGGACGAGATACTCGGTCGAGCGGACAAGATTCTGGGTCAGGTGCAGGACATACTAAGTCAAGCGGACGAGATACTTAGTCGTGCGCACGAGAGACTAGGTCAACCGCACGAGATACTAAGTCAAGCGGACGAGATACTAAGTCGAGCGGACGAGATACTCGGTCGAGCGGACGAGAGTCTAGGTCAAGTGCACGACATACTAAGTCGAGCGGACGAGATACTTAGTCGTGCGCACGAGAGACTATTTCAACCGCACGAGATACTAAGTCAAACGGACGAGATACTAAGTCGTGCGCACGAGATACTAGGTCAAGTGCACGACATACTAAGTCAAGCGGACGAGATTCTAGGTCAAGTGCACGACATACTAAGTGAAGCGGACGAGATACTTAGTCGTGCGCACGATAGACTAGGTCAACCGCATGACATACTAAGTCGAGCGGACGAGATACTTAGTCGTGCGCACGAGAGACTAGGTCAACCGCACGACATACTAAGTGAAGCGGACGAGATACTTAGTCGTGCGCACGAGAGACTAGGTCAACCGCACGAGATACTAAGTCAAGCGGACGAGATACTTAGTCGTGCGCACGAGAGACTAGGTCAACTCTCGAGATACTAAGTCAAGCGGACGAGATACTCGGTCGAGCGGACAAGACTCTAGGTCAAGTGCAGGACATACTAAGTCAAGCGGACGAGATACTAAGTCGTGCGCATGAGATACTAGGTCAAACGCACGAGAAACTGAGTCAAGCGGACGAGATACTAAGTCGTGCGCACGAGATATTAGGTCAAGTGCACGAGATACTAAGTCGTGCTTACGAGATATTAGGTCAAGTGCACGAGATACTAAGTCGTGCGCACGAGATAATAGGTCAAGTGCACGAGATACTAAGTCTAAGTCGAGCACACGAGATACTTAGTCGAGCCCACGAGATACTTAGTCGTGCGCACGAGATACTAAGTCGTGCGCACGAGAAACTACGTTCGTGCGCACTAGTTACTAATTCGTGCACACGAGATCATTCAGTCGTGCGCACGACATAATTACCCAATCAGAATACACTTTACATACATGAAACGATTTTATTCTATTATATTTTAATGCAGGGTTAACGTATGAAGAAATTCGGTTTCGTTTAGGCGATCAGCATGACATACTCATATTACTTATAAATTTATATAGAGTCTTACGCGGATGAATATTGCGACGAAGAATCTATAGTGACCCTCTGTACTGTGGTTGACTTTATTAGCAACGCACCTGAACAAGACTTAGTAACTGGTTCACGCGACTTAGTATCTTGTGAGCACGATTTAGTAGGCCATGCGCATGACTTAGTATGTTTTGCGCACGAGATAAAACATACACATATCATCTCCGTGCCACCGTATAAACATACATGTAATTTTAGAATACTTTTGAGCCAGAATCCTGCCGGGAATATGTGTTTTGAGAAAAAAATATTTAAGAAATTCTGCTTAGTACATAATATGACTTATCAAAATATTACTCAGATTTGACAGATTTGATTTTAAGTTTAACGTACCAAGAAGTCTTCACTTTCCACCATATTTATATAAATGGCAACATTTCAGATAGGGCAGTTATTAAGTGCTGTTAATCGATCAAATACATGTGCTTTTAATGGATTAATTGAATGATTTTGTTATAAATATTATAATATATTAATATTATTGTCGTCACCCTGTTTCAAACGTCATCATACAAACATTCCTAAAATTGTAACGTCGCAAATGACATATATGTAATTGAAGGGGGACAAGTTTAAACCACACAAACGTTACGCTAAATAAACGTAGTCATGGACGCGTGCATGCAAATGACTTTTGCCCAAGCACATTGTGAAAGGGCGAGTCATCTACTCATTTCGAAAGAAAATGTGATTGCGATCGATGTAATCATACAGAATAAGAACGCTTTAATTTTCCAAACACTAGTGGTTCACGTGATCTTCACGCATTTACCTGGAGGAGAACGAGATTGAAGGAAACTGACGACTTTAAGACCAAGTGGGGCTAGGTAACGTTAGGTCCTCGAGGGAGGCTAGGTAACGTTAGGTCCTCGAGGGAGGCTAGGTAACGTTAGGTCCTCGAGGGAGGCTAGGTTATGTTAGGTCCTCGAGGGAGGCTAGGTAACGTTAGGTCCTCGAGGGAGGCTAGGTAACGTTAGGTCCTCGAGGGAGGCTAGGTAACGTTAGGTCCTCGAGGATTGCTCATCCATGATGACATTGAATGAGTTTTGTAGTATAACACGCATGTACATATATTTAATCATCAACACATTTATACACAATCCCAAGCATACCGTGTGCTCCGTCTCAGCAGTTGCTTTATCAATCATCAATCATCAAGATATTTCATGCATTTGTTTTTGCTTATTTTCCTTCTATTTTCTATCTCTAAAATGATACATCGATTCCAATGGAAATTGTAAGAAAACGTCATTTTTTAAAACTTATTTAGAAAGTCCGCGTTTTTTTATTCGCGACATCATTACTCCTTCTTATATTTTGCTTATAAATATACTAGATACCAGTATGTCAGCTGGAACAAGGCAGACGCGTACATCCAAATCACAATCATTTTGTATCGCTTCTGATAAAACACGTTAAAAGTATGCAAAACATTCACTTATTTCGCAATTGCGCAAGTTTATAAAAGGCCGTGAAACCAATCCTTTATAAAGCAATAGCGATCATCCAGCAGGTAAACACATCAAATTAACCAATAGCTTTTAGAGGTTAATGCGAATATTTATTCTTCCTGATTGCGAATATTTTTATTTTTTCTGTTAAGACAGCAAAAAATCGCATTCAGTTCATTAAAGATACTGGTTTGTTTAATTATCTATATACAGAATCAATCAATCGGTCAGACTCAGCAAATATGAAACCAGAAAAGGAAGTCATTAATTTTAAGTTTAACATTTTACGGATAAATGTACAACATTTCACTGAACATTCAAACTCCCATGGCCACAGCCTTGATAGTGTTTTTTTTCTCTAATGCCAAATGACATAATTCAAAATAATAGGCAGAATAGGCAGAAGCTTTTTTAGTAGACAAAATGGATGCATTTTCTTTGTACAACTATTCAGAATGGTATGAATTTCAAAATGTTATACAGAAAAATATGTTTGCAAATTACAATAAATATGTTATTTTATGTCTTCTGATCGTTGTTGTTTATACCGGATATATTGATATATCTTGCATTTTAATTGCAAGTATTATTATAATTATATCCAGTCTAAAAAATGTTTTGCTTAAAATGTATGATAAATGTTGACGTTATCGCCTTCGACGTCGTGTGTTTTCCGGATTTTGTAAGTTGACGTTTTCGCCTCGACGTCGTGTGTTTTCCGGATTTTGAATGTTAACGTTATCGCCTTCGACGTCGTGTGATTTCCGGATTTTGTATGTTGACGTTATCGCCGTCGACGTCGTGTGTTTTCCGGATGTATGTTGATGTTATCGCCTCGACGCCGTGTGTTTTCCGGATTTTGAATGTGAACGTTATCGCCTTCGACGTCATGTGATTTCCTGCTTTTGTATGTTGACGTTATCGCCGTCGACGTAGTGTGTTTTCCGGATTTTGAATGTTAACGTTATCGCCTTCGACGTCGTGTGATTTCCTAGTTTTGGATGTTGACATTATCGCGGTCGACGTCATGCAATTTTCTGGTTTTGAATGTTGACGTTATCGCCGTCGACGTCCTGGGTTTTCCTAGTTTTGAATGTTGACGTTATAACTGAGACGTTATGTGATTTCCTGGTTTTTAATATTGACGTTATCGGTGGCGTCGTGTGATTTCCTGGTTTTGAATGTTGACGTTATCACCGTCGAAGTCCTGGTTTTTCCTAGTTTTGAAAGTTGACGTTATCGCTGTCGATGTCGTGTGATTTCCTGGTTTTGAATGTTGACGTTATTGTCGTCGACGTCATGTGATTTCCCAGTTTTGAATGTTGACGTTATTGCCGCCGACGTCGTGTGATTTCCTTGTTTTGAAAATTGTCGTTACACCATCGACGTCGTGTGTTTTCCTGGTTTTGAATGTTGACGTTATCACTGTCGAAGTCGTAATAATATCTGTCATGAGTTTCCGTTCCGGAAAGAAAAATCCGACTCGAGGGCACCTGCGTTGCCAGGTAGCTAGGCTTGTCAAGTTACCGGCTTCGCAGCGTGCCCGAGGGATGATTTTTTCTCTCCGGAATGGGAACACCTAATTGTTATTTTTTTCTAGCATACTTTAAATAACATATTTTGTAAAAAATGCATAGAAAAGCGCATTTTTGTACATTCCACCAAACAGCGCGCGAGAAAGTGTTTATTGACGTCATTCACTGCATACGTCAAGAAGTTCCTTCGATATGACGTCTTTTAAGGGTTATTTTGTTTTGTTTTGAAAAGTTGTTTTGAAAAGTTTGTAAAAATGTTTGCAAAGTTGATGTTAATGGAACTCATCTATTGAAATTTCATAATTATAGTTACATAGAGTATATAATAAAAGAACTAGAAAGTATTGCGACACATCGCGTGACCCATAGCGGGGGGGGGTGCCAGCACGGCTGAATTCACCGGAAGTGCCTATCTGGTGCTAGAATGTGATTTCCTGGTTTTGAATATTGACGTTAAAGCCGGCGACGTCGTGGGTTTTTCCTAGGTTCGAATGTTGACGTTATCGCCGGCGACGTCGTGTGTTTTCCTATTTTTGAATGTTGACGTTATTGCCGCCGACGTCGTGTGATTTTTTAATTTGAAAGTTGACGTTATCACCGTCGACGTATTGAGATTTATTGGCCTTTGAATGTTTATTTTAATTAGATGCAGATTTTTCTGATTGTCGACGACCACCGAGAGTATTTTTGAAAACGTAATACATGTGCTTCAAAATTATTTTGATAACCAAATAATGTGAACTTTGCATTGTTTGCCATATTATTGTGATGCTATTTTTCAATATTTTATTAGACTATTTGCGAAATTTTAATTACCACGCTTGTCAGAGAAAATGTGTTTTGCCACGTTAAAACAAACATGCCTTTTTGTATACTAATCAACCTTTAATTTCCATTCGGACGTCATCGGTTGTATTAATTATATCACTATATAGAGAAATGAGAAATAAAATTTCAGTTACACCATTACTAAGTAACGACTGAGGGGATTATTGAACGTGACAAACCATCTCTCTAAGGCCATTACGTGAGACAGAAAGTCAATAGTACCCTTTCAGCACATTCAATCAGGTGAGATTGTTGTAAGGAAAAACAACATCGCAGTAAACACAGAAATATCACCACCATTATTGTTCTCATTTTAAAATACCATATCTTGGAAACGTGTTAAATAAGATTGGAGAAACTGAAGGAATGTAAGTGCAGCTAGACACCCAACAATCACGTTTTAAACTATGCTTGCACAAACTCGTGTATTATAGCCGTGAGTTTGGATATAAATACGCTTTGAATGGACGTTATGGTAAAACTGATCTTAGGTGTTGTTTGTTTATGGAATAAAGTGTTGTCAGGAATATGACGCCGTGGGTTGTACTATGAACGAAACCAGCTACCTCTCGAATAATGGGAATGACAGACAAGAATACACGCATATTTCTGCTGGACTCTCTATTGTGTTGGGTGTTGTAATATGCTTGCTCGTCCTAGCAATTTTAACAACGAATCTTGTGCTGATCCTTGCGATAATTCGCACCCCGTATCTTCATACAAAAACAAACGCCTTGTTGGCTTGTGTAGCAACCAGTGAACTAATCTCGTGCATTTTCGTGATACCCTTTACTGCAGTTATTTATTATGATTCTTCAATAAGGCTACAAGAGTCTTCCTGTGAAATGGTCGGGTTTGTGTCGTCACTCGCAACGTCTTCAAAATCTTTAAGTTTGCTTGGAGTTTCATTGGACAGATGTATAGCGATATCCGCCCCTCTTAATTACAGCAATTACATCACCAAACGAACTATCGCCGTTATGATTACATTGATCTGGACAATCAGCTTAATATTCGCTGCTCTGCCACTCTCATTTGTCGGCGCATATCGATTGCTGGAGTATCATCGACAGTGTTTTTTAGATTACAGACAATGGCCACATTTAGCTCTGTTGACGGAGCTAATCTCCACAGTGTTGCCCTCCGTTATTATTGTCATATCTCTGGTGATAGTGGTGACGGAAGCTCATTCACATCACAGAGTAACAGCAATAGCCCAGTTAGCGATCGCTATGTACTCGGGGCCGGCGGCAGGACAAGGGGTTAACTACGCCCGCAGCACTTACAGGGCAATGCGAACTTTTCTAATCATCACAACTGTGTATTTATGTACATGTTTTCCTCGTTCACTTTACATTGTGATTGCAGCTAGTTATAACACTTCTTCAAACAACGCCTTCCGAATTGTTACGTTCCTTACCTATGTTTGCTCTCTTTCCACACCAGTAGTTATAACAACGTTAAATTTAAAATTTAGGCAGAGCATTAAAACGCTTTTTCACAAACATAATAAAGTAGGACCAGCGGAAAATGAAACATACACAATATCTACAGGTTTACAAAGCATTCTTGATGCTTCAATGGCATTTAGTCACGTGGTGCCAAAAGAAGCACAACGTGTCAAAAAATGGGACGAAGGTTCTCCCGGACCTTCGAGAAAAAATCCTACTGTCGTCGGATTACAGTTACGAAAGGATCGAACTCAGCAAGAGAATGTTGCAATCTTTCACACAAATGACATCACTTCCGGACATTTAACCATTCGTCATGCACCGTTGCGTAAAACCATCTCGTCACCTTGATAACATGACTCGCTACAGCTTTCCACAGGCGTCTGAATCTTTTGTTTGTCACTAAAATGTTGATTAATACCATTTTTGGTACATAGAGTGAGATAAACAACACATCTGAAGATATTTAGTGCCTTGGATATTCAAAACAGAAACTTTTTGTATATAAAAGGCGTCACTGTGTGTCGGTTTGTCACGTTCGTGGCGTTTTATATCGGATTGTGACGTATGTCGCTGTGTGACGTTTTGTATGACGTGTGTGACGTTTTGTATGACGTTGTGTGACGATGTCTGTCGTTATATGTCGGTTCGTTTACGTGTTATGTCGGTTTTTGACGCTGTGTGTCGTTGTGTGACGCTTTTTGTCGGTGTGTGTGCGACGCTGCGTGTGGTTGTGTGTCGTGTTGTGTCGGTGTGAGACGCAGTGTGTCGGTGTTTGACGTTTTGTGTCGTTGTGTGACGCTGTGTATCGGTGTGTGCGGTTGTATGTCGGAGTTTTACTTAGTTAGTCTCTCGTTAAGTAGTGGTTTTACCTTCACCGTTTGCCCCCAGACAGGCCGGTTCATGTATTTTACATTATACGTATCTTTAGAATGAGCATTACTCGTATTTTCAACTAAGATATTCACTTAGATTGCCATTAGACTTTCAACCAAGAGCCTCCATGTGATTATATATGTATATATTAAACACAGACATTGTAATTATATAAATAATGAACAAACATCTCAGTTGTCTTTTTAATCAATGTTTCGACACTATGATATATTTTAGTATATTGTAACCTATGTCTCTAATGTTTGAATATTAAATCTTATATCATTTATGCTTTCTACGTAATGGACCTTAATAATATTATTGTCTACATTAATAACAAGACCTGCTTTCGCACTTTGCAAAGGCTAACGATACACACGATGTATGGCAGGTTTGACCTTCATTGACCCGCTATATACAAGATATATGGCAGGTTTAGCCATCATTGACCTACCATATACACGATGTATTGCAGGTTTGACCTTCATTGATCCGCTATATACAAGATGTATGACAGTTTTGACCTTCATTGGCCTACCATATACACGATGTATGGCAGGTTTGACCTTCATTGACCCGCTATATACAAGATGTATGGCAGATTTGACCTTCATTGACCTACTATATACACGATGTATGGCAGGTTTGACCTTCATTGGCCTAATATATACACGATGTATGGCATGTTTGACCTTCATTGACCTACAATATACACGATATATGGCAGGTTTGACCTTCATTGACCCGCTATATATAAGTTGTATGACAGGTTTGACCTTCATTGACCTTCCATATACACGATGTATGGCAGGTTTGACCTTCATTGGCCTACCATATACACGATGTATGGCAGGTTTGACCTTCATTGACCCGCTATATACAAGATGTATGACAGGTTTGACCTTCATTGGCCTACCATATACACGATGTATGGCAGGTTTGACCTTCATTGACCCGCTATATATAAGTTGTATGACAGGTTTGACCTTCATTGACCTACCATATTCACGATGTATGGCAGGTTTGACCTTCATTGACCTACTATATACACGATGTATGGCAGGTTTGACATTCATTGGCTTACCATAAACACGATGTATAGCAGGTTTGACCTTCATTGGCCTACTATATAAACGATATATGGCAGGTTCGACCATCATTGACCCGCTATATATAAGTTGTATGACAGGTTTGACCTTCATTGACCTACCATATTCACGATGTATGGCAGGTTTGACCTTCATTGGCCTACCATATTCACGATGTATGGCAGGTTTGACCTTCATTGGAATACCATATACACAATGTATGACAGGTTTGACCTTCATTGGCCTACCATATACACAATGTAATACAGGTTTGACCTTCATTGACCTACCATATTCACGATGATGGCAGGTTTGACCTTCATTGGCCTACCATATACACGATGTATGGCAGGTTCGACCTTCATTGACCTACCATATACACGAAGATCATGTATGACAGGTTTGAACTTCATTGGCCCACCATATACACAAAGTGATGACGTCCATTGACCCGCTAACTATAAGATGGGTGGCGGCTTTGACCTTCATTAACACATTAAATACACAATGTGCAATATATTTTGAACTGCATAAATCAACTATATACACGATTTGGGACAGATATGACCTTCATTGACCCACTATAAACACCTTGTTTGGCAGATTTGGCCTTCAATGACCCACTATAAACACCTTGTTTGGCAGATTTGGCCTTCAATGACCCACTATAAACACGATGGTGTGGTAATTTTGACCTGCAATGACCCACCATATACACAATTTGGGGCAGTTTGACCTGTATTGACCATTTATATACACGATTTGTGGCAAATTTGACCTGCAATGACCCACCATATACACGATTTTGGGCAGTTTGACCTGTATTGACCAATTATATACACCAGTTGGGTCAATTTTAACCTGCAATGACCCACCATATACACGATTTTGGGCAGTTTGACCTGTATTGACCAATTATATACACCAGTTGGGGCAATTTTAACCTGCAATGACCGACCATATACACGATTTGGGGTGGTTTGACCTGTATTGACCAATAATATACACCAGTTGGGGCAATTTTAACCTGCAATGACCCATCATATACACGATTTGGGGTGGTTTGACCTGTATTGACCAATTATATACACCAGTTGGGGCAATTTTAACCTGCAATGACCCACCATATACACGATTTGGGGTGGTTTGACCTGTATTGACCATTTATATACACCAGTTGGGGCAATTTTAACCTGCAATGACCGACCATATACACGATTTGGGATGGTTTGACCTGTATTGACCAATTATATACACCAGTTGGGGCAATTTTAACCTGCAATGACCCACCATATACACGATTTGGGGTGGTTTGACCTGTATTGACCAATTATATACACCAGTTGGGGCAATTTTAACCTGCAATGACCGACCATATACACGATTTGGGGTGGTTTGTCCTGTATTGACCAATTATATACACCAGTTGGGGCAATTTTAACCTGCAATGACCGACCATTTACACGATTCGGGGTGGTTTGACCTGTATTGACCATTTATATACACCAGTTGGGGCAATTTTAACCTGCAATGACCGACCATATACACGAATTGGGGTGGTTTGACCTGTATTGACCATTTATATACACGTTGTGTGAAAGGTTTGATGCAGCTTTCAGAACACAACGGAATGTATAAAGTGACAATAACTAGGCAGATAAGGCAAATGACAGATAAGTAATATTTATTTGCGTATACATGTATGATGAAGGATTATATTGAAGTCAAAACTTTACAAGAGCGTAACATTTCATTATTCTATTTAAAACGTTCATGATTTCGTCAACATCAATCAGAAATGCTGAATAATGTAAATACATGTATGAACAGAAGATCAGGGGAGCATTAGCCGTTATTTATAAATTATGTGAAATTCCTGTTTTTGTCAAGTATTACGACTATTAAAGTATTTGAATTTGTTCAATATTTCGTGATACACATACAATGACATACAATGTTTGAAGTACTGTAATTTGTATAAACACCACTTAAACCAGTTTGCAATATAACACATTTATTGTGGAAGTATGGTGTGTTGTCATATTTTACGTTTATGTTAAATAATCTAAGACTTCGATGGAGAAACTCATGGAGAATATCTTAGTTAGAAATATACATGTCAATCAACGTATTACAAAATTTATGACAAAACATTAACTTTCATATCACTTTAAAGGTTCCAGATAGTATCCTACTTTAATAAAAAAAGTTAAAAAACTGATAATACACTTTTAATTGAAGAGCACGCGCATTTGATGCATACAATTCGTTTAATTGAGTAACGGGGAAAATGCTAGTGTTAACACGTCGGCAAGTAGATCATGGAGTATGCTTTGTATTAAAATGATAGCGATTTGACGTCGGTGAATCGCTTGTAAGATATGCTTTGTGCCAGAAAGCGAAGTCGGATCATCATCAGGATCGACAGGAATCCGAGCACCAGCATCACCATAGCCTCCACCTGAAGCAGTAAATAAAACATTCTTTTAATTTACTTTAATTCTGTATTTTCTTTAGGAAAGTGTAAATATAATTAAAATAAAATGCCAACGAATGCAAAATTATTTACATGCACTATTGTTTATGGTTCGCTCCTGTAACGTGTTCATTGGCGATACTTCAGGGACCAACACAGCCACTAACACGTAGGTAAAGTGTGTTTATTGGCGATACTTTAGGGACCAACACAGCCACTAACACGTAGGTAAAGTGTGTTTATTGGCGATACTTTAGGGACCAACACAGCCACTAACACATAGGTAAAGCGTGTTAAATGGTGATACTTCAGGGACCAACATAGCCATTAACACGTAGGTAAAGCGTGTTAAATGGCGATACTTCAGGGACCAACACAGTCACTAACACGTAGGTAAAATGGCGATACTTCAGGGACCAACACAGCCACTAACACGTAGGTAAAGCGTGTTAAATGGCGATACTTCAGAGACCAACACAGCCACTAACACGTAGGTAAAGCGTGTTAAAGGGCGATGCTTCAGGGACCAACACAGCCACTAACACATAGGTTAAGCGTGTTAAATGGCGATACTTCAGGCAATACTTCAGGGAAAGACACAAGACCACGTAGGTAAAGCGTGTTCATTGACAATACTTCAGGGAAAGACACAAGTCCACGTAGGTAAAGCGTGTTCATTGACAATACTTCAGGGAAAGACAAAAGTCCACGTAGGTTAAGCGTGTTCATTGGCAATACTTCAGGGAAAGACACAAGACCACATGGGTAAAGCGTGTTCATTGGCAATACTTCAGGGAAAGACACAAGACCACATGGGTAAAGCGTGTTCATTGGCAATACATCAGGGAAAGACACACGACCACGTAGGTAAATCGGTTTCATTGACAACACTTCAGGGAAAGACACAAGTCCACGTAGGTAAATCGGTTTCATTGACAACACTTCAGAGAAAGACACAAGTCCACGTAGGTAAAGCGTGTTCATTGACAATACTTCAGGGAAAGACAAAAGTCCACGTAGGTAAAGCGTGTTCGTTGACAATACTTCAGGGAAAGACACAAGTCCACTTAGGTAAAGCGTGTTTATTGACAATACTTCAGGGAAAGACACAAGACCACGTAGGTAAAGCGTGCTAATTGGCAATACTTCAGGGAAAGAAACAAGATCACTTAGGTAAAGCGTGTTAATTGACAATACTTCATCGAAAGACATAGTCACAAACTAGATCGTAAAAGTGTTAATAGGCAAAATTTTAGGGACAAACACAATAACGAGTAGGTAGGTAAAGCGTTTGAATTGGCAATACCTCAGGGACAAATAAAGTCACAAGTCACAAACACGTAGGTAAAGCATTCAAAATGGCAATCATTAAGGGACAATCACAGTCACCGTAGGTTAAGCGTGTTTATTGGCAATACTTCAGGAAGAAACATAGTCGAAAACAAATTAACCATAAGTATATTATGCATGATATTGCAAGACATGGTGTCGTAACTTTCGCAGGGACAGTTGTGTTTACCCGCACTGTTAACTTGGAAATTCATGTAGTAAGTAAAATAACTGGGAGAGATCTTAAACAGACCGAATTATAATGTGAGATTTTCAACTACCTTACAGTGGTTGTTTCTCGGTTGTCTGACTCAAACTATGTTAACATTAGGTCTAACGGAGGTTCCAATCGATCAATTATTGGAAAATGGAACAAATATAGCGTTATTGTTGTTTTCGTTGCAACTTATATCAACCTGCTTATAGAACATGCGTATTCTATTAGTGTCATACATGGCTGTTAGGCATCATATTACTATAAGAACTAAAATCATAGTTCTGATAAAATATTAAATCAATGAGATAACATCAAATAACGGGGTCTATCTCAAGTATTAATTCTCGCAAAAATCATTATTCATGCAACTTGAAACTAAAATATATATTGACAAATCATGGTGTTTCATGAAATGTCTACGCAAATTGCAATAAAATTATGAAAATCTTAATTCAGTACATACATACATACATACATATATATATATATATATATATATATTCACCAAAAGCAAAGAATGGTTTGTATTATTACCGAAATGGCCGTCGTTGAGAAGCCTGTCGAGTCACAATTTACATTAATGATTTCCTTCTCGCTCCAAATGTTGCTTGGTTGTTCTGGAAAATATTTATGGCGGTATTACTGACTTCAGAGAAAAAATACCTATGTGTTTCCATTCCCGCCCCTCTCATAAATAATGAGAAAAAGATTGGCGTTGGCAATTCGGAAAACGGCGCAGCAATTCACACAATTTGTAAGTTTAAAGTGTGTAGTGACTCCATACGTTTTTTTTTCAACAATTAATTAAACCTGCCGTATCCTTTTATTCAAAACCGAATGATGCTAAAGAAATAACAGAATAATTTATGTTAAACACTAATGGAACATTGAACAGAAGTACACGAGACTGAACCGAAACACTCAAACCAAATTATTGATATTTGGTGTGTCAGAACCATATTCCTTTTACGTATAAATATGCGTGTATATGACCCAGCCATCGTTACTTAAGTTTTAAATAACGGTTTGATAAATTTCAACTAAATAAATATAAATATATTCTTCAAATTTAAATAATTATACAAAAAACACATACACAGATGCTCCTGCGTTTGAATGAATTTCACTTGCAAAAATATTAAGATTCTTGATATGACGTATTTTGATTTACAAATGTTTACAACTTGATTTGCATCACCGTGATATTTGTGAAAAATGTATAAAACGAAGAAAAAATATGGGACAAACATAATATTATAATTATATAAATACAAAATCAAGTGTGTCACGATATTTTGCCAAAAGCCCCGTCCTAGAAATTCAACACAGAATTAACGTTACTTATAGCATGATATTAACAAGCCAATATCACCGACAATTAGAAATTCAATCAAAAATTCTCTGAAGCTATATACAAAAACTACACTGATACTTACCCGTCTTATTAACGATAACCCTGAATGTGGTTTTCAGAGTTCGGGGCAGGTTAAATGGGGGTGGTGTGTCCGCCTCCTCCTCGTCGCGGCGTCGTCTACGTGAACAAGGACACGTGGGGTAGGCGCTGGTACTTTTCACCACGTTACCCTAGCATATATACTACTCAGTTAACAATCTATGAAAGTGTTTCCTTGGAACAGATACCACTCAGTTTACAATCAATGTAAGTGTCTTCCTAGCATAGATACAACTCTGTTAACAATCTATGTAAATGTTTCCCTAGCATACATACCACTCTGTTAACAATCTATGTAAGTATTTCCCTGACATAGATACCATTCTGTTAACAATCTATGTAAGTATTTCCCTGGCATAGATACCACTCTGTTAACAATCTATGTAAGTATTTCCCTGGCATAGATACCACTCTGTTAACAATCTATGTAAGTATTTCCCTGACATAGATACCACTCTGTTAACAATCTATGTAAGTATTTCCTTAGGATAGAGACTACTCTGTTAACAATCTATGTAAGTATTTCCCTAGGATAGATACCACTTTGTTGACAACATATGTAAGTATTTCCCTGGCATAGATACCACTTTGTTAATAATCTATGTAAGTATTTCCCTAGGATAGATACCACTTAGTTAACAACATATGTAAGTGTTTCCCTAGCATAGATACCACTCTGTTAACAATCTATGTAAGTATTTCCCTGGCATAGATACCACTCTGTTAACAATCTATGTAAGTATTTCCCTAGGATACATACCATTTAGTTAACAATCTTCACAAATGCTTCCCTAGCATGGATACAACTTAGTTTACAATCTATGAGGGGGTTTTCCAAGTGGTTACCCCGTTATGGTTACCAGTCTAGTTACATTTTGCGAACACGTTACCCCGGTATGGTTACCAGCCTAGTTACTATCTGCGTATACGTTACCCCGGTATGGTTACCAGTCTAGTTACTATCTGCGTATACGTTACCCCGGTATGGTTACCAGCCTAGTTACTATCTGCGTATACGTTACCCCGGTATGGTTACCAGCCTAGTTACTATCTGCGTATACGTTACCCCGGTATGGTTACCAGTCTAGTTACTATCTGTGTACACGTTACCCTGATATGGTTACCAGTCTAGTTACTATATGTGTACACGTTACCCCGGTATGGTTACCAGTCTAGTTACTATCTGTGTACACGTTACCCCGGTATGGTTACCAGTCTAGTTAATATCTGTGTATACGTTACCCCGGTATGGTTACCAGTCTAGTTACTATCTGCGTATACGTTACCCCAGTATGGTTACCAGTCTAGTTACTATATGTGTACACGTTACCCCGGTATGGTTACCAGTCTAGTTACTATCTGCGTATACGTTATCCCGGTATGGTTGTCAGTCTAGTTACTATCTGTGTATACGTTACCCCGGTATGGTTACCAGTCTAGTTACTATCTGTGTATACGTTACCCCGGTATGGTTACCAGTCTAGTTAATATCTGTGTATACGTTACCCCAGTATGGTTACCAGTCTAGTTACTATATGTGTACA
Source organism: Mya arenaria (assembly GCF_026914265.1). Classification (NCBI taxonomy): domain Eukaryota; kingdom Metazoa; phylum Mollusca; class Bivalvia; order Myida; family Myidae; genus Mya; species Mya arenaria. Next base: position 46,820,901 of record NC_069131.1, on the reverse strand, counting down.
CGTTACCCCGGTATGGTTATCAGTCTAGTTACTATCTGTGTATACGTTACCCCGGTATGGTTACCAGTCTAGTTACTATCTGCGTATACGTTACCCCAGTATGGTTACCAGTCTAGTTACTATATGTGTACACGTTACCCCAGTATGGTTACCAGTCTAGTTACTATCTGTGTATACGTTACCCCGGTATGGTTACCAGTCTAGTTACTATCTGCGTATACGTTACCCCAGTATGGTTACCAGTCTAGTTACTATATGTGTACACGTTACCCCGGTATGGTTATCAGTCTAGTTACTATCTGCGTATACGTTATCCCGGTATGGTTACCAGTCTAGTTACTATCTGTGTACACGTTACCCCGGTATGGTTACCAGTCTAGTTACTATCTGTGTATACGTTACCCCGGTATGGTTACCAGTCTAGTTACTATCTGTGTATACGTTACCCCGGTATGGTTACCAGTCTAGTTAATATATGTGTACACGTTACCCCGGTATGGTTACCAGTCTAGTTACTATCTGCGTATACGTTATCCCGGTATGGTTATCAGTCTAGTTACTATCTGTGTATACGTTACCCCGGTATGGTTACCAGTCTAGTTACTATCTGCGTATACGTTATCCCGGTATGGCTACCAGCCTAGTTACTATCTGCGTATACGTTACCTCGGTAAGGTTACCAGTCTAGTTAATATCTGCGTATACGTTATCCCGGTATGGCTACCAGCCTAGTTACTATCTGCGTATACGTTACCTCGGTAAGGTTACCAGTCTAGTTACTATCTGCGTATACGTTATCCCGGTATGGTTACCAGCCTAGTTACTATCTGCGTATACGTTACACCGGTATGGTTATCAGTCTAGTTACTCTCTGCGTACACGTTATCCCGGTATGGCTACCAGCCTAGTTACTATCTGCGTATACGTTACCTCGGTAAGGTTACCAGTCTAGTTACTATCTGCGTATACGTTATCCCGGTATGGTTACCAGCCTAGTTACTATCTGCGTATACGTTACACCGGTATGGTTACCAGTCTAGTTACTCTCTGCGTACACGTTATCCCGGTATGGTTACCAGTCTAGTTACTATCTGCGTGTACGTTACCCCGGTATGGTTACCAGCCTAGTTACTTTCTGCGTGTACGTTACCCCGGTATGATTACCAGTCTAGTTACTATCTGCGTATACGTTACCCCGGTATGGTTACCAGTCTAGTTACTATCTGCGTATACGTTATCCCGGTATGGTTACCAGTCTAGTTACTATCTGCGTGTACGTTACCCCGGTATGGTTACCAGCCTAGTTACTTTCTGCGTGTACGTTACCCCGGTATGATTACCAGCCTAGTTACTTTATGCGTGTACGTTACCCCGGTATGATTACCAGTCTAGTTACTATCTGCGTATACGTTATCCCGGTATGGTTACCAGTCTAGTTACTATCTGCGTGTACGTTACCCCGGTATGGTTACCAGCCTAGTTACTTTCTGCGTACACGTTATCCCGGTATGGTTAACAGCCTAGTTACTATCTGCGTATACGTTACCCCGGTATGGTTACCAGTCTAGTTACTCTCTGCGTACACGTTATCCCGGTATGGTTACCAGCCTAGCTACTATCTGCTAGTATCACGGTATGGTTGGTTAAAGTTTTTTTAGCATTTTTGGAAGTGAATGATAAACGTTACACCTGTATGGTAATACTCTAGTTACTATCTGCGTACACGTTAGACCTGTATTGTAATACTCTAGTTTCTATCAGCGTACACGTTACACATGTATTGTAATAATCTAGTTACTACCTGCGTTCAGGTTACACCTGTATTGTAATACTCTAGTTACTATCTGCGTTCACGTTACACCTGTATGGTAATACTCTAGTTACTATCTGCGTTCACGTTACACCTGTATTGTAATACTCTAGTTACTATCTGCGTACACGTTACACCTGTATTGTAATACTCTAGTCACTATCTGCGTACACGTTACACCTGTATTGTAATACTCTAGTCACTATCTGCGTTCACGTTACACCTGTATTGTAATACTCTAGTCACTATCTGCGTTCACGTTACACCTGTATTGTAATACTCTAGTTACTATCTGCGTTCACGTTACACCTGTATGGTAATACTCTAGTTACTATCTGCGTACACGTTACACCTGTATGGTAATACTCTGTTTCTATCTGCCTACACGTTACACCTGTATGGTAATACTCTAGTTACTATCTGCGTTCACGTTACACCTGTATTGTAATACTCTAGTTACTATCTGCGTTCACGTTACACCTGTATTGTAATACTCTAGTTACTATCTGCGTACACGTTACACCTGTATTGTAATAATCTAGTTACTATCTGCGTTCACGTTACACCTGTATTGTAATAATCGAGTTACTATCTGCGTTCAGGTTACACCTGTATTGTAATACTCTAGTTACTATCTGCGTTCACGTTACACCTGTATGGTAATACTCTAGTTACTATCTGCGTTCACGTTACACCTGTATTGTAATACTCTAGTTACTATCTGCGTACACGTTACACCTGTATTGTAATACTCTAGTTACTATCTGCGTACACGTTACACATGTATTGTAATACTCTAGTTACTATCTGCGCTCACGTTACACCTGTATTGTAATACTCTAGTCACTATCTGCGCTCACGTTACACCTGTATTGTAATACTCTAGTAACTATCTGCGTTCACGTTACACCTGTATTGTAATACTCTAGTCACTATCTGCGTTCACGTTACACCTGTATTGTAATACTCTAGTCACTATCTGCGTTCACGTTACACCTGTATGGTAATACTCTAGTCACTATCTGCGTACACGTTACACCTGTATTGTAATACTCTAGTTTCTATCTGCGTACACGTTACACCTGTATGGTAATACTCTAGTTACTATCTGCGTTCACGTTACACCTGTATTGTAATACTCTAGTTACTATCTGCGTACACGTTACACCTGTATGGCTATACTCAAGTTACTCTCTGCGTACACGTTACACCTGTATTTTAATACTCTAGTTACTATCTGCGTTCACGTTACACCTGTATTGTAATACTCTAGTTACTATCTGCGTACACGTTACACCTGTATTGTAATACTCTAGTTACTATCTGCGCTCACGTTACACCTGTATTGTAATACTCTAGTCACTATCTGCGTACACGTTACACCTGTATTGTAATACTCTAGTCACTATCTGCGTTCACGTTACACCTGTATTGTAATACTCTAGTCACTATCTGCGTTCACGTTACACCTGTATTGTAATACTCTAGTTACTATCTGCGTTCACGTTACACCTGTATGGTAATACTCTAGTTACTATCTGCGTACACGTTACACCTGTATGGTAATACTCTGTTTCTATCTGCGTACACGTTACACCTGTATGGTAATACTCTAGTTACTATCTGCGTTCACGTTACACCTGTATTGTAATACTCTAGTTACTATCTGCGTTCACGTTACACCTGTATTGTAATACTCTAGTTACTATCTGCGTACACGTTACACCTGTATTGTAATAATCTAGTTACTATCTGCGTTCACGTTACACCTGTATTGTAATAATCTAGTTACTATCTGCGTTCAGGTTACACCTGTATTGTAATACTCTAATTACTATCTGCGTTCACGTTACACCTGTATGGTAATACTCTAGTTACTATCTGCGTTCACGTTACACCTGTATTGTAATACTCTAGTTACTATCTGCGTACACGTTACACCTGTATTGTAATACTCTAGTTACTATCTGCGTTCACGTTACACATGTATTGTAATACTCTATTTACTATCTGCGTACACGTTACACCTGTATTGTAATACTCTAGTTACTATCTGCGCTCACGTTACACCTGTATTGTAATACTCTAGTCACTATCTGCGTACACGTTACACCTGTATTGTAATACTCTAGTAACTATCTGCGTTCACGTTACACCTGTATTGTAATACTCTAGTCACTATCTGCGTTCACGTTACACCTGTATTGTAATACTCTAGTCACTATCTGCGTTCACGTTACACCTGTATGGTAATACTCTAGTCACTATCTGCGTACACGTTACACCTGTATTGTAATACTCTAGTTTCTATCTGCGTACACGTTACACCTGTATGGTAATACTCTAGTTACTATCTGCGTTCACGTTACACCTGTATTGTAATACTCTAGTTACTATCTGCGTACACGTTACACCTGTATGGCTATACTCAAGTTACTCTCTGCGTACACGTTACACCTGTATTGTAATACTCTAGTTACTATCTGCGTTCACGTTACACCTGTATTGTAATACTCTAGTTACTATCTGCGTACACGTTACACCTGTATGGCTATACTCTAGTTACTATCTGCGTTCACGTTACACCTGTATTGTAATACTCTAGTTACTATCTGCGTACACGTTACACCTGTATTGTAATACTCTAGTTACTATCTGCGTACACGTTACACCGGTATGGTTACCAGTCTAGTTACTCTCTGCGTACACGTTATCCCGGTATGGTTACCAGTCTAGTTACTATCTGCGTATACGTTACCCCGGTATGGTAACCAGCCTAGTTACTTTCTGCGTGTACGTTACCCCGGTATGTTTACCAGTCTAGTTACTATCTGCGTATACGTTACCCCGGTATGGTTAAGAGTCTAGTTACTCTCTGCGTACACGTTATCCCGGTATGGTTACCAGCCTAGTTACTATCTGCGTATACGTTATCACGGTATGGTTGGTTAAAGTTTTTTTTAGCAATTTTGGAAGTGAATGATAAACGTTACACCTGTATGGTAATACTCTAGTTACTATCTGCGTACACGTTACACCTGTATGGCTATACTCTAGTTACTATCTGCGTTCACGTTACACCTGTATTGTAATACTCTAGTTACTATCTGCGTACACGTTACACCTGTATTGTAATAATCTAGTTACTATCTGCGTTCACGTTACACCTGTATTGTAATAATCTAGTTACTATCTGCGTTCAGGTTACACCTGTATTGTAATACTCTAGTTACTATCTGCGTTCAGGTTACACCTGTATGGTAATACTCTAGTTACTATCTGCGTTCACGTTACACCTGTATGGTAATACTCTAGTTACTATCTGCGTTCACGTTACACCTGTATTGTAATACTCTAGTTACTATCTGCGTACACGTTACACCTGTATTGTAATACTCTAGTTACTATCTGCGCTCACGTTACACCTGTATTGTAATACTCTAGTAACTATCTGCGTTCACGTTACACCTGTATTGTAATACTCTAGTCACTATCTGCGTTCACGTTACACCTGTATTGTAATACTCTAGTCACTATCTGCGTACACGTTACACCTGTATTGTAATACTCTAGTTTCTATCTGCGTACACGTTACACCTGTATGGTAATACTCTAGTTACTATCTGCGTTCACGTTACACCTGTATTATAATACTCTAGTTACTATCTGCGTACACGTTACACCTGTATGGCTATACGCAAGTTACTCTCTGCGTACACCTTACACCTGTATTGTAATACTCTAGTTACTATCTGCGTTCACGTTACACCTGTATTGTAATACTCTAGTTACTATCTGCGTACACGTTACACCTGTTTGGCTATACTCTAGTTACTATCTGCGTTCACGTTACACCTGTATTGTAATACTCTAGTTACTATCTGCGTACACGTTACACCTGTATTGTAATAATCTAGTCACTATCTGCATTCACGTTACACCTGTATTGTAATACTCTAGTTTCTATCTGCGTACACGTTACACCGGTATGGTTACCAGTCTAGTTACTCTCTGCGTACACCTTATCCCGGTATGGGGACCAGTCTAGTTACTATCTGCGTATACGTTACCCCGGTATGGTAACCAGCCTAGTTACTTTCTGCGTGTACGTTACCCCGGTATGTTTACCAGTCTAGTTACTATCTGCGTATACGTTACCCCGGTATGGTTAAGAGTCTAGTTACTCTCTGCGTACACGTTATCCCGGTATGGTTACCAGCCTAGTTACTATCTGCGTATACGTTATCACGGTATGGTTGGTTAAAGTTTTTTTTAGCAATTTTGGAAGTGAATAATAAACGTTACACCTGTATGGTAATACTCTAGTTACTATCTGCGTACACGTTACACCTGTATTGTAATACTCTAGTCACTATCTGCGTACACGTTACACCTGTATTGTAATAATCTAGTTACTATCTGCGTTCACGTTACACCTGTATTGTAATACTCTAGTTACTATCTGCGTTCACGTTACACCTGTATGGTAATACTCTAGTTTCTATCTGCGTACACGTTACACCTGTATTGTAATACTCTAGTTTCTATCTGCGTACACGTTACACCTGTATTGTAATACTCTAGTTTCAATCTGCGTACACGTTACACCTGTATGGTAATACTCTAGTTACTATCTGCGTACACGTTACACCTGTATTGTAATACTCTAGTTACTATCTGCGTACACGTTACACCTGTATGGCTATACTCAAGTTACTCTCTGCGTATACGTTACACCTGTATTGTAATACTCTAGTTACTATCTGCGTTCACGTTACACCTGTATTGTAATACTCTAGTTACTATCTGCGTACACGTTACACCTGTATGGCTATACTCTAGTTACAATCTGCGTTCACGTTACACCTGTATTGTAATACTCTAGTTACTATTTGCGTTCACGTTACACCTGTATTGTAATACTCTAGTTACTATCTGCGTTCACGTTACACCTGTATTGTAATACTCTAGTTACTATCTGCATTCACGTTACACCTGTATGGTAATACTCTAGTTACTATCTGCGTTCACGTTACACCTGTATGGTAATACTCTAGTTACTATCTGCGTTCACGTTACACCTGTATGGTAATACTCTAGTTACTATCTGCGTTCACGTTACACCTGTATGGTGATAACTCAAGCTAACATCCGACTTTATGTTTCCTTGTTACGGTTACCACTAAGGTTACTATCAGTATAAACGGCACCTCGCTATTCCACCTCTATCGACGTATGGTTTATCATCGTATGATTTCCACTCTTGTTAGTATTTACATTAATGTAACCCCAGAACAGTTCGAAAAATGACTTCTGGTGTCTCAGTTAGCGACCCAGTCTGAGACACGGACGAAGAAAAGTGAATAATTTAATGTTACGAAATATATTTCACGTAATCCTTTTTCACAAAAAAGAATATGTTCATAATTGTTAAATGACTCTTTTGTTACATATAGAACTTGTTTACCATTGAATGCTCTTTCAATAGCAATTTTACAATAAATCTCAACTTTGCTTTCCCGGGGCAAACGTATCAAACGTTGACTCCAGACGTAAGTGAGTATAATCACATACTTACAAAGCATGTTCCATCTGATGACGAATCGCAGTAGTCCACATCGCACACCAAAGACATGGTAAAATCACTATTAGATCCGAAATTCTTAAAGGCAAATCCCGCGGTGCTTATTATCTCTGTCCTAAAAAGAACATCCAAAAAATTGCAAAGCATATGCATTTTTTTCTCATTGATTTCTAATGCAAACACTTAAAAGCATTCACACACGTATATGCATTTAAACACGTAAACGCACTAATACACTTATAAGCATTCACACGATTAAACGCACTCACACTAGTACACGCATTTACACATGTACATGCATTCACAAACGTACACGCATTCACTAACTTAAACGCACCCACACTCGGTCACGCATTCACTCATATACACGCATTCACACATATACACGCATTCACACACGTACATGCATTTACACACGTACATTCATTCACTCTCGCACACGTATTCACATAAGTACACGCATTCATACACGGACACGCATTCACACACGTACACGCATTACGACTCGTACACACATTCACACAAGAACACTCATTCACACACGTACAAGCAGCCATACTCGAACACGCATTTACATAAGAGCACGCAATCACACACGTACACAAATTAACATTCGTAAACACATTCACAAACGTACACGAATTCACACACGTACACGCATTCACAGAAGTACACGCATTCACAAACGTACACGCATTCACTCACTTAAACGCACCCTCACTCGGTCACGCATTCACTCATATACACGCAATCACATATATACAGGCATTCACACACGTACACGCACTTACACACGTACACGCATTCACACACGTACACACATTTACATACGTAAACGAATTCATACACGTCAAAGCATTCACACTCGTACACGCACTCACACACGTACACACATTCATACTCGTATACGCACTCCCATACGTAAACGAATTCACATACGTACACGCACTCACATACATAAACGAATTCACACTCGTACGCGCACCCAAACACGACACGCAATCACACACGTACACGCATTCATACTCGTACACGCACTCCCACGCGTACATGCAAAGACGCATTCACTCACGTACACACATTTGCACACGTATATGCATTCACAAACGTACACGCTTTCAGTCACTTTTACGCATTCACACACGTACATGTACTCACATTCGAACATGCATACACGCACTCATACACGTACACATCCGTACACTTTAACACGCATTCACATACGTACATGCACTCACATTCGAACATGCATACACGCACTCATACACGTACACATCCGTACACTTTAACACGCATTCACATACGTACATGCACTCACATATGGACGAACCCTCACACACATGCGGACAATTATACGCACTGACACACGTTTACGCAACCACACACGTGTACGAACTCACATGCGTGCATGCACTCAAAGTCGTATAAGCACTACAACACGAACACGCATTCAAACACGTGCATACACTCACACTCATACAAGCACTCATACACGTGCATGCATTCACAGTCTAACAAGCACTCACACACGTGCATGCACTCACAGTCGTTCATGCACTTACACAGGTACAGGTTCTCACATACGCACACGAACTGACACACGTGTATGCTTTCACAGTCGTACACGCACTTATATTCAAACACGCACTCACAGTCGTACAAGCACTCATTGACGTGTGCACACGATTACGTACGTACACGTACTATATACGTCCACGCACGCACACATGCACATGAAGTCACACGCGTACACATACTAACACACTAACACTCACATGCTCATATGCTAACACGTACTCACATACGTACACGCACTCACACACGTTCACGCACTAACACACATACACGCACTCAAATACGTAGACGCACTCACACACGTACACTCACTCAATACGTACATGAACTCACAGCCGTATAAGCACTCTTATGCGTACACGCATTCACAGTCGTATAAGCATTCATATACGTACACGTACTCACAGTCTATAAGCACTCATATAGGTTCACGCAATTATATACGTACACGTAGTCATATAAGTCCATGCACTCACATACTTGCACGCACTCACACACGTACACGCAGTCTCACACGTACACACACTTGCACACTTAAACGCACTCACATACGTGCACGCACTCATACACGTACACATACTCACAAACGTGCACGCACTCAAACACGTACGCGCAATTACACACATACACGCACTTTTACATGCACACACACTTACACACACACATACGCGTAATCACACACATACACGCACTTTCACACGCACATACACCTACACACGTACGTGCAATCACAAACGCACACGCACTCACATACGTACATACACTCACACACATACACGCACTTTCTTACGTACACGCACTCACAAACGTACACGCACTCACATACATGCACGCAATTTCACACGTACACGCACTTACACACGTGCACGCATTCACATACGTGCAGGCACTCACACACATACACGCAATTTCACACGTACACGTACTTTCACAAGTACACGCACTCTAATATGTGTACGCACTCACACACATACACGCACTCACACACGTACACGCACTAACACACGCATATGCACTCACATAAATGAACGCACTCACATACATACACGCACTTTCTCACGTACACGCACTCACATACGTGCACGCACTCATACACGTACACGCAATCACAGATATACACGCAGTTTCACACGTACACGCACTTACGCACGTACACGAACTCACATACGTGCACGCACTCACATACATACACGCACTTTCACACGTAAACACACTTTTACACATACACGAACTCACATATGTGCACGCACTCACACTCATACACGCACTCACACACGTACACGCACTAGCACACGCATATGCACTCACATAAATGAACGCACTCACATACGTGCACGCACTCACACACGTACACGCACTCATAAACGTGCATGCACTCATATATGTACACGGACTCACTCCTGTTTACGCATTCACACACGTACATGCTCTCATATACGTACACGCACTAACACACGTACACACGCTCTCACACACGTACACGCACTACCACACATTCACGCACTCATACACGTTCACGTACTTACACATGTTCACGCACTTCACTCACACTCGTACACGGATTCATATGCGTACACGCACTCACACACATACACGGATACATATACGTACATGCACTCACACACGTATACGCAATCACATACGTACACGCACTCACACACGTATATGCAATCACATACGTACATACATTCACACACGTACACGCACTCACTCACGTACACGCACTCACATACGTTCATATATTCACACACGTACACGCACCAACACACGTACACGCACTCACACACGCACACGCACTAACACACGTTCACGCACTCACACACGTTCACGCACTCATACACCTACACGGATTCATAAGCGTATACGCACTCACACACGTACACGGATTCATAAGCGTATACGCACTCACACACGTACACGGATTCATATACGTAACGCACTCACACACGTACACGAATTCATATACGTACACGCACTCACACACGTACACGGATTCATAAGCGTATACGCACTCACACACGTACACGGATTCATATACGTAACGCACTCACACACGTACACGGATTCATATACGTACACACACTCACACACGTACACGGATTCATATACGTAACGCACTCACACACGTACACGGATTCATAAGCGTATACGCACTCACACACGTACACGGATTCATATACGTACACGCACTCACACACGAACACGGATTCATATGCGTATACGCACTCACACACGTACACGGATTCATTCGTACAAGCACTCAAATATGTACACGCACTCACATAAGTGCACATAATCACACACATGCAAGCTCTGACAGTCACAAAGAAAACGTACAAACAAACATTTAGAATTATTCAGGATTGGATTAAGCTTACTAAATGATAATTAATATATTTATTAATTAATTATTAATTCTACCATTTATAACTCACTGTTAACAGCTAAAATGGTTGATTATACTTTTGTTAATAACTACTGTGTTTAAATCATATTAGTTCATGAATATATATGCAACCATCACAATTCAATCTTATACTTTTTTTCTTGGTTTGTTGCGATTTTAAATTCACAGTTGAACATAATCATGGTCCTTGTTGTTAGCGTTGTTTTTGTTGTTGCTGTTATTGTCGTTGCTCTCAGCGTAAGTTATTGTAAACAGTAATTGAACAATCATTAAATTTGTCGGTTTAAAAACAAAGAAAGAGGAACATAGTTAGAATAGTGCATATGAGTGCATAGTTTGTATTTTTATTTAAATGCTAAAGAATTACTTTATCGGATCGGATCGAAATTGTATAATTTTATTTAAAGCAATCCACAGGGTTTGCATTTTTTGACACTCCATAAGGCCACTCCTTTTTTATTTTTTGGTTTACAAGAATTTTTGGAAAAAATGTCCACCAGGTGGTCGAAAAAAAAAAAAAAAAAAAAGGAAAAAAGTCACAAAACATACTCTTAAAGGGTGAAAATCAGAGAACAACATAAAAACATTGAAAATTTATATCATTTACTTGACATTTTAAATTTTTAAACTGCTATTAATGCATGTTTTAATACACTCAAAGTTTCAAAGTTCTAATTAAACACACAGTTTAAATCTTACATACTGTGCATATAAAACATCAATGAAATTGACTATAAAACATGTTTACATGTATAAACTACACTTTTTATCAAAGATACATTGAATATTACTCAGTAGGACATTTGTTTAGCTTTAAGGGTATGCTAAAGCAAAAGTGAATATAGAACACTTAAAAACTGACCAATATTAAATTGGAAAAAAGGGAAGGCAAATTTTACGCTTTAAAATACACAAGAATTGCACTGTATTAAGGCAATACATTACATTTTCTAAGCATTGTTTCAGTTATTTCAATATTGGAAAATGTCAATAAAGTGAAATAATTTCCAATTTTGTAAATAAGGAAGTAATATTGTATGAAGACATTGTGCTTTAATATTGTGCAAACAATTCCTGAAAAACTAAAAACCAAACTAGACCTAGATTTGAGTTTTAATAACCTTTACCATGCGGGGTCCTAGTTGTGTGTAACCCAATCCATGCTAAGTCCGGATATTTTCGGACCGGGATATTTACCATGCGATGTTCAGCAAATCCATTTCAAATTCAAATCTTGCAGCAAATTACCACATCAGTACATAAAAATCACATAGCAAAATAATAAATCTAGCATGTGACTTAACTTTATGTACCAATGATAGTAACAGTGAAATCCATAATTATTTATCGGATATTTTCATTTTCTCCCAACTCCGCCATTTTGTGTATCATGCGTTCACAGGGCATCTATACTTCATGATTGTTTATTTTTCATTTTAAAGAGAATTCCTTGGTTACAACAACAAATCTCATTTATAGTGAAATATCAAGTTCATAACAAATTAAAATGGACTTATTCAAAATAGTTTTCCGTGTTGTTTTATCTTAATGTTTTGCACACAACTCCTGGCATTAGTAAATGGCATTGACACATGTGTTCAACTCTTTCATTGTTTTTACTCTACTATTAACCCAAACATGAATAAACATGTAATCTAGAATAAACACAAGCTTTACATTGACTCAATGACAAGTATTTCCAAACCAGTTTGTGATTTAAAATCCATAAACACAACCGACCGAACTTGTGAAACTAGATCACCGGTGTCAACTTAGAAATTTTACTTTCGATTTCACCACTCACACTAAGTGCACTGTTATTTGATATTTAACCATAAAATGTTATAAAATATTTTTCTCACACATAATTTACAGATATTTGTGTCTACTTATTCGATGGCAGCCGCTGCCACTTATTTTTCATCTATAAACAACAATATTTTCATGACCTAAATCACGTGACAGTTATTGTTTGTGTCGGCTGTTAAATTTGCCAGTGTATTTTGCTATTGTTATTTTAACAACTCCGGCATATTTAACTTAATTATTTCATACAAAGAATGACTGCTATCGTCAATTTCGCCATTGCCAACGGCGCTGCCATAACAGTTGACTGGCTCACATGTTATCACTATAAATCGGCGAATACGGCTACGGAACAACAAACCAGTCGAGATCTACTGCATTCGCACTCTTATCTGTTCGTTTTTCTTTCGTTTCGCACCAAAATCAATACGGTCGGGAAAATAATCTTGAAAAAAAAAGTGAAATTCATTTTTTATTTTTTTTGTACTTTTCGGAAAATTAGACCCGCCGGTTTTGTAAACCAATTTATATAAAAGTAGTGGCCTAATAGATCGTTTCAATGTATTGTTTGTCTAATAATAATACGTTTTTCCCAATCAATGTTATTTTCTGTGTTCAGAAATGTATGGTGCCGATTCACTGCTGTTTTTTTTTTTTTTGTGTTGTACTAAATCAAGTGTCTTATTTGTCAGTTTCGATATTTAAAAGCAATTGTTCATGCGTTTTTTTAAACAATGATAAATCAATGTTTTTATTCATACATTAACATAGCGGCCTTAAATTGTTTTCTGTTCAGAGCATTTTTATATGCGTGAACTGTTTAATGCACAAATTAACAATCTGAAGCGATTATCAACATTTATTCCAAAAAGTCGATCAAGCAGTTCAGCGGACTAGCGGCTTAGTGGCCAAGCGGTCTAAAATGGTATCCTATTTCAAAGCATGCATACATGCCTTTTCTTCTAAAACAATGATATATTAACTGTTTTTTTATGCACAAGTATCACTCTGAAGCGATTATCAACATTTTTTTTTCAAAACAATCGATCAAGCAGTCAACTATTTCAAAGCATGTAAACATGCCTGTTCTTCTAAAACAATGATATATTTACTGTTTTATGCACAAATTATCACTCTAAAGCGATTTTTAATGGATTCTTTTCAAATAATATAGGGGCTTGGTATGTGTTTGGTATAATTCATATTTGAGTATAAATCCTTAGCAGTTTGTGCAGTTTTTTCATGACAGAATAAAGTCGTGTGTCCGTTTCTTAGGTATCTTATTATCTTCTGAGCATAAATGAAACATGTAAATATATCAATGAAATATCACTGTTTTCGTTGTTTTGGACTATTTTATCCGGTGTGTCATCCCATGTTAAATCAAATATGGATATATTCGTTAATATTATCTATTATTTGTTCATTCGAAAGTATATTCGATGGGTTAAGAAGTTTTAGCGAAGTACGTTTCTAGTTACTAGTAAAGCCCCTGCCACACCAAGCCGCGTTGGCATTGCGATTGCACGGCGTTGTAAAATTTCCAAGAGCGCCGTGAGATCGCATGAAAAATATATTTTGCATTAAGATGGCAATGTCATGGCGTTCTCACGGCGACCTTTGAGTTTATACGAAGCTCTATGGCGTTTAACCGCGTCCTAACGGAGTTCTAGATGGCGATTGTCTGCGCTTTCATGGCGTTCTCAGGACGCTTCCACTGCGTTTATCGAGTTGTCATGGCACGTTGACTGCATGTGCACTGCGCTTTCACGGCGCTCACACTGCGCTGACAGCGGGCTGTTTTGCACTACATGTAAACACGAAATAGCAGTAGTAGCAGTAGAATTAGAAGTTGAGGTAAATGGCTGGGTCCTCATAGGGACAGGGATAAGCCGATGATAGTGACCATGCTGCAAAAATCAGCATTGGTCCAGCCATGGTCGAACCCAAAGCCTCCGACACATTAGGGTCCTCCTCCGTCTTTGTCTCAGAATGAGATCCACAGCGTCTGCAACATCCCGGATCTGCTGGACCTGCATTAAGGAAAGTAGTGGCCCCACTTGCTGCTGCACACCAGTCATTATAAAATCAATGTTATTTTGCATACATGTATATCATTCCTTTGTACTATTTTGTTGGGTTGGTTCACTGCCATGCAAACACAGATTGACGCCGCAGAAGGGCATTGGGAGCGCAATGATCGCTGTTGCGGCTACGTACAATCGTTGTAAGAGCGCAGTGATAAAAATAAAACTAATTGTTAACGCCATAGACGTTATAAGCGCGATAGATGCGCAGTGACATCTAAAAAAATGCCGTACGACCGCCGTGCATGCGCCACCGATAACCGTTGAGTTTGCACTGCGACCTGTGGCGATCCTGTGGCGTTGAAGGAGACCTAACTGCGCTGGTACGGAGATCTCACGGCGATGCCACTGCGCGGCATCGGCGATGCTTGCGCCGTGTGAATGCGGCACTAGTGTGACAGGAGTTGTAAGGTCATTCCAAAAATAGTTAAACTATCAGATATTTAAATTTCTCGCATTTTTTTTTCAGATATCATTTAGGGTTAGGCCTGAACACTTTGAGAATATGTCAATGATCTATACAAGGTTATACAATACAAATTATTTCCCTATACATTTCAATACAAACAGGCAAAACTTTATATTTGATAAAATGCCTCTTCTAGCGTTTCACGAATATGACAACTATACATTTCCTTAACATTCAGTATGGCCTTTGGTTAAGAGTAGATTAGGAACAATGTCAGTGTTGTGTGCAATATGGCATTTGGTTATTAGTAGATTGTAAACAATGTCGGCGTTGTGTGCAATATGGCATTTGGTTGTTAGTAGATTGTAAACAATGTCGGGGTTAAGTGCAATATCGCATTTGGCATTTAGTAGATTGTAAACAATGTCGGGGTTGTGTGAAAGTGCAATATGGCATTTGGTTGTTAGTAGATTGTAAACAATGTCGGGGTTAATTGCAAGTGCAATATGCATTTGGTTGTAAGTAGATTGTAAACAATGTCGGTGTTATGTGCAATATGGTATTTGGTTGTTAGTAGATTGTAAACAATGTCGGTGGTGCGCACAATATGGCATTTGGTTGTTAGTAGATTGTAAACAATGTCGGTGGTGCGCACAATATGGCATTTGGTTGTAAGTAGATTGTAAACAATGTCGGTGTTGTGTGCAATATGGTATTTGGTTGTTAGTATATTGTAAACAATGTCGGCGTTGTGTGTAATATGGCATTTGGTTGCAAGTTGATTGTAAACAATGTCGGTGGTGTGTGCAATATGGCATTTGGTTGTTAGTAGATTGTAAACAATGTCGGTGTTGTGTGCAAAATGGCATTTGTTTGTTAGTAGATTGTAAACAATGTCGGTGTTGTGCGCAATTTGGGATTTGGTTGTTAGTATATTGTAAGCAATGTCGGCGGTGTGTGCAATATGACATTTGGCTGTTAGAAGATTTTAAACAATGTCGGTGATGTGTGCAAGTGCAACATGGCATTTGGCTGTTAGTAGATTGTAAACAATGTCAGTGTTGTGTGCAATATGGCATTTGGTTGTAAGTAGATTGTAAACAATGTCGGTGTTGTGTGCAATATGGCATTTGGTTGTTTGTAGATTGTAAACAATGTCGGTGTTGTGTGCAATATGGCATTTGGCTGTTAGTAGATTGTAAACAATGTCAGTGTTGTGTGCAATATGGTGTTTGGTTGTAAGTAGATTGTAAACAATGTCGGTGTTGTGTGCAATATGGCATTTGGTTGTTTGTAGATTGTAAACAATGTCGGTGTTGTGTGCAATATGGCATTTGGCTGTTAGTAGATTGTAAACAATGTCGGTGTTGTGTGCAATATGGCATTTGGTTGTAAGTAGATTGTAAACAATGTCGGTGTTGTGTGCAATATGGCATTTGGCTGTAAGTAGATTGTAAACAATGTCGGTGTTGTGTGCAATATGGCATTTGGTTGTAAGTAGATTGTAAACAATGTCGGTGTTGAGTGCAATATGGCATTTGGCTGTTAGTAGATTTTAAACAATGTCGGTGTTGTGTGCAATATGACATTTGGCTGTTAGTAGATTGTAAACAATGTCGGTGTTGTGGGCAATATGACATTTGGCTGTTAGTAGATTGTAAACAATGTCGGTGTTGTGTGCAATATGACATCTGGTTGTTAGAAGATTGTAAACAATGTGGGTGTTGTGTGCAATATGCAATTGGCTGTAAGTAGATTGTAAACCATGTCAGTGTTGTGTGCAATATGGCATTTGGTTGTTAGTGGATTTTAAACAATGTCGGTGGTATGTGCAATATGGCATTTGGTTGTTAGTAGATTGTAATCAATGTCAGTGTTGCGTGCAAATGTAATATGACATTTGGTTGTTAGTAGATTGTAAACTATGTCGGTGTTGTGTGCAATATGACATTTGGTTGTTAGTATATTGTAAAAAATCTCAGTGTTGTGTGCAATATGGCATTTGGTTGTAAGTAGATTGTAAACAATATCGGTGGTGTGTGCAATATGGCATTTGGTTGTTAGAAGATTGTAAACAATGTCGGTGTTGTGTGCAAGTGCAATATGACATTTGGTTGTTAGTAGATTGTAAACAATGTCGGTGTTGTGTGCAATATGACATTTGGTTGTTAGTAGTTTGTAAACAATGTCGGGGTTAAGTGCAATATGGCATTTGGTTGTTAGTAGATTTTAAACAATGTCGGGGTTAAGTGCAATATGGCATTTGGTTGTTATTAGATTGTAAACAATGTCGGGGTTAAGTGCAATATGGCATGTGGTTGTTAGTAGATTGTAAACCATGTCGGTGTTGTGTGCAAAATGGCATTTGGTTGTTAGTAGATTGTAAACCATGTCGGTGTTGTGTGCAATATGGCATTTGGTTGTTAGTAGATTGTAAACAATGTCAGTGTTGTGTGCAATATGGCATTTGGCTGTTAGCAGATTGTAAAAAATGTCGGTGTTGTGTGCAATATGGCATTTGGCTGTTAGTAGATTGTAAAAAAATGTCGGTGTTGTGTGCAATATGGCATTTGGCTGTTAGCAGATTGTAAACAATGTCGGGGTTAAGTGTAATATGGCATTTGGTTGTTAGTAGATTGTAAACAATGTCGGTGCTGTGTGCAATATGGCATTTGGCTGTTAGTATATTGTAAAAAATGTTGGTGTTGTGTGCAAGTGCAATATGACATTTGGTTGTTAGTAGATTGTAAACAATGTCGGTGTGGTGTGCAATATGGCATTTGGCTGTAAGTAGATTGTAAACAATGTCGGTTTCGTGTGCAATATGGCATTTGGCTGTTAGTAGATTGTAAACAATGTCGGTGTTGTGTGCAAAATTGCATTTGGCTGTTAGTAAATTGTAAAAAAAAATTCGGTATTGTGTGCAATATGACATTTGGTTTTTAGTATATTGTAAACAATGTCGGGGTTAAGTGCAATATGGCATCTGGCATTTAGTAGATTGTAAACAAAGTCGGTGTTGTGTGCAATATGGGATTTGGTTCTTAATAGATTGTAAACAATGTCGGTGTTGTGTGAAATATGGCATTTGGTTGTAAGTAGATTGTAAACAATGTCGGTGTTGTGTGCAATATGGCATTTGGCTGTTTGTAGATTGTAAACAATGTCAATGTTGTGTGCAATATGGCATTTGGCTGTTAACAGATTGTAAACAATGTCGGGGTTAAGTGAAATATGGCATTTGGTTGTTAGTAGATTGTAAACAATGTCGGTGTTGTGTGCAATATGGCATTTGGCTGTTAGTAGATTGTAAAAAATGTCGGTGTTGTGTGCAAGTGCAATATGACATTTGGTTGTTAGTAGATTGTAAACAATGTCGGTGTTGTGTGCAATATGGCATTTGGCTGTTAGTAGATTGTAAACAATGTCGGTTTTGTGTGCAATATGGCATTTGGTTGTTAGTAGATTGTAAACAATGTCGGAGTTAAGTGCAATATGGCATTTGGCATTTAGTAGATTGTAAACAATGTCGGTGTTGTGTGCAATATGGTATTTGGTTCTTAGTAGATTGTAAACAATGTCGGTATTGTGTGCAATATGGCATTTGGTTGTAAGTAGATTGTAAACAATGTCGGTGTTGTGTGCAATATGGCATTTGGCTGTTTGTAGATTGTAAACACTGTCAGTGTTGAATGTAATATGGCATTTGGCTGTTAGTAGATTGTAAACAATGTTTGCGTTGAGTTCAATATGGCATTTGGTTAGCGTGTTTTACTCTTTTTAAAAGCGTATTTGTCAAAAGAATGGGTTGATTAATCCTTATGTCAATATCTCAAAGAAAACTAACTTTAATAGCAAAACATCTACTTGGGTAATTGTTATAGCACGAGTTACATTCGTGTTGTATAATATATAAACTTTGGAATATTGTTCGAGGTTTTTAACCAACATATTCCTTACGAAAATGCACTTTTAAAAAAGTATAAACTAATCTGAACTATTTCAATACATTTTGATGTTATGTGATTAAATGAGTTCAGATTAAGATTAAGACTTGACTTAAGTATGTTCGTGATACTGGGGCCTTGGTGATTGGTTCTTTTTAAATGATCTATGATAGCAATCATACTGCAACGTTCTCGTCAGTTTATGTTCCGATGATATACCCATTAAAAAGACAACAACCAGTATATCTGTCCATGAAAATCCATCAAACATACAGCAACTTCATCTCCAGTTTATCTTTCAATGTCATACCCATCAAACATACAGCAACATCCTCTCCAGTTTATCTTTCATTGTCATACCCATCAAACATACAGCAACTTCATCTCCAGTTTATCTTTCCATGTCATACCCATCAAACATACAGCAACTTCCTCTCCAGTTTATCCTCCCATGACATACCCATCAAACATATTGCAACGTCCTCTCCAGTTCATTTTCCCATAACATACCATCTAAACATGCAGCAACCTCCTCTCCAGTTTATCTCCCCATTACATATCCATCAAACATATTGCAACCTCCTCTCCAGTTTATCTTCACTTGACATACCCATCAAACATACTGAAACATCCTCTCTAGTTTATCTTCCCATGACATACCCACCAAACATACAGCAACCTCCTCTCCAGTTTATCTTCCCATTATATACCCATCAAACATACAGCAACCTCCTCTCCAGTTTTTCTTCCCAAATCATACCCACCAAACATACAGCAACCTCCTCTCCAGTTTCTTTCCCCATGCCATACCCATCAAACATACTGCAACGTCCTCTCCAGTTTATCTTCCCATGATATATCCATCAAACATACAGCAACCTCCTCTTCAGTTTATCTTCTCATGACATACCAATCAAACATACAGCAACCTCCTCTCCAGTTTATCTTTCCATTACATAACCATCAAACATACAGCTACATCCTCTCCAGTTTATCTTTCCATAACATAACCATTAAACATACAGCTACATCCTCTCCAGTTTATCTTCCCATGACATATTAATCAAACATAGAGCAACATCCTCTCCCATTACATACCCATCAAACAAACAGCTACGTCCTCTTAAGTTTATCTTCCCATGACATACCCATCAAACATATTGCAACGTCCTCTCCAGTTTATCTTCCCATGACATACCCATTAATCATACAGTTACGTCCTCTTAAATTTATCTTCCCATGGCTTACCCATCAAACATATTGCAACGTCCTCTTAAATTTATCTTCCCATGACATACACATCAAACATATTGCATCGTCCTCTCCAGTTTATCTTTCCATGACATACCCATCAAACATACTGCAACCTCCTCTCCAGTTTATCTTCCGATAATTACCCATCAAACATATTGCAACGTCCTCTCCAGTTTATCTTCCCATGACATACCCATCAAACATATTGCAACGTTCTCGTCAGTTTATCTTCCTATGACATACCCATCAAACATACAGCTACGTCCTCTCCAGTTTATCTTATCATAACATACTCATCAAACAAACTGCAACCTCCTCTCCAGTTTATCTTCCCATTAATACCCATCAAACATACTGCAACGTCCTCTTAAATTTATCTTCCCATGGCTTACCCATCAAACATATTGCAACATCCTCTTAAGTTTATATTCCCATGACATACCCATCAAACATATTGCAACGTCCTCTCCAGTTTATCTTCCCATGACATACCCATCAAACATATTGCAACGTCCTCTTAAGTTTATATTCCCATGACATACCCATCAAACATATTGCAACGTCCTCTCCAGTTTATCTTCCCATGACATACCCATCAAACATATTGCAACCTTCTCTCCAGTTTATCTTCTCATAACATACCCATCAAACAAACTGCAACCTCCTCTCCAGTTTATCTTCCCATTAATACCCATCAAACATACTGCAATGTCCTCTCCAGTTTATCTTCCCATTACATATCCATCAAACATACTGCAACGTCCTCTTAAGTTTATATTCCCATGAAATACCCATCAAACATATTGCAATGTCCTTTCCTGTATATCGTCCCATTACATACCCATCACACATACGGCAACCTCCTCTCCAGTTTATATTCCCATGACATACCCATCAAACAAATTGCAATGTCCTCTCCTGTTTATCTTCCCATTACATACCCATCACACATACGGCAACCTCCTCTCCAGTTTATATTCCCATGACATACCCATCAAACAAATTGCAATGTCCTTTCCTGTATATCGTCCCATTACATACCCATCACACATACGGCAACCTCCTCTCCAGTTTATATTCCCATGACATACCCATCAAACAAATTGCAATGTCCTCTCCTGTTTATCTTCCCATTACATGCCCATCGCACATACGGCAACCTCCGGTATAAAATATTTTCTTTGCAACCATTGTTGGTTTGTAAAGTTTGAACAAAGCATGTATTGGTATAACCTTATCAAGCTTCATCTCTAAAGGTCGCTTGATTCTGTTGAACAGTTTTGAACAGATCACCCCCAAGGCTCAACAGTTGGTGTTGGTTTAAGTCAATACGGTGTTGAAAAAGCCTGAGTTATGGGCCTTGATTGATGGAAACTTACGTATTGTCATTGATATCATGGTAACACGTTTCATTTGAAATTGAAAATATTTATGTAACGATTTCTTAATTATGACAAAGGTCAAGGTTTGTGCTCATCGACGACTCAACTCCCACCGACGTCGACAATTGCAAGGAAAGGGCATTCATTGACAGAATCATCTGCAAAGCTGATTTCCCAAGGATGTTTTTCCAGTATAATAATGTTAATAACATCGTTTGCGTTGTAAATCATTGTCGAAACGGTCACACACCAGCTGAACACAATGAAACAGTTTACCTGAAACAGTTGGGAGATTCCAAGTATGGCAATTCGTCCAGAGGACCACCGACCCCATATTTAAATACGTATTTGTCCGTCGACCACTGTTTTGCAGGCAGTGTCCCAAGTCCGCAACTGTAAATAAAAAACAACAGTCTTGAATAATCGATACAATCGAATTTTAAAGTAAAACCATGATTGATCATCGAATCAGAAATACATATATTCGAAAATGTATTCATTTACTAAATATTGGTATAAAAATACATTTTTTGTTTATTTCAACAACTGCTATGACTTGTATATTTCAAATTGGGAGCAATATGTTTAACAAGTCTAGAGGATAATTGCAGCCCCAGCACCAACTGGGATCTATGGTGGTGTGCCTCATGAAATAATATTATACAAACTGTCACGTGTATGTTATGTTTATGCAGTTAATAAATGTTTCATAAAAATCGATTATAGATTATCCCAATTGAGTACCGCTGATGTTGGGCGCCAAGAGACGAGCATTCGTTCATCGCGTCATAACAATATTATACAAATGGGTTCGAAAAAATGTTTTAGTCTTGCAGGGTATATCCTAACTGTGTGTGAAGGTTTATGATTCTACATCAAATACCTTTCTAGATAAGTGTAACTTCCTATATTCCGTCATATATTACATTTAAGTATTTTATAAGGACGACCTTGATTTAACTTTATGCAACAATTACCACGTCTCATTGCGGAGTGTCCAGTAATCTACTGCTCACGAACAAATCAATGTCTTCTTCTGTGTAAACAAGGTAAATAAATAATATTGTGTCTTCCAACCGATCAAATAATTGTAATATGACAGTGAAAGCGTTAACGTTCTAAGTGGCATAACATACAGAAAGAGATATAACACTTTCACGTGCACCTCTTCATTCGTAGTACTGCTTCCCGGTGTATGACTTTGACAATTTTGACAAACTTGCCCGGATAACTTACCCACACGCGTCCATGACCCTTTTGGAGCTTATGCGGCCGTCCATGACGTCGTCATCCGTTTGAAACTCACAGTTCTTGAACTTCATTCCCATAATAGAGACGCCATCCTCTGTTCCAAGAAAAAAAGACATATGATTTTTTTTATTTTTAAAGAATAACCCAAAAATTGTTAAAGATACAAAAACCTTTATTTAAATTAGGGTATATGATAACAAGAAACATAAGATCAGTGAGCTATTTTCCTACATAAATTTCTAGAATTTGTTGAAGTTGGACTTCTTTAATTATCACCATACCTACATAAATAACAAAGAAACTTACATATCAAAACATTATAATGGGCTGTTGACCGGGAAATGATATTTATGTGTTGTGCCAGGCTTTTTGCAAACCATTAAATTTTTAACAACTACAAGGTATTTGATGACTATCATATTAGTAATCAACACAAGACCAAATCTGTTTGTAACTGGGCATTTATTGAAAATGCCATAAAATATATTAAATTAATTTATTAATACATCAGTTGTACGAGCAATATGGTACACATTGATAACTTCACTGGCGGCAAAAGACCGCCATAAGAACGCCGCCGGAAGAAGGGATACGATAGTCGATAATGAAAAGAGCGATAAAAAGAGGATTGTTAAGAGTTTGACCAGTAAAACAATCGACTCAAGGCAATGGGCTGGAAATATATATATATAAATATATATATATATATATATATATATATATATATATATTGTATAGACGATATACATGTAATTGAGGTATCGACATAGTGTATACACATTATAATGCGACTCAAAGCATAAAGTATTTCTACTTTCATGACACTACACACATACATTAACTTATATGTATACGTACGAGTATATCTATAAACGAAGTGATAAAAACCCTTACGGAAGAAGTGCGTCCCCCCAATCTCCGAGATACATCCCTCCGCGTAGATCGCTTCACCCAAGTCAACGTTTTCTATTCCGGGAGATTCCCCTTTCTCACGAAGCCAATCTACATCTGAAATATGACCGTATAAGACCCAAACTATCATTATTTGAGAACTGGTACTGCACCAGCATTTATTTATGCTTGTCTGGGTTTAAATATACTATCCGGTTACAACCAGGGGACACCGTGGCTTCAACGGCACACGACCGGGTTGGACCGGCAGGGCCGGGAAACGATCGAACAGAATTTAACACAACACAATACAATACAATACACATATAAAAAAGAAGCATTTTTTTATATTTGATTTATCTACTTAAATTCAATAGCTGCTGACAATAACCAATGATCCTTGAAATCATAGGCCAGAGTGTTGTCAAATTGTTTGGCTGAAACGTTCATCGCGACCTTGACCTAAAATAAATCATTTACCGAGCATAACCATTTTCCCTGTTATAATATCTACCCTTTATGGCGTAAGTATGTGACCAATATTCAGTAAAAATGCATTACAATAGGAAGATGTGGCCTTAACCTTTGTCAGAAAAGCTTTAAATTCAAACTTTATGTTCTGAACACCCGCCACACATATTCCACTATGCACCCGTCACACATACCACACATATTCCACTATGGGCATCCGCCACACATATTCCACTATGTACCCGCCACACATATTCCACTATGTGCACCCCCCAAAGATATTCCCACTATGTGCACCCACAACACATATTCCACTATGTGCACCCGCCACACATATTCCACTATGTACCCGCCACACATAGTCCACTATGTGCACCCGCCACACATATTTCACTATGTTCACCCCCAAAGATATTCCCACTATGTGCACCCGCCAAAGATATTTCCACTATGTTCACCCACCACACATATTCCACTATGTGCACCCGCCACACATATTCCACTATGTACCCGCCAAACATATTCCACTATGTGCACCCGACACACATATTCCACTATGTGCACCCGCCACACATATTCCACTATGAACACCCGCCACACATATTCCACTATGTGCACTCGTCACACTTATTCCACTATGTACACCCCCAAAGATATTCCCACTATGTGCACCCCCAAAGATATTCCCACTATGTGCATACGCCAAAGATATTCCCACTATGTGCATACGCCACACATATTCCCACTATGTACCCGCCAAACATATTCCACTATGTGCATCCACCAAACATATTCCACTATGTACCCGCCACACATATTTCACCATGTGCATACGCCACACATATTCCACTATGTGCATACGCCAAACATATTCCCACTATGTACCCGCCACACATATTCCCACTATGTACCCGCCACACATATTCCTAATATGTACCCGCCACACATATTCCTACTATGTACCCGCCACACATATTCCCACTATGTACCCGCCACACATATTCCCACTATGTACCCGCCACACATATTGCCACTATGTACCCGCCACACATATTCCCACTATGTACCCGCCATACATATTCCACTATGTGCACCCGCCACACATATTCCACTATGTGCACCCGCCAAAGATATTCCCACTATGTGTATACGCCACACATATTCCACTATGTGCATACGCCAGACATATTCCAACTATGTACCCGCCACACATATTCCCACTATGTACCCGCCACACATATTCCCACTATGTACCCGCCACACATATGCCCACTATGTACCCGCCACACATATTCCTACTATGTACCCGCCACACATATTCCAACTAAGTACCCGCCACACATATTCCCACTATGTACCCGCCACACATATTGCCACTATGTACCCGCCACACATATTCCAACTATGTACCCGCCACACATATTCCCACTATGTACCCGCCACATATACTCCCAATATGAACCCGCCACATATATTCCCACTATGTACCCGCCACACATATTCCCACTTAGCAATAATTTGCGTGTCTGATAAATAACACGCAAGTCGGTAAGGGGAGGTTTACATAGATACATTGTCTCCCGTGTTTCAAAGTTTGTACATTGGCACTTTACTGTTGTATGATGTGTCCTGCCCGACATTCCGTCGGAAGGGACGACGCATCAGAATTATGTATAGCCATCTATGAAGTTTCTAAATCTTGAGTATAACCTGCATTCTAAAATGAATTCTTGCTTTAATATTAAACTGTTGTTGTTGTTATTTTAACACACTAAGTTTTGATGACCTTGACCATTGACTTTAATTGTGCTGAGGTCATAATAATTGTATTGCTTGTTTACAACATTTTTGGTCAAAGCAGATAAAAATGAATCGCAATCTTTTTAAACAGTCGTGATCATTTTTCTACCGGCGAATTAATTCTTGTAAATCCGAGGTAAACGCGCGAAGACTTCGAGTGTTATTCGTAATCCGGATGGTTCTGTACTAGGTTTGTTCTGAAAGATTTACATAGATCCGAGATTTACTCTGGGTTATGTTCATCGAATGCATTTAACCTTAAAAGCGCCACATTGCACGGGTAAATGGTATCATTTGCAGTACATCTAAATACAAGGCGGGCTGTCTTTTGATATGGAGCGGAAAGATTATAAGTATCTTCCATGGCCGAGAGTGTAAGATAGGTTCATTCCGACCCGAGCGTAGGGGTTTTGCGGAGACGAGGTTTACCGAGGGTCGGTATGAACCAATTCACACGAGGCAAGATAAGAATTTCTAGCATGGTTAAATCATTGGATCTACTTACCTGAGGTGGGAGAAAAACATTTTCTGCATTTGCGAAAAAAATCTGTATAGAGAATAAAGCAAAAACAGATGCCGGCCATTTCGAAAAAAGATGGTCTGAGAAAGGGAAGGTTACGACAGAGTTTAATGCACGGTAAAGAATAATTTTAGATTTAATTAATAACCAATAATATCAAAATAAACTCTTAATATGTACAAAGGGGGCTCGAGGATTTGACGTTATAGGGGGGCGTAACATAGTGGCGTAACCTTTTGACTTGTGCCCACCCCCCTCCAAACCGAAAATTATTTGGTTTAAAGTGATCCATGGAGTTTGACTTTCCCCAAAGAATTTTTTTATCAATTTCCAGTTCGAAATGGTACAATTTTGGAGTAATTTATTACTTTTTTCTACTATACTGATATTAAATATATATATTTTAGAAAGCACCCCCCCCCCCACACACACACACTTCCCTGAATCCGCTAGTTTTTACATGAGTGATTAATTCGTCTATGTGGAGAGAGTTCAACAAAGCCATACTTTCTGCAAAAACACGGATTTCCCTTGTGTTCCTTATTAAAAAATGTTCAATAAAAGTAGTGACAGAAGTAAAAGCTTAAAGTAATATTTAAACTTATTTGTTTGTTATAAGCGAGGCATTTCGGACATTATTGTTGCCATATTTAAGATATGATCCCACTGAAGCTGAAAATACGTTTTTACACCTTTCTAATTTGTATGTTACTTCAGCGTATTGGTATGTCCATTAGCATTTATACTTTTACCGTAATAAATAAAATCAGCATTAAGTAAACACAATGTAAGTGTTGACAAAATACGTACCCAGACTTTTAAGAACCTTGTCTGTAACAAACTTGGCATTAAGGTCATCAACCTTCCTAAAGTCCCTTGTCCTGTACAGCCGGAACTCGGTCTCGTATGTGCGCTCGACATATGATTTAGCAGGAGTCCTGTAAACAATGTCTTGTTTTTCATTACAAAGTAACATATGCATCAGCTGTACATGGCGCCGTGCTCCTTTCTAAAAGACTCGTCAATCACTGCATGGCGGGACAATTCGGTCAATCACTGAATGGCGGAACAATGCGGTCAATCACTGCATGGCGGGACAATGCGATGACGTTGACAATGAAATTGCGCCTTTGCATATGCAACAGTATGTGTGGCTATATGCGCATGCGCAGTTATATCAATTACTTAATCATGAAGAGTCGTCTTCAGCAATAAGGTACGATTCTTCACAAATAAGAAACTAAACATTTAAAAAAAAACAAGCGCCTCTTATTGGTTGAAAATGTATGGCATATTCTAATGCGAAGTAAAATGATGCAACTCTTAAAATTTAGTTTTCAAACAGAACTGTCTCAATTAAATGGATATGATCACAAACATAACGTAATTGGGAAGCTATACCGGTATAAGTTCAGTCTGTTTATAGGGTTCAAACTATTTTAGTAGTAAAATAAACGCAGGTTTATCGTGCAAACTGCTTACAAAGTATATTTAAATACCTGTTTTTCAGGCAAAAGGCTCTCTGACTCTATTGACGGTTATCATGCATTTTTAATCCAATAAAGCATACACACTACAGCAGTCGCACTGATGTATATTGTATGAAAACTGGAAACACAGAAATGAGACGAAACCAGGGTTTCCATTTGGGTCATGAAAAAGGTATCATGGCAAATTGAAGTTTTGGGTGACTTCAGGTAATAAAAGAAGCAAGTTTGACCTTTATTATGTTCGTACAAACACCAAACTGCAAGCCCAAAGTACACATCTGCATGTGCTTGTTACTTCACTATAATTTTATCATTGTAGGTTTTCATTTCACAACTGAAGCTAGGAGGCGAACACGCGTTTTTTTTTTTTTTTATTTTAACTACTCGCCCAAAATGCAACCCTAAATGAAACCTGTGACGCACGTTTGACTAGATATATATAATTGAACTACGTTTTTCATTGACAATTTCAAGGCGCTAAACCCCCCCCCCCCCCACACACACACACACAACACAACTCCAATACGTTTATTGACATCAATAATGAAAATAATGAAACTACTGAGACGAAGCCAGTAGCAATATTTTTTGAAGATAACCTTGCTAAATAGGCAGGTGTCACAATGCCTAACTTACACTTAACAAGAGACAGTCAACGTCGCAATTCTACAAATACATATTACATAAAGGATTATACTTTGATTCAAAGCTAGATCGTAATTAGTTTCACCGAGTTAGCTCCAAAAGTTATATTTCAAAAATGGCGTAACCCAAGAGTGAACTATTCACTTTCGGTGTTGACGAGGAGATACTGATTATTTGTTTATTTCAGTATAAGATCATACTATATTTCACTGAGTGAGACCCAAAGGGTAATTTATCACGAGTTACAAAGCCACGAGAGAAATATTTACTTTAGGGGTTCAGGAGGTGGAATATGTTGCGATCTTACACTAAAAAGAACATATTTGATATACCTAAAACGGATATTAAATGACACTTTATTGTTTATTTTCAGAAAAGCACGCGAAATTATATGCAAACGTAACGTAATTTCAGAAATGACGTTGTTGAATTTGTGTTCCAGCCCCGTGCGCGTTGACGTTTGAGTTGTGAGAACGGGTTAAAATTTCAAAACAGTGAAAAATATCAAAATGTTATTCCACTGTCTGAATCTGATAAATCTCAATAAACCGCCAAAAAGCATGTACTAAATTACTATCGTACAGTGCAACAAACATGTTTCCCCTTTTTGTTTTATGCTTAAGATTGGCATTAAAAGACATTTAATTGCATTGTATTAGAAAAACGAGCCAACTTGTAAACGCATGTAACGTCATTTCTATAATGACGTCGTTGATATTGTTTCCCAGTCATGTGCTCGTGTTAATGCTGAATTTCAAAAGTGAAAACATGCTTAAATTTCAAAACAGTGGAAAAGATCCAACTGATATTTTCATTGTTTGAATCGGTGAAATCTCATTTTATTTTACTGATAAATCTCTACAAAACACCGGAAAGCACATACATTCTATATATACTATTGTTATTAATAAATGTTGAGGTCACCACCTTCCTCTTGTTACCACAACTTTGAAAACACTTACGTGAATTCCAAGGGTCCAACTTCCAACGTGGGGTCATTGCAATCATCTATATCTATTTCATATGCAACGTTGAGTTCGAAAGCATGGTCACTCAGAAAATTCCGCTTACAAGAAACCAACAGGTAAACATGTTTCTGAAAAATAGATAAAACAAATGTCCGTCTGTCCATGGTGGAATTGGATACATACGAAAATACGACGACTTAAATATTCTTGATGTAAGTTGGACTATAAGTAATAGTTTTATATATAATTCCACATTCCTAAACATTCTACTAACACAGACAAGATTGAAGATAATAAATAGATATTTGTTTATTTCAGTGTAAGATCGTATTTTATTTCACTCGTGATCATAGAAAAACTACATTTTCACTCGTGGTTTCGTGTGTTGTTCTATGACACCCGTGAAATAAAATACGATCTTACACTGAAACAAACAAATTTTCTATTTCTCTTATGCTTATTTCCGGAGTTTTATTCGTTTTTTTATTTATTTCTTAATTACCCGCTTTTTTGAAAAGGATGGTATTTACGCCGCTACCGGTGGGGCGCCCCTCACGCAAAATTATAACTGTCAACTTTTCTATTTCCGGTTTGTTAAGAAATAGTTCTTTGCTATTCATTCTTATAGTTTATTATTCGCTCGTTTATAATGCAAAGCTTTTATGAACAGTAATCAATGAAGTTTTTTAAGTGCACATATGTTCAAAAAAATAACGAAAACACTTTTATTTTAAGTGGGGCATGAATACATAACCACATTACTACGCCGCTAATGCGGATACCCATTGGATTTTAAACATTCTTCTAAGTTTAAGACTGCATGTGTTTCATAGTAAATTAATATTCAGTCATCTTACTGTCAGAGACCAGTCTGTTTCGCTTAAAAACAGGTTTGGTTCCATGTAAAGAGTGAATGCCACGCTAGTTTGTTGACAAATTTTGAGGCGTGGGTGAGGTAAAAAATATCGATTATCTGTAAAGTGTTGTGTGAATTTTCCGAGAAGCTCATTGTACGTATTACAACGGCAAACAGTTCAAAATACATTTGAACGATGATATGAAAATTTAAATTTATAAAACATTTCTTTAAATTTAAAAAAATGCCAACATTTACTGGTTCAAAGTGAAGTGTTCTGTTTTGATCAAGGCAAGTAACTACAAAGGAATTTAAAAGTAGTTCTGAAAGTTGATATTTTCACTCCTTATTTGCAGTGAAAATATCAAATTGATATTATTGTAATGTTATAAGCTTTTTACTAAGTGTACAATTATGTAAAAGCACCGAAGTGCTTTTTTATGAAACGCAGAAAGAAAAACAATATTGTTTATTGTTTCTGATTTTTTAAAACTAGTATATAAACAAGTTGTTTGAAGAACTGTAAATGTATGTTTTGACTTAACTGAAATATTGTGTTTGTGTTTTGACGTTTGATACTAAACATCATGGCGGACAGTGATCCAACATGTGAGTTGAAACACCTTTTAGTTAAAACAGGCGAACGACTATCTGCGGTATTATTGTTTTGAAGAAATTTGGAATGCAGAAGTTTGATTATGTTGTTGAAGCTGTATACAAAACCAAAACCGCCGAAACCCTACAAACTCAAACTGAACCTAGTTTGGTATCGACAAAAACGCTCTTAGGTTATGGTTATGTTTTTACGTTCAAAACTGAAGTATTAAAGCTGTGTTGTGACTTTTATCACTTACGTTTTGTGATTTAGTTTCGACTTTTATAACTAAAGTTATGTAGTTATGTTTTGGTTTTATAGCGGAAATCTTATGGTTATGTGTTGACTTTTATAGCGGAAATCTTATGATTATGTGTTGACTGTTATAGCGGTTATTTTATGGTTCTGTGTTGACTTTTATAACGGAAATCTTTTGGTTATGTGTTGACTTTTATAGCGGTAATCTTTTGGTTATGTGTTGACTTTTATAGCGGTAATCTTTTGGTTATGTGTTGACTTTTATAGGGGAAATCTTATGGTTATGTGTTGACGTTTTTAATGGAAATCTTATGGTTATGTGTTGACGTTTTTAATGGAAATCTTATGGTTATGTGTTGACGTTTTTAATGGAAATCTTATGGTTATGTGTTGACGTTTTTAATGGAAATCTTATGGTTATGTGTTGACTTTTATACGGGAAATCTTATGGTTATGTGTTGACGTTTTTAATGGAAATCTTATGGTAATATGTTATTACGTAAGTATTGAATTTATGTTTTTACTTGAACAATTTATGTTTTGTGGTTATGTTTTGACTATTAAAAAGGAAATATTACGGTAATGTGTTGACCGGACGTAGATTTTCTCTACCGTCTTCTTGTTGGATATTATATTTACTAATATTATTTAAAAATCATTCTTGTACAAATCATTTAGACTTTGTGTGTGGGTGTGAATTTGGATGTGGATGTGGGTGGACGGGACTATACATTGATTAACACTCACAGTAGTTGACTATACATTGATTTACACCCACAGTAGTTGACTATACATTGATATACACCCACAGTAGTTGACTATACATTGATATACACCCACAGTAGTTGACTATACATTGATATACACCCACAGTAGTTGACTATACATTGATATACACCCACAGTAGTTGGCTATACATTGATGTACACCCACAGTAGTTGACTATACATTGATGTACACCCACAGTAGTTGACTATACATTGATATACACCCACAGTAGTTGGCTATACATTGATTTACACCCACAGTAGTTGACTATACATTGATTTATACCCACAGTAGTTGACTATACATTGATATACACCCACAGTAGTTGGCTATACATTGATGTACACCCACAGTAGTTGACTATACATTGATTTACACCCACAGTAGTTGACTATACATTGATATACAGCCACAGTAGTTGACTATACATTGATATACACCCACAGTAGTTGACTATACATTGATTTACACCCACAGTAGTTGACTATACATTGATTTACACCCACAGTAGTTGACTATACATTGATTTACACCCACAGTAGTTGACTATACATTGATTTACACCCACAGTAGTTGACTATACATTGATATACACCCACAGTAGTTGACTATACATTGATTTACACCCACAGTAGTTGGCTATACATTGATATACACCCACAGTAGTTGGCTATACATTGATTTACACCCACAGTAGTTGACTATACATTGATTTACACCCACAGTAGTTGACTATACATTGATTTACACCCACAGTAGTTGACTATACATTGATTTACACCCACAGTAGTTGACTATACATTGATTTACACCCACAGTAGTTGACTATACATTGATTTACACCCACAGTAGTTGACTATACATTGATATACACCCACAGTAGTTGACTATACATTGATATACACCCACAGTAGTTGGCTATACATTGATTTATACCCACAGTAGTTGACTATACATTGATATACACCCACAGTAGTTGACTATACATTGATTTACACCCACAGTAGTTGACAGTAGTTGACTATACATTGATATACACCCACAGTAGTTGACTATACATTGATTTACACCCACAGTAGTTGACTATACATTGATTTACACCCACAGTAGTTGACAGTAGTTGACTATACATTGATATACACCCACAGTAGTTGACTATACATTGATATACACCCACAGTAGTTGACTATACATTGATATACACCCACAGTAGTTGACTATACATTGATATACACCCACAGTAGTTGGCTATACATTGATATACACCCACAGTAGTTGGCTATACATTGATATACACCCACAGTAGTTGACTCTACATTGATATACACCCACAGTAGTTGACTATACATTGATATACACCCACAGTAGTTGGCTATACATTGATATACACCCACAGTAGTTGACTATACATTGATATACACCCACAGTAGTTGACTATACATTGATATACACCCACAGTAGTTGACTATACATTGATATACACCCACAGTAGTTGACTCTACATTGATATACACCCACAGTAGTTGGCTATACATTGATATACACCCACAGTAGTTGACTATACATTGATGTACACCCACAGTAGTTGACTATACATTGATTTACACCCACAGTAGTTGACTATACATTGATTTACACCCACAGTAGTTGACTATACATTGATATACACCCACAGTAGTTGACTCTACATTGATATACACCCACAGTAGTTGACTATACATTGATATACACCCACAGTAGTTGACTATACATTGATATACACCCACAGTAGTTGACTATACATTGATATACACCCACAGTAGTTGACTCTACATTGATATACACCCACAGTAGTTGACTATACATTGATATACACCCACAGTAGTTGACTCTACATTGATATACACCCACAGTAGTTGACTCTACATTGATTTACACCCACAGTAGTTGGCTATACATTGATATACACCCACAGTAGTTGGCTATACATTGATATACACCCACAGTAGTTGGCTATACATTGATATACACCCACAGTAGTTGACTATACATTGATTTACACCCACAGTAGTTGACTATACATTGATTTACACCCACAGTAGTTGACAGTAGTTGACTATACATTGATATACACCCACAGTAGTTGACTATACATTGATATACACCCACAGTAGTTGACTATACATTGATATACACCCACAGTAGTTGACTATACATTGATATACACCCACAGTAGTTGGCTATACATTGATATACACCCACAGTAGTTGGCTATACATTGATATACACCCACAGTAGTTGACTCTACATTGATATACACCCACAGTAGTTGACTATACATTGATATACACCCACAGTAGTTGGCTATACATTGATATACACCCACAGTAGTTGACTATACATTGATATACACCCACAGTAGTTGACTATACATTGATATACACCCACAGTAGTTGACTATACATTGATATACACCCACAGTAGTTGACTCTACATTGATATACACCCACAGTAGTTGGCTATACATTGATATACACCCACAGTAGTTGACTATACATTGATGTACACCCACAGTAGTTGACTATACATTGATTTACACCCACAGTAGTTGACTATACATTGATTTACACCCACAGTAGTTGACTATACATTGATATACACCCACAGTAGTTGACTCTACATTGATATACACCCACAGTAGTTGACTATACATTGATATACACCCACAGTAGTTGACTATACATTGATATACACCCACAGTAGTTGACTATACATTGATATACACCCACAGTAGTTGACTCTACATTGATATACACCCACAGTAGTTGACTATACATTGATATACACCCACAGTAGTTGACTCTACATTGATATACACCCACAGTAGTTGACTCTACATTGATTTACACCCACAGTAGTTGACTATACATTGATTTACACCCACAGTAGTTGACTATACATTGATTTACACCCACAGTAGT
This sequence comes from Mya arenaria, assembly GCF_026914265.1. Taxonomy (NCBI): domain Eukaryota; kingdom Metazoa; phylum Mollusca; class Bivalvia; order Myida; family Myidae; genus Mya; species Mya arenaria. The sequence continues at coordinate 46,785,167 of NC_069131.1, read as the reverse complement.
TGACTATACATTGATTTACACCCACAGTAGTTGACTATACATTGATTTACACCCACAGTAGTTGACTATACATTGATTTACACCCACAGTAGTTGACTATACATTGATTTACACCCACAGTAGTTGACTATACATTGATATACACCCACAGTAGTTGACTATACATTGATATACACCCACAGTAGTTGGCTATACATTGATTTATACCCACAGTAGTTGACTATACATTGATATACACCCACAGTAGTTGACTATACATTGATTTACACCCACAGTAGTTGACAGTAGTTGACTATACATTGATATACACCCACAGTAGTTGACTATACATTGATTTACACCCACAGTAGTTGACTATACATTGATTTACACCCACAGTAGTTGACAGTAGTTGACTATACATTGATATACACCCACAGTAGTTGACTATACATTGATATACACCCACAGTAGTTGACTATACATTGATATACACCCACAGTAGTTGACTATACATTGATATACACCCACAGTAGTTGGCTATACATTGATATACACCCACAGTAGTTGGCTATACATTGATATACACCCACAGTAGTTGACTCTACATTGATATACACCCACAGTAGTTGACTATACATTGATATACACCCACAGTAGTTGGCTATACATTGATATACACCCACAGTAGTTGACTATACATTGATATACACCCACAGTAGTTGACTATACATTGATATACACCCACAGTAGTTGACTATACATTGATATACACCCACAGTAGTTGACTCTACATTGATATACACCCACAGTAGTTGGCTATACATTGATATACACCCACAGTAGTTGACTATACATTGATGTACACCCACAGTAGTTGACTATACATTGATTTACACCCACAGTAGTTGACTATACATTGATTTATACCCACAGTAGTTGACTATACATTGATATACACCCACAGTAGTTGACTATACATTGATTTACACCCACAGTAGTTGACTATACATTGATATACACCCACAGTAGTTGACTATACATTGATATACACCCACAGTAGTTGACTATACATTGATATACACCCACAGTAGTTGACTATACATTGATATACACCCACAGTAGTTGACTATACATTGATTTACACCCACAGTAGTTGACTATACATTGATATACACCCACAGTAGTTGACTATACATTGATATACACCCACAGTAGTTGACTATACATTGATATACACCCACAGTAGTTGACTATACATTGATATACACCCACAGTAGTTGACTATACATTGATATACACCCACAGTAGTTGACTATACATTGATTTACACCCACAGTAGTTGACTATACATTGATTTACACCCACAGTAGTTGACTATACATTGATTTACACCCACAGTAGTTGACTATACATTGATATACACCCACAGTAGTTGACTATACATTGATATACACCCACAGTAGTTGGCTATACATTGATTTACACCCACAGTAGTTGACTATACATTGATTTATACCCACAGTAGTTGACTATACATTGATTTACACCCACAGTAGTTGACTATACATTGATTTATACCCACAGTAGTTGACTATACATTGATTTACACCCACAGTAGTTGACTATACATTGATTTACACCCACAGTAGTTGACTATACATTGATATACACCCACAGTAGTTGACTATACATTGATATACACCCACAGTAGTTGACTATACATTGATTTACACCCACAGTAGTTGACTATACATTGATATACACCCACAGTAGTTGACTATACATTGATATACACCCACAGTAGTTGGCTATACATTGATTTACACCCACAGTAGTTGACTATACATTGATATACACCCACAGTAGTTGACTATACATTGATATACACCCACAGTAGTTGGCTATACATTGATATACACCCACAGTAGTTGGCTATACATTGATATACACCCACAGTAGTTGACTATACATTGATTTACACCCACAGTAGTTGACTATACATTGATATACACCCACAGTAGTTGGCTATACATTGATATACACCCACAGTAGTTGACTCTACATTGATATACACCCACAGTAGTTGACTATACATTGATATACACCCACAGTAGTTGGCTATACATTGATATACACCCACAGTAGTTGACTATACATTGATATACACCCACAGTAGTTGACTATACATTGATTTACACCCACAGTAGTTGACTATACATTGATATACACCCACAGTAGTTGGCTATACATTGATATACACCCACAGTAGTTGACTCTACATTGATATACACCCACAGTAGTTGACTATACATTGATTTACACCCACAGTAGTTGACTATACATTGATTTATACCCACAGTAGTTGACTATACATTGATTTATACCCACAGTAGTTAACTATACATTGATTTACACTCAGAGTAACTGACATACATTTCACATCCGTTTTAATTATAAGCATGCACTGTAACGCCGCATAGCAGCATCGTCGTATAAACGTGATTTTTCTGTTGATACGGTGATTTTCAACGTATAAATAGGGCGAACACGTTTATGCGGCAACGCTAAACGCATAAAGCAGAAATTGCTTATATGGCGCGCAACTGTCCCTTTTGCCACATAAAGAGGATTAACTTAACCATATACTATTAAGCTAAAAATAGAGTTCTAATATTTAAACATTAAAACGATGATGATGATGATGATGATGATGATGATGATGATGATGATGATGATGGGGATGGGGATGGGGATGATGATGGGGATGATGATGGTTGTGGGGATGATGATGGTGGTGGTGGTTGTGATTGTGGTCATGATGATGATAGTAGTTGTGATGATGTTCTTGATTATGATGGTGATGAATAAGATTAGGGCGTAGCATATTACTGTCATTTTGAAAAGTGGGCAGGCAAATTGGTCAAATTTAAGGTAATATTTTATAAGTTGAGCCAAAATTGAAAGTTGAAAATTCGCAGCGAATCTATGGAATAAAATGCGTTTCTTGCCCTTTCAGGGTGAGGAATCACGTGACTTCAACGGGGTTCTCACATGTGTCACCACGGTTCAAATCCGATGTAAACAAGCAATGAAGTGACAGTTATTTCTAAATAACCTTTTTGAGAGAAAAGATGGGAAAATATTTCTTAGCATAAAAGACTATACTATTTTCTGCTTCTACAAGTGTGAAATATTTTTTATTTACTTGTATTTTAACGATGGAATCCTTGGGCAAAATTTCGAATGGACAGGATTTTGTAGAACGATGCAACGCTGTGTGCGCCGTGAGTCTTTGTTTTGTATACATTTCTTAGTAATTAGTATTATTTAAGAACTCAAACATATGTTAAAATGTTGATTTTACTCATTTTATTCATTAAACGAATTGCTTGTAAAATTTATTTTAGTTCTTTTATGAATATCGATATTTCAAGAGAGGATGTTGTTAACGTGAATTTTATATTTGCTGTTGTTGACGTGAATTCTTCTCATAACATGTTTTATTGATTTAATTAGTAGTTTAAAATACTCTCTCAACTTTGACGATAATGCATTCAACACTTAACTTTTATTCCAAATAATATTTCTTTTATGAAATGAATATATATATCCATCCATTTGTTCGATTTAAAATGTTAAATTTATATTCTAGGTTGGCCGTCATGGTGATTTGTCCAAATTATCCATTGTCCTTCTGTAAGAGACGGAGTCAACACTTATAATATGTTTCACCAAATGTTGACAAAAGATGGATAAATTTAATTGATGCTGTGATGAGTACATTCAAATGGAAAACAAGATATACTCCAGCCAATCCCGTTCCATGTACATCCCCTGGTAAAAGAAAGTCAACAGCGAAGAAATGATTGAACAACGTTTTAATGTACAATAAATAATCATACTATTGAATAAAAGAAATAGTGATTACATGTTTTGCTGGTTGGATCCATTGTTTTTGTATAAGACGTCGTTATAAACTACTTATTTCTTTTTTCATGATATAAGAAAAACCCTTTGAGTGAAAAGATTTAAAACGTCGCACTCATAATGTAAAAAATTCAACACTTTTAAGTTATGTATGTAATGTATGCAATAACAATTTTTTTTAACATATGTTTACGTATTACATAAGTAAAGTTTAACTTTGTTTTAGAAAACTTGATTGTTTTACTTGGAATCTGATGTTCTGATGGTTAGTATTGATTTGCATTTGTAGTCTTTTGTGTTTGTCTTGGGTTAGCAATGGATTGGAATGATCATTATTACATTCAGCTGCATTTATTTAGTTTTGTCATGTATTTTCACGACATCAACAGATTTTGTATTTAAAACGAGAATGGCAGTTCCGTGATATTCTTTTAGCCTCTTTCCATATACTAATATATGTGGGTTTGGTTACAGATGATAACATACATGGATAACTGAAGTCACCATGGGAGTACGAGAGAGTAGGAGTGTTTGATTCCATAAGTTCCATGTCAATGTTTTGTTTTATGATGTACTGTGTTGTTGCTGTTGTTGTAATCGCTTGTATTATATTTGTGTTTTATATGCTTGAGCCATTTAATTTAAACTGCCACTGCACATGATTAAATCATATAAGATATTAGACTGTTTACGATGTTAACTTATAAACATGTTATTATTCATTGTCTTATGATTGTTTATATTTATATTTTCAGGACGCTCCGATATTATATCTACATTCAATAATGTTGACTATAGAGATATTGATGAACACTGTGTTTGTTGTTTGAACTATCAAACTACGTATGGTAACCTGGACATATATACCCACCTTCGCTTAGGAATTGCAAATGTATTCTCATCTTCAAACCTGGAATGACCTAGAAAGCAACAATGGTCTCATTGATCTCAATGATCGCACAGTTTCCCTGCTAAAAACATCACGCGATAGCCCACGTAGGAATAACAAACGCACGCATGACAGGCACGTACTAAAGTGCTGACGAGTTACCTGACGATATAGAAATAGAAGAGAGTTGCTGACCATATAGACAATGAAGGAAAAAGAGTTTTGAAATTAAAGATTTTATGCTAACTTTATTTTTATATATATATATATATATATATATATATATATATATATATATAACATTTATTTATTTATTTATTTACACTTCTTATAGTGTACGTATAGACGGATGTTTGTGCATTTATTTTTGAAAATGGAATTTTATTGAAATGAACCGAATTCTATTTTTGCTGGTTTGGTGTAAATATGAGAAAATATCGAGGATTTAATAACTTTTTTAGGTGTTTCATCTACAATTGATTGAAATCGATTATTTAAATTTTAATCATTTTAATTAAGAAACTTTTTCTCTTTAATCTGTTGTATTTTCGAATTTGTTTTGTGAATAACAAGGCAAACATATGCAAACTCTTTCTAATGAGTAAAGTTTGATTATATATATATATATATACTCATATGGAACACCATATGATGGAGTTCTGCTTGGATTGGTTACATTCTCCATCCTTGTTTCCTTCTTACACAGCGACATTAATTTTATTGTCATTAAAATATTAATTTTTCATTTACCATCATGCTTCAATAAACCTGGGGCAGCCCATGTGGTTGTTTTACACGGGGACCCTTAGATTCACTGTGCAACATATCAGCACCTTATTAATACACACATGATCGTGAATCATAATGGTGAAAACCCGTATAAAACCCTTTCCATGCAGCGCTATCAGCGCTTTGATTCATCAATGCAAATGGTATTACATAAAAAGATAATAGCCATGCCTTCTACAAAAATTGATTACCTAGTTTGATTCTTCAATGTACACGTAACCATAAAGTTTTTCTATTGGATGCCGAAGATAATAAATGTTTGATTTCTTGACATAACTTCTATATTCAAACTCCGACAGTATGTATAGACAATATTTACTATGCGTTGTAGATTAAGGAGATTTACTGACACTAGTTTGGTAATATCCGCAAACGACGGATCACCTCCCTTGACTGACCTAACCATACTATTGAATGTCGACAAGGACTCGGTCGATGAGAGCCAAATACAACCACGTGAACAGGACCCCGCCCAGCCAAATACAACCACGCGGACAGGACCCCGCCCAGCCAAATACAACCACGCTGACAGGACCCCTCCCAGCCTAATACAACCACGTAGACAGGACCCCTCCCAGCCTAATACAACCACGCGGACAGGACCCCTCCCAGCCTAATACAACCACGTAGACAGGACCCCTCCCAGCCTAATACAACCACGTAGACAGGACCCCTCCCAGCCTAATACAACCACGTAGACAGGACCCCTCCCAGTCTAATTCAACCACGCGGACAGGACCCCGCCCAGCCAAATACAACCACGCGGACAGGACCCCGCCCAGCCAAATACAACCACGTGAACAGGACCCCGCCCAGCCAAATACAACCACGCGGACAGGACCCCGCCCAGCCAAATACAACCACGCGGACAGGACCCCTCCCAGCCTAATACAACCACGTAGACAGGACCCCTCCCAGCCTAATACAACCACGCGGACAGGACCCCTCCCAGCCAAATACAACCACGCGGACAGGACCCCTCCCAGCCTAATTGAACGCAGAACGTGTAATGGCTCTAATTTAATTCCTTGTACTCTAATCACATATTTCAGACCGGTGTGCGAGTTCATTAACGATTATTAAAAAGTCTCAGAAATGTTCCAGTATATCCCAGTTTGCATGAGAGTCTCATAAGCGAGACACTTTTCTGGTCCAAGAAGAAAACGTAGGCATTGCTTCCACAGTGAGTTGGTGGTTAAACGAGTTGGTTTTGCAACTAAACTCTTTCAGGAAAGCTGTTGAGCTAATGGAATTTTTTCAATGTTCTTAAATGTGTGTATTGTTTTGGAAGAAAGAAGAGGCTTTTCAAACAATTTACATAAACACGGTATTAATGATATCGCTTTCAATTGTTCGGAATCATATTTTCTTTACCAATAAAAATGAAAAAAACAACCTAACTAGGGTTTCTTGTATGATTTGTCCCCCCTTTACGTGCTCGTTGAGGATATTGTTAATCCCCAGCTATTTCTGTGTTCTCGTTTTGGTAGCTACTTGGAATACAATCCTCGTAGGTACAAGATAATTAACGTTTTCGCAAGATGAAAACTCGTTCAAATCGCATATTATTGACTTGTCTTTTTGCAATGTCTTATTGGATAGAGCAGGGCTTTTTTACCCCAAGACCTATCAACTCCTTTTCAACACGAAGTATTTTCAACCCTTAGACTTATCAATATTGGATATACTGAACAAATTAGTACACTACACACATATCTGAAAGTTAAGCCGAAAACCGTTGACCACTTCATTGTCATTGTATGATTTGTCAAATTATATTTCCTTGCATTTTTCCGGTGGTTTTCCGTCACGCTTTAGAAGTAACTTCCAAAATTATTTATAATCCATTTCGGATGGTTTCGGATAAATAAATGCCTTTATAATAAATAGATATCGATGTAATAATACCAGCCTTTGTGGCATTTAGTCCGTGAATTAATAAACAATTTTTCCATTAGATCATGTCATGATATTACATTTAAAAAAAATAATCTAAAACCGAGCACCGGTGCTATTTCAGTAAATAATTTATTTTTTAAACAACACTGTCACAAAAAGTAGTTGGATATTGGCTAGTTTAATACCACTACCATGGCTGTATGTTATATCGCCATGGGTTTAATGGACATAAAAAGTTTAAACTATCTTTTCATAGAAAATAATGAATGTTTTGATATTTCTCAAATAACTCTTTTTTAACGTTGACTGGCACATCTACACATATTGGTGCATAATGATTATACTCCACTGTAGGTCATAACATGATAGCAAAAGTAAATAATGTTGGCATGAAACTCCGAACACATGACTTCAATGACAATCTGCACCTCTTTTTAAGTTACTACATGTTGAATAATGTGGTTTGATGGAAACGAGCTTGTAAAACACTATATTTAATGAAAAAGATATTGTTCACCAAGAAGTAATCTAATCTTCGAAGGCATTGCCTAGGCCAAGAGTAAAACGCAAACTTAGTTTAAATAGTAAAGCAGCAACAACAGCCAAACGTTGTCATTGATTTAAATAGAAGATTATTATTATTATTATTATTATTATTATTATTATTATTATTATTATTATTATTATACTTACTGAGGCGGTGCCAACATATGAACCGCAGTCATGAGCCATATCAGCCGTACTACCCTCCAAAAAGTTTGAAAACGTAATAGAGTGTGTCCTAGTGGCGGCATCCCTACTCAAACTGGGACTGCTATTGGGGCAGGAGGTGGTCGAATCTGCGAGGACTACAACCTTGTCTTGGTTCGTTCGAAGATTGTCGTAGTCAGCCATCTTGCACTCATATCTGAACAAAAAGGTTGGTAATAGCAAAGCAACATGTTGACATGACATGTTTACCTTTTTAGTGTGAAAAACGCACTTGCCCGGCTTGGTGACCACCAACCAAACTCACAAACACCCAGGCCGGGCTGTAGAAGCTTGATCGGACTTGGTGAGAAGCAAATGAGTTAACCACTTCGCTAACCGGACAATCAATTTTTTACAATCAGTATATAGTTGCTTATTCTAAAACTTTTTTCAATTTTAAATACACAAATTATCTAGAAGAAATGAAGGACAAATAAATTTAAAATCAATACACAATCATACAAAAAGGGTATACAGTCAAGTAAATAGAACATCGAGCAAAACATAGGGAATATCACTCAAGTAAAGAGATAACAAAGACTTAAATATCGGCAGCAATAAAAACATGGTTTTGGAGGTTAATACACAGAATGTTCAAAGAGCCAAGTTCTAAATTTCAATAGTATTAAAGTATAACAATGGATCTCCCACAAGCTTAATCCTTCCACACAGGCTTGTGTGTGTGTTTTGAGGGCTAGGCAAACTTGCCCTACAAAGGTTTAATCCTTCCACACAGGCTTGTGTGTGTGTTTTGAGGGCTAGGCAAACTTGCCCTACAAAGGCTTAATCCTCCCACACAGGCTTGTGTGTGTGTTTTGAGGGCTAGGCAAACTTGCCCTACAAAGGCTTAATCCTCCCACACAGGCTTGTGTGTTTTGAGGGCTAGGCAAACTTGCCCTACAAAGGTTTAATCCTCCCACACAGGCTTGTGTGTGTGTTTTGAGGGCTAGGCAAACTTGCCCTACAAAGGCTTAATCCTCCCACACAGGCTTGTGTGTGTGTTTTGAGGGCTAGGCAAACTTGCCCTACAAAGGCTTAATCCTCCCACACAGGCTTGTGTGTGTGTTTTGAGGGTTAGGCAAACTTGCCCTACAAAGGCTTAATCCTCCCACACAGGCTTGTGTGTGTGTTTTGAGGGCTAGGCAAACTTGCCCTAAAAAGGCTTAAGAGAATTAAGCTCGAAAGGCATTTACACACAAACCAACAACAGTCATACAAGGAGAAGAAAAGTTTCAGGTGACGAAACCCCTGACGCGACCCGAACACCAACTGGGAGTCTGTCTTTGTGTTGGTTAGTAAGCATATTGTTGGATCATTTGTAATCAGAAAGGTCACTTCTATTTCAATATATTTCCCTTTTCGAGAATATATCCCCAAGAATATTCGAGACATTGTTGATGGGAAAGATATTTTGGAATAAATACCTATTCATATTAACTTTTCCGTTTGAATGCAAAGTGATATATTTACACCTCAACTTCCATACCTTAACGAACTGTCTTTCTGCATTTGCGGTTGTTATCGGATGTCTTCGGATATGTTCGGATCACAATTCATCACATAACAATATACATGAAAATGTTGTTCTATTTACAGAATGGGTAAGAAAGTATTAATGTGTTTTCATAAATGAAATTAAATACTTTTTAACAATTATTGAATGAAAAAATGAACTTTTGGTGTAAATATAAGAAATGAATTAATAAATATGAGAAGATATGACTTACTTTTGCAAAGCTGAACTTCAAAACTTAAAATGGTATATCTGTCCGCTTAATCCACGTCTTACAACATAGCGTTAACATCAAGCTGATGAGTAATGGCATTACTGGGCGAATTCACTAATATAAAAAACAATGAAGCATATTTTTTATTTGACCCTTTACCACGGATATAAAAGCTTAATAATCACACGTACGCTATCGGGCCACTGGTTGCTCCGGCAATGTTTTTGAAGCGAAAATTGACATCATTTTCATGAACGTATAAGACTATATCGAAGACGCCGTCACCCCTGTTGACACAGTGGGTTCCCTCTGGAAATAAAGGGGACATTTTCAAGATTACAACACAACTACGTAATAGTTTGAGCATTGGCGTAAACTACTTAATACTCGAAATTTCTAAAGGATCATATGTACTTGGCTCGTATAGCGTTACGTCTTAAAGTGCCATGTAACAATGCATACGGGCTATTGTTTACGAGTCCGAGCTGGTGCAGAGTTTAATATGCTCGTAACCATTAATTTGGATTTTCGAGAATAATTCAGTCAGCATATTATCTAAAAATGTAAAACACTTACCGACCAGCTTCCTTGTCTGAAATGATATACAAATAGAAAGCATTGGTCCAGATAATAATGTTACACATGAATCATAGGACGACTGATTGATACAATAGTGAATCCCAATTAGGAGACGTTGCGAAAGGCAACGTGTACCTGGTGACTACTGATCGATCTCTGTCATCCAGGTGTATGTAGAATGCACAAATTACACCGTCTTGCCGGTGACAGAGACATAAGTTTAAATAAGCTATCAACGAGTACGTCATACAATTTCAATAGGCTATTTCAAAACGTGTTTGGGAACTTCTCTCGTCCAAAGTTCCAAACCAATCCAAGAAGTCGTGAGGTTCGTCAACACCCCAGGAGTCGGATGACTTGTGTTCTATGTATTGTAACTCTAAGATTACAAATATTCTGTTAAGAACGTTTATATCCCTTCACTACACTACCTGTAGTGTGGTGTTAAGATCGAGGCATGAGTGCTGTAGTTTAACTGGCTTTGAATAATCAGTTGAGAGCGCACTGAGGGCAATCATAAATGATAGTAAAATAAGGATAATTTATTTAAAAGATATTACATCTGGTGTGCCTGTAAGGAGAATCCGTCCGGCAGTGCCGTCCAATCCGCCTCCGAGTAACGGAGGATGCACCGTCGCTGCAAGGACCATGGGGAGTAAGACACAAAGAACTGCACATAAACGCCACATCTGTTAAAATACAAATGTAAAAAAATGTCATAGCACTCTCAAATGAACAATTTCAATCACTCCATAAAACCCCATACTAAGTGAATATGTCAGAGCACTCCATATAAACATCCCATCTAGTGGATATGTCAGAGCATTTAATATAAACACCCCCATCTGGTGGATATGTCAGAGCACTCCATATAAACACCCCATCTAGTGGATATGTCAGAGCATTCCAAATAAACACCCCATCTAGTTAATATGTCAGAGCACTCCATATAAACACCCCATCTAGAGGATATGTCAGAGCATTCCATATAACACCAATCTAGTGAATATGTCAGAGCATTCAATATAACACCCCATCTAGTGAATATGTCAGAGCACTCCATATAAACACCCCATCTAGTGGATATGCAGAATTCCATGTAACACCCATCTAGTGGATATGTCAGATCATTCCATATAACACCAATCTAGTGAATATGTCAGAGCACTCCATATAACACCGATCTAGTGAATATGTCAGAGCATTCCATATAACACCCATCTAGCGGATATTTCAGAGCATTCCATATAACACCAATCTAGTGAATATGTCAGAGCACTCCATATAACACCGATCTAGTGAATATGTCTGAGCATTCCATATAACACCCATCTAGCAGATATGTCAGAGCATTCCATATAACACCCCATATAGTGAATATGTCAGAGCACTCCATATAAACATCCCATCTAGTGGATATGTCAGAGCATTTAATATAAACACCCCCATCTGGTGGATATGTCAGAGCACTCCATATAAACACCCCATCTAGTGGATATGTCAGAGCATTCCAAATAAACACCCCATCTAGTTAATATGTCAGAGCACTCCATATAAACACCCCATCTAGAGGATATGTCAGAGCATTCCATATAACACCAATCTAGTGAATATGTCAGAGCATTCAATATAACACCCCATCTAGTGAATATGTCAGAGCACTCCATATAAACACCCCATCTAGTGGATATGCAGAATTCCATATAACACCCCATCTAGTGGATATGTCAGAGCATTCTATATTAACACCCCATCTAGTGAATATGTCAGAGCATACTACATAAATACCCCATATAGTGAATATGTCAGAGCATTCCATATAAACACCCCATCTAGTGAATATGTCAGAGCACTCCATATAAACACCCCATCTAGTGGATATGTCAGAGCATTCCATATAAACATCCTATTTGGTGAATATGTCAGAGCATTTCATATAAACACCCCCATTTAGTGAATATGTCAGAGCATTCCATATTAACACCCCATCTAGTGAATATGTCAGAGCATACTATATAAATACCCCATATAGTGAATATGTCGGAGCATTCCATATAAACACCCCATCTAGTAGATATGTCAGAGCATTCCATATAAACACCCCCATCTAGTGAATATGTCAGAGCATTCCATATAAACACCCCATCTAGTGAATATGTCAGAGCACTCCATATAAACCACAAGTTATTAAGTTGTGGCCTCAAGTTGCTAAGTTGTGGCCTTAAGTAACTAATTTGTGTCCACCAGTCACTAAGATGTGGCCACAATATAAATTAAGAGTTGCTAATGTCACCTCTGTGCCACCGTACTTCTGTAATGATTATGACAACTATGATTCAGTTCTGTTTTTACATTTTCGAAATTAAGAACGAAATAATTCTCATCGAAATGTCAACGTTTTGATCAATAATTTAGAACGAAAAGTGGAAATTTCAACTTCGACTGTTCAACGTTTCGTGAGAATTTTACGAGCAAGGGTTTCTTTTCAAGTTGTCGCGCTGCTGGTTCGTCGACAAATTCTCGGCGGAAACAGGATTCAATACGTACATTTGTTTTCAATTTGTTCGGATTGTCAAATGTCTGACCTAATGTGTCGACTTGGGAAAGTTAACTAGCAATTTGCAAGCCGACAATTCATTCCAAACCATCTTCGAAATAAACGTGTTTTGTTTTTTTCAATACTTTTGAAACGTCATTCATTAAGATATGCCATCATTATTAATCATTAAAATTGTATTGCTGGCTTAATAAGTTTTAATATAGTAACAAATAAAACATTTTAAGCAATTTTCGATGCGATGAAAATGTATTTGAACGTTTAGAGCCACATATTCAAAAGTTCCTGATTTCATTTAAGGCTATCAGTGTTCACGTTAGCAAAAATAAGCCAACTTTGCTGTTGGTATCTCTGTAACATTGCATCGCAAACATAAGCTGCAAGCGCGAAACCAGATCGCTTACATGCACTGCAGGCGCGGAACCAGATCGCTTACATACACTGCAAGCGCGGAACCAGATCGCTTACATACACTGCAAGCGCGGGACCAGATCGCAAACGTAAGCTATTACATACACTGCAAGCGTGGAACCAGATCGCAAACGTAAGCTATTACATACACTGCAAGCGTGGAACCAGATCGCAAACGTAAGCTATTACATACACTGCAAGCGTGGAACCAGATCGCAAACGTAAGCTATTACATACACTGCAAGCGCGGGACCAGATCGCAAACGTAAGCTATTACATACACTGCAAGCGCGGAACCAGATCGCAAACGTAAGCTATTACATACACTGCAAGCGTGGAACCAGATCGCAAACGTAAGCTATTACATACACTGCAAGCGCGGAACCAGATCGCAAACGTAAGCTATTACATACACTGCAAGCGCGGAACCAGATCGCAAACGTAAGCTATTACATACACTGCAAGCGCGGGACCAGATCGCAAACGTAAGCTATTACATACACTGCAAGCGTGGAACCAGACCGCAAACGTAAGCTATTACATACACTGCTTGCGCGGAACCAGATCGCAAACGTAAGCTTTCACATACACTGCAAGCGCACTCCAGATCGCTTACATACACTGCAAGCGCACTCCAGATCGCTTACATACACTGCAAGCGCACTCCAGATCGCTTACATACACTGCAAGCGCGGAACCAGATCGCTTACATACACTGCAAGCGCACTCCAGATCGCTTACATACACTGCAAGCGCGGAACCAGATCGCTTACATACACTGCAAGCGCGGAACCAGATCGCAAACGTAAGCTACAAACATTGACTGAACGTAGAGCAGGTTCAAAGAATTTTTCAAAACCATCTCAAATCAAACAAAACAAATGGAAAGTGGACAAGTACAGCAACACTACAATGTAATTTTTAAAGAGTAACACAAATACATTAATGTTATACATTTGAAACTCTTACCATAAGAGTTTCTCTGTCCGTTTTCAAAAAGAATGCAGATTTGTGTTATATAAAGAAAATATGTTGTTCGGCATTTAAAACATACAATTGATTAAAATAATTATTTCATCCATATTATAACTTCGTTATATCAAAACATATAAGATAGACTTAAAATAAAATGTAAGATACCCATGAAATAATGAAGAAAACTTAACATACCCCTATGACTATGGTCTCCATCTTTCATCCAAATGATGCGTGTTTCGGTCCACTGAACCCTACCCTGTTACACCCTTCATACTTTTCATCGATTCACTGAACTGGAATACGGATATACTTTATGACTTACTGAATATGTCTACCGAACCTATCTACCGTGAAAAACAGTCCGCGCATGTCGCAGTAAATTGCTTTGAAACTGTTTATTACAAAGACTATATCACATGTATACTAATTACTGGCAAAGTAAGGAATGTGCATTTATGCTTATGTTTCTGAATTTTCAGCTCAAATATACAACTTATAGAAGAAAAAAAAACATGTTTAATTTAATGTTGTTCAAACGTTTTATAAATACTCTCAAATGCAAAGGCATGTCATTTCATGCACCAATCTACAAAATATTATCACATAAGCATAAAAACAAATTATGTTTATCCGTGGGCCATTAAATATAATAACGTAATTGTTCAATGATAACAAAATGTACTTTATTTGAAGGGTGCGACAGCGTTTAGATTGTATTATTATGTTTTTACCTTGTTGTTAACTATAACTGACTTATTGTTTATCGTCGAAACTCGGAGTCAAAGCTCCTAAATGATTGACTCAGTCACGTACGCCTTTAAACGAAATAGAGTGCACAAAATGATTGGGCCACATTGGCTGGTTTGAATCAAGGATATCTAAATTAAAATATTTGCACAGTGAGATGGTTTACTTGTATGCTTGTTTCTTATCTACCTATCCTGGCACTAAACCTTCAGTCCATAAATCTCGACTTATACATGTACGTAGTTCAAACTGCACACAACTCATCACAACTCGTCACAGAAACAATGTGATCTTATATGATAAATTAAATATATTTTACATACATATTATACATACCTTTGTTAACTTATATATTCAATTTTATTTACTTTCCGCTAAAATTTGAAGACTTTTTAAAGCAATTGAATGATACGTGAAACATCAATATATCACATTTATTGTAACAATTTGTAATATAAGAATCATAAGTCTGTGACAATTCTTACCAAAATGCCTTTCTTGATATGAAAAAGGAGTGAAAGCAGCTTTATATGAGAAGAAGATTATGCTATATGAAAACTTGATTAATAAGATTTTTAAGTCGCACATTCAAAGGACTATAACTCTGTTTCTCCTTTTTCGTCAAATTGCATCCCTGAGTATAAAGTGTGTTAATCAAAGCGCTAAAAGCGCTAAAAGACTGACGGTAATGTAACAGTGTCGAAGCAAGCAAACACTACCGCTAATTCCTTTCAAATGAAAAGTAATCAATCGATTTCAAACGTTTGATGAACTCTCTTTAAAGTAGATAAAAAGGATAAATGTGATTATAATAAGCACAAATATGTCGTCCCTATATAATCATGTATCCAATCGCCTATAAGATTCTTAATTCCAGTTTCTTAAGCCTGAACCACTTTAATTCAGTTTAATGCATGTTCATTATGTTTGAAATGCTTCAATGATTGCTATTTGACGTTGCTTATAACAGATTTAGTAAGTGATTACATGCCTTCATTTAGTAAGGGTTTGTTGAAGCTTATATCTTTAAAATGCAATTCCAATACAATTAGACGCAAGATTCAAGGGACAGAATGAAAATATAACTTTTAATATGATGCTCTTTCAGGCCTGAATATGCCTTCCAGGTCTTCAACAGATTTCACGTATCTACAAAATTGTTTTCTAGGTACACTTTCTTTTATTATAAAAGTGAAAATAAATTTGCATGGTGCTATGACATTATAAGAAGAAAAAAAATAATGTCTTAAACTTCAAACCTGCAACGTTTATTTTTCTTTTGTGTGAGTATTGCAAAGAATGTTATTAAGGTAATACAGAACTAAAAGCAAATTACTTGGTCAGTTTCATATTGACTTTGAGTCGTGTATATAATAACCCCAACTTTAATACCATCAAATACCTTCCTGAAAGGTGAAGTTATGAGTAACTCTAGTGGAACAATCCAAAAATTCACTTTTTGCTCTTTCAATGGCCTTTCACTTGTTATACTTTTTGCAGCGGCAAATATTATTCCAGATGCACAACGTATAACCCCATTTACATTTCCCCCAAGCTTTCCTGACTCTTTGCCATATACCGTAGTTTTGGAATTTGGGCACGAAAATCCATTTTTTGCTATATCAAGAGCCATCACAAACGTTTTATTAAGTTCGCCAAAAAAACATGTTCAAAAATTCAACACCCCATTAATATTGCCCTAGGGTTTCACGAATTTAGATAAAACAGTTTTGGATTTTTTAGCAACACAAGTCCAGTACAGCATATTTTTCTAAAGGGATTTAACTCTGGTTTTATTAAGTGCAGCCGCAAACAAAACCCAAGGTGCATAATTGATCCCCCTTAGGCATTTCCCTAAGGTTTCATAACTCTAGGAAATATAGTTTTGGGGTTTTGATTGACAGTCTTATAATGCAAACTATTGCTAATTCAAGTGCAATAACTCTTGTTTTACTAATAGCAAGAGGAAACAAACCCTAGTTGCAACCTTTATCAGCTCAATAACATTCCACCGAGGTAAAATAGCCTTCGAGTTTTAAGCGACACATAGTCCTACAGAACCACACACTGCTGCACACACACATGCACGGGCAAATTAATATGCCATTTTAACCTTTTTTGAGAGTATAAAATTACATAATGATAAATTGAAATTGATTAAATATGTTTTGTTTATTATGTTTATTAACTTAAATTACATACAACATGTACCAATTTTGATATTTTTAAATGCTGTTTTGGCATGTACTTGGGTTTTGATCTGAAGATAAACATGAAACTTCAGTGTGATGTCCCCTCCTACCAAGTTTAAATTAAAATAACCGTGTGAAACAAAAACATTGTTTCACTGCACCTTGATTTAATGTCAAACGAAAGAAATGTTATTACATAATTCAAGTTATTCAAGATTAATTTCACCCTTTTCTTTTGAAGATTTAAGTGCATTCCTGACTGCCGGTTCCCCCTTTGCCACACAGTTATTTCATATTGGCCACACAAGGTCAGATCAGGAGTTGGCTCCTCATCGCACCACAGATAACACACACACACACGCACACGCACACGCACACACACGCACACACACGCACACGCGCACACACACGCGCACACACACGCACACACACGCACACACACACGCACACACACGCACACACACACGCACACACGCACGCACACGCACGCACACACACACGCACACTCACACACACACACACGCACGTACACACACACACAAGCACACACACACGCACGCACGCACGCACGCACGCACGCACGCACGCACACACACACACACACGCACACACGCACACACACACAAGCACACACACGCACGCACACGCACGCGCACACACACGTACGCACACGCTTACACACACCCACGCACGCACACCCACACATGCACACACACGCGCGCACACGCACACACACACGCACGCGCAAGAACACACACACCAACACACACGCACACACACACTGGTGCAAATTTGACTGCAACACCTGCAAAATATAATAATATTTTTTTTATTCTAACTTAACTCTGTATCAATATCCAATTATTTTTTATTGGATTTAGGAAATGTCTTTGTTGTAAAAGGTTTATATAAATTAATGTATTTTTGGTTCAATTTAATTCATAATCATGTTGAACTCTTTTGATATTGATGATAAAAAGGCGTATGATTTGTGTACGGACTGAAAATAATTCATTATAACTGTATTTTTAATCATTCATTATAACTGTATATTATAGTTAATAGCAAGTGGCCACAACTCCCCAGTTAAAATGTGCCAAAGTAATGCTTACATTTGTATATCTGTAGCTTAATCATTAGCCTTTCTTTTGCTTTGATAATTAAAGTCGAATGAGTTAGACATGAAAATGCATTAAAATTAGAAATATATTTTTGGCATCAATCTTTAATCTTGAAATAAATTTCTTCTCAACAGATGCAAAATGTCTTCATATGTAAATGCGATATTTACATTATTTTCAATTGAACTCATCAAATTACAAGTAAAACTATAATACTATAAAAATGCAATAACGCATTAAATACGCATAAGCAAGTACTTGACCCCATACATTTACGTAAGTAGTTCCGATGCTAAGCAGGTGATGTGTATTAATATTTTGGTTGATAGGAATTAAACTTGAAGCATTTATTGATGGCGGTGTTGACTTTATACTTTGTAAGAACCATCACTCTGTGGCTGTTTGTTCCCTGTCTGCATCCCTTCATAACAAGTGTTTTTCGAAAAATGTTCAAAGCATAAAATATTTATTTTTAGAAAGTGGTTGTTTAAGAAGCATAATACTAGTGATGAAACGAGTATCGAGTACAATCGATAAATCGTCGCTGACAAGGCTATGTCGGCGACAATCGATAGTGGTTGTCCAAAATCAATGTCGCTTATGTCACTTCCGGTAACTTCGGTTTTTTTCGTAATGCGGTAAAGGTACTCTGGTACATTCGGAACTCCTCGGCCATTTTTTTAGAAAACAACCTCGGATGTATGCCGGTACATCTGTTGAAGTAGTTCGTAAAATTTTGAATTATATCATTAGTTAAATGTAGTGTTTTAGAGTTGTATTTATTGATCTAAGTTTAAATTTATTGTCATTGAATTGTAATATAGCAAACATAATGAAGAATCCCAAGAGTTAAGTCACAAAGTTTAACTGCTAAATAAAATTACTACGCGATCTACTTGCAGCGGACTTAAACGTACCACTTTTTGAGTGTGTAAACCGTCCAAATACATCCGAGGTTGTTTTCAATAAAATGTCCGAGGAGCTCCGAATGACTCTGGTAGAGTAAATGTCAATTTTTCTTTCCAATAAATTCTCGTTGAGTTCATTTTAACAAGGGAGGTCAGTCTCTTACATGAAGGTTTTATTAGTCAAGGCTCATTTTGATCATCTGACAAAACAATGCAATGAACACTGTGAACATTATAACATATTTTAAACAAAATAATAATGATAATGAGTATGGGTTAGGTGGAATATACAAGAGAAAAAGTTCAAATATGGAGAATGGGACATATTATTATGATTTTAAAACTATCATGTGAACAAGGCACACTGGCATAAAATATTATATAAGCAGACATTGTGTGTTTACAGAATAAAGACAATCTTTACAAAGTTAATTAAGTTGATCAAATTTTAAAGTGTTAGGACTATTGTAATTTGTAATAATAAGCGTTAATACATGTTTTTCTATCCGAATTGAAAAATGGACATTGGAAGATATAGTGAAATTCATCAACTATTACGTCGTGATTAACATAGCATAAATTGCATGTTCTACTATTTCTTTCTATATTCAAAATTCTTTCTTAATCAATAGGCAGTTTATGATTAACAGTTCGAAATTTACACAATATCTTAGCATTAACCATACCTAGACGTTTAAATATTTACTCGAAATCAACAATCATATCTTCCATAGATTTGTGGAACCGGTTTGATGTTCACATTCGTAACAGTAACACCCTTAATAAATTTAAGGCACTTGTTCCGAAATGTTATCTTGTCGGGGACAGACTTTCAAATATCCACCTTACAAGAATTGGAAATGCTTGCAGAAACCTTAGGCGAAAGTTTTTTTTATTTTTCGTTTTACGGGATTTTTTTCAAAAATAAGCGCCAGGAGGAGGGAATAAAATTAAGAAAAAGATATCCAAAAATGAGCGCCGAGAAAAAAAATAATAAGATGGATTTTCCACATTTTTTTCGGAAAAATTTATAGAATGTATGTTTTGAAGTTTGTGCATACTTGTTTTGTACTTCATACTGCCTGTTATATAATAGATCTGTATAATAAAGCCAAAACAAGATGCCATTTGCACAAGTAGCCACAATAATGCACCAGTCAATTGTTACCACGCCCCCTCCTCCCAGGTCCGGAGAATAGTGGGGACTTTGACTTTCAGTCCAGCCAATCCTTGGTAAAATCCCCTCCCTGCGGAGAGAAAGTACTGGGCAAATCCCCGCCAAATTCCCCCGCACCTCGAAGTAAGGCCCTTTCCCCGCTATTTTCGGCGCAAAAACAAAACCACAGCATTCACTTGGCACTGCGGGGCCACCTGGAAGGTAAAAACACAGCCCACTTCTCTCATTATCCCCTATATACCCAAGGACATCGGGGGCCATGGTTACAATTGACTGGTGCATAATCTGGTGCATAATGCACGTTTAAGGAACTTTTTTAACATTTGGATATTCATTTTACTCCCTTAACGCCACAAGTCAACTGATTCACACCAATGAAAACATAACATAACATAACATATCTTTATTCAGCATTAAACGGCATGTGCACATTTATAGCCATATAATAAAGTACAATATGGAACAATGAAGACACAGATTATTTACAGAGAGGTCAAACATTCAAGAAAGTAGCTGTCATGTTACAAAAAGACATAGTAACAATTTACATATTTCAATACGCTAAGATTTACATTCAGATAAATGATCAATAATGAAGTGTTATTGCTGTAGCATTTGTTCTAAGGCAAAATGCGAAATAGATAAACTTCGCTAAGTTGTTAATACAGTGAACAGATGGTGATGACAAAAGATTGTCAAATTTATTAAGATTCGGCCACGAGTTATAATAAGGTTTGAGATATTGTTGTCGGAGGAGTTTGTATTTAGGACATACGAGTAAGAAATGATATTCACTTTCTACTACATTCATGTTACAGTGTAAGCATATACGTTCCGATCTTATAATGTTTATATACCTTCCAGTTTCAATGGCTAGGTCATGTGACGAAAGTCTAAATTTTGTAATAGCTATTCTATATTTATTTTCATTAACGCAGTTTAGATATTTTTCAAACTGAAAGTCATGCTTAAACCTTGCGTATGATGATAGTCTACTTGAGTTGTTAATGTTTGCATACCAAGTTTGCTTATATATATCGACGATGCGTTGTTTAATTAATTCAAAGCTGATATCAGCAGTGTATTGATTTTGCCAGATGTTTGTCATACCTATTTGGTTTAATATTACTTTAATTTGATTAGCCCATTTTTTGCCTCCATATATGTTATTGTTATCAGCGTCAGTCTTGAGAAGTGTATATGCATTTACCAATAACGCATTATTTGATTTTAATATTTTAATCCAATATTTTATCATTATTAATCGCCTAGCTATTATCATAGGGAAGCGCCCAAGTTCACCGTATAATCCGTCTAAATTGGTCGACTTTTTTACGTTTAAAATTTTTCGGAGAAATTTACAATGGATTATTTCTATATTTTTAGATTCGTGATTTCCCCATACCTCTGCACTATAGTTAATAATTGGTGAAACAAGACTGTCGAATAGTTTGCATTTATCAATTGAATGTAACTCGATTTGGTTGAAAACGATAAATAATTTATGGACTGCGTATGAAGCGTGCTGTGCTAGTCGCTTTTGTGTTCTAAACCAATTGCCATTTTTAAAGAAGTAGATGCCCAAATATTTGAAGGATGTTACAACGTCTAGTATAGTATTACAGAGTAAGAATTCATTGTTTGTGTGACGTCCATTTTCAAATATCATAACTTTTGTTTTGGTGGTATTTATTTTTAGTCCCCAGTCATTGCAATATCGTTCCAGGTCATTTAACATAGACTGTAATGCTTTTGGTGTTTGAGCGAATAACACCGCATCATCTGCAAAGAGTAACAGAAATATATTGATTTCATTTGCTGTAAAAATACCAGCTATATCAGCGTTAATATTATTTATAATGTCGTTCACGAAAAATAAAAACATTAGACTGGAACTTGGATCCCCTTGTTTAACACCGATATTTGATTCAAAATACCGTGATGTGTTCGAATTATACCGTACACAAGATTTGACAACGCTATACATAGCTTGATGCGCCTTTACCATTTTTGAACTCACATTTTCGTTTAGTAGTTTTTGCCATAGATGTAATCTATCTATTTTATTGAAACATTTTTCATAATCTAAAAACGCACAATACAATTTCTTTTTCGAGCTAAGTGTTTTAGAAATAATTGACTGTAAAATAAAAATACAATCAACTGCAGACTTTCCCTTTTGAAAACCAAACTGATTCGTTATAATTTTTTCATGTTCTTTTGACCATTTTGTGAGCCTATTTAATAGTACCTGTGAATATATTTTTCCTATAATATTTATCAGAGTGATTCCTCTGTAGTTTTTGGGATCCTCTATGTCCCCCCCCCTTTGAAGATTGGTACAATTATGGTATTTTACACAGTATTTAACACTGCACGGTTAAATAAAAATAACACATAAATTATTATTATTATATATGCATGATTTTAATATGAGCATCTATACTTTTGTAGTGCTTTTAATAGTCACTGAAACTCGCACTAGCAAAACATAAGGCATCTGGCATATTGTTTGTGTCTAAAATGTTGATTAATATCATTTTGGGTTCACATATTGAGATAAACAACACATATGATTCATGAAGAAATTTAATGTCTTATGTAACTTAAACTTACCAAATTTCACAGTATAGTCCATTATTTTTATTGTTTCTTAATCAACATACAAACAATCCATTTTAAAATGGGTGACATGAAAAGAGGAGCCAATGCCCATTAAAATGGTATGCGATATGTTGGTATAACTTTATTGTCTTTAGACAAACCACCCAAATCCAATGTCACATTCTCGTCTTTTTCTGTTGTCACTGTCAGAAACTGTACATCAAATTCCAATTAGCGACTTTAGCGGGTTATCTGCCCCAAATCCCACTATAGGTGGCGCTGCTGTCGAGTAGGTCCTTTATCCGGGTATCCTCGGATCTTATCAATTCATCCACGCCATTGTTGTTTACCCAAGCGTTTGACAGTTATACATTGAAAGTGATTAATCATGCCTGAAACAACTTGTGTTGTACCATTTTGTTCACGAAAAGGACGTCATAAGTTTCCGAAGGACAAAGCCCGACGAGATGCATGGGTGCACGCAATTAAAAGGGGAAAATCGAAGTTCGAAATGTGGTCACCTACGAAGTACTCGTATATCTGTGAGAATCATTTCACGGGAGATGATTACCACTCTGAGACGTATTCTGGTGAGAATAATGCGTTTGTATATGTTTTAATTCATTATAAATATAAAAGATTTCAATGCAAATAAAAAATAGCAGCCCTAATTTGCGCACTGACCATATATACAATATACATGTCAAGGAACTAAATCAGTAAATGTACAGTGCAGTCCGTTGTGTATCTTTCGAATCTGTTCTTAATGGCTCTCAGTTATTTTCCGCATACCAGAATTTTGTCAGATTATGTAGTGACTCTGCAACCCCCTCTCCCTGTTTTCTCATTTCCCCTTTTATCCTCCTGTAATGTGGTTGTGGGGGGGGGGGGGGGTAAAACAATAAACTTGTGCAAAACCCCCACCCAAACCCCACCTGTGCAAGACTTACTTAGAAATCATAACTATTTTTTTAATCATAAATGGTGATTATGATTTTGATAATTAATATTTCTATTTCTTTTTTACATTTCAGGGGTCGAACGACAGAAAAAGGCTCTCCGAAAAACCGCCGTTCCAAGTGTGTTTTCTTGGACATGCCAAGACACATTGCAGAAGAAGAGGGCACGCAAGGACAGATGTCTCTCTCGAGATGCTAGAAAGAGGAAGCTATTCCACGACATTTCGAATATCAGTGAGGAGCCACAGCCAGAGTTTATTGCTCAGAAGTTAGAAATTGTTTCAGATGATTTGGATGTTGGGGCAGTTGAGGAAGTAATTCCAATGGACACTGAAACTGTATCTGAAGTTGAAACTGATGTGCAAGGGATACCTTCATATGTAGATGCTGTGGTTCAGACACCAAAACAACCAGCATTTTCTATTTATAACTTTGAACATGATTCAGCAGCAGTTCATTTTTATACTGGACTTGAAAATTATTTGAAATTTATGTTTGTTTTGAGTACACTTGGACCAGCAGCATATCATCTGAACTATATATATCACTCTGTTATTAGTGTGACTGTGCCTGACCAATTTTTAATTGTGTTAATGAAACTTAGGCGACACACAACAAGCTTTGAACTGTCTAGAATGTTCAGTGTTGCTGAAAGTGTAATTTCAAACATATTCATTACATGGGTTCTCTTCATGGAGAAACAGTGGAGGGAACTCAACATCTGGCCGAGCCAAGAACTTGTTAAGCACTTTGCTCCAAGCAGTTTCAAAAGAAACTACCCAAACACACGTGTACAGGTCTTTTACCTTCGCATCAAACTCCACCCGGTACTGGTCCATGTATTCGATGGCCTTCTCCATTGTTATTGGTGCCATTTTAGCATCTGAATTTACATCTCTGTATCCACTAGTCTTGGGCAGGCTCATGTTGAATTCTGGTAGAAGATCTTCTTCCCTGTTGAAATTCTGGTTTCTGTCATATGCCTCCAGTCTGGAAAGATACGAAATTAACTTGTGATACCATATAT
The DNA here is from genome assembly GCF_026914265.1 of Mya arenaria. Classification (NCBI taxonomy): domain Eukaryota; kingdom Metazoa; phylum Mollusca; class Bivalvia; order Myida; family Myidae; genus Mya; species Mya arenaria. The sequence goes on along the minus strand of NC_069131.1, from coordinate 46,759,944 downwards.
TGTGTTAAAAATTTCCCCACCCACTGTATTCTGTCGTAAAATACATGTAAACACGAGCATATAATCCGCTAAAAGTCATTGCAATAAAAACACAAAAGTGTTCACATTTCAAAGCTTTATTAACATTACTAAAATGATAAAATCATTTGTTAAACAACTTAAATTATCAAGATATCGATTTAACAACTAGTTGTCCTCGGGCTACATTTTGACAAGTTTACCTTTCGATTAATTCCTTCTTCCGTCCAGTCAACTTTGCATTGCGTCGCCTTAGCTCCGTTTTAAGCTGGCCTAATGATAAGGTGCAAAAATTTGAAGCCATGTTGCGATATCAATTGAATATTTACAAATTTTATCGGAATTTTATCACCACTGTTATCGATCTGTAATACGGAAGTAAACTAGGGACCTATTCGACAACAGCGCCACCAAACGAGCACCTGTTTGACAAGGGCAGATAACCGACTAAAGTCCCCCATTTAGCGACTTTAGCGGGTTATCTGCCCCAAATCCCACTATAGGTGGCGCTGCTGTCGAGTAGGTCCTTTATCCGGGTATCCTCGGATCTTATCAATTCATCCACGCCATTGTTGTTTACCCAAGCGTTTGACAGTTATACATTGAAAGTGATTAATCATGCCTGAAACAACTTGTGTTGTACCATTTTGTTCACGAAAAGGACGTCATAAGTTTCCGAAGGACAAAGCCCGACGAGATGCATGGGTGCACGCAATTAAAAGGGGAAAATCGAAGTTCGAAATGTGGTCACCTACGAAGTACTCGTATATCTGTGAGAATCATTTCACGGGAGATGATTACCACTCTGAGACGTATTCTGGTGAGAATAATGCGTTTGTATATGTTTTAATTCATTATAAATATAAAAGATTTCAATGCAAATAAAAAATAGCAGCCCTAATTTGCGCACTGACCATATATACAATATACATGTCAAGGAACTAAATCAGTAAATGTACAGTGCAGTCCGTTGTGTATCTTTCGAATCTGTTCTTAATGGCTCTCAGTTATTTTCCGCATACCAGAATTTTGTCAGATTATGTAGTGACTCTGCAACCCCCTCTCCCTGTTTTCTCATTTCCCCTTTTATCCTCCTGTAATGTGGTTGTGGGGGGGGTAAAACAATAAACTTGTGCAAAACCCCCACCCAAACCCCACCTGTGCAAGACTTACTTAGAAATCATAACTATTTTTTTAATCATAAATGGTGATTATGATTTTGATAATTAATATTTCTATTTCTTTTTTACATTTCAGGGGTCGAACGACAGAAAAAGGCTCTCCGAAAAACCGCCGTTCCAAGTGTGTTTTCTTGGACATGCCAAGACACATTGCAGAAGAAGAGGGCACGCAAGGACAGATGTCTCTCTCGAGATGCTAGAAAGAGGAAGCTATTCCACGACATTTCGAATATCAGTGAGGAGCCACAGCCAGAGTTTATTGCTCAGAAGTTAGAAATTGTTTCAGATGATTTGGATGTTGGGGCAGTTGAGGAAGTAATTCCAATGGACACTGAAACTGTATCTGAAGTTGAAACTGATGTGCAAGGGATACCTTCATATGTAGATGCTGTGGTTCAGACACCAAAACAACCAGCATTTTCTATTTATAACTTTGAACATGATTCAGCAGCAGTTCATTTTTATACTGGACTTGAAAATTATTTGAAATTTATGTTTGTTTTGAGTACACTTGGACCAGCAGCATATCATCTGAACTATATATATCACTCTGTTATTAGTGTGACTGTGCCTGACCAATTTTTAATTGTGTTAATGAAACTTAGGCGACACACAACAAGCTTTGAACTGTCTAGAATGTTCAGTGTTGCTGAAAGTGTAATTTCAAACATATTCATTACATGGGTTCTCTTCATGGAGAAACAGTGGAGGGAACTCAACATCTGGCCGAGCCAAGAACTTGTTAAGCACTTTGCTCCAAGCAGTTTCAAAAGAAACTACCCAAACACACGTGTACAGGTCTTTTACCTTCGCATCAAACTCCACCCGGTACTGGTCCATGTATTCGATGGCCTTCTCCATTGTTATTGGTGCCATTTTAGCATCTGAATTTACATCTCTGTATCCACTAGTCTTGGGCAGGCTCATGTTGAATTCTGGTAGAAGATCTTCTTCCCTGTTGAAATTCTGGTTTCTGTCATATGCCTCCAGTCTGGAAAGATACGAAATTAACTTGTGATACCATATATTGTGTTAAAAATTTCCCCACCCACTGTATTCTGTCGTAAAATACATGTAAACACGAGCATATAATCCGCTAAAAGTCATTGCAATAAAAACACAAAAGTGTTCACATTTCAAAGCTTTATTAACATTACTAAAATGATAAAATCATTTGTTAAACAACTTAAATTATCAAGATATCGATTTAACAACTAGTTGTCCTCGGGCTACATTTTGACAAGTTTACCTTTCGATTAATTCCTTCTTCCGTCCAGTCAACTTTGCATTGCGTCGCCTTAGCTCCGTTTTAAGCTGGCCTAATGATAAGGTGCAAAAATTTGAAGCCATGTTGCGATATCAATTGAATATTTACAAATTTTATCGGAATTTTATCACCACTGTTATCGATCTGTAATACGGAAGTAAACTAGGGACCTATTCGACAACAGCGCCACCAAACGAGCACCTGTTTGACAAGGGCAGATAACCGACTAAAGTCCCCCATTATCAGTGTATCCCGGTCTACACACAGAAATATTTAAGAAATTTTATGCTTTGGTATATAGAAAATACAATTCCGTTCCAAAATATTACAAAATGACATTGATTTTATGAACAACAGTATATCAGTCTTCAAACTAAATCCACTTTCGTAAAAGGCGGCCATTTTCCTTACAAGCGCTTAGATGATGATAATAAGCAAGTTTCAAGTTTTATTTTCATCATGGCATATAATATGCGTGTGATATCACAAAACGACATTGGACATTGGACATTCAAAATCGAATGTTGTGCGAGCACGACATTGGACATTGAGATTTCAAAAATGAATGTCGTGCTAGCACGACATCGGACATTGGACATTCAAAATCGAATGTGTTGCTGGCACGACATTGGACATTCAAAAGTGAAAGTCGTGCTAGCCCGACATTGGACATTGGACATTCAAAATCGAATGTTGTGCTGGCATGACATTGGACATTGGACATTCAAAAGTGAAAGTCGTGCTAGCACGACATTGGACATACAAAAATCGAATGTTGTGCTGGCACGACATTGGACATTCAAAATTGAAAGTCGTGCTGGCACGACATTGGACATTCAAAAATGAATGTCGTGCCAGCACGACATTGGCCATTGGACATTGGGATTTCAAAAATGAATGTCGTGCTAGCACGACATTGGACATTCAAAATCGAATGTTTTGCTGGCACGCCATTGGACACTGAACATTCAAAAGTGAAAGTCGTGCTAGGACGACATTGGACATTGGACATTCAAAATCGAATGTTGTGCTGGCACGACATTGGACATTGGACATTCAAACGTGAAAGTCGTGCTAGCACGACATTGGACATTCAAAAATCGAATGTTGTGCTGGCACGACATTGGACATTCAAAATTGAAAGTCGTGCTGGCACGACATTGGACATTGGACATTCAAAAATGAATGTCGTGCCAGCACGACATTGGACATTGTGATTTCAAAAATGAATGTCGTGCTAGCACGACATTGGACATTCAAAATCGAATGTTGTGCTGGCACGAATTGGACATTGGACATTCAAAACTGAAAATCGTGCTGGCACGACATTCATTTTTGAATGTCAAATGTCGTGCCAGCACGACTTTCAGTTTTGACATTAGACATTGGACATTGTGATTTCAGAAATGATTCAAAATCGAATGTTGTGCTGGCACGACATTGGACATTTAAAATCGAATGTTGTGCTGGAACGACATTGGACATTGGACATTCAAAATTGAAAGTCGTGCTGGCACGACATTGGACATTCGACAGTCATAAATGAATGTCGTACCAGCACGACATTGGACATTTAAAAATGAAAGTCATGCTGGCACATTCAAATTAATGTATGACATGTTTTATGAATGAATGTTTTCTACCGACTTTAAATTAATTCGGATGGCATGCAATTTTCGGAATTAATTATTTTGAGATATTGTCTTAAAATTATTTGAAAAGGGCTAGAGATCACTAAAGCAATGAACCATTACAAATTTATAAACACCAAGAGAGCATTGTCATTACGATTCCATCGCAATATTTGAAACTTAAGCATGATTTAGATAGACATGGTGTCACATATGCAGAGAAAGATTCAAATGAATATATTTATAAATGGTCGTGGATTATATGTAGACAAACAGTGATAATGCTTTCGAAATGGCATACTTTTAATAAGCTTAATTGTTTACACACCACTGCTACACATCCAGTACCATTTATAAACGAAGTGAAGATAATTTTATTCACAGTATATGATGACATATGGAAAATATACACATGCATTGATGATTCCAAAAAATATAAATGTAATCGTTTCTACATCTACTTTATCTGGTTTTACGTATTATAACACGAAATATTGTCAATGAGCCTATTATTGCCTGTCGACTTATTTTTTATCGACTCAATTAGTCACAACATTCGATTTTGAATGTCCAATGTCCAATGTCGTGCCAGCACAACATTCACTTTTGAATGTCCAATGTCGTGCCAGCACAACATTCGATTTTGAATGTCCTAATGTCAAATGTCGTGCTAGCAGGACATTCATTTTTGAAATTCCAATGTCAAATGTGCTAGCACGACATTCATTTTTGAATGTCCAATGTTCAATGTCGTGCCAGCACGACTTTCACTTTTGAATGTCCAATGTCGTGCCAGCACAACATTCGATTTTGAATGTCCAATGTCCAATGTCGTGCTAGCACGACATTCATTTTTGAAATTCCAATGTCCAATGTCGTGCTAGCACGACTTTCACTTTTGAGTGTCCAATGTCCAATGTCGTGCCAGCACAACATTCGATGTTGGATGTCCAATGTCGTGCTAGCACAACATTCGATTTTGAATGTCCAATGTCCAATGTCGTGCCAGCACAACATTCGATGTTGAATGTTGAATGTCCAATGTCGTGCTAGCACGACATTCATTTTTGAAATACCAATGTCCAATGTCGTGCCAGCACAACATTCGATTTTGAATGTCCAATGTCGTGCCAGCACAACATTCGATGTTGAATGTTGAATGTCCAATGTCGTGCTAGCACGACATTCATTTTTGAAATACCAATGCCCAATGTCGTGCCAGCACAATTTTCGATTTTGAATGTCCAATGTCCAATGTCGTGCTAGCACGACATTCATTTTTGAAATTCCAATGTCCAATGTTGTGCTGGCACCACATTCATTTTTAAATGTCCAATTTCGTGCTAGCACGACTTTCATTTTTGAAATCCCAATGTCAAATGTCGTGCTGGACGACATTCATTTTTGAATGTCCAATGTCGTGCTAGCACGACTTTCATTTTTGAATGTCCAATGTCCAATGTCGTGCCAGCAAAACATTCGATTTTGAATGTCCAATGTCGTGCCAGCACAACATTCGATGTTGAATGTCCAATGTCCAATGTCGTGCCAGCACGACATTCATTTTTGAATGTCCAATGTCGTGCAAGCACAACATTCGATTTTGAATGTCCAATGTCGTGCCAGCACAACATTCGATTTTGAATGTCCAATGTCGTGCCAGCACGACATTCATTTTTGAAATCCCAATGTCCAATGTCCAATGTCGTGCTGGCACGATATTCATTTTTGAATGTCCAATGTCGTGTCAGCACAACATTCGATTTTGAATGTCCAATGTCGTGCCAGCACGACATTCATTTTTGAAATTCCAATGTCCAATGTCGTGCTAGCACGACATTCATTTTTGAATGTCCAATGTCGTGCCAGCACGACTTTCAATTTTGAATGTCCAATGTCGAGCCAGCACAACATTCGATTTTGAATGTCCAATGTCCAATGTCGTGCCAGCACAACATTCGATCTTGAATGTCCAATGTCCAATGTCGTATGTTTAGCTAACTTCACACAGCTACGATTTCTTGCCTTTAGCTAAATAGAAATCGATAAGCATTCTTTTAAATTTAAAGAAGAAAAATTATCATTAGTGCTATAGTTTTCCCGAAATCCTGAATATTCCTCACGTAATATCACCTTTATTTTTGTACAAGGGCAATATAATGCCTTTACTCCATATATCAGGAAAAATACCTTAGTCCAGAATTACATTCAAAAGCTCACAAACAATGCAACATTTATTCATGAACATTTTTTAAATATTCATTGAGTATATCATCAAATATTGAAGATGATTTATTATTTTTCAACAATGCAATAACTTTTTTTTATCTCATCTACTGACACAGTAGCATTTAGTTCACTTTTTGTATTTGCAACATTTTGCAAATCTAGTTCAATAAAATCATCATTTACATTTACAACCTTTTCCTTTAATTTACTAAAATGTTCAAAAAAATAGCTCACTAGACATTTTGTTAATAATCTTTAGTTTCTCAAAAGATCCCAATGAGCTTAAGGGTATGATTTCTATAATCGTTTAAATTTCAAAACAAACTCACTTTTGAACAAATTTAATTTCTTATTTATTTGCTTTTTGTACTTCCTACTACTAGATAACATTTCTTCTTGATGAACTCTGGATCTGTTCCTTCTAAACTTGTTTTTGCTTGACAAATATTTACTTCCTAAATGGCTACAATTTTCATCAAACCATGGTTTATTACTACTTTTTACCCTTCTTTGTTTTATTATTAGTGCAAATGTTCTTCTCTTTGATGAGAACATGATCATTTGCAGCCGTCAACAATTGATTGCTGACTTTATTGGTAACATTATTTATTACATCATCATTATAAATTTTACTGTCATACAAATGATAAATTTTAATAGAGAGATCATTAATAACAGTTCGATCAAAGCTGTCTTTAAAACTGCCTGCCAAATTCTTATCCATTGTAGGTTTGTTTAATACTGATGTGAAAAACTACAGAAACAAGCTCAGTAGCAAAAGGTTTAAACATAAACCCGGTTTAATGGCACTTGGTAAACGCCAAAGACATAGAACACAAAAAACAAAAAAAAATCACAAACAAGAAACATGGAAGAAACAGCAAAAAACTCCACTTTTAACTAAATGAATATTATGCACTTTTACCATTCAAATCAAATCGTGTAAAGCGTTGACAGGCTATCGACCTGCTACAATTTATGTCATAGTCATGTAATGCCGAATGAAAAGGAAATTAAGTAAATATTTCTCAGTTTGCCTCAGAAATTTCAGTCCAATATCTTGAGTATGTAGCATAATGCATATGCATATTTTAATAAAAAAAAACTGTTCGTTCTTTCTACGAGTGACATATGTTGAGGGCATTATTAAAATAGATGTACATCAAACATACAGGGAATAAATAGTATGTGGGTGATTCAATCCAGAGGTATAAAAGTTTTCGCGAAGGAAGTTATGAGCGAGCATATAATATCTTTAGATGTTTATGTTAATAATGATGTTTTACAAAACGTTGCAGGTCGAAAGCCATTCAACCCTTTACGCGCTTTGATTTATGTAGAGATTTGATATCCATGATCAGCTTTGGAGTTCTCGAAATATACTTTGGGGCGAGGATTAATGGATTATTGTTGAAAAACTCTATTTTCTTATCTTTTAGGTTCAATATCTTATTCATCCACGGCATTAAGGCATTAAGTTCAACCCCTTCTCTTTTACACCAGCTTTTACAGTATTTGGATAACTGTCTGTCAATTCTAATTTACATGTATGGAAATTAATTTCAGATGCCATCCGGTATTTAGGACCTGTATTTAGCAGCTTTCTTTCAAGGAGATTGTTTTAATAAAATTAAGATCTCCTGTAACAATATGTCCAACAGGGTCGTAGTGGTACATTGAGTCAACACATCCTCAAGAAGAAGGTGTATTTGCAAAAATGTCATCTTCTGCTATTACTTTATTATAATTAAATATGAAATTTCTAATAGGCTTTTAGTTATAACATATTATTGGCACTTCGTTATTCTTAAAGTATTGTGGAATACATTTTTCTACATGTTTATTCTTGAATAAACCATTTAAATTGAGAAGTTCTATACCCTTGTTGCTAAAAGAACGTTTGATACGATATCTTTTGTGTGTATCAACATTCTCAATAGTGGGATGAAGGTAATGTTTCGTATAACCAATAACGATACAAGAGCATTTATACTTTGGATCTGTTCTCAAAATAATATTATCCGCTTCCCTATCGATTAAGCGTACTGAAGTAACTGCAATTATCATATCTTAATTTAAACCACATAATATTTTCAGTTGACTTGTCAAGAAAAACTATATCGTTGAATAAACTGTTCGTAATTAGTACTCCGACACTACCATTTTTACGGAAACAATTTTCTCTTTTTATGCTTTTAAAAGTATAACCCTCAAAATAACTGCATCATATACCTCTAATTTTGTTTCAGCTAGACAGCAAATGCCATATCTGTTTACAAAATCCATGAAGTTAGGATCATAAACCTTTGGTATTAAGCCGCATACATTAACAACGAAAGTTTAACAGTACAAGAATTATTAGACAAAAATGCGGTAAATGTAAAACAATTGCTTAAAAACTTTCAAACTCTCCAAAAATAACAAATTGTTTTCAATTGTATATATATATTTATGTTAGGTCTTACCTGCAAATATCGGTGATCCCGGCTCGATGCATTCTGTTTTTGAAACCTTTTTTGGTATCGTTTGTTATTTACAAGTTTATTTTTTGTGAAAGTTTTATGAAATTATTTATTTTAATGAAATCTTCAATATTACAGGTTATTGAATGTTAAGTTGGTAAACAAATATCTAATATGCTTTTACATGTATAAAATGCTAAGATAACTTACTTGATGCGGTGTGCATCATTTTGCAATTGATGTTAAATTATTGAGTGTTATGTTTTTTTCCTTAAGTTATGAAAGACAGAAAAAGGTTATGGATATTTACTAACTGTTGACTATAGTACCTAGCGTACTGATTCCAGATTAAACCATTTACATGATCATGATTATACTTTGTATAAAGAATGTATTCCTAAATGATATTATTGCCCGATAGTAAATCGGAATACTTCGATTCGATTCGATTATCTATAGCAAATTGAGTCCGATTTTCAAACACTACAAAATACCATAACCCATATATCCCATGGTTACATCCCTTTCATATGTATTATGTTAGGAGCTGAGGTATGGTTAAAACTATATAGGAATTGGTTTCGCTTGTAAGTAAGATTGCAATTGTACACAATGCCAGAATTGTATCACCTCGACACATACCTTTAAACACACGTGTTGATGACCTTCTCCCTATGAATTATATCACCTCGACACATACCTTTAAACACACGTGTTGATACCTTCTCCCTATGAATTGTATCACCTCGACACATACCTTTAAACACACGTGTTGATGACCTTCTCCCTATTAATTGTATCACCTCGACACATACCTTTAAACACACCGTGTGTTTATGTGTCGAGGGCATCGTGATTCATTATTGTATTGTTATTTCCAGTTTTTATTGTCATTTGATAATTACCTGTCATTTATTTTGTTGAATGCATATTATTGCAGTATTTTGTAATACCCGCGCGTACTAGATTTGGAATCCTTAAATCATGTAAATTACTTGTCGGTTAATAAGCTGGGCTCCCACTGCCGATCAGATCAACTCGATCAAGCCCGATCAAGCGATCGGGTACTTGTCTGGGTAGGTCGGCATGATTGATCGGGAGTGGTCGGGGAGGTCTACCTTGGTCGGCATCGCTCGGGCTTTCTACCCGAATTTTTTTGACATGTCAAAAAAATTCGTGTAGCGATCGTGTAGCCAAGCGGTCGAGAAGAGCTCGGGAAGCGATCGTGTATTGATCGAGTTGAAGATCGAGTTAATCGAGAAACAATCGTGTAGCGATCTTGTTTGGTCGGATTGACATCTTTTACCCGATCTGTAACCGATCTTCTCGACTTCTACTCGAGTAATATACGATCGCATCCCGATTAAGTAGATCTCTGTTCGATCTCTTGTCCAGATTATCAAGACTGCTACCCGACTACTCCACGACCACACACGACCGCACACGATCAAACCCCGATCACTGTTCGACCATACACGAGCTCACGTGACTAAAGCAAGAAAAGCGTGCTGACCAGTGTCTCATAAGTTGTTTGGACGCTGAAGATATAACATCTTTAGCAAACCAATATCTGTTAAAACATCTTCAGCCAAGCCATTTCTACTACAAACTAAAGATGCCGAGAAAAGGCAAAAGGCCGATAGGCAGTACAATTGCGAGTAAATGTGCAGTTGCTGCGCCTCAGCCTGAAATCGTGGAACCCACCCAGGAAGAGAGTAATGAGTCGCCTATACCCCCTACTGACTCTTCTGCCGAGCAAACCAGAAAAGAGCAAGTAGAAGAACGTCCGACTTCTCCTGAGATAGAGGTACTAAGCTTTTGATTTTGCTTTCCCTTCGAATACGAACAAACAACTGTCATTAGACTTATATTTTGTGTGTCAAGTGTTTATAAGGATATAATGCATAATTTGTTTATTTTATCATAACACACTGCTATGTTTGTCATGTATTTTTACAATTAGTACTCTACATGTATATGTTTTTTTCGGCAATATTTTAGGCGCAAAATAACAAACATAATTGGAAGTTTCCTTGTTATTCATAAGTATACTTTTAATGTTTACAGACTGATATCAGGCCCCGGAAGACACTACATCGTACACTCACGCAAGATGAAGAAGATGACCTTGTAGCGTGGTTAAGAGAGAACTCGTTCCTCTTCGACAAATCATCCGCAGGATTCAAGTATAAGGAGAAGAAGAACAGTACATGGGCCGCGAAAGAGGCAGAGTTGGGCCTCAAACCTGGAGACCTGTCGTCAATCTGGTACACGAATATGAGAACACAGTATTCGAAACTAATTAAGCTTACCAACAAATCTGGATCTGGTGCTGGAGAGCGCACAGCAAGGCAACAGTGGATTTTGGACAACTTTGAATTCCTGCGCCCTTATCTGGTACAGCTGCGAACTCAGAGGGGATCCAAAGTAAGTACATGTAGTAATAAAAATCCTGTATAAATCATGTGTATACACTTAAAAGAAATATACGTAATCAAGCATTAAATTATTTCTAAATTTTAATGGTATAAAAGGGAGTTCAGTTTTTTTGCCTAAGTTTGACTCGGATTTAACGACAGCTAAGGCCATATCTCTATTATACAAGGCCATATGTGGACCTATGTTTTAAGTCTTGTGCAAGAGAAATACCATACAACATTTCTGAAAAGTTCATTTCAGAGCCGGGATTCAAACTCAAGCCAACACATGACACAGGATTCGCAGTCCAAGGCGTTAACCTCTCTGCCATCGGGGCACCTTCTTAAAAGTCTGTATTTATTCTGTGTACTTTCTATATTTGCAGTTTGCGGAGAAGAGAAAGGAACTTGTCTTGGAGGAGACAGAGGATGATGTCGCCGCCTCCGATTCGTCAGCACCCTCTACATCAGCAGTATCTGGTTGCCGTCCCAAAGCAGCGCGTGTACTGTCCTCATTGACGTCCGAGTTGGAGTCCGTGCGTGGTGCCATCACAGTTGCGCAAGATCCAGCAGCACACACTGGCCAGTTTTTGGTGTATTTGATGCGCCAAATGGACCAGCAGAGAATGAATGTGTTTGTCACACGTGCAACAAGGCTGGCTCTGGACCTTGCGGAGGAAAGCCAAGAGGAGAAGAGACGACTAGCCACCCAAGAGGCAGCAGGGCATGTAGGTCAACAGATAGCAGATCCAGTTTTTGCCATGCCTGTCCCTCCCGCTCCTACATCATCTATATACAGAAGACAGGCTCCCATATCAGCGGCGTTCGGCTCAGCATGGCAGCAGAATCAGTTTCAGCAACAGGATCACATGCAGCAGGATTTTCAGCTAGCTACCAATATAGCTGCATCTGCACCACCAGCCCATCTTACACCACTGCTGAAAAGTTTTACTCACCTGCAACCACCAAATGTGCAGGCAATCTTGCAACAGCCTACATGTGCTTACAGGTCCATTACACCCGCCATAGAAACCCCAACCACGACTGCATCTATCATCCGCCAGGCTATGGATATGGTCTCGACACCAAATAGTTCCCCCATCCTAACCCAGGAGATGCATGACGCACCCAAGGACTGAACAAAGTAACTGGAAAATGGTTGAACCAGCCAAGTGATTTGATGATGTGATTTTACTCAAGTTTATGTGCATTGTGAATTTAGTTTTTCGACGTTTTGGTTTTTACTTTGAATAAAGGTTAAATAGCCTCATTCTTGATAAATATTACTGTTGACTGTTGAGTCTTCTTAAGTAAATCAATGTAAACTGTTCGTAAAATTTGTTTGGATAGCAATTTATCTTACTTAGAAACTTAATTAGCTTACTTTTGGCATAAGGCAAAATAACCCTGTTATTATGTAGGTTTCTGTCAGTATTAAAAGTTGAACTTAAATGTGTATTGTTATAACAAAACAAGGCTGGTCATGCTGGTAGCAATTACTTAAGAATACATGTATTCTAAAATTTAATATTTTTCTTCAGCCCCTAAACAATTAATCAATCAATTAAAAGTGAGCGTTGTGTTCTGGTAGTTAAAACGTTCGACCTTATGAAGAGATGTCTGCTACCGCAACTTGTCCTATACGTGTAGGTTATAGTTCATATAATGGAAAAATAACCAAATTTAATACAAGCGAGCGAAGCGAAGCGCCGTATTAAGTTTGTTTATTTTTCCATTATATGAACTATGACCGACTTATAGTTAACCCCGCCCACTATCATTCCTGTGCCTTCAATTAAAGTCATGTGATCGGGGGAAAATCACGCCATCCGTATACAGCGCGCCAATTGGTTGAACGGTAACTTGGATAAGTCGTTATCGATTCAAAATGACGTAACTACCGCTTGATAAAGCAGAAGTGACGTCATTTTGAATCGACACTTCTGTCGTTCCAGACAGTAGGCTGGGCTTGCTATTTGGCGCGCGCCATGTCTGCTGACCTAGTTATAATACGAACTTATTTGTGCAGAAGTGTTCTTATATGGAACATATTCGAGCAGAAATTTGAAAAATCTCTGGACGGTGATTGGCTCAGAAACTAGGGTGAACTATAAATGAAAGTTGTAAATTACTGGTATGTGGCTATTTCTTGTTGCCGACTTAGGTCATGTTCTAAGTTAACTCACCACCGTGATATGATTGAAATACTTCGAAAAAGGGCATAAAATCAAGAAACAAACAATCAACTCTATTGTATATACATGTATACTTGAAGCTTATTTCCTCCATTAACAAACATATCATGGAAACTATCATATCCAAATAGAAGATGACTTACTATAATATACTTAAACATATCGGAAATCACTTTAATAACTACATAACTTGTGCATACTCGCATCATATAGGTTATACACTTCATCAAAATATCTTTCCAAAGTAACTAACACACTAAATCATATTCTGTTGCCACTCAACTGAACCAGCTCGGGAGTTGAAGTAGTGTTTAATGTAGTTCCTCTGACTGACCCCAGCGGATGTCACCACATTTCTTCCATGGGTCCGATCACCATCAGCCAACTGTCTTCCTTGGCGCCATTCACCAGGTACTAATTGGTTATGCTCGTCCTCTTGGTCGACGGCCAGTCTTGCAATGGCAGGGTACCGTATGCTGATAAGGTTATGCAGTGTGACACATGCAAGAATAATCAAGTCAACGGTTTCGGGCATCTGGTTCAAGCAGCCAAGTAGGCACTGAAACCGCATAGCGAGAAGACCGAAGGCGTTTTCTACCACTCGTCTAGCCCTGGACAACCTAAAATGAAAGGATGGTGATGGTTTATAAGAACAAATTTCTGATTAAATGCATAGCTATTTTGCCAATAGTAATTCAAAAGATTGTCTAACCTGTAATTGAATATGCGCTCCTCGTTGGTCAAGTTGCGTCTGGAGTATGGCTTCATCATCCAAGTTCTCAACGGGAAGGCGTCATCTCCAATGAGGAAGTATGGGGTGTTCATGTCATCGCCAGGCAGTGGATCAGGGTCAGGCAAACCAAGGTTGTTTTCTTCTAGCATGGTTCTGAGTTCAGTGTTATTGAATAGCTGGGCATCGGATGCACTGCCATTAGCACCAACGCTTACCCAGATGAATTTGTAGTTTGCGTCTACGAGTGCGAGTAGTATTATGGAAAAGAAGCCTTTATAGTTATAGAACAGAGATCCAGAGTTCTTCGGGTTCTTTATCCTCACGTGCTTACCATCAAGAGCCCCGCAGACATGAGGAAAATTCCACTTGGTTCGGAAGTCATCTGCAATCTGCTGCCATTGTTCAGCAGTGACGACGTCTGGCAAAACCTCTTCAGAGTACTCCTGTATTATAGCATCCAAAACTTCAGGGACGAATTTACTTATTGTGTTACTTCCCACTCGGAATGAGTACATCAAGTCTGAATACGAGGCTCCAGTTGCGAGATGACGAAGAGTGACCGCCAACTTCAATCCAGGCTCCAGGGCTTCCCTGAAATAGAGATTGAACAATGATAAGTAATAACTAGCCTGCTATTATACAACGTATTAAAATTTCTTAAATATTAGTGACAATTGCACAGAGCTGTTGATGTCAATTGGTTGGAAAAGTAACTAGATGACTAATTATTTCAGAAATACGTGAAAATGATGGGGATCAAACCCATGATTTACCTGAAGTTGGTGTTCTTTTTCTGAATTCTGGGTGATATGCGATCAACAAGCTCCCCAAACATATCAGCGTCTACCCTTAGGAAATTTTTGTATCCTTTTGGGTCTTCCCTGTTTAGCTCCTGTAGCAGTTGCTCATAATGCCCATACAGGGGTCGTCGTGCAAGCCACTGCTTCATCCATATTTTCCTGCGCATTTGTCGCCTACGTCTATGCCTACGACCCTCAGCCTCTTCCTCTTGTTCCAACTCTAGCACTGCAATGGCCCTGTCTCTCTGGAGCTCTAACCATCTGGCCCACATCTGCAACTGCTCAATCTCCATAAATATGTATACTATGCTGGACACAACATATACCATGAAGTTTCAGGATGAAGTGATAATGATCAACACTGTTTGAAGTTTTTATTCTAAAAATTTTGGTACACGACTGTTCACGACCTTCTACGACTCGAGTACGACTATGACGATCGGGTCGGGGAAAGATCTGACACCGATCGAGCAGAGATCCAGTAGGTCGAGTTGAGATCGTGTAGGGATCGTGTAAAGGTCGGGATGATCGAGCGGAAATCGGAAAGGTGGTCGGGTTGACGTCGTGAAGGAGTCGTGAATAATCGTGTGGAAATCGTGTGTGATCGACAAGAGGTCGAGAAGAAGTCGTGTATTCGCCTTTAGTCGAGCATGGTCGGGCCTGATCGGGGAATTTGGGTGATCGGGATGATCGAGTTGATCTGATCGGCAGTGGGAACCCACCTTTACTGCCATTTGTTTATAATTAACTAACCCGATGAGTTATGCATAATATGATATGGTATTTTCTCGAACGAAGTACCATCCTCTGGAAATATCGATGTTACTTAATTATTTCGCTAAGTTCAATTTCTAGGGACTTTTATATTGGTCACAATTCCTAATTCTTAAATTCATACCCGACTGTCAGGCATATAAGCAGCGCATTTTTACAGTTTCTAGTTAATATTCGCGAAACGTTTTTGGTAAGATAAATATTATATGACTAAAACAGGCATAAAAAAGCCCAGAACTGCCACCTGTTACTTTTTTAGCTGTACAACATTAACAGGTAAACAACTTATGGTTTGCTCATTCCACTTAATAGGTAACATTATACCTGGTTAAATAGATAAGATTCATGTTACTACTTATCTATAAATGCATTTTTGGCTTCTAGCAGTATCTGGTTATCTAGTTATGATTTGCCAATTCCATTTCGTATGCAAAATACTAACTGGTTAACTAGATAAGATTCGTGTTACCACTTACTAAGTGAAATTTGCAAATTGTGTAATTGTATTGTTGTAATTTATCTTACCGAAAACGTTTCGCGCGTGGCATGTGTAACTGCAGTGATCACGTGGTAAGTGTTACTGCGATGATTGCGTGGTATGTGTTACTGCGATGATCACGTGGTATGTTTTACTGCGGCGATCACATGGTATGTGTTACTGCGATAATCACGTGGTATGTGTTACTGCAGTGATCACCTTGTATGTGTAACTGCGATGATCACGTGGTATGTGTAACTGCGATGATCACGTGGTATGTGTAACTGCGATGATCACGTGGTATGTGTAACTGCGTTGATCACGTGGTATGTGTTACAGCGGTGATCACGTGGTATGTGTTACAGCAGTGATCACGTGGTACGAGTAACTGCGGTGATCACGTGGTATGTTTTACTGTGATGATCACGTGGTATGTGTAACTGCGATGATCACGTGTTATGTGTTACTGCGATGATCACGTTGTATGTGTGACTGCGATGACCACGTTTTATGTGTAACTGCGATGATCACGTGGTATATGTAACTGCGATGATTACGTGGTATCTGTAACTGCGAAGATCACGTGTTATGTGTTACTGCGATGATCACGTTGTATATGTAACTGCGATGATCACGTTGTATATGTAACTGCGATGATCACGTGGTATGTGTACCTGCGATGATTACGTTGTATATGTAACTGCGATGATCACGTGGTATGTGTTAGTGCGATGATCACGTGGTATGTGTTCCTGCGATGGATACTGTACAGTAGAGGGAGGTAACCGCTGTGTGGAGTGTGTATATACTGTTTGAACAAAGTAGGCAGTTTACTCTCTAGCTTGCCTTGAATGGGAAAAATGAAAACGATAAAGAAAATAAGAGAGTTTTTTGATACATTTTATTAAATATTAGGGAATATAATATGTGCCATTCTTGGGTTTTAGGTGAGTACATTGAAATAAAACATTCACACTTTTTCATTGCAAATACAACTTAGTAAAATGCATGTTATACATTACAACACATTCTTGACACGTTTAAACAATGAAAATAGTCTTTTATTAATTTGAACCAGTTTAATTTTGGTAAAACTTGAGTTTGTTTAAGTTGTTTTTTTAAAGAAAACAAGATGACAGGTTCGCGCCCATGAACCCACACCAAATCAACTCAGCGCCACGATCAAATGTCAAAACTACTATCAGGCGGGAAAAAAGTTTCATTCAAAAAAAAATATGTCTATTAAATGCATGAACTGCTAGAAATTGAACTTCCCCCCAGAATATAAAATATTTCTTGATTTATTTCATTACAGTTTTTATCATTCAGCTCTAGGAAATCATATTTCTTTCTTTAATTTAGGTTATGGTAAATGTTTTCTGTTTGTTTTTGTTTCTTTTTATTAAAGGCAGACATCTCTCTCACCCGATGACGCTAAACACAGAATCAATTTGGAATGGCTTATCATACAGTAAAAACACAACAGATGATCTAGGGTTAAACTGAAAAGTACTTTAAAGTTCATAATTAGTTGGGAATATACAAGTTAAACAGCTTAATTGAAAGCCTTGTTCGCGAATCCGCTCATCGATCCGTTGCTGCTGCCGTCTTTTGGATAGTGCGCGCGCATCTTGAGCGCCAGGAAAGCATCAATGCACATGACGATAACAAGCACCGAGGCCAGAACCTAAATTGTAAAAGTAACACATGTACAGCGTGATCGTCAATTTGAATTATATGTTAATTAAAACAACAGCCCTAAAGCCAGTATTGAAAACATCCGTACGAGCATATATGAAGGTATAACATATTTTGGCGCACATGGATTTCACGTTTTTATTCTAACTGCCTCTTATTCACGATCGTTGGACAACATCCTTTTTTTACCTGAACACACCAATAGCTCAGTTGTAGAACGTCAACTTTGGGTACGGAAGGGATCCTGGGTTCAATCCCCGACCGCGTCATATCGAATTACGTTAAAATTGGTATCAGTAGTTCCTTTGCCTGACGCTCGTAATAAGATGTTAGTACTTGAAAATTTGGAGTACTCAGGGCTAGTTTAAACCCATGGAAGTCGTCTCTTTTGTATTGCTGATTAACAACAGGCATATAGAAGAACCGAGATATTAATTCGAAAAAGAGCTAGGTTATCGCACACGGACCGGACCGCCTTGTCTCTCACTCTGTTCTTCAACCTTTCTACTATCTAGATGTGAAACACACAATCAAAGAAATTGCAATCACTTCTTACTCATGTCACTTATGGTATTTGAATACACATAAAGGCGTGTTCGCATGGCGGTGTCAAGCTATAACAAAGGCAATGGGCGCGGGAAAACCTTTATGAACACTGAGAACCAATCAGAGCATATGTTTCCAGTACACAATGCCAATAAGAGCAATTTTTAAGATATGGTATTTATCGTCGAAAAAACGAGGGGAAACGAGCCTTTATCAATAAGAGTGGTAAAAATAGAAACAATTGTATTGTTTGGAAAAAAGACCGAAACACCTTCAATAATTACGAGGTACGTGTTCACCAGCACAAACAATAATCCAATTTCGGTAGTAGAACAAGTTGGAAATATTCCAAAATGAAACTAACCACAGAGAGGGTGATGAAGGTGTTTTGCTCGAAGCACTCCTGGGACTCCTCAAAGTCGCGACCGTTCACAGTAGCAGCGGAAGGGTCTGGAAAATAAACATATTAAATTATTTTTGACTTCAGCTGAAAGGGAAATTCAAATTTGGTCTCAAATTGGAATATTTATCACGTTTTATTAATTTAAAAAACAACATCGCTTCAAATCAGCCAAGCAGACCAAAGCATTTCTTGCAAAATATTAACAACATGAGCCTATTTGGTATCATTTAATTAGTTATGACATAATAATCAATACTGTCATTATGTATTATCTGAGTTTCATGTGGTAACCTTGTTTGTCGAAGGTTACATGTGCTTATCTTGTTTGACGAAGGTAACAGGTTATCATGTTTGTCGAATATTACATGTGCTTATCTTGTTTGTCGAATGTTACATGCGGTTATTATATTTGTGGAATGTTACATGTGCTCATCTTGTTTGTCGAAGGTTACATGTGCTTATCTTGTTTGTCGAATGTTGCATGTGCTTATCTTGTTTGTCGAAGGTTACATGTGCTCATCTTGTTTGTCGAAGGTTACATGTGCTTATCTTGTTTGTCGAAGGTTACATGTGCTCATCTTGTTTGTCGAAGGTTACATGTGCTTATCTTGTTTATCGAAGGTTACATGCGGTTATCATGTAAGTCGCATGTTTCATGTGGTTATCTTGTTTGTCGAATGTTACATGTGCTCATCTTGTTTGTCGAAGGTTGCATGTGCTTATCTTGTTTGTCGAAGGTTGCATGTGCTTATCTTGTTTGTCGAAGGTTACATGTGCTCATCTTGTTTGTCGAAGGTTACATGTGCTTATCTTGTTTATCGAAGGTTACATGCGGTTATCATGTAAGTCGCATGTTTCATGTGGTTATCTTGTTTGTCGAATGTTACATGGGCTCATCTTGTTTGTCGAAGGTTACATATGATTATCTTGTTTGTCGAAGGTTACATGTGCTTATCTTGTTTGTCGAATGTTGCATGTGATTATCTTGTTGTCGAAGGTTACATGCGGTTATCATGGTAGTCGCATGTTTTAAGTGCTTATCTTGTTTGCCGAATGTTACATGTGCTCATCTTGTTTGTCGAAGGTTACATGTGCTTATCTTGTTTGTCGAATGTTACATGTGGTTATCTTGTTTGTCGAAGGTTACCTGCGGTTATCATGTTTGTCGAATGTTACATGCGGTTATCATGTTTGTCGAATGTTACATGTGCTCATCTTGTTTGTCGAATGCTACATCTGTTAATCTTGTTTGTCGAATGTTACATGTGCTTATCCTGTTTGTCGATTGTTACATGTGGTTATCTTGTTTGTCGAATGTTACATATGCTTATCTTCTTTGTCGAAGGTTACATGCGGTTACCTTGTTTGTCGAATGTTACATGCGGTTTTCTTGTTTGTCAAATGTTACATGTGCTTATCTTGTTTGTCGAATGTTACATGCGGTTATCTTGTTTGTCGAATGTTACATGTGGTCATCTTGTTTTTCGAATGTTACATTGCTTATCTTGTTTGTCGAAGGTTACATGTGGTTATCTTGTTTGTCGAATGTTACATGTGCTTATCTTGTTTGTCGAAGGTTACATGTGGTTATCTTGTTTGTCGAATGTTACATGTGGTTATCTTGTTTGTCCAATGTTACATGTGCTTATCTTGTTTGTCGAATGTTACATGCGGTTATCTTGTTTGTCGAATGTTACATGTGGTCATCTTGTTTTTCGAATGTTACATTGCTTATCTTGTTTGTCGAAGGTTACATGTGGTTATCTTGTTTGTCGAATGTTACATGTGCTTATCTTGTTTGTCGAAGGTTACATGTGGTTATCTTGTTTGTCGAATGTTACATGTGGTTTTCTTGTTTGTCAAATGTTACATGTGCTTATCTTGTTTGTCGAATGTTACATGCGGTTATCTTGTTTGTCGAATGTTACATGTGGTCATCTTGTTTTTCGAATGTTACATTGCTTATCTTGTTTGTCGAAGGTTACATGTGGTTATCTTGTTTTTCGAATGTTACATTGCTTATCTTGTTTGTCGAAGGTTACATGTGGTTATCTTGTTTGTCGAATGTTACATGTGCTTATCTTCTTTGTCGAAGGTTACATGCGGTTACCTTGTTTGTCGAATGTTACATGTGGTTATCTTGTTTGTCCAATGTTACATGTGCTTATCTTGTTTGTCGAAGGTTACATGTGGTTATCTTGTTTGTCGAATGTTACATGTGCTTATCTTGTTTGTCGAAGGTTACATGTGCTTATCTTGTTTGTCGAAGTTACATGCGGTTATCATGTTTGTCGAATGTCACATGTGGTTATCTTGTTTTTCGAATATTACATGTGCTTAACTTGTTTGTAGAATATTACATGTGGTTATCTTGTTTGTCGAATGTTACATGTGCTTATTTTGTTTATCGAATGTAACATGTGCTTATCATGTTTGTGGAATATAACATGTGGTTACCATGTTTGTCAAAGGTTACATTTGGGCATCTTATGAGCCGAACGTTACATGCTTTCCGTCGAAGGTTACATGTGGTCAACTTATTTGGCGAAGCTTACATGTGGTCAACTTATTTGTCGAATGTTACATGTGCTCATCTTGTTTGCCGAATGTTACATGTGCTTATTATATTTGTGGAATGTTACATGTGCTTATCTTGTTTGTCGAGTGTTACATGTGCTTATCTTGTTTGTCGAATGTTTCATGTGCTCATCTTGTTTGTCGAATGTTACATGTGATTATCTTGTTGTCGAAGGTTACATGCGGTTATCATGGTAGTCGCATGTTTTAAGTGCTTATCTTGTTTGCCGAATGTTACATGTGCTTATCTTGTTTGTCGAATGTTACATGTGCTCATCTTGTTTGTCGAATGTTACATGTGCTTATCTTGTTTGTCGAATGTTACATGTGCTTATCTTTTTTGTCGAATGTTACATGTGCTCATCTTCTTTGTCGAAGGTTACATGCGGTTATCATGTTTGTCGAATGTTACATGCGGTTATCTTGTTTGTCGAATGTTACATGCGGTTTTCTTGTTTGTCGAATATTACATGTGCTTATCTTGTTTGTCGAATGTTACATGCGGTTTTCTTGTTTGTCGAATGTTACATGTGGTCATCTTGTTTGTCGAATGTTACATGTGGTTATCTTGTTTGTCGAATGTTGTATGTGCTTATCTTGTTTGTCGAATGTTACATGTCGTCATCTTGTTTGTAGAATGTTACATGTGCTTATCTTGTTTGTAGTAGTTACATGCGGTTATCATGTTTGTCGAATGTCACATGTGGTCATCTTGTTTGTCTAATGTTACATGTGGTCATCTTGTTTGTCGAATGTTACATGTGCTTATCTTGTTTGTCGAATGTTACATGTGCTCATCTTGTTTGTCGAAGGTTACATGTGGTTATCTTGTTTGTAGAATGTTACATGTGGTTATCTTGTTTGTCGAAGGTTACATGTGCTTATTTTGTTTATCGAATGTAACATGTGCTTATCATGTTTGTGGAATATAATATGTGGTTACCATGTTTGTCAAAGGTTACATTTGGGCATCTTATGAGCCGAAGGTTACATGCTTTCCGTCGAAGGTTACATGTGGTCAACTTATTTGGCGAAGCTTACATGTGGTCAACTTATTTGTCGAATGTTACATGTGTTCATCTTGTTTGTCGAATGTTACATGTGCTTATTATATTTGTGGAATGTTACATGTGCTTATCATGTTTGTCGAGTGTTACATGTGCTTATCTTGTTTGTCAAATGTTACATGTGCTCATCTTGTTTGTCGAATGTTACATGTGCTTATCTTGTTTGTCGAATGTTACATGTGCTTATCTTGTTTGTCGAATGTTACATGTGCTCATCTTGTTTGTCGAAGGTTACATGTGCTCATCTTTTTTGTCGAATGTTACATGTGCTTATCTTGTTTGTCGAATGTTAAATGTGCTTATCTTGTTTGTCGAATGTTACATGTGCTCATCTTTTTTGTCGAATGTTACATGTGCTCATCTTGTTTGTCGAAGGTTACATGCGGTTATCATGTTTGTCGAAGGTTACATGCGGTTATCTTGTTTGTCGAATGTTACATGCGGTTTTCTTGTTTGTCGAATGTTACATGTGCTTATCTTGTTTGTCGAATGTTACATGCGGTTATCTTGTTTGTCGAATGTTACATGTGGTCATCTTGTTTGTCGAATGTTACATGTGGTTATCTTGTTTGTCGAATGTTGTATGTGCTTATCTTGTTTGTCGAATGTTACATGTGGTCATCTTGTTTGTAAAATGTTACATGTGCTTATCTTGTTTGTAGTAGTTACATGCGGTTATCATGTTTGTCGAATGGCACATGTGGTCATCTTGTTTGTCGAATGTTACATGTGGTCATCTTGTTTGTCGAATGTTACATGTGCTTATCTTGTTTGTCGAATGTTACATGTGCTCATCTTGTTTGTCGAAGGTTACATGTGGTTTTCTTGTTTGTAGAATGTTGCATGTGGTTATCTTGTTTGTCGAAGGTTACATGTGCTTATTTTGTTTATCGAATGTAACATGTGCTTATCTCGTTTGTGGAATATAACATGTGGTTGTCATGTTTGTCAAAGGTTACATGTGGGCATCTTATTTGGCGAAGCTTACATGTGGTCAACTTTTTTTTTCGAATGTTACATGTGCTCATCTTGTTTATCGAATGTTACATGTGCTTATTATATTTGTCAAATATTACATGCGGTTATCTTGTTTGTCGAATGTTACATGTGCTTATTTTGTTTGTCGAATGTAACATGTGCTTATCATGTTTGTGGAATATAATATGTGGTCACCATGTTTGTCAAAGGTTACATTTGGGCATCTTATGAGCCGAAGGTTACATGTTTTCCGTCGAAGGTTACATGCGGTCAACTTATTTGGCGAAGCTTACATATGGTCAACTTATTTGTCGAATGTTACATGTGCTCATCTTGTTGTTCGAATGTTACATGTGCTTATTATATTTGTCGAATGTTACATGCGGTTATCATGTTTATCGAATGTTGCATGTGCTTATCTTGTTTGTCGAAGGTTACATGCGGTTATCATGTTTGTCGAATGTTACATGTGCTTATCTTGTTTAACGAATGTTACATGTGGTCATTTTATTGGATGAAGGTTAAATGTTGTCATCTTGTTTGTCGAATGTTATATGTGGTTATCTTGTTTGTCGAATGTTTCATGTGCTTATCTTGTTTGTCGAAGGTTACATGTGCTTTTCTTGTTTGTCGAGAGTTACATGTGCGAATCTTGTTTGTCGAATGTAACGTGTGCTTATCTTTTTTGTCGAATGCTACTTGTGCGTATCTTGTTTGTCGAAAGAAACATGTTGTTATCTGGTTTGTCGAATGTAACATGTTCTTATCATGTTTGTCGAAGGTAACATGTGGTAAACATATCTTGTCAGGAGTTTGTAACACTTGGTTTGGTCGTTGCCATAGGTTGTGATAGGTTGTGATATGTGGTTACCTTGTTTGTTTAGGGTAATGGTGTAAGTCGCAGAGACTGTTGTTGGCAAGAATGAAGGCCTCCAATACGTGTCAGTGTCATTGGCTGCCTGTCGGCGCCGCCTGTTGGGAGCAGGGCACTGGTCTGTGTAAGAGTCTCCGTTACCCAGATTGCCCTGAAACCAATTCATTAATGCAATCATTGTATATACGCCTGGTATATAAATAATTATCCAGTTAACATAAAACTGAAACTAGAGATGATGATGTGGAACACACACCGGGGATGTCAGACGACAACTTCAAATAAATGGGGTTAATTGATTTCAAATCATTTATCATACCGCCAAGCATATTGTCACCTTCTTTCTATTAATTTACTTTTGCTGTCCAGTTTGTGCCTCAAACCACTTAGAAGTTGTTTTCGGAATTGGTAATTATCAGAGCATCGACTTTGACCATAAACGTGGCAAAGTAATTGTTGCCCTTGGAGTCAACATTAGATGAACTTTCACAGTGAAACCAGTTGGCATTTAAACTACTTACAAAACACCGTTTGTCGTCGATACTTCTACAGTAAGCACATTTGCAGGTGACGACGGTGGTGAGATCTTCATCAATGGAGATCCGGGCGTATGAAACAGCCTCCACCGGCTTGGATCTGATACACAAAGAAAACAAACAAACGGAATCACATATTTTTTCATTGACGATTACCCTTTATTTTTTATTTGTTTAATACACAAATGCTCTGGGTATATCTTATAGAGTACCAAAGCAATCAATACAGAGGATAATTGTCTCTTTAAGTGTATAATCGCAATATCTTTCACCGAGTGAGCACCAAAAGTTATATTTCACGAGTGACGTATTTACTTGTGGTGTTTCCAAATTGAACTTGATTGCGATCATAAACTAAAATGGACATTGTTTTCTTCTTGTCTTTATATGCTTATATGCGATAGGACTAGGACAAATTTGTCCAAAGTTTTCTGGAATAAAGCGAAATAAATGTGAATGCATTTGTGGGATCCAGTTTACTTATACTAATGTGGCAACACATATAAATAATGTATCTCAAATTGCGCCTCTTTGTGTAGAACACGTTTGGTGGTCCTTCCGTAGTTATGGATGAACTCACAGTGGCTTGAATTTTGTAAATAAAATGGGATCATTGACTATTAATTTGTTGCAACTATGCCGTTTCTGCATAAAAAGGTTTGTTAAGATTAAATACATGTTATAATGAATTGTTAAATCTTAACCATTACACCTTCAAAACACGTTCTTAGTTGTGATCACGTTTCGATTTTGGGATTGCTATTCAATAGGGCGTTAATAGGTCAAATCTTGCCGATTACACAACGAATCAATGTATAAAATAGTAGTCGAAAATATATTGATATAATGATTCCGTCTTTGACGGCTTTAGCAGAAACGATGAGTAAATTGGTTGTGCTACTTAATGCAAATGTAATTGGTTACCTCCATGTGGACTCACACTTCGAGCAACTTGGTTACCTCCATGTGGACTCACACTTCGAGCAACTTGGTTACCTCCATGTGGACTCACACTTTGAGCAACTTGGTTACCTCCATGTGGACTCACACTTCGAGCAACTTGGTTGCCTCCATGTGGACTCACACTTCGAGCAATTTGGTTGCCTCCATGTGGACTGACACTTCGAGCAACTTGGTTGCCTCCATGTGGACTCACACTTCGAACAACTAGATTACCTCCATGTGGACTCACACGACTCACACTTCGCGCAACTAGGATACCTCCATGTGGACTCACACTTCGCGCAACTAGAATACCTCCATGTGGACTCACACTTCGAGCAACTTGGTTACCTCCATGTGGACTCACACTTCGTGCAACTAGAATACCTCCATGTGGACTCACACTTCGAGCAACTTGGTTGCCTCCATGTGGACTGACACTTCGAGCAACTTGGTTACCTCCATGTGGACTCACACTTCGTGCAACTAGAATACCTCCATGTGGACTCACACTTTGAGCAACTAGGATAATTAATTTCAAACATAACTATTGAGTACCTGTGAGAATTTGGAACCTCCAAGTATGACTTAGCAGTGAGTCCTGCAGCGTACTGGAATGTGAAGTCATCCCACTGCAAGAACGGAGAGTTGCCTAACCCACACCTGAAATCACCAATACAAATTGTATTACTAATATATGAGCTCTAAGTTAAGCAAGAAATACAATCGAGTCTTGAATTGACATCCTAGTTCAAATTATGTGATTTTTATACGCCCGAAGAGTCGTATTATGTTATGGCCTCCATCGTCTGTCCGTCTGTCTGTCCGTCTGTCCGTCCGTTAGCAATTCCGTGTCCGGGTCATAACTTGGTAACTAATAAAGCGATTTTCAAATAACTTTATACAAATCATCACTACATGAAAAGGATGTGTCGCGCGCAATTTCCAGGTCCATACCTCAAAGACTAGAATCACCATGGGGTTGCGTTAGCAAATCCGTGTCCGGGCCACAACTTGGTCACTAATAAAGTCATTTTCAAATAACTTTATACAAAGCAGCATTACATTAAAAGGATGTGTCGCGCGTAATTTCCAGGTTCATACCTCAAACACTAGAATCACCATGTGTGTGAGTGGGGGGGGGGGGGGGGCGTTAGCAATTCCATGTCGAGGCCATAACTGGGTTACTACTAAAGCAATTTTCAAATAACTTAATACAAATCATCTCTACATTAAAAGGATTTGTCAAGCATGCTTTCCAGGTCCGTACCTCAAAGGCTAATTTCACTGGGGGCGTTAGCAATTCCGTGTCCGGGTCATAACTTGGTAACTAATAAAGCGATTTTCAGTTACAACTTTATACAAATCATCACTACATTAAAAGGATGTGTCGCGCGCAATTTCCAGGTCCATACCTCAAAGACTAGAATCATCATGGGGTGCGTTAGCAAATCCGTGTCCGGGCCACAACTTGGTCACTAATAAAGTCATTTTCAAATAACTTTATACAAAGCATCATTACATTAAAAGGATGTGTCGCGCGTAATTTCCAGGTCCATACCTCAAACACTAGAATCACCATGGGGGGGCGTTAGCAATTCCATGTCGAGGCCATTACTGGGTTACTACTAAAGCAATTTTCAAATAACTTTATACAAATCATCTCTACATTAAAAGGATTTGTCAAGCATGCTTTCCAGGTCCGTACCTCAAAGGCTAATTTCACTGGGGGGGGGGGGCGTTAGCAATTCCGTTAGCAATTCCGTGTCCAGGCCACAACTTTGTGTTACTACTAATAAAGGAATTTTTAGAAAACGTGTCCTAGCCACAATTTCGTAACCAATAAAGCAATTTTAGATAACTTTATACAACTTATTGCTACATTAAAAGGATGTGTTGTGAGCACTTTCCAAGTCCTGCTACTTTTAAACTTAGTAAGCAGTATACCAGCATAACCTAAATGTTTATTAAGACCTCAAGCCGAATCTTCTTCGGGCGTATAATGCTCCGTTTCGCGGTGCTCTTGTTTATAATGTTATCGAAGAGCAGAATTTAAAGAAATGTAAATGAATTCGCACGTACCTGGTACAAATGCCATAACAAATTGATGACAATACTTATAATATTACCATGCTGTTACACCAATAGTGATTGCAGAATATGTTCGTGTTTATACATTTAAAGTTAGCTCAAAATCAATTTGCAAAATCCATATCATATGAATTTCGGTTAAATTAGATTTGGTCATGGTTAAAAATACGGATGGAATTACTGTATATATGACTTACAAGTGATTTATAAAGATTCGTTTATTTGAAGGAATGAGTTGACATAAAGGTGCGTATATGGTATGTACATTAGTCTACAAACAACTTAGGTGTGTGCATTTTTATACGGACCGATGACAATCGAGGATTTTTTTATTTTTATGTAGATTGATACTAAATAATGCACCAAAACCTAGTTGCAGAGAGTATATTTCAGTATATTTTTCACCAAGGCTTACTTGTTAAGCTTAGTAGTGTCAGTAGTAAAATATAGCATATTGGTGTTTGCTTTTCTTGTGGACCCATGCCAATCAAGGATTTTACAAATTTTATGTTCAAAAAGATCAGTGGCTGACGTACGTCCGCTCTATTTCCTTTAGATAGTCACAATGGAACTCTAAACATATACTAAGTGTTAAGTTTTTAATAGTTGTATCAGAATTTAGAAATATATTTTAAGTTCCAACCAGAAAACATAGAACATGCATTTAGACATATCGTATATTATTTCCAGTTGTAGAGGTCAAGGCGGAGAACTCATTTAGAAAAATCAAATTCAAATATCGACTCAAAATAAATTTTGAAATCAACAGAATGGAAAAGCAGTCTCGATGCCATTGATTTGACTGCCATCTCCGACAACAAACGACAAACTACCCACCCATCTTCGTCAGTGATGTCTGTAATCTCCGATGCACCGTTTCTAAATATAGTATTTCCAGTGGATAAAGGCCTCGATTGGCAATCATACAAGAACATCCCAAGTGGAGAGTAACCATCAGCTGAAAATCAAAGTTCTACTTTAGTGCATTCCTAACTAGACTTTATCTGAATAAAGCAGCATTACATAACGATGAGCCTGAAGGCCTGACCTAGAGCTTTAAGGTATAGACGTGGGTCTTCAACGCAAAGCCTCGTACTTGTGTACCGAACACATTTGCCTAGTAATTTAATAGTCCCTTCAGTGTATGACCAAATAACAGCCCGGGCAAGATCAACTATACCTCTATCTGCCTGTATTTAAAGCATTTTAAATGATTAAACTCGAAGTGTGACGGCAGGGTTGTGGGTCCTGCACACGACAAATCGCCTGTATGTACCGGAGGCACGGACTGATGATGCAATTTCATACCTACCTTAGAGGCCATAAAAGTGTTTGTTTGAGAGCAAATAAGCAATAAATCACAATAAAGTTCACCCGTCAACATCAAAAGTTAAGATTTCACTCAATATCGATATTGTTTTGGCATTCCATCCTGTGAAAATTGTGATGATGAATTGGGGTGCTGTTAAGAAGGGGTAATGTAGTGCGGTGATGTAATGCGGTGGTGTAGTCTGGTGGTATAGAGTGGTGGTGTATTGTGTGTGGTGGTGCATAGTTGTGGTGTAGTGTGGTGGTGCAGTGTGGTGGTGTAATGTGGTGATGTAGTATGGTGGTGTAGTGTGGTGGTGCAGTGTTGTGGTGTAGTGTGGTCGTGTAGTGTGGTGATGTAGTGTGGTGGTGTAGTGTAGTGTAGTGGTGTAGTGTTGTGGTGTAATATGGGGATGTTGTGTTGTGGTGTAGTGTGGTGATATAGTGTGGTGGTGTAGTGTGGTGGTGTAGTGTGGCAATGTAGTGCGGTGATGTAGTGTGGAGGTGTAGTGTGGTGATGAAGTGTGGTGGTGTAGTGTTGTGATGTAGTGTTGTGATGTAGTGTGGTGATGTAATGTGATGATGTAGTGTGGTGATGTAGTGTGGTGATGTTGTGTGGTGATGTAGTATTGGGATGTAGTGTGGGATGTAGTGTGGTGTTGTAGTGTGGTGATATAGTGTGGTGGTGTAGTGCGGTGATGTAGTGTGGTGATGTAGTGTGGTGATGTAGTGTGGTGGTGTAGTGTTGTGATGAAGAGTGGTGGTGTAGTGCGGTGGTGTAGTGTGGTGGTGCAGTGTTGTAGTGTAGTGTGGTGGTGTAGTGCGGTGATGTAGTGTGGTGGTGTAGTGTGGTGATGAAGTGTGGTGGTGTAGTGTTGTGATGTAGTGTTGTGATGTAGTGTGGTGATGTAATGTGGTGATGTAGTGTGGTGATGTAGTGTTGTGATGTAGTGTGGTGATGTAGTGTTGTGATGTAGTGTTGTGATGTAGTGTGGTGATGTAATGTGGTGATGTAGTGTGGTGATGTAGTGTGGTGATGTAGTGTTGTGATGTAGTGTGGTGATGTAATGTGGTGATGTTGTGTGGTGATGTAGTATTGGGATGTAGTGTGGGATGTAGTGTGGTGTTGTAGTGCGGTCATGTGGTGTGATAATGTAATGTGGTGGTGTAGTGTGGTGATGTAGTGTGGTGATGTAGTGTGGTGGTGTAGTGTGGTGGTGTAGTGTGGTGGTGTAGTGTGTTGTGGTGGTGTAGTGTTTTGGTGTAGTGTTTTGGTGGTGTATTGTTGTTGTGTAGTGTTGTGGTGTAGTGTGTTGGTGAAGTGTTGTGGTGTAATGTGTGGATGTATTGGTGGTGGTGGTGGTGGTGGTGGTGTAGTGTTGTGGTGTAGTGTGGTGGTGGTGGTGTAGTGTGGTGGTGTAGTGTGTTGGTGGTGTATTGTTGGGTGTAGTGTGGTGGTGTAGTGTGTTTGTGTAGTGTTGTGGTGTAATGTGTGGATGTATTGTGGGGATGTAGTGTTGTGGTGTAGTGTGGTGCTGGTGGTGGTGGTTGTGGTGGTGGTGGTGGTGGTGGTGGTGATGGTGGTGATGGTGTAGTGTTGTGGTGTAGTTTAGTGGTGGTTGTAGTGGTGTAGTGTTGTGGTGTAGTGTTTTGGTGGTGTATTGTTGTGGTGTAGTGTGGTGGTGTAGTGTTGTGGATGTAGTGTGGTGATGAGGTGTGGTTGTAATGCAGTGGGGTTGTGTAGTGTTGTGGTGTAGTGTGGGGATGTAGTGTGGTGATGTAATGTGGTGATGTAGTGTTGTGGTGTAGTGGACTGGTGTAGTGTTATGGTGTAATGTGGGGATGTATTGTGGTGATGTAGTGTGGTGATGTTGTGTGGTGATGTAGTATTGCGATGTAGTGTGGGATGTAGTGTGGTGTTGTAGTGCGGTCATGTAGTGTGATAATGTAATGTGGTGATGTAGTGTGGTGGTGTAGTGTGGTAGTGTAGTATGGTGGTGTAGTGTGGTGGTGTACTGTTTTGGTGTAGTATTTTGGTGGTTTAGTGTTGTTGTGTAGTGTTGTGGTTTAGTGGGGTGGTGTAGTGATGTGGTGTAATGTGAGATGTATTGTGGTGATGTAGTGTTGTGGTATAGTGTGTTGGTGTAGTGTTGTGGTGTAATGTGGGGTGTATTGTGGTGATGTAGTAGTGTGGAGTAGTGTGTTGGTGTAGTGTTGTGGTGTAGTATGGGATGTATTGTGGTGATGTTGTGTTGTGGTGTAGTGTGTTGGTGTAGTGTTGTGGTGTAATGTGGGATGTATTGTGGTGATGTAGTGTTGTGGTGTAGTGTGTTGGTGTAGTGTTG
The DNA here is from genome assembly GCF_026914265.1 of Mya arenaria. Lineage (NCBI taxonomy): Eukaryota > Metazoa > Mollusca > Bivalvia > Myida > Myidae > Mya > Mya arenaria. The sequence goes on along the minus strand of NC_069131.1, from coordinate 46,728,394 downwards.
TGGTGTAATGTGGGGATGTATTGTGGTGATGTAGTGGTGTGGTGTAGTGTGTTGGTGTATTGTTGTGGTGTAGTGTGGGGATGTATTGTGGTGATGTAGTGTTGTGGGGTAGTGTTGTGGGGTAGTGTTGTGGTGTAATGTGGGATGTATTGTGGTGATGTAGTGTTGTGGTGTAGTGTGATCTTTAACTGGAACAGTGTGATGCTCAGTATGGCTGTTATACACGATAAGTTTCATATCTTGCTCTTCATGTTTAAAAGAAGAGCATTAACACATTTCTCTAAAACAGAACATTTTAATCAATATAAATGATCACTGGTGATATTTTTAACTCCAATTTTAATACCCTTCGGTAAGTTTATATACGAAACCATAGGACACCATTGAACACATTTGGTAAGAAAATAATACGGATCCTACCAGTTCATGATAACAGGTGGGCCAGGTATTAGCTAGGGTATTGTTTTTTTAGTATCCAGGTCGGGGTGGAGCCATAAACACTTATTATATGCTTTACATTGGTGTATATTCACTTGATATAGATTTATCAAAATATAAATAAAAAAATAAAAATAATATTTTTCACTGTTTTGAAATTTTAGCCCATTCTCACGTCCAGATCAAACATTAGCACGCACATGGCTGGGAGAAAACGACGTCATTTCCGAAATTACGTTTATTTCGCATACAACATGGCGCGCTTTTCTGAAAACTGCGATACAATGTCATTTTTTTGTCCTCGTGAAATATGTCTGTTGGTTCTCACTCGGTGAAATATAGTGCGATCTTACACCGAAACAAATACTTATCATCTATATACCCATCAGGGGTGGTAAACACATAACATTATATATGTTTTAGCATTCCGTACAGTTATTGCCTCCACTTATATCTAACTATCCTTAAATCAAAAATGAATTCATATTCGAACACGCACTTACCGAAGTATAAAGGCTGACCACCCTGATCGGCAATGGTAATAGATGCTTCAAACACCAAGGGTGTTCCTAATGGAATGGGGCCATTCACCTCATCTGCATCGGGAATAACCTCCAAATCGGCCCATTTACTTCGGTCAGTCGTATCATCGGCATCGTACACTGTCAAAACGGTAACGAATTGAAGTATAAGTCTGAGTTTTTGATCGAATATCCTCATCACTCTCATAATGCAATACAAAACAATAATAGCAAAGTGAACACAGAGCTTAGCCACAAAGACAAAAAGATAACATTCACAGGTTACGCAAATATGAAAATATATATTAACTTTTCCAAAACAATAGAAACTGCAGGGAGAAGCCCAGCAGCCAAACAGTGAGCCCGACTTCTGGTTGAAGACACAAGGGCCAATTAGAAACAAACACGAAACAAGACGGAAAAACATTACACGATAAGAAATATTGGTAAATGAGGATAAATGTCCAATGTAATGCGTAAAAAGCCACTTAAAAGCCTAGGCATTGTACACGACCACGAACTTTACGGGAAGAAAGTATACGGTAAATGTTCTTTCGATATTTTTATTGAAGGAGGGTAGGGAGTGTGTGGGAATCTCGCGTGACAAATATAATTCTACTATTATGCGAGTCTGCGCACCAAACGATGCTGAAATGTGTGTATTTGCGTAGTTGGCTTACCACTCTCTTGAGCTTCAAGAGCCCCTTTAATTGCCCCTGAATATCGCAAACCTATATCCGACCGATTATTGACTGTGATTTTCTTCGTGTGTCGGCCTCCCCTGGCCTGTCCAAATCCCGCCTATCGGGAAAAAGCCGCTGTTTTATGCCTTATATATGCCCATCTGTATGATTCACAACGCATGCACAAGCTTGAAAGCTATAAAATATAAAAACAACTTGCCTTTAAAAGACACCTGGTAGGCTCGCCAGAGGTTAATCGATTCTGGATTCCTGAAAAGACATTCGCATTAAAATTAATCATTTAAAGTACTAAAATGAAGCGAATTCATTGTTGAAAATAATACGACGCGTCTTGTGGAGCAGTACTTGGCTTTTGACATGCAGAAATAGTCCGGGTTAAGACATATTTTCATTTCATGCAAACATTACGTGAGAGAAATGTTCAGTTGCAAACAAAATGGCAGATTTGAAAGTTAAGGTACAGATTATGGTACAAGCCTGATAATCGGACATTAAAACATGTAAACCTTTACTAACCCTAAAGTGTAGGTGAAATAATATTCATTAATCATTTGCAGTGTCAAAACACATTTGCTATGGATGGGGGTCTACATTCATAAATGTCAAATTTCAAGATTTTACTTATTGTGAGTTTACGATCATGTATATGTTAAACCAAACTACGATGCCAGTCATTTGCGTGGCGTATGTATCATTTAGGCGATATTTAGTGATAATTTGTTGCAAACATAATAATAAAATACACAATCTAGTCCGAATTGGCGGTTTAAAAGTAAAAATTAGGAAGAGCACCTTGTTAAGAAAGTGCAATCCAACCCTAACATTACGTATGAACATGTCTTATTACCGATGGAGTATGTTTATAAATACCGTCATTGATTAACCGTTTGGATAATAGCCGTATTTTTGTTAGACTACGTGTCGCAACGAACACACTACTAAATTACGTTGACACACGTTGACGTCTTACGACGGTGCATTTTTAGTGTTGATTTAATGAACGTCAAATCTAAAAAAGATATCTAGAGTAAATAAGTATGAACATGAGCAATATCTGAAAGCTAACAGATTATACAGTAGAACCCCGTTGGCTCGAATTCGCTTGGCTCGATTTCCTCGTTGGCTCGAACTGGATGCAAATGACATATTGCTTTAAACTGAAGGTAAGCATTGGTGAGGTGAAAGAGGACGGTTGTCTTCGCGTAGTGAGGTGTGAGAGGACGGTTGTCTTCGCGTAGTGAGGTGAAAGAGGACGGTTGTCTTCGCGTAGTGAGGTGAAAGAGGACGGTTGTCTTCGCGTGGTGAGGTGAAAGAGGACGGTTGTCTTCGCGTAGTGAGGTGTGAGAGGACGGTTGTCTTCGCGTAGTGAGGTGAAAGAGGACGGTTGTCTTCGTGTAGTGAGTTGAAAGAGGACGGTTGTCTTCGCGTGGTGAGGTGTGAGAGGACGGTTGTCTTCGCGTGGTGAGGTGTGAGAGGACGGTTGTCTTCGCGTGGTGTGGTGAAAGAGGACGGTTGTCTTCGCGTGGTGAGGTGTGAGAGGACGGTTGTCTTCGCTTGGTGAGGTGTGAGAGGATGGTTGTCTTCGCGTGGCGAGGTGTGAGAGGACGGTTGTCTTCGCATAGTGAGGTGTGAGAGGACGGTTGTCTTTGCGTAGTGAGGTGAAAAAGGACGGTTGTCTTCGCGTGTTGAGGTGTGAGAGGACGGTTCTCTTCGCGTGGTGAGGTGTGAGAGGACGGCTGTCTTCGCGTAGTGAGGTGAAAGAGGACGGTTGTCTTCGCGTGGTGAGGTGTGAGAGGACGGTTGTCTTCGCATAGTGAGGTGTGAGAGGACGGTTGTCTTTGCGTAGTGAGGTGAAAAAGGACGGTTCTCTTCGCGTGTTGAGGTGTGAGAGGACGGTTGTCTTGGCGTGGTCAGGTGTGAGAGGACGGTTGTCTTCGCGTAGTGAGGTGAAAGAGGATGGATGTCTTCGCGTGGTGAGGTGTGTGAGGACGGTTGTCTTCGCATAGTGAGGTGTGAGAGGACGGTTGTCTTTGCGTAGTGAGGTGAAAAAGGACGGTTGTCTTCGCGTGGTGAGGTGTGAGAGGACGGTTGTCTTCGCGTGGTGAGGTGAGAGAAGACGGTTGTTTTCGCGTGGTGAGGTGAGAGAGGACGGTTGTCTTCGCGTGGTGAGATGAGAGGGGACGATTGTCTTCGCGTAGTGAGGTGAGAGAGGACGGTTGTCTTCGCGTGGTGAGGTGAGAGAGGACGGTTGTCTTAGTGAGGTGAAAAAGGACGGTTGTCTTCGCGTGGTGAGGTGAAAGAGGACGGCTGTCTCCGCGTGGTGAGGTGAGAGAGGACGGTTGTCTTCGCGTAATGAGGTGAGAGAGGACGGTTGTCTTGGCGAAGTGAGGTGATAGAAGACGGTTGTCTTCGCGTGGTGAGGTTTGAGAGGACGGTTGTCTCAAAGATATGTATGTGAATATCCAAAGGTAATGGACCATTGGTTTGCTCTTGACTTTTTGCAAAACGTGTTATATTTTTTAATTCAAGCCTTATTTTTGTCTAAAACCAAAACTTACATAATGTCCGCATCAGTGGCGTCATCGGATTTTATGCAATTGTCAACGTCAAATTGAAACTTATAGAATCGGTCGTACTCGTGGTTCCTGTCAGCCTCAAGATAGCATACGGCGGCGTGTGTGATTTCACCCTGCAAGACATGACATTCTTCAATAATAGATACACGAATAACACATGGCATATATTTAGGAATATATTTTACTTTTGAGTGTTATGCCGATGAATGGCGCATGGTGTTTTAGAGTGATAATAATAACCTAATTATAAAGGACAAACGTTCAGTATTTACTGGGCCTGTATTCATCAAACATCTTATGTCATTTCTATTTTATTTAACATAAATAACTGAGTTTCATTAAACTCAAAGAAAATGGAGTATTTCTGATATTATGAAATTGTATGATCATTGAGATACCTCACTTAAGAAAATGAATATTGAAATGACTTAAGATGTTTTATGAAAACCGGCCCAGCTGGAGGTCATACGTTGAGATGACTTAAGATGTTTAATGAAAACCGGCCCAGCTGGAGGTCATACGTTGAGATGACTTAAGATGTTTTATGAAAACCGGCCCAGCTGGAGGTCATACGTTGAGATATGTGTGAATCAATTGATGCACTTGAAAAACAGACACTTAAATGTACAAGTACAAAATTGCTCTAGGAGACATCAAAAAAGGCTCGCTCAAAATCGATCCATACCAATGTACAGTTAGTGTTTTGTGAGGGGGCGAAATGGGCAGTATCAGTACTGACACATGGAAATTTTAATCAAGACAGACATACATACATACAGACAGACGTATATATAGACAGACAGGCATACTTACAGGCGCACAGACAGCCGCACGTACAGATGCACGTACAGACACACGAACAGACATACATACAGACAGACGCACAAACAGACGCTCAGCGAGACATAATAAAATATAATTTATAATACATTCAATATCTATAAAACATAGCAATGCGTATTTAAATTTGGTCCGGTCCGGCCAGTTTTTTTATACCAACACAAAATTAGGAAAATTTCGAACGATTTCCGTAACAGTTCGGAGATTCCCGTTGGTCCGGATTTGGTCCGGTCCGGCCAGTCTTTTATACCCAACCATTCTTTGCGCATGCTCAAAAATTGAAAGGAGTTTTTGAATTACATTATTTCTTTTCACCTTTTGCCAATTAGGTAAAAGAAAAACATTTTACAAAAGATAAATCGGAATCACCCTAACAGTAGTCAAAATAGTATCATTCTCTAATTCTTAATTTTCCACACCACTGTTCTGTGCATTCACTTACAATCGAAAGCCTTATGATGCAGATACTACCAGCTGCCCCGGGCTTACTTTAAATAGTTGCCTGTGGCCTCAGCTTGGTAAAATCAGTCTATTAAAAATTGTATAATCCTGGTGGATTTTTAGCTTCGATAAAAGTTATGTTGAAATATCTTCGATATTATTAATAGTGTTGTATTATGTCGCATGATGTGATAAGCAGTCCATAAAAAGTTGTATTTTTTTCCGGGTCAGAATGAGATGTCATCGATTATTCCATAATGGCAAAAATTCTGATTAAGTTTCATAAAAAAATGGAGTGAATTTTTTGCTTTGGTTGTTCCCAAATCTTCCCTAAGATTTTATCTAATGACCTAGTTTTTTACCCCATGATATTTACTTTGACAGTATCCCAATAATAAATCAACGGGAACATTCGGACCACAGTTTGAGCAACGTCTAACAAATCAGTGCCAATATTTGTTTCCGGACCTTTTCAAGATTTGACATAGTCTCTGACCACGTGTGACCCATTATAACCTAGTCAATGGTCAAAGCTGTCGAGATGTCATCAAGATAATCGAGATTATTCTGACCAAGTTTGAATACGATATGACCAATCATTACCATAGTATGCTTAAAGACAAACAAATCTTAGATTTAAAAATAATAGTTTGTTATCACATGTGACCCAGTTTTAAATTTTAAATGTATTTACCTAGTTTGTCACCCCATGGGACCCACTTTAACAAGCGGTCGCGATTCAAGATATGATTCGTTCAATCCCTACCAAGGTATGGTTTCGGACGGACGGAAGGAGGTCAGGGCAGGGCGGATGGATGGATGGAAGGACGGAATGAAGGACAGAAAGACGACGCCAAAAACATAGTCCCTTACCAACATCTTATGTTCGGCGGATGATAACAACAAAACAACTGTGACCTTGACCTATAGAAGGTGATTTCGGCATTTCGTCTGAACGAGATGAATATTTGACACGATAATCATAACAATCTTTGAATTTTGACAACAATAAAGTTTCTATCGTTGTCATGATTGACCTCAGTGCAGCTTTTGATACAATGGATATTCCATTGTACTTCGAATTCTTCAGGAATACTTTGGTGGTATTAAAGGTATTCCTTTGAACTGGATAAATTCCTATTTAACTGAAAGGACAATGAAAGTTATTGTTGAGAACGCATCTTCCAACACAGAACAGCTGCAATTCGGTGTACCACAGGGGTCCTGTGCAGGCCCAGTTATTTTTACCATGCATATTGCTGCTCAGAACAATGTTGTACAAAAATACCCAGCTGGACTTTATGGGTATGCTGATGATCATAAAATTGCTTTCAGAATTCAAGCTGAAAATGCACAAAATGAGGAAAATGTGCTTGAACAGCTAAATGATTGTCTCAATGATATAATTGTGTGGATGACAAATTTTCAGTTGAAAATGAATAACTCAAAAACAGAAATTATCATGTATGGCACTAAACATCAGCTAGCAAAACTTATCATTTCAAGTGTGAGTGGTGGTGGATCTTCAGTAAAATGTGTTAATAATGTCAGATATTTGGGTGTACATATGGAAAGTACTCTTAATTTTGACATGCATATCAGAAAGAAATGTCAGATTGCGCATGCTCAGCTTAGAAATCTGAAAGAAATTCGTAAACACCTTTCACAAAAATCAACAAAGATAATGGTGAACGGGCTTATTCATTCTCATATTGACTTTTGCAATGGATTATTTACGGAAATCCCTGCCTATCAGATTAACAGACTTCAGAAAGTTCAGAACCAAGCAGCAAGAGTTGTGACCAACACACCATACGGTCATCCAACTACCGAAGTCCTCAAATCCCTTCACTGGCTACCTGTGAGGGCAAGAATTATGTTTAAAATTCTTGTCATTGTGTTCCGTATTGTGCAGGGAACAGCTCCATCTTATTTGATGTCTTTGTTAAACCGTGTTTAGGGAAATACAGACTAAGATCTTCTGATGACTATCAATTTATTGTTCCAAGAACCAGAACCAGAATTGCTGACAGATCTCTTGCTGTGGTTGGGCCAAAATGGTGGAATGCTCTTCTTAGAGACATAAAACACAATAAAAGTGAACCTACTTTTAGAAAGGAACTGAACACTTATTTGTTTGGACTGTTTTATAATTAAAGAGTTATACCTACCCCTTGAAGTGTCGCATGTGTTTTATTGATAAGCCACGGGAGTAGCTTATAAATACTTTGTACTGTTTTGTTGAATATTTACCATGTAACTTGTTGGACCGATTTAATGAATTTTGTCATTAAACCTGCCTTTTAATTTTTTTTATAAAAATTGAATGTGGACGTTCATATTTATATAAAGAAGTTGACATTAAACAGAGGTAGATAGATAAAAAAGATACCTCCAATCTGAAAGCTGTGCGGGAAAATGACGTCACTCTATTGCATTATGGGACAATTTGGTTAAATTTACCCAGGTAAATTTACCGCCTTGGTAATTTCTTTTATACAACGTATTTACCGCCATGGTAATATTACCACGGAATTTACCGGTGGTTTTACTTACCGAGGTAATTATTTACCAGTGTTTATACAATTGGCTGCAGATTTTATGTGTAAATGACTGTATATAGCCTTGTGTAAAATAGCGCATGAACTGTGTCGAATATTGAATTATACTTTTTGCGCTATACAAATGTATTTGTATTTGTATTTGTAATGTAAGCGATAAAGAACGTATTTTAGAACTCAAAAGTATACATTATATAACAATATGGCTTGAGCGGTTGACCCACTTTTAATTGTGACCCTGATATTTAGCCGCCATGCTTGGAATGGTGGCTCTGCATGGTTTATCCAAATGCAGAACGTTTTACTGAAGTTTCATGAATATAATTGTCTTTTGGAGATATGGAGCAAACAAGAAACTTGTGGCTTGAAGTTTTAAAATAGAACTGTGACATTGACCTTGAGCCCGCGCTCCTGGAGTGTTGGTTCTGCATGTCGAGTAAATGTGGCACAAGGTCTATGACATTGCCAACGACCAAGACTATGACACTACCAACGATGACGACCAAGTCGATGTCACTACCAACGATGACGACCAAGTCTATGACACTACCGACGACGAAGACCAAGACCTTGACACTACCAATGACGACCAAGACTATGACACTGCCAACGACGACGACCAAGACTATGACACTACTAACAACGACGACCAGGTCTATGATACTACCAATGACGACGACCAAGTCCATGACACTACCAACGACGACGACCAAGACTATGACACTACCAAAACGACGACCAAGACTATGACACTACCAACAACGATGACCAAGACTATGACACTACAAACAACGACGACCAAGACTATGACACTACCAACAACGACGACCAAGTCGATCTAACTACAAACGATGACGACCAAGTCTTTGACACTACCAAAGACGACAACCAAGACTATGACACTTTCACCGACGACGACCAAGACTATGATACTACCAACGACGAAGACCAAGTCCATGACATTACCAACGACGATGACCAAGTCCATGACACTACCAAAGACGACGACCAAGTCGATCTAACTACAAACGATGACGACCAAGTCTTTGACACTACCAAAGACGACAACCAAGACTATAACACTTTCACCGACGACGACCAAGACTATGACACTTTCACCGACGACGACCAAGACTATGATACTACCAACGACGAAGACCAAGTCCATGACATTACCAACGACGAAGACCAAGTCCATGATATTACCAACGACGACGACCAAGTGCATGACACTACCAACGACGACGACCACAACTTTTACACTACCAACGACGACGACCAAGTCCATGACACTACCAACGACGACGGCCAAGCCATGACACTAACAACGACGACGACCACGACTATGACACTACCAACGACGACGTCCAAGACTATGACACTACCAACGACGACGACCATGTCGATCACACTACAAACGATGACGACCAAGTGCATGACACTACCAACGATGACGGCCAAGTCCATGACACTACCAAAGACGACGACCAAGACTATGACACTTCCACCAACGACGACCAAGACTATGATACTACCAACGACGAAGACCAAGTCCATGACATTACCAACGACGATGACCAAGTCCATGACAATACCAACGACGATAAACAAGTCCATGACACTAACAACGACGACGACCACGACTATGACACTACCAACGACGACGACCAAGTCCATGACACAACCAAGAAGCATATGACACTACCTCGACAATAAAAAAAAACAACGAGCTACGGTAAAAAGAATGAAAAACGTACAGTTTCGATGCCATATAAACAGGTATTTCACTCGTGATCACAGAACGTCATATATATTATATTACTCGTGGCTACGTCAATGCTTATTCAATGCCAACTGTTTTTGTGTTTCTGAGATCCTTCGGTGCAATAAAAAAGCTTTTGAAATATAGTCAACTAGTTAAACAAAAATCCTCTATCTCTTACATTTGCGAGTGCATCATCACGGCCCCCGCAATCAGTATTGACGCTGCCCCCGGAATCTACTATCTTCGTGATTCCAGTTTGAATATAATACAGCGTCTGGTGATTGATCTTATCCCATTCTGGGTCGGAAACACCTGGTACGGTGGCCCTGAGCCGAGAGAACGAAGGGCCTTCTCCGCTACATGTACTCAATTCGGCATTGGTTAAGTCCGCAACTTCCATATCAGCGTCTACTTTCCCTCGGCTTACCATGTCGCATTTAAAACTAAAATAGAAATCATAACCTGATTTGAGTAGCTAGTATGTATCACAATTACATGTATCAAGTATTTATCAGAAATAGGCACCATGTTTATTGAATAGCCAGTATGTATTTTGAATAGCCAGTATGTATCTTGAATAGCCAGTATGTAACTTGGATTGCCAGTATTTATCTTGAATAGCCAGTATTTATCTTGAATGGCCAGTATTTATCTTAAATAACCAGTATTCATATTGAATAGCCAGTATTTATCTTGAATAGCCAGTATTTATCTTGAATAGCCAGTATTTATCTTGAATGGCAAGTATTTATCTTGAATAGCCAGTATTTATCTTGAATGGCAAGTATTTATCTTGAATAGCCAGTATTTATCTTGAATAGCCAGTATTTATCTTGAATGGCAAGTATTGATCTTGAATAGCCAGTATTTATCTTGAATGGCAAGTATTTATCTTGAATAGCCAGTATTTATCTTGAATGGCCAGTATGAATCACACTTCAATAGTACATCAAACATGAGCACTGCTTCAGATCAAAGCGATTTCAAAAGAAAACTGGTCCGATTATGTAATTGCTCGAAAGGAGTAAGGCGTACTTTTTAGATTTAGAATATTATTTTTCAAGAATGTTTTATAAAGTCTTAAAGCATACACAATCATGACACATTAATGACTGAATAACTATGCATATTCTGTGCATAATCCTATTTTCTGCATAAAGAATAGGAAGCAAGGAGAAATAGCGTCCTATTAATATATATTTAAACAGAATCAATTGCACATCCAGCTGTTTATTTTGACAACAGTTCTAGAGTACATGCCGAAATAAGAATTAGAGGCGAAAACTTGCCTTTGGCCCTACGTATACAAATAAAGTAACATCGCTAAAGGATCTATGCAAACCAAATGTGTTGAACGTACAGAATGTTTAATTGTAATATTGTAAGTGATGACTGATGATCCTGTAGTAGGCAGAATTTAACTCAATACTATGGAACGCCGGCACTGTCTTTTCACATAATATAATAAAGTATGGACATAATATAATAAAGTATGCACATAACGTAATAAAATGTCTACATGATATAAAGATGTATCCGCATAATATAATAAAACCTGTCATAATATAAGTACAAAACCACAACATATAAAGATAAACTGACATAACATAACTATGTTTGTACACCATGTAAAGCACTTGGTACATAATGTAATAAGAAACAAACACAATAATAATGTTTTTGGACTACGAAAGACAGTGCCACCGTTCCATACAATACACTCTTTACAGTTTTTGACAATGTCAATAAAGCGAACAATGTCAAAAATCATCAATTTATGCATATACATGTACTAGTGAAATGTATGTAAACAGTAATACTTGTCCAAATAATTATCGTTGACGAATTATTGTTACGACTTTTAATATGGCAAATCCTTCACGTCCTTAGGGATTAGAAGAACCCCTTTTTACACGTCTATTATTTTAGACTTATGCACCAGTCAATTGTAACCATGGCCCCCAGGTCCGGGGGTATACCGGGGATAGCCGAGGAATGAGCCGTGTTTTTACCTTTTAGGTGGTCACACAGTGCCGGGTGAATGCGGTGGTTTTGTCTTCGCTTTAAATATAGCTGGGAATAGGCCTTACCTTGGGTCCCTGGGGTGCGGGGACATTTGGCGAGGATTTTACCATCTGTTTGTCCCCGCAGGGCGGGGATTTTAGCCGGGGTCGGCTGGACCGAAAGTCAAAGTCCCCGCTATTCCCCGGACCTGGTGGGGCCGTGGTTACAATTGAATGGTGCATAAAAGTTATACATACATATAGCGCTGTGAATATAAGCAAGCATTGTAACGTAGGATGTCGGCCTCATTGTCAATGTAGAACCGTCCTATTTCAGTCATTGATTTCAACATACATTGTACTATTCATAGTCTATCGAGTGACCAGTTGTATTTTTTTCTCCGGTGTGTGCTTTTTCAGCATAGTATTTGCATCTTTGTAATCACTTCGAAACATTTAATACTTTTGAATAACTATAGTACACGCAAAAAATAACGCAAGTACCCGAGGAAACGGAATAAAAATAAGCACTCCAACAACCTGGAGCTTCCGCATGTAGCGTGAACTTCTGAATTTCTTCACAACAATCCATACAGCAAATTGTTGTTGGCCTGTTTTAACTAAATGGTGTTTATTTCATTAAATTGGACAATCTTACCTTACTCCCGGGATGTACATCTGCCGAGCGAGATCGACTCTATTGTTAAAATGACGAAACGCCGTCCGGTTTCTACTGGTCATAATCAAGTTTCTCTGGTGACTTTGTTATGACTCTCCTCATAGACAGGAGTAAACATTGTTTTCTGAACCAAATTCAACGCACAGGGGCAGGTTGCGTTGTGTTGACACATCACGCCCCCGCCCGTTTTTTTCTATCAATTTTAGTAAGAATATGATGTGGTAACTGTAACTTATGATACTTGGCAAAAAATTTATATATATATATATATATTCTATTATCTTTGACGACATTTGACTTCCATTTCACCTGTATCGTGATAGATATATTGTTTCTCTTAAGCAAACGTGTTGAAATGATGATGCAATAGCGGGATAATGCATTTTAGTCTGGAAAATTTCGGTGAAATTAGCGGGTAGTTGGTTCGTCGAGTAACATGTTTTAGGAAATTTGGGTTTGAAATTGCATTTGTTTTCGTTAAAACTGTACATTTTCTTAAAGATTGACACTAACTCTACAAGGTAAGTCCAATATTGTAAAGTTTGATTAGGATTTGATAAAGTTATGGCCTCTAAAACAGGGTTATGTCGGCAAATATATGGAAAGTCAGGGTCAAGTCGTCACCCTTTACAATGATAATAGAATAAAAATTTAAAAAAAATAAAATATTGTTTTGCCAATTATCACAAGTTACAGTTACCACATCATATTCTTACTAAAATTAATAAAAAAAGGGGGGGGCGGGGGCGGGGGCGTGGTGTGTCAAAACAACGCATCCTGCCCCTGTGATTCAACGCAGCATTACTTCCAGTTGCTTTGTATGTACGTCAAGGGAGATTACTGCGCAGCAGCGAATTATAAAATTCGTTCAATGTGGTTTTCAAATGATAAAATCACCTACTTAATAAATTATCTTAGTTTCGCAATTTATGTGCACGATCTTGCATTCGTATATAAGCTTAACGATACGCTAAAGAGACATTGACATGAAGAGAAAATAATGAGAGAAACCCCTTCTGATTATCTGCAACATTCCGTATGTTCAACGCATTAGGTTTTCTTACCAAAATTCACACTCATTTGGAAATCATGTAAACTAAGATTTTAGCGTCACCTACAGTTGACGGTTGAGAACACAGTGATAGTTTTCTTACGCGATGCGATTTCCATTAGAGTCCTTGGTCTCGTCGACCTCGGTGACGAAGAAGAACACGCTGTACGTGTCAGAAGTCGTGTGGTGGACACATTCTGCGCTAGCTGAATTTAAAATACAAGATCTCCTCCAGATATATAGCATCAATAAATAAGAAACTAGTTTAGAAGTCAAGATCATTCAAACTCTTAAGATATTCCACATGTCATTGTTGTATAGTAGATTTAAAATAAGGAAGCCGGTCATAGTGGCGGTCATTCAAGGAAAGACTGTAATCGTTCGCAAACTGTTCGTGTATGGAAGGGATTATCCACCAGTTAATGCATGCTGCTTTATGACATTTCTCATTTTAAATTGCAAGTGCATTCGTCTAAATGGCAGGTGCCTTCGTGCATTTGCTTCATGCCTATTTGTTATTTACAAACGCATTTGTCGTATGTTGTTTAGACGTAAACACTAAGAAATAAAGTGAAGGCAACTTTAAGTTGTAAACATAGACAAATGCGTTTGTAAATAACAATACTATGAACTTGTACGTGCCGCAGGAAAATAGTTTTGCTATTCTTAAGTGGAAAAAACTGTCTCTAGGTATTAAAAAATCCAGAAACATGTATGCATTGAAGTATGGAGTAAAAGAATAATCGTGGTAACACGAATCTTACCTAGTTAACCAGGTAGTATGTTACTTACTAAAGTGGAGTTCGCGAACCATAACTAGATAACCAGTTAGTATGTTACTTACTGAAGTGGAGTTCGCGAACCATAACTAGATCACCAGTTAGTATGTTACTTACTAAAGTGGAGTTCGCGAACCATAACTAGATAACCAGTTAGTATGTTACTAAAGTGGAGTTCGCGAACCATAACTAGATCACCAGTTAGTATGTTACTTACTAAAGTGGAGTTCGCGAACCATAACTAGATCACCAGTTAGTATGTTACTTACTAAAGTGGAGTTCGCGAACCATAACTAGATAACCAGGTAGTATGTTACTTACTGAAGTGGAGTTCGCGAACCATAACTAGATCACCAGGTAGTATGTTACTTACTGAAGTGGAGTTCGCAAACCATAACTAGATCACCAGGTAGTATGTTACTTACTGAAGTGGAGTTCGCGAACCATAACTAGATCACCAGGTAGTATGTTACTTACTAAAGTGGAGTTCGCAAACCATAACTAGATCACCAGGTAGTATGTTACTTACTGAAGTGGAGTTCGCGAACCATAACTAGATCACCAGGTAGTATGTTACTTACTCAAGTGGAGTTCGCGAACCATAGCTAGATAACCAGGTAGTATGTTACTTACTAAAGTGGAGTTCGCGAACCATAACTAGATCACCAGGTAGTATGTTACTTACTAAAGTGGAGTTCGCGAACCATAACTAGATCACCAGTTAGTATGTTACTTACTAAAGTGGAGTTCGCGAACCATAACTAGATAACCAGTTAGTATGTTACTTACTGAAGTGGAGTTCGCGAACCATAACTAGATAACCAGTTAGTATGTTACTTACTAAAGTGGAGTTCGCGAACCATAACTAGATAACCAGTTAGTATGTTACTTACTAAAGTGGAGTTCGCGAACCATAACTAGATAAGCAGTTAGTATGTTACTTACTAAAGTGGAGTTCGCGAACCATAACTAGATCACCAGTTAGTATGTTATTTACTAAAGTGGAGTTCGCGAACCATAACTAGATCACCAGTTAGTATGTTACTTACTAAAGTGGAGTTCGCGAACCATAACTAGATCACCAGTTAGTATGTTACTTACTAAAGTGGAGTTCGCGAACCATAACTAGATAACCAGTTAGTATGTTACTTACTAAAGTGGAGTTCGCGAACCATAACTAGATAACCAGTTAGTATGTTACTTACTAAAGTGGAGTTCGCGAACCATAACTAGATAAGCAGTTAGTATGTTACTTACTAAAGTGGAGTTCGCGAACCATAACTAGATCACCAGTTAGTATGTTATTTACTAAAGTGGAGTTCGCGAACCATAACTAGATCACCAGTTAGTATGTTACTTACTAAAGTGGAGTTCGCGAACCATAACTAGATAACCAGTTAGTATGTTACTTACTGAAGTGGAGTTCGCGAACCATAACTAGATAACCAGTTAGTATGTTACTTACTGAAGTGGAGTTCGCAAACCATAACTAGATAACCAGTTAGTATGTTACTTACTGAAGTGGAGTTCGCGAACCATAACTAGATCATCAGTTAGTATGTTACTTACTGAAGTGGAGTTCGCAAACCATAACTAGATAACCAGTTAGTATGTTACTTACTGAAGTGGAGTTCGCGAACCATAACTAGATAACCAGTTAGTATGTTACTTACTGAAGTGGAGTTCGCGAACCATAACTAGATAACCAGGTAGTATGTTACTTACTGAAGTGGAGTTCGCGAACCATAACTAGATAACCAGGTAGTATGTTACTTACTGAAGTGGAGTTCGCGAACCATAACTAGATAACCAGTTAGTATGTTACTTACTGAAGTGGAGTTCGCGAACCATAACTAGATGACCAGTTAGTATGTTACTTACTAAAGTGGAGTTCGCGAACCATAACTAGATAACCAGTTAGTATGTTACTTACTCAAGTGGAGTTCGCGAACCATAACTGGATAACCAGTTAGTATGTTACTTACTGAAGTGGAGTTCGCGAACCATAACTAGATAACCAGATGGTATGTTACTTACTCAAGTGGAGTTCGCGAACCATAACTAGATCACCAGTTAGTATGTTACTTACTAAAGTGGAGTTCGCGAACCATAACTAGATAACCAGTTAGTATGCTACTTACTGAAGTGGAGTTCGCGAACCATAACTAGATAACCAGTTAGTATGTTACTTACTAAAGTGGAGTTCGCGAACCATAACTAGATAACCAGTTAGTATGTTACTTACTAAAGTGGAGTTCGCGAACCATAACTAGATAACCAGATACTGCTAGAAGCCAAAAGTGCTTTTATAGATAAGTAGTAACACGACTCTTATCTGGTTAGCCAGTTATAATGTCAGCTATTAAATGGAAATCGCAAACCTTAACTAGTTAACCTGTTAATGTTTTACAGCTAAAAAAGGTAATAGTTGGCAGTTCTGTGCACTTTCAAGCCTGTTTTTAGTCTTATGAGATTTATCTTACCAAAAAAAGTATCGCCCATATTAACTAGATTATTATCGCGAAAATTTATTTTAAGTGGTTAACACGAAACAATTTGCGAACGTTAACATGTTATCTAAAAGGCAGTTATATGCAGCCATAGAACTCCATGCTGAGGTGAGTTATTTTAAAAGTAAAATTAACCAAAGTAACCTTTCGACCCGGAAATTTGAGAACAAATATTTATGGAGTGAAAAGGCATCCAAATACATCAGAATATTAGACTTGTTCACGAAACAAGCAGATAATTAACCTATGTGTCGGTTTAATACCTTAATTTTTAAATTTCAAATACTCACCGAGTAATCGGCCGGGAGTACTGGAAGGCTAAAAAAAAAAAATCAATATATTTGCATACAGTACTATTCATTAGTAATAAAGGTATCCGGTATAAATGTACGCATGTTCAATATAAATAATGCTTAATTTAGATACTTGGTGACTCCAATTAATTTTGGCATCATTTAAAAACGGCATTGCTTGTTAAAAACTAATTTGTAGACTAAATACAGTGAAAAATAAATCATACATAAAGTTATTGCAGTGTGTGTTTTGTGCATTATTTCAGCTGGAATCGGACATGGAATGACTCACATTGCAATCTTTGAAGGCAAAAAATACTGGTTTTATTTCGGTATAAAAATATTCCACTTTCTTGTTCTGCACATAAAATCTTTCAATGACACCAATTGAAACGTGTTATGTTACCAAGTTTCCAAACAGGACAGAACATCAGCATGATCAGATACCTAGAGTAACCGATATCAATCTAATATAAGATATCAAACACAATATCACTACAAACGATTTGCAGAAAAAGCTGCCCACATTATCACCAAAAATCGCGACGTCCCGGGTTTTACTGTGGCATCATGGAGAAAAAAATCACGCATAAACATTTTAACTAAACTAACTAATTACTACGGAAGTTTTCAACAATCGAACGTTCATATAAACGCCTATTTCGCTATAACGCCCATTAACCTCACGTTAATTTATATATGCCAATCTTAGGCACAGTAGTTTGATAGGAATGAACTCCTGCTTTGGTGTCATGTGACCTGTAATCAATTCAGTGACATTTTCCCCAAAATATTCTTCTTCATAAGGTTTATCAAAAGAGTCACTACAGTTATTTTATCATGTATTTTGTATAGGTCATTTTACACCAAAGCAGTTCTTCCATCAAACTTTTGAGGGTTCAGACAGTCATATTTTGATTTCATAACCTTAAGCTTTAACGGAACACATAGACAATTATGTATTGAAGTACATTCCCCTTGTTCTGTTAATCAAGCGATCAAACTTGTATAAATACTAACATTCGGTTTCGATGTTGAATAGAAAGGGTTACCACCACCATAGCACACTTTGAGTACCGCCAGCAAAATTACTCCACCGAGTCTCAACAACATCTGAAATATACAAATACATTACAGATAATACACAAGAGACAACGACTGGCCCCACATGGCTCACATACTGTACAACTTGGGGGGTTTTCAGAGGCACACTAACCAAGATCCTGTCAAACGGCACACTAACCAATACCACCATCATCATCATCATCATCATCATCATCATCATCATCATTATTATTATTATTATTATTATTATTATTATTATTGTCATTATTAGCATCAATTCAATTGTCTTCATTGTCATCGTCAACAGCAGCAGTAGCAGCAGCAGCAGCAGCAGAAGCAGCAGCATGTTTTATTCATACAATAACTAACATCATTAGTTTCATTTTTTAGCATTATCCTCAAATTAATCAGCTACCGCATGTATCATATAAATACTGAAAGCTTCAATTTTCTCATTTGTATTTTTCAGTTGTTTTTGACTGTGGGTCATCTGTTATCTGCAAAACATAGTACATTATCGAAATGACGTGCAGCATTAATGATATTACAACTAGCTTATACTTACGACATAATCATTATGGAGGATATCTAAAGACAAATTTGATGATGATTTTTGTATTTTAAATGTACGTAAAGTTAGCGGCCTAGCGGCCTAGCGGTCTAGCGGCGTGAAGTAGGCGGCCTAGCGGCGTGAAGTTGGCGGCCTAAGCTGGCGGCCTAATTCTTTTTCTCTATTTCAAAGCAATTGTTAATGCGGTTTCTTTTGTTAAAAACAATGACAAATAAAAAAAATCATACAGTTACATAGCTGCCTTAAATTGTTTTCTATTCAGAGCATTTTTTTCTATACGTTTTATTTTATAACAATGATAAATTAACTGTTTTAATGCACAAACTATCAATCTGCAGTCGATCAAGCAGTTCAGCGGCCTAGCGGCGTGAAGTTAGCGGCCTGGCGGCCTAGCGGCCTAGCGGCCTAAATTTGAATCCTATTTCAAAGCATGTATACATGCATTTTCTTCTAAAACAATGACATATTAACTGTTTTTATGCACAAATTAACACCTTGAAGGGATAATCTTCTTTTTTTCAAAAAGTCGATCAAGCAGTCAGCTAATTCAAAGCATTAAGCATGCCTGTTCTTCTAAAACAATGATACATTTACTGATTTGATGCACAAATTATCACTCTGAAGCGTTTTCAACTTTTTTTCAAAAAAGTCGATCGAGCAGCGGCGTGAAGTTAGCGGCCTGGCGGCCTAGCGGCCTTAACTGTTTTCTATTTCAAGGTATGTATGCATGCCTTTTCTTCTTATACAATGATATATTAACTGTTTTTATGCCCAAATGAACACTCTTAAGCAATTATCTTTTTTTCAATATAGTCGATCAAACAGTTCAGCGGCCCAGCGGTGTGGAGTTAACGGCCTGGCGGCCTAGCGGCCTAAAATTGGTTTCTGTTTTAAACCATTTATACATGCCTTTTCTTCTAAAACATTGACAAATTTATGGTTTCTATTCACAAATCACCATCCTTTAGTGAATATCTGCATTTCCCCCAAAACTCGACCAAGCTGCCTAAACAATCCTAGCGAATATCAGCATTTTTTTGTATTTAGCAAAATTGTTAAACCATAGATTTATCATTGTTTTAAAAGAAAACGGATGTATACATATTTTGAAAAAGGAAACTATTTTAGGCCGCAAGCTTCACGCCGCTGGGCCGCTAGGCCGCTGAAACGCTCGATCGACTTTTTTGAAAAAAATGTTTATTATTGCTTAAGAGTGATAATTTGGGCATAAAAACAGTTAATAGATCATTGTTTTAGAATAAAATGCATGTATACACGCTTTGAAATAGGATACTATTTTAGGCCGCTAGGCCGTTAGGCCGCCAGGCCGCTAACTTCACGCCGCTAGGCCGCTAGGCCGCCAGGCCGCTAACTTCACGCCGCTAGGCCGCTAACTTCACGTACATGTATTTTAATCCATTACACGGAATATGACTGCAGTCAAAAACGTCGGGACAATATGTATGGTTGCTATGGAAATGAGTAATCTTATGGTTATAATATGCGAGAAAAAAAGATACGACAACGAAAATCTTTTAAATAAAAAAAAAGAAGTTTAAAAGAAATTAATATACATAGAAAACTCATTATTATTTTTTTATTTGCGTTAATGATTATTTCATTTAAAATAATTATTTCCGAAGACCCAACATCGCGCGATGCGCCTCTTATATTGATCATCTTTGACATACTAATATTCAGCAAATTATTTTTCAATATCATGTGGTCAACAGTTTTAACATTTTTCAAACAACCTTGAGTTGACCACAGTGTCAACAGTTACCAAACAACCTTGAGTTGACCACAGTGTCAACAGTTGCATAAACAACCTTGAGTTGACCACAGTGTCAACAGTTGCCAAACGGACTTGAGTTGACCACAGTGTCATCAGTTGCCAAACAACCTTGAGTTGACCACAGTGTCATCAGTTGCCAAACAACCTTGAGTTGACCACAGTGTCAACAGTTGCCAAACAAACTGGAGTTGACCACAGTGTCAACAGTTGCATAAACAACCTTGAGTTGACCACAGTGTCAACAGTTGCCAAACAAACTGGAGTTAACCACATTGTCATCAGTTGTCAAACGGACTTGAGTGGAACGCTTTCACAGTTTCTAAACTGCCTTGAATGGAGCACAGTTAAGCAGTTTCCAAACTGTCATGAATATACCATAATGGCATCAGTTTCAAATCTGCCTTGAATGGGTGACAGGTTTAACAGTTTCGAAAATAATTTGAGTGGATTGTTTCATGAGATCGCAAAAACCCTTCAGTGGACAAAAGCTTTAACAGTTCCTTAACTACCTTGAGTTAACAACGGTCTTAACAGTGTCCAACCTGCCTTAAGACGATCACAGTATCAACAGTTCCTTAACTACCTTGAGTTAACAACGGTCTTAACAGTGTCCAAACTGCCTTAAGACGATCACAGTATCAACAGTTTCTTAACTACATTGAGTTAACAACGGTCTTAACAGTGTCCAAACTGCCTTAAGACGATCACAGTATCAACAGTTTCTTAAATACATTGAGTTAACAACGGTCTTAACAGTGTCCAAACTGCCTTAAGACGATCACAGTATCAACAGTTTCTTAACTACATTGAGTTAACAACGGTCTTAACAGTGTCCAAACTGCCTTAAGACGATCACAGTATCAACAGTTTCTTAACTACATTGAGTTAACAACGGTCTTAACAGTGTCCAAACTGCCTTAAGACGATCACAGTATCAACAGTTTCTTAACTACATTGAGTTAACAACGGTCTTAACAGTGTCCAAACTGCCTTAAGACGATCACAGTATCAACAGTTCCTTAACTACATTGAGTGCACAGTTTCAACAGATACCAAACTGCCTTCATTGGAATAAAGCAAATTTCCAAACTGCCTTAAATGGATCGCAATATCAACAGTTTCCAAACTGCCTCGATAGTCCAGGGAATATAAACAATGGGGGGAAATACACAGAATAATTTTGGTGGATTTGTGACAAATCAGCTTAACATTCTAAAAGTATGAAACAACCAAATGATGCAAAACAGTTTCCATCATGCCTTGAGAGAAATGCATTATCAACAGTTTCTGGGCAGTTCCAACAGTTTCTAATCTGCATTTAGTTGATCGAACCTTTAGCAATTTGAAAACTGTTGTAAGCTTTCCTTGAGAAATACTATATATCAGAATGTCATATCATGTTATAATTTAAACTACAGCTACCACAAAGAAATATATTTATGTTAGAATTATTATCGAATTTAGAGGCAATGAATATTTAATGTAATCATTTTGAATTATGTGAACAAAAGTAAATATAGATTTTACAAAAATAAATCGCTTTCTACCTTTATAAAATCCTGAAACACGAGACTTGCGGAAATGTGCGGCTAAAATCTTCCAGTCCTCAATTGTCCGCGAGTGAGATGGAAGGGCGGAATAAACCAACAGCATCGAAGCGAACCAAACAATTTGTTTCAAAAATACATTAACCATGACGAAAAGCATTCAATCATGAGGCGGTTGCTTATCCAAGTATAAGATCAGGGTATTTAATTAGAAATGTTTGGTGTTTGTACCACGCTCTATCTTTATATTACAAATACTATATGAAAAGCATACTGTACATAACGTCTGTAAGTATTGAAAAAAGTTGGAAGTCGTTAAAGTAAGTGTTAAATAAAACATCAAACTTATCGTGTATGAGAATTCAATTAACATCCATGTATAAAATAATATTTAACGAAAATACATTCATATTGCCTAACCTTTTGTAACAGAAAATTAAAAACTTTATCATGATAGCTTATTTGCAAGCAAACACAAAAAGGGTGCTGAACATAATGTTCGACAATTTTTACCCATGTGCCTAAATAAAAAGTAAGGTGTTATTAGATTTAAATACGCAAAATATACATCAAACGTTAAAGCGAGTCATTGGAGCGAACTGAATTGCGATGGGTGTAACGCGAAAACCCGCTCCGCTCCTACGCTCTGACGCTCAGGTAAGTGTCTACATACCCTATATATCTGGCTTTTATGGTCTAAGTCATGCGTGTAGCTTTTTCACGCTCAACTTAGTAGCATTTTCTCTATCAACTTCTACCAAAAATAAGATTTTAATTTTAAGTGTATGTTTATCATAAATGTAAAAGGCAAACTGAGAAGCAAAAAGGGCGTGTTTTTTTAAGTTTCAATAAGTGATGAACTTGTCTAATGTTCTCAGTGATCAGGCATCATGGGGCATGCTGACCAAAGTTTCTCTTAATAATGTTAATTTGTCTTCTTTTCGAATACATTCGCCCCGAATTTAAAAAAAACGTATTCAGTTTGTTGTCTCGGCAAATGGATGAGGCTGAAACTCCCCTTTAGCACGCGGTATTCAGCGGCCTTTTAAAAAGAGTTCGGCAAAAGTTCGACGCTGTATGCAAAAACTCAATAGTTGCCATTATTCTGTACGCAGGTTCACTGTTTTCAATAAAATATCTGTCGGTGTACTCGAGAAGTTGCCAGTTAACATTCAAACAATAAGTTGATCATAAATTGCCAATCATATGGTACTATTTTGTAAAAGAAAATCATAGCGATGTCTGAATCTCGTCGAACTTCTCGAGAAATTCAATGTTTTGACAATTTTGATCATGATAACTTTTAAGAAGCAGTTTGTCGAATCGAATTAATGATGATAAGAAAACAACGTGATATTCCTCCTGCATTATTCTTCTATTCATAATCTATGAGCATCGTGTAAAATTAGATGCTCTTAATGGCACCGTCTTATCAAAACAAAGCAAGTTTTGGGGATTCATATTAAATAAAACCTAAACGTGTTTACGTAAATACGTGAAGCCTTTTACAAGGGCAGTAATGTCAGGTGCGTCCATGCTTCCCGGTTCATTGTTTTGAGAGGAAAACATCCTCGATTCGTTGAGTATTACCACTGTTTTATATATGTTTCAACGATAATTTTAAGAAACGAACTTGTGCACCGAATGAAGAGCAATTGCTCGTTTACGAAGACGCTTGCTTTAGATCAAAATAATGTCTGTATTAAAATATCTCGTGAAAACAATGCACGTTCTTACTAGGCTTCCCGACTCACTCAGTGCATTTTTTGCTTCAAAACAACTATTTAATACCGTTCTCTTGCGTACAAACCCACCCGATGCTTTGTTCTGGGCAATAACAGTATTGCTATTGTTTTCCGAATACAGACAGCCAATTTTGGAGTTAAATCGCCTCATTTACGAAAATGTTTGCTGGTTCATTCTGTACATTTTTAGAACCTAGGTTCATCCCAAATCTAGAAGATCTATGGCACACCGTATTTACCCGAATTACAAGTCGTTTTGTTTTAGTTTTTCACAAAAATTAATTTTGTTAATTATTTAATTAAATAAGAGGGTGTACATATATATAATTTATATTTTCGGGTAATAAAAGATGAAACGAAAAGAGAAATCAAACCTGAATCTAAATAGACAAAAAAACAAGAAGCTTAAATGGAGTCCAAATAAACGACATAATTAATGAACTCTGGATACTTGATGATAAAATCAAAATAGAGGTTCTTTATAAATTAAAGGGACTAAACACCAGATTGGCACCAAAAAGTTTTTTTCTGTAAAGAATTCAGGACAATTTTAAACAAATGTTTTACTCTTTCATATCGTAATTGTAGAAAAAAAAATCAAAACAAAAAATCGAGTTGGAGACGGGTTGGAACTGGTGTCGCCAAAATTGCAGTCCATTGTCCAAGGCTAAACCTAAACGGTGGTGGTATTAGTAGTTTATACTCCGGGTCCCGGCGTGAGCGCATTGAACGGTCCCAGAGTGACATTTCAACCACCTCACACTCATCCTGGGCAGAACCAGTACTAGGTGCCGTTACCTCTGCAAGGAACTGACAACTTCTGTACATGCCAGGGGCAGTGGTACAGTTCGAAAGGTCGTTAAAAGGATTTCATAACCAATCACAACAGAAGTGACCTGGTCCGCCCGGGATTCAGAGTCCAACGTTCTACCGATTGAGCAAACCGGGCGGACCAACCCTAAACGGTTGGAATATACCTTTAAGCTATATACCTAACTAGCCAATCACGCAATACGGGAATGAATTCCACTAGGTAGACATACCTAATTATCTTTTTTAATTGAAAAAAATAAGAAAAACTGCGAAAATTCAATTAATTTTGAACTATGTGGTACTTAAGTTAGTAAGCTTCAATACATTGTACAAATGGATACAAAGTTTATGTCAGGTTTCGACAATTTTCTCATTTTTTATGTCGCTATTTCATTGTATGGAGACGAGTGGAGCCCCTGTAAAAAGTGTTTATGTAATAATGTAAGGTAAAATTGTGGATTATTTAGGAAATAGCAATGAAAAGGAACTAAGAGTTTACCTTAAAGAGTGTACTATATGTTTACTTTGGCAATCCTGCAGGAAACAGTTAACAATTTAAGGTCTTAAATGTTGTAAGTTACACTTAAGTTGATAAAACTGTTTTATGTAAAGACAATTACGTGTAACCGCGTCTCGACTTATTATATAACCTCCAAAAATAATGACAGTTCTACTTTAAGTAGAGTGCCCTGTTAGTGTGTGTATACAACGTGATAAATAACGTCATAAACGCTACGTCCGAAAACAAAATTTTGCTTCGAATGAAGACTTTAAACAAAGATAACTTTCCTATTTCTTCACCATTTTATATGAAACATAGCGCAGCTACGCCGCTAACGGAGCCCCGCCTTCGGTCGTTTACCAGTGTTTGGTTGAGAGTTTAGTTTCTTAAAACACGTCGACAAAACTTTTCACAATACGGCCGTCTGACGGAGCACTGTCAAAGCATTATTTTGGAAACAGGTTTGTCGGAGCGTTTGTTGAAACTAATCACCTTAGCAAACTCCGGTAATACAAGGAAGGTGGGACTCCTTAGGTGGCATAGACTTCCCTGTGTTTCATTTAAAATGGTGTAGTGATTGAAAAGTTATCTTCGATTTACGTCTTCATTTTGAGCAAAATGTTGCCTTCCGACGTAGTATATATGACGTAATTTAACACGTGGTACACATACACTACATGTACAAAATTACCCTTCTTAGACGTTGTATAGTACATACTACATATACATGAATTTTTAAAAAAATCGACGGATTTTATTAGTTATTTTAATGTGCCATAGATCTTCCAGATTTGTGATGAACCTAGGTTCTAAAAATGTACAGAATGAACCAGCAAGCATTTTCGTAAATGAGGCGATTTAACTCCAAAATTGGCTGTCTGCATTCGGAAAACAATAACAATACTGTTATTGCCCAGAACAAAGCATCGGATGGGGTTTGTACGCAAGAGAACGGTATTAAATAGTTGTTTTGAAGCAAAATATGCACTGAGTGAGTCGGGAAGCCTAGTAAGAACGTGCATTGTTTTCACGAGATATTTTAATACAGACATTATTTTGATCTAAAGCAAGCGTCTTCGTAAACGAGCAATTGCTCTTCATTCGGTGCACAAGTTCGTTTCTAAAAATTATCGTTTAAACATACAGAAAACAGTGATAATACTCACCGAATCGAGGACGTTTTCCATTCAAAACAATGAAACGGGAAGCATGGACGCACCTGACATTACTGCCCTTGTTTTAAAGGCTTTAAGAAAGCTTTTGATTCTGTGGATCATAAAGTTACACAAATGCTTGAAGGCTTATACAATGTAACTAAAGCCAAACTATGGGTTTTTGCAGGTAGTACATCAAATGTCATTTAAAAGTACATGTAGGGTATAGAAACATATAAAAAAATGCTAGTGCAACATCGTTTGCTCTGAGAAAAATAAATATTATATTGCATATGGATAAGGAACCAATATAAAATGATACATTTATACAGTCTACAGTTAGGTAGTTGTCTTGCCGACAAGAAGACAATACTCCAGCTTTTGAACTTGAGAAAATATATGATTATAATTGTATGAACCTTGTAAAACAGCAATGGGGTCGGACACCACATCCCAGTAAACCACATCCCAGTCCAACACTATCATCTAAATCCAGCATGGCAGTACCGTCTGTTGAATTCATTTTTTTGTGCTGTATCGTGTTTTACAAATTTGAAGTCCTCAAACTTGCTAGATTATCTTCAAACTGTTACGTGATCTTAACAACAATACATTGCGATTGAGAATCTTTTTGTTTTCCCACATCCGCAAATTCAGTAGCATTCTGTTGTTTTTGGTGCTCTTACCAATGGTTGACAGATGATTTCAAGTGGCGTGTGGTCACTTTCTACCGAACGTTTCTGCCACACGCCACTTGAAATCATCTGTCAGAAAGACAATGACATGTACATGTCAGCCATATCTAAGCAAAGGTGATGCAACAAAGCTCGACAAAGTGTTGCTAACGGTTATAAAACAGAAAATGAAGGTCACATATGTGCGATATTTTTGGCAGTGTCCTAAGAGAGACAACTGTGAATTCATGACCAACGCTTGATGAAAGTCAGTGAACAAACACGCAATGGATGGGGGAACGCGCCATAAGAAACTAAGACCTATTTCTCAATTTGGAGCGAGCTGTCCATGCAAGATGGTATTCTCTTCCGTGTGAAAATATAATACAGAACATATGAAGGATTAATACGGTATTTGATGTTTCATGCCGACAGTGGTAACCAGGCATACGACTCGGCCAGGTACCCAACACGGCCGGGCGAGGGACATTGGTTAACGTCATACCGTCAGTGGTAACCAGGCATACAACTCGGCCATGCGAGGGACATTGGGCAGCGTCATACCGACACTGGTAGCTAGGCATACAACTCGTCCGGGCGAGGGACATTTCGGCAGCGTCATACCGACACTGGTAACCAGACATACAACTCGGCCGGGCGAGGGACATTGGACAGCGTCATTTCGACACTGGTAACCAGGCATACGACTCAGCCAGGCATACGACTCGGCCAGTCATACAACTCGGCCGGGCGAGGGACATTGGGCCGCGTCATACCGACAATGGTAGCCAGGCATACGACTCGGCCGGGCGAGGGTCAGCGTCATACCGACACTGGTAACCAGGCATACGAATCGGCCGGGTGAGGGACATTGGGCAGCGTCATACCGACAATGGTAACCAGGCATACGAATCGGCCGGCCGAGGGACATCGGGCAGCGTCATACCGACACTAGTAGCCAGGCATACGAATCGGTCTAGCGAGGGACATTGTGCAGCTTCATACCAACACTGGTAGCCAGGCATACATCTCGGCCGGGCGAGGGACATTGGGCAGCGTCATACCAACACTGGTATCTAGGCATACAACTCGGCCGGGCGAGGGACATTGGGCAGCATTGGGCAGCGTCATACCGACAGTGGTAAATAGCCATACAACTCGGCCGGGCGAGGGACATTGGGCAGCGTCATATCGACAGTGGTAACCAGATGTAACGGTCGGGAAGGTGAGGGAGGGAGATGACGTCCGGAAACGGTTTAATTCACACCGGCGCTGGCAACCACGGAAATGGACCGAACGGGTGAGGAATGTTAAGAAATAGTCAGTGTCACATCATTTTTGGTAACCAGATTTACGGGCCGGACGAGCGAGGGATGTTCTACAGTTATAAGCTTGATACAAGTGCTAACGACCGATCAGGCGATGAACTTTGGGCAGCGGTCAATGCCATACAGACAGGTCGTTAAGGAGAGGGACGCTGGACAGCGGTTGGCGTCAAAACGACGTTGGCCACTAGTGTTACGGGTCGGACAGGTGAAGGACGTATGGCAGGGGTCAGCGTCATACTGGCGCTGGCTACCAGATATACGGGTCGTCAAAACGACGCTGCCAAACGGGTGTACGGGCCGGCCGGTGAGCAACGTTGAACAACGTTGAACAACGGATTCCTGTGTCGGGACTGATTGCAAAATGCAATAACAAATACGCATTATTTTGAGTAAGTTGTCCTGACGGAAAAAACACTAACTCCGTCATTGTTTAATCTAATGGTTTTCAGGTTGT
The DNA here is from genome assembly GCF_026914265.1 of Mya arenaria. Classification (NCBI taxonomy): domain Eukaryota; kingdom Metazoa; phylum Mollusca; class Bivalvia; order Myida; family Myidae; genus Mya; species Mya arenaria. Next base: position 46,699,585 of record NC_069131.1, on the reverse strand, counting down.
TACATGTAGGTGTACTACGAGATTTTGCTTCTTGGGTTTGAGTGTCAACGTTAATACTGAAGAACTTGAAAAAGTGATCAACAGTAAAAAATGAGGGTTTATTCCATTCGAGTGTTCACTATATAGCGAAAACCCCGGGTCCGTTTTGTTGAAAATAGCACTGATTGAAAATGGTAACACACACAGAGTGCTTGGGGCGGTTTTTGGACTTATTGACATCGCGTTTACTTGACGTCGCGCGAAGTCAGTTTGTAATAGCTTTCAATGTTTTACCATGGTGGATCACCTGATCAAAATGGTCCAGCCAACATTATTATTGCAAAATAAAACAATAAAATATGATTGATATAAAACATCATCTAAGAACAAACAATTGAAAATCCTGATTTAAGAAAAAAGAAACGTCAAGATACAAAAAACGTATGTCTTACTCAAACTACTCGACAAATTTGGCCCAAATGCAACTCCATATTTCTCTTAATAAACTCACATTACATATCTGACATATACTGTACATCCTATAACTGACCTCATAATGTAGCTTTGTTTTGCAAATTGTTGTGTCCTGAATACCGTACTTCACAGATGGAGTAAATAATACCTTCACAAAAGCGATTGCCTTCAGTCAATATCGTAACATCTGAAAAAGAAGGGCTCGTACAGGAAATATGCCAAAAGAACTCACGTGATCCACCATGGTACAACATTGAAACATTGAAACCTATTCCAGGCTGAAGTCGACATCAAACTTGAAATGTACGGAAAAAAAACGGAAAAATCATTAATCTCAATCGACGCTACCTTCGCAAAAGCAAGCCCGGATACTACATTTCAGTCTTTCAGTGAGGAAACGGAAGAAGCTACAAAACGTGACCCTCCGTGTGAACAAGGCCAACCGAGTGAGCGTATACTGTACCATGACACTAAACAACCCGATCAGGCCGTAAAGTGCGGAAGCCGTCGAGATACATCGTCGGAATTACCCCCAGTACATGACAGTACCGTTGTTGCCGACGATGGCGAGATACGGTGACCTTGTCACTTGCTGATGTATATGTTATATTCATGTCTGACTTGATCATATTTATCGACTGTCACTTTAGTTTGTAAACTTCGAACTGAATGACACTCTTTTTAAACAATATTAAATAATACTTATATCAAGATTGAAAGATTTTTATCCTAATGTTCTAATAAACTGATTATTTCTATGATAACGAATACTGTTGTCAAACATAATAGACTAGTCAGGTTCTGATGACCCTCGTATCTCTCTTATATAGTTGTTTGATACCGTATTGTTACAATAATGTAACACAGACAAACGGATAGACCATTGTACACACATGGACAATTTAAAGTCAAATTGTCAGAAATGTCCTTGCCATAGCCATGATATACGGTGATCGGAGGCTCCCCGCTTAAAAGCCATATCAAGCTATTTATATTGATTGAAAATGTAAGTAATGCAAATGTCAGCTAACACCATCATACTCCCAGATGTCAGGGTTTTTTTTAAGTATAATCTATAGCATATTTAAGATGTGACATTAATTCATCAAAAGGTACATTCATAGACAGGTCTGCAAGTAAAGAAAAATAATGTTAAGAGACAGTTTTATCACAGATAAATTTTGTTTGCAGCTTCAGCCATATAAAAACTAACAAGGTTTAACATGAAGTTTGTGCATCCTAATACCGTCTATGACAGTGTGTCTGTGCGAGATCGACCAGCATGTGACCGTGACAAGGTGCTGGGTGGCACCAACATCCGAGCACTTTGCCTTTCAACTCATCCAGAGATTCCAGAAGCGTTTTTCCGTTACCTTGGATACGAGTGTCATTGAGGATATATTGTTTGTACATGTCACAGCGTTCTTCTACAGTCAGATTGTCGCCTCGCGCTTTAAATGGGTTACCCCACTTGCTACCAACGGCGCCGGGGACGTAAAGTGTCATGTCACGCCCTATGTACACGTGATTCGGATCACGTAGCCAATCCACGAGGTCATTGTACCCGATTTTTTTAATCTCAGCCTTTCTTACGTTGACAACAGAGATGCCAAAATTATTTCTTGTCGGTGATGCTAATGTAGAGAGGTCTGAGGTTACAAACTTAAATCCTTGCTCTGTTACAGCGGCGCCTTCAGTTGACGATTTTTCATGGTTAACAAAATCCCTATTTATGGGCAATGTCCCAAATCGACTATTTGGCCGTTTGCGTAAGTTACCCTTTCATCAGGCCACTTCGGGCTGCCGGTATTACACATAATGCGACTGCCAAGACCCATTCGGAAGATCGTATCCTGACGGCGATTCGGCGTTGGTGTGTACTGGCCTTGCTTTAGGAAGATCGGATCCTTGCAGCGATCCTGCATCTGCTAACTAATTACAAATCTTGTTTTGGCGATTAAAGGGCAAGACATGTGGCCATGCTGGACACGTCTTTGTTTTCGGCTTGGGGTGCTCTGTCGACCCTTCCCCAGACAGACACCAGCCTCGACATTCTGCGTTTGAGCGCCACTTTCCTGACTGAAATCATAACTTCATATAATTTTATGTAATTCTATGTATGCACTATGATATTGCTTAAAATCGGATAATTCATTAAACAAAATATATGGAAAAAAACATTAACAAGGACTACTGGTAATGAAAAAGGCTTATTTCATATCCCGACCACCGGATGGTGTTGGTTCATGAAGTCACGAACAATGTCACTTCTTGTATTTTTGTCACCCTCACCTTTTTTGGCAACAGAGTACTGTAAAGGTACACAATGTAGTATAATTGAGCTGGACTGTGCTGTTAGGGAGTGAGGAAGGGAGGAAAGGGGAAAGCGATTCAGGCAGGCAGGTAGAAAGGGGCAGGAAGGCAGGCAGGCAGGTAAGCAGACAGGCAGGTAAGCAGACAGAAAGAAAAAGAAGTAATCTGAATACAAATGGAACTACCCCTTTTATATATTTAATATGTTAAATAACAATAAAACGATAATAATAATAATAATAATAATAATAATAATAATAATAATAATGAAAATGAAAACAACAGCACTGCTGCTGCTAGTGCTACTACCACTAAATAGAGCTGTCACCTGACGCTCCCAATAGGTTTTGTCGGACGGATAGCCATTATTAGAGCACAAGAGATGTTTGTACAACAGCTATGTCCCCCTTATAGCAGGCAATTAGTCATTTCGCATCAAATTTTGAGATAATTTAGTGTCATAACCAACCTCTTTACCAAGTTTGAAAGCAGAGTGGGTCTCTTCATATTGATTGGACAAGAATTTTGTGCTTAAAAGGTCACTGAGACCTACTGACATCAAAATCAACAGGATCATCTGCGTGTTATGGCCTTTAAAGGGTCGTATGGCCAAACAGTCACTAGTTATCAATGGGACAAGCTCAAGAAGAAGAAGAAGAAGAATCGTTATATATTAGTTTGTGGGTTCGTTAAGAAACAGGCGATGTACATTTATGTACAGTTTATTTACATGGTATATATAGTGAACTAGCAGCTACAGGAAAATTAGCCCGGCAGATTAGTGAAAAAAGCGTTCACATTGTGGTACAAGCACCAAAATTGGCATGGAGACTCTTTTGGGCTTAATTATTCAGAAAATCCCATTAGCCACGAAAAATTCAAAATGGCCGCTATTTTTTTCAAAATGGCCGCCATTCAAGTTAATCATTACTGTTTTTATTATTCAACTTGACATGCATGACCAAACTAAACGGGTTTTGATCAGAAATTATTTTTTTATTGCATAGTTACAGAAATTAAAATTTACCAACATTAAAATATTGATTTCCCATGTAGTGATGTATATTTTTGTATTTATTTTATATGTGTTTCATTAAAAAATCATAAGCTTTGTTTCTATTTGTTCCTCTTTTTTGCTTTTATTTTCTCTTTAGTTTAAGAACTAGTCCTGACTTTGTATACATTCTAGCCTGCACAATTGCATTGACACAGAGCTGTACAAGGGAGTCTAAATCGATAACACTTGCACCTGCAACGACATTTAGTTGTATAGCCAAATTCGTAAGCTGTTGTCAACTCTGAGCTTTTGGTGGAAGTGCTGTCCAAAAGATTGGCCACATATCACCGTGCTGTTTCCAGTACATGTCAGCAGGGCTTTCGATTCCCATTTGACATATAGTTGATAGGCCCCATATCCAACCTGCTTAGTATGCAAGCACGCTTAACATGTTGAATAAGAGCATTGAAGGAATTGATTCATATGGCCTTTGTTTTTTAGCAAACAATGTCAGTCTTGCTTCGTCAATACTATCAGTGGCACTAGAACTATCATATAGTGACTACGAACCTTTCAAGAATATTAATATGATCCTTTTTGTCAATGTTGGTGAGTTTTATAAAAAACAACAACACAACAGTAGAAGCCTCAGGGCATACATTCCATGTTTGTCATGCACTCTATTTCCCTTTTCTACTATTATTTGGACACATCTTAACATAGTTATCCACCAGAAAGTTAAATAGTTCAATCTTAATGCATATTATCTCTCAAGACGCTACGGCAATATTGTGGGATTTTCCTTTTTCTGTCACTCTGCGTCTAGCACCTATGCCTCGAATTGTTCATGTGTAAGAACAACTACATGCTTGTACTTTTGAGACTACTTCTAGTGCTGCATACTAAGTCGATTTGTCAAAAATGATGACGCTAGGCTCTAGAATTGGCCCAGGTTGTGATTTCAGGCAATTATGGAGATTACCATTATCACTTGGTGCAGCGGGAAAATACTGATTCTCATGCTGAAGAAAAAAACCGGTCACATTCTCTAGACAGGCAGAATAAGTGTAGAAAACAGACGACAGTCGTCCTTATTCAGATTTTTCCCTATGAATCATCCGCTAATTGCTCCGCCGAAAGAAATATGTCGTTGTCTTCTTGTGCACTGTATCCATCCCTTTCAGGAACTTATTGAAGCGGGTTTTACAGTGATCATAATGAGAAGCAACCATATTAGCAGCATTTAGATGTGCAAAACCCCAGTGTAAAAATATCCTTATTCTCTCCAGTAATAGCATTGCCCATATCATTTTAGTGATTCTTTAGTGATTTATTTTACAACTTTTGTACTTGATCAAAGAAGGCCTTTTGTGTGTGTTCTTTCTGTTCGTAATGTCTGGGGTTTTTATTTGCATCCTTGACTTCAAATGCCAATTCGTACTGAGCAACCAAGTGACTGACTTCAGCTCCAGCACCATGGCACCATCCACCGTCATAGTTAGGATGGGTCTTCAGTCACACCAAGGCACCACCATCACCTTTGATAACAGCACTCGCTTTCTCATAAGCGGGGTCAATAGCTTACGCTGAAACTTCACGATTTAATTTGTGAACAACAGATATCCCGTTATTGAATTATGCAGCTAGCTGAGGATGTGCATGCTCAAGCACCATCATGTGTCTGAGATGTTTGGGGAGTCATCGCGCATAGTTCAAAATGTTGTTTGCAAAAGATAGTGGTATCTGCACGCACAACAATTGATGGTATAAAGTAAATTCTGCTACACGGAATGATCATACCAGGGACAAGATTATTAATCCCATTGTCAACACTAGATTTCTAAATTGAATCAGTGGACTTTCAGTTTTGCGCCTTTTACAGCAGTCAACGATACTTTATTGTTATTGTTTATTGGCCCCTGAACACTCACTGCCCTTGTACAGCCTATTGGCTTCTTCAAGTAGCTGGTGCATTTGCCATGTCCTAGTGGCACTTGAAGCAGAAAGAAAGCATTTTGCTGTCCGCGAGGAAGGAGTCACTGCCTCATCAACGGATCCTGTCCATCTCATAATTTCATGGTTCCAGTGGACTGAAATGCCGCCAATTCAATATGCAGACCCAAGACATAATGACAAACTTGTCTTCACTTTTCTTTTCAGGCCAATGACTCTATATCTGATTTACTAATGGGTAGATTGTGTTTTTCCATCTTGTTTGTACAATGATACTTTCATTATAACTAAATGAAGACAACATTTTAAACCTTGTTAAAGCCAGCTATGTCTGATAGTTGTCTTCGAATTACTATACAGTATCCCTTAAGAGCTAGCACTGTTGTTGCGGCTTGATTGCTTCGTTTACAGGCGATGTTGGTATCTGGTCGCTGAGAAATTATTTCATCAGTTTATGTTATTTTTTTGCGTTATTCTGTATTGTTTTCAAGTTGATGCGTGCTCTGATGAGGCTTATATATTTTAATTAAGTAATTTCTCATACATGATGGGACAACAGTGAGGTTAGGACCATGCTAACAAGTAAAATCCCCCATTAGACTAGAGTTCCAGTGGACTTGTTTCACTGACCGTTCCAATAAGGTAAACCCATCATTTGACGGTAAAGCATTGTTGATGATGGTATGGGTTTGTTTCTGGTGTTTCTATTTGTTTATATGGTGTTTTGGTTGTTTGTATTTATGTATGTGATGTTTATATGTTTGTGTCTACATTTCATTGTCATTTGGGCGTTTGCCTTTTGTCCCTTTAAAAGAGTTTATTTTTAAATGTTGGACTACTGGGCTTGTCCCTGTAGTTTTCATTGTATAAATTATTATCTTACTGGTCCTGCATTTAACAAGACTACAGGTAAATGTATATGGGGTTTGTTGTTTAGCTTGTGAGACACTTTGCTTTACTAGAGAATATTTAGCTGACATTAAACCACATGCTGAGTCTCACGACAGTAATAGCGCCAGTGTGCCCTGGTTGTGCCTTGTCGTAAGTGATAGTAAGAGCTTCAAAAAGTTTAATTTTATATAATTTTGTTTCTCTATAAAAGCAAATGTACTATTTCAACCCAAATGCATTATGACAGAACTATTTAGTTATTTTAGGTTAAATGTCCCTAAATTTTGTAAAGGTCAAAATTCAGCTCATTCCCACCAAATCACTGTGAAATAGATAGTAAAAACTTGGATTGTGTTGTTTTGATAAAGAGAACTAAATACAGTTATTAAATCTGTCTTTGACAGATTTTATTAGGGGCCTCCACACGTCGTCCTTTGGTGAACTGAAGACAAAATAGGGGGAGCACCCAAAAATCAGCCTTTGCTGGTACGTGGTAATCCATTTGGATATAATTAAAATCATTTCAATCAACTATTAAATATATATGAAACTTGGTGACGGAAACATGCAATCTAAGCAAATTTTTCCTTCGCCCCGGCGTTGACCCTGAGTCGAACCGAAGGTGGTCGTGCGCCAACCACTCGAACAAAACGGTTACATTTTGGCGCTGCGAGCAGGGTCAACGTTTAGAGGTTATCTTGGAAGGAAAATATTATTTATTCCATTTTAGTGTAGGAAATACTTAAAAACATTATTGGCTTAGTTTCTCATGTCCCTTTTTATATTAGAAAAATTCTGTCAAATTCTGTCAAGAAATTCATTTCATTTCATTAGAATGTAAATGGGATCTAATGACACAATGAATCTCTTCAACCCTGGCTTCACCAGTACGCCCGCGGCGCAATTTAACACAAATACTAAGAGCATTAGTGTATTCAATTTTCCACATAGCTCTACTCGGCTCGTGGACGATGTAACGGTATCTAATGTCGGAACGCTCCTATACTCTAGCCATTCAGCAATGACCACGTGCACCGGTGCGACGCCGTGTACAAGTAGTTTCGAACCCCGTTCTTTCCCTCTGTTTCCGACAAGTCAAGAAAGACGTGTTTCATTTGCACCGCAAGTAAGTTCTGTAAATACGGTAGATTTGATGAGTTTTGACAATGCTTTAGATGTCAGAACAATTTCAAGTAGTATCGATGTTGAACGATTGAATGTGACTTAGTTGTTACTAGCCGTGAATCGAGCGTCTGAGTTAGGTTTGATAGACGACATGTATAGAATACTAGAAACCGTCTCAGGTAAACAGTTTCTAACCACGAGCAAAAGTGTTGTTAAAGAATATCCCCCGCCGACATATGACGGAAAAGGTTCTTGGGAGTACTTTATTTCACGGTTTGAGCGGGTTGCAAATTATTGTAATTGGAACTCCGGTGAGAAAACTGACCGTTTGGTTATGATTGGCGAGGCTGGCCTTTTCTTAGATAAACTCAGACCGTCACAAATGGGAAACTCAAGAACATTTTAGGAAAACGCTATTTTGAACCCAAATGCTCGCGCGTAATACTGGGGAATTTCCAGTCAAGATTTAGACAAAACGGCGAAACCGTGCGACAATATGCACGCGCATTGATCGAAACTGCATTTCCCGTGGAAGGCAATGAGGCAAAACTTTTTATGCTTACTGGTCAGTTCATTAGGGGAAAAGGCAACCGTGAATGTTTAGAGTATTTGAATTTAAATACTGAATTGTCTCGGTAAGACGTTTGGCAATATCTTATTGAGAGAGCGGAGCTCTTTGAATCAATAAAAGGATCAGCGTTTCAGGCAAAGAAACCGCAAAATTACCAGTACGTAAATGAACCCCCGAGTGTTCCGTTCCATGGTACTCAAAATGTCCGTAGTACTCAATTTCCGGTAACGTTCCCCAGTATGATACCAAATAACAATGTACACGTACCCACACGATCGAATGCAATGGGCCCGAGTACCTCTTCCGTTCAATCATCACCGCTACAGTTTTGATAATGTCCCCACACATTTACAGTGTTTAGTAGACAAACTGCCCGATGAATGAAGCATAGATCAAAAACATAAAGTCTCACAATTGATCATTGAATATCAAGACATATCCTTGGGACCCGATGGCAAGTTAGGGCGTACAGACGTAATAACGCATAGAATTGAAACGGGTGACGCCAAACCCATTAAAACCCATTAAAATTCCTCCCCGCCGTGTGCCTTTAGCCCAGCAGGAAATCATTGAACAGAAAATCGAGAAAATGCTTGAGCAACACATTATAGAACCTAGTGACAGTCCGTGGTCGGCACCCAAAGTACTTGTAAAGAAAAAGGACCAAACATATCGTTTTGCAATTATAGAGGTCTTTATTGCGATTATAGAGGTCTTTATTCAGTAACAGTTAAGGATGCATATCCCTTGCCAAATATTCATAGCCTGTTCGACAACTTGTCGGGTTCGCGCTTTTGCAGCACCGTTGACTGTGCTTCCGGGTACTGGCAAGTAGCAATGCATCCCGACGACAAAACGAAAACTGCGTTTGTAACCCCTACAGGCACGAATCGTCACTACCATTTCTGTGTTTTACCTTTCGGCCTTGTAAACGCGGGCTCGACGTACGAACGCGCCATTGAACACATACTGGGGGCTCCAAATGTCTTATTTAGACGATATTATTATTTATGGTAAGGACGAAATTGCACTTGCAAACCACCGTTTAGTCTTTGAGAGGTTACGTGCCGCTAATTTAACACTCAAACCTTCAAAGTGCGTTTTCTTTCAAAAACAAGTTACGTTCCTAGGACACATAGCTACAAGTTTGGAACCAAATGCGATCTGTCAAAAGTTGAAGCTGTTTTGAATGTGCCAGTGCCCTCAAACAAAAAAGAAATATGTAGTTTTCTCGGGTTAGTAAACTTTTACCGTATGTACATTGAAAATCGTGCAGACATATGCACTCCTTTGACTAGACTTACGCAGAAAAAGGCATCTTTTGTTTGGAATGATAACTGCCAACAAGCTTTTGATAAATTAAAGACTGCATTACCAACGCCCCGGTTCCCGGTTACCCGACGCGCGACGGTCAATATGTTTTAGACACAGATGCTTCCGGTCTTACTATTGGCGCAATTCTCTCCCAAGAACAAGAAAATAGAGTAGTTGTCATAGCATACGCCAGTAAAGCGCTTAGTACGACACAGCGAAATTACTGTGTCACTATGCGTGAACTGTTCGCCGTTGTCAATTTTGTACGTCACTTTCAACGCCTTATCTAGATTACGCCATTGTAAAAACGTAGATTGCACGGACTGCGGTAGAGATGCTGTACTTCTACAGCGACCCGACCACAAAGATATTGGGGGGAATTTACGATCCAGCACGGCAGCCGCGTCCGCAGGAGACACTATGTCTGCTGACGTAGATCCGGTGTCTACGTGCCACCTTCGCGCCGAGGCACAAACCGAGCGCCTGTGTTCAGCCTGCCGATGCCTGTGAAGATGAGGCCACCGACGGTCCTATTTTAGGTAGTAACTGGATAAGGACTAGGACAAATCTAGAGATACGCCAATTACAATTATCCGAACACGATTTAGAAAAATTCATGGTTGGAAGCTGGTAACGTACCACAGAAGTCTGATATGTCAAATGAATCACAATATTTGCAAACGCTCTGTAGATAATGGGATATGTGATATGTTTGTACTCCGTGAAGGCGTTTTTTACAAGAAATACATTCCCGATGATAATGAATATTTGACTTTAATTGCTCCTTTAGAAATACGACAGGAAATCTTCCAATTGTTACATAGCCATCACACTACTGGTCACTTTGGGCGAGACCGTATGACTGATTTAATTAGAAAACGTTTTTACTGGCCAAACATTCATGATTATGTTCAACGTTGGTGTGAAACGTGCGATCGATGTGCGCATGTGAAACCGGGTCCAGGCGTTGGCAAATCCCCCTTGAAATCGATTAAATCATCCAGACGTTTTCAAATTGTTGCCCTTGACATTGTAGGTCAACCACCAATCACAGACAATTCTTGCGAATATATCTTAGTCATTTCTGATTACTTCACGAAATTTGTCGTTCGCGTTGCCGAACCATACAACCCTTACGGTAGCAGATAAACTAGTGACCGAAGTAATTTGTCGCTATGGCGTTATGAAACAGTTGCACAGTGACATGGGTAAGGAATTTATATCAAAATTGTTTACCGAAGTATGCAATTTATTAGCCATTGACAAGACAAATACATGTCCTTATAGACCTCAGAGAAACGGCCTAGTCGAGCGCTACAATCGAACTTGAGAACAAATGCTAATAATCTTTTGTTGCGAGAATCCGAAAAACTGGGAAGATTATTTACCCTTTTGATGATGGCTTATCGGTCGAGTGTTCATGCAAGCACGAAATGTACACCAAATTTACTCCTGTTCGGACAAGAAGTTCGTTGCCCAATTGATCTCATGTTTGGTTTGCCTCCTGAATCAGAAATTGACGTCTGTCAAATCGAATACGCTGAATGGTCAAAGCAGGCCATGTCGTCTTCATTTGAAACTGCGAAACTGCACCTCACGGATGCCACGAAACGCCAGAAAACTTATTATGATCAGAAGGCAAAGCTATCGGCATTTGAGATTGGTTCCTTCGTTTGGCGGTATTATCCCCCGACAGCTAACGCGAAATAAGGAGTAAATTGGAAAGAACCATATCTTGTGGTTCGAAAGTTCCGAGCTATTTTATCAAGTTCAAAGGTCACCAACTAAGCCGGTGATAAGTGTCAATGTCGACCATCTTGAACAATATCTAGGTAATAACGCTCCCGAGAGTTGGAATAACGGAAATGACGGAAGTATTACAATAGAACTTCCGGAAGTCGAAGATCTCCCGTTCTTAGAAAATACCGTTTTAGAATATCCAGAAAGTTATGATAATTATCCGACAACCCCGCTTCCGTTTGTTCCAAACGACGAGGAACCGTAAGTGGCGCCGGTGTTCACGCGTCGTGGGCGCCTGGTGAAGCCCAGAGACGTTTATTCACCGTAACAGGGTGTGTTTCGATGTCTATTAACCTTAACTTACTTTAAGGTGTTCGCCGGGTCCCTTCACCACTGTTATATACTAAGTAGTATATTGTTGTTTATAAATTCTATAAGCATAGATAAGTCAACATAATTGATTTGTATTTTATAGATGCTTCATAACAGATTATACTTATATTTGATTTATAAGCTTTATTATCATATCTTAATGGCTGAATTGGTGAATACGTGAGCCTAACCAAATTAAAATAATCAAAAAATTGATTACATAGGCTAACATTCCAAAGCTATTGTTATTTTTTATATTGTACACGTACATTTCATTTTAGAAATGGGTGACGTGATCTATCTAGATGATAGTGACGATCTACAAGAGTTAAATGATTACAGATTTCCAACTGCCAGAATGTGTTGTCCGGTTAGGAAATGCAAGAACTTGAAATTCTTTAAGCATGTTAGTGATATGCAGAGGCATTTTAAGAAGTTTTATACTTCAATGACAATTGAATACAAATGCACAAGATGTGAGTATACTACCAAAGTGGTGGGAAGAATGAGGAAACATTTAAAAGTGCATGGTGTCACTTCTACAAACAGTTATTATTCACGGCTTGTCCGTAATGAAAGATATATAGACACTGAGGGAGTAATACCCCCTACCATCCCAGCCCCTTCTGTTTCACTTTCCTCAAAACAATTTACAAAGATTGTTAGGGAAGCGAAGAAACTTAAACGGAGGGAAATTCACTTAATGTCAGATAAGGCATTTGAGGACAAGTTTGAAATCGCAAAAACTTGTGAATCCATGGATTATGGGGTAAAATACAACGTTAACGTTAACAAAAAACAAAACGTTCGGCGAACTAACCACGTTATTATTTATTTCAAAGATTATGGGCTGACGTTATTTATGTCTTACTCCCAACATGTTTGCTTTAACTAACCTCGTTTTGAAAAACGAGATATTACGTTCTTAACTGTTTCCTTAACAACATTTATAGATACTCATTCAGTCTTGAAATATCGTATAAACTTAAATATTCTGGTTCTATAACCTGGACTTAAAAGTAAAATGACTAAACAGTTGTGTTTAACCGGACTTAAGATTACTTAAAGAAGGCGTTAATTGAAAATAACGGATTCGGTATTTACGTCATTAACAAATGTTAGACACTTATTTCAATAATGACAATATCCTTCTTCTGCATTTAGTGCATTCACCTTTATAAAAAGTATTAACCATTAAGTTTATTCATTTCAGGGTTCCTGAAGTCATATAGATTGTATTGCATTTCAGATATGTTACAAGAAAGACCATTGATGCAAAGCATCAAAGGGCGCCGTTTAATAGTTTATGCACTTGTTATATGTTGAAAAACAAGGAAGGTCAAGGCCAACAAGCATATTATGGTGCATTAAACCGCATCTATGAAATTCTCAAAATATTTGTAGTATTCTGCATGACAACATAGGCAAAAGCATTGAAATTGAAGATTTTCAAGTTGAACATTTCATTAGGGGTGGGGTACATTAATGAACACGACAGAATTAGGGTGCTTGTGCACTATACTTTTTGTCATTGCCACATACCCATATACCAAGTTTTATTTCAATACCATAAGTAGTTTTAAAGTAATGCTCTGGTCAAGAAAAAGCGGCAAAGGGCAATAATTATGTAATTAGCTTAAAAACAGCTATAGTCATTGTGCACTGCACTTCCTCTCGTTGTGCTAAATACCATTGAATGATGTTTAATAAAACATAAATTCCAAAAAAAGTTAGTTTTCTAGTTATGCTCCGGACAGGAAAAGATATAAAGGGAATAACTCTTGCAATACGCTGAAATAGAGTTATTGTTCATGTACACTGCAGTTCTAATCATATAGGGGGAGGGGGCAACGTCACCATGCTGGAATGACAACTTGTAGGGAAGAATAAGTAATATGAAATAACAATTTAACAATTTGTGTAGTACTTTAATAAACATTATCATTTCGTCCGAAAGTTGCAAACATAAATAGAACATAATTATTGCACTGTAAAGTTGCAAACATAAATAGAACATAATTATTTAACTGTTATATAAAAAGTGAACATTGTTTACTAGATGAAATACATTTATAACATAACATGCCTTGTTTTTAGCTGTTTAATAATACTAAAATGTAATGTAAAATTGCATAAAAATCTAGTCAATGGAGTTATTATATTAACTTCTTCATTTACATAGTAAACAAGAGTTGAAAATGGATGTTTTTAGTTGATAATAACACAAAAACAGTATGTGTCTTATTGGGCAATGGCATTTTTTTCAAATATGATAAAAATAACGCATTCAAACTGAATATGTATCAGATTATGTATGAAAAAAATAATACTGTTTCTATTTTTCACAAAGGTTTTGAAATACAACAATGCACATATAAGCATAAATAGGCCAAATATGCAAAAAAAAAAAAAAGTAAACAATGTGTGAAAGTGATACTGAACACTTAAAACAATTTCTTTGTGCATTAAATGAATATATACCAGAAAAGCAATACTAAATCAAGTCCAAAATGTATAATAACATGAAGAACACCCCTTAATGAATATCTTCATAACAAATCAGAGTACATGTAAACAATAATCATTTATATCATTAGTATCAAATGTGTCTAGTTTAAAGTGTGTTTTCATTTGCATTAAATTACATTGTAATATATACCAGAAAAGCAATTATAAAAATCCTTAAATGTATAAGAAACTGAAGACAATAAAGAATAACACCCATTTATGAATATCTCCAAAACAAATCAGAGGTCACTTATATATATATAAAACAATAATCATTCGTATAATTAGTATCAAATGTGTCTAGTTTGTGTGTGTCTGTTCATTATCTTTAAATGAGCATCTTTAAAGTGAAACTCTTATTTAAAATCAATACATATAATTGTATTTATAACACACATCAAATTGAATGAAAAAAACAATAACTACTTACTAAATAATGCATTTACTGAAATATCGTCACCCTGTTTATAATAGCAGAAAGCATGACAAATATTAAATGATTGGTGATTGCTAAAAGATTTACTGTGGTCTACTATAGTATCACAAGGCAGAAATACCATGTTTTATGTTCATTCTTATTAATTAGCAAATTGAACTCAATATCCTTCATTAGAAACATTGTTGTTGACATCTATCAACCCATTTTGAAAAATGAAAACAATAATATTAATTATCATAAGTCTTATTTGGGAGTAAGAGTGCATCTTTAAAAATAGTGTGTGTGTTTTTTCACTTAAATATGTAACAATTCAATTTGACAAATGAGACAAAAGTTAGGAAATAGAAGTAGAAATTGTACATAATACAAAACAACAACAAAAATTGACAAAGCTCAATATAACAGGAAATCTATATGAAAACACAAATCCTAAAGGCCATAATTATTTAAACTGAATAAAGGTATAAGTAATACACACTTTTATAAAGCTTTTACCGACAACATAGTTATTATCATGGTACACAATGGGACTTTTATCCAAATTTTGAAGATTTTTTACTGTGAATTAAAAATATTTTGTCTATATTTGATTTTTTTCACATTATCAGAGATTATGAAATAAACACAACAGTTTCTGGTAAAATAAACTTCAGTTAACAGAAAAATAAAATTCAACCGAACATATTATTGATACACATGGAAAAAAATCATTTTGATTGATCTTGTGAGTCTTCGGAACAGAGCAGTATTTCGATGTTTGAAAATATATAGCAGTTTTATAAATTCATAAAAAATAGTTAATAACAAGACAACCTGCTGAAATCATTTCAAATCTTTTCTATGATGTCTAATGAACAATTTAAAAGACGATTTATGATAGTTTACCGTTCAGTTTTGAAGAAAATATACATAATGTCATGTAACTATACATTTTTATAACTAATAAAATGCTTAAAAATCAACCTTTTTCTTGTAAAAAGCTTAATTGGACTTATTCATAAAATGTAATCATTCAAATAAAAGAATTTTACTTGTGATACTAACTCAGAATTCAGATATAAAAACAATGAATGTACTTTTAAATTAAAATATGTAAAGAAACAAGAACACTAAGTAGGCGGTAATGCCCCTTCAAAAATGTCAGAGTGAAAGTTCTCAACTAATGTCTTTCTAATATTATAACATGTAAACAGTCTCTGTTGGTAATCGATGTCTATTTGTTTTATTTAGTCAATGGTATTCTAACATTTAGAATTTTTCACAATAATTCTTCACTCTTCAACATTTGAAGTTTGGTTTGTTTCCATGCGTTTGTACTTGTAGTGTGTGCACGGATGAAAATTACTCAATGCTGAGTCAATGCTGATTTGGTTTTCATGCCCCTTCAGGTTCTTTACCCATCTAGAATGTTTAGTGCTGTAAAAGAAAAAAAAGTACTTTCTAACTAATTTGTATAGATAATAATACTGCCATACATATATACAAAATAAAATATAAACAGTTTAATATTTCTCAACATTATTTAAAAACAACAACAATAAGCTGATACATACATGTATATAATATAAAGAAAATTACTAAATTTATCAATAAAATTCATCATCACCACCACCATCACCACCACTACCACCACTGGATTATTGAAAACAGTGAGTTTATAAAACAACAAACACCAACTCAAATATGTTTTATATGAAATACTCACATCATCTCTATCAGATGTGACTGGCTTGTGGATAGACATGGATGTCAAATCTGTCTCAATGATCCAACAAAGTATTTAATGCAGGCTGGATGTTCTGTAACAGATAGTTACAGTTCCAAGTTTGTGCTGCAGTTTAATAAGGGGAACAACTCTGTATTGACTGTCGCTTCGTTCGTGCCATGATTTACTCTGCTTGTTCTGTATTTGGGAGCTCTTTCTTGAGGAGGTAAATTTGTCGTCCATATTTACCGCGTGAAGAAAACATGCAAACAAAATTGTTTTGATCTTTGGCTTTTTACTTGGTCATTTGTGGCCCATAGGGTAGGTTTTGTCCATCACATAATACCTTTTGATATATATATATATTAAGCACCTTTTACGGTTTTGCGATAATACCATGCATTTCTTTGTATTTTGCGAGTCGAACCACTTTGTAAGTAGTTTTCGTGAAACCTGTTTGCAAGCTACTTTTGCAGTTTTTGGCACGTACCTTCTTGATGTATAGCTTAAGTAAGCTCTGTTACTCACCCTTGTCTCATATTTTGATTATTGTTTGTTATTTGTTTAGGAAATTGCTTATGTGAAATGTTGTGTTAACTGAATCTTGAACATTGGTTTGGTTCTATTTTCAGTTATTCACGATCGAACGAATGAGTAGAATAAAAGATAGCTGCCGCACTCTAGTTGTTTCTCGTGCCACAGTACAGTGAATAACCTATTAACAGCAAGATGGCCAGTAAAGACACAGAGGACCCTGGGGCGACCTTGAAGAAAGACGCCTGATACGGCTCACGGAGAAAGCATTAGATAATTTCACAGAGAAAGTGGAACGATACAAAAGCCAGCTGTCAGCAGAACGGCATACAGTTGACAATATCATTGCAAAGGTAGATACAAATTGTGAAAATAGAGACCTATTGAAGGACATACATTCCACATTATGTTTGAGCTACGCTCAGTACAAACTGATGGTTAGAGACTATGTGACATTTCTGGAACAATCACGTTCGTACGAAGGTCAGAGACTTATTAGTGAATATAATGAGATAGACAGTCAGTATAATAGACATGTCGAGAAAGTGCTAAAGGACATTGAACATGCAAAGACAATGTTAGAAGCTGAGGTCAAGTCAGTGAGATCAAATAGATCAAATACCTCAAACGCATCAAAGGCAATGATAAAGGCAGAAGGAGCGAAGAGACGTGTTGCTTATGCAGAGAAAGAGTTACTGTTAAGAAAGAAGGAAGCAGCACTTAGAGAGCAGGAGGCCATGGCCGCAGCTAAGATAGAGAGGGAGATGTCGGAGATTCAGGCAGAATTGAATACGTTGAAGGAACAAAGGGCCTGTGAAGAAGAAGAGACTGAAACAAATCTGGGGTCTATAAGTGTCCATGAAATCGCTGAGGTTCGACCCGAGGAAAGAACGAGAATCTATGTCGAAAGTGTTGCTGGGTCAGTGTCTCACCGTGAGTCCGATGAACAAATCCCGTCGCTTGCAACCGAACTGTCAAAATTTCTGATAAAGAAAGACCTACTGTTTAATAGACTGTATACCTTTAATGATGCTGCAGACAAATACGTGATGTGGAAAGAGGGCTTCAGCAATGTAGTGAGTGAGTTGAATGTCACATGTGTAGAGGAACTAGATTTATTAGTGAAGTGGCTTGGCCCTCAATCAAAGAAACATGCTATCAGCATCAAAACGGCCTATATAAGCGACCCTCAGCAAGCCCTTGTTAAGGTCTGGAAGAGACTTGACGAGCGATATGGTGCTCCGGAAGTTATTGAAATGACCCTTAATCGTAAACTGTCAGAGTTCCCGAGAATCACAACTAAAGATCAGCACAAATTATATGATCTCAGTGACCTTTTGGCGGAGATACAGGCTACCAAGCAGAGCCCCACGTATAGTTCTGTGTTGGCGTACTTCGACTCATCTACAGGCGTTAACCCCATTGTCCAGAAGCTGCCATACCACATTCAGTCAAAATGGACACATAGAGCAATCAAGTACATGAAGAGAAATGACGTTGTGTATCCACCATTCTCAGAGTTTGCAATGTTTGTTTGTGACATGAGTTCAATGTTGAACAATCCAAGCTTTGTTTACGAGCAAAACACACAAAAAGACAATATTGGGAAAAAGGTCAAGAACTCGAGAGATAGTGTCAACGAAGGACAAAGAATCCGAAGTTATAAAACAGAAGTGGCAGTGGCACCTACTGACATGAATACTTGCAGTTACCACAATGTGGTTGGCCACAACCTAAATGGATGTAGGTCTTTCATCAACAAGCCCTTTGGAGTCAGAAAAAAGTACTTTAGAGACAATAAATTATGTTTCAATTGTGGGTTGTCAACCAATCACAGGGCAAATTCATGCCAGGAACGAGTGATATGCACTGTGTGTAACTTAAACAGCCATCCAACAGCCCTACATGCGCATGGCGGGGAGGCTCGTTCAGCCGACAGTGGGAGTGGCGACATTCGCTCTGCATGCACAAAGATCTGTGGTCGCAACATCTCCATGGGAAAATCATGTGCTAAGGTAGTTCTAGTGACAGTACATAGCATAAACAATCCAGTCAAAAAGAAAAAGATGTATGCCCTCATAGACGACCAAAGCAATAGGTCGCTAGCTCGGCCCGAGTTCTTCAACTTATTTGAAGAAGGATACACTGAAGTGCCATACAGGTTGTCATCGTGTGCTGGCGTCACAAACACGACAGGTCGTAGGGCTGACTCTGATATGTTTGTCATCAGTAGTTTTGATGGTTCATCCTCACTGAATCTGCCATCCCTGACTGAATGCAATCAGATCCCAGATATGAGAGATGAGATCCCAACGCCAGACAGCGCACTTTACCATTCACATCTAGAAGACATTTCGGCTCATATACCCGAAGTCGATCCATCAGCAGAGATTTTGCTTCTATTGGGGAGGGACTTGCCAGAGGCCCACCACGTACTTGAACAGAGGACTGGTCCGAGAGGTTCACCGTATGCACAGAAGTTAAGTCTAGGCTGGGTTGTGATTGGCGAGACATGTCTAGGCAAGGTTCACCAGCCGACTATCACTGTGAAGAAGACATTCGTACACGTAGACGGGAGAAGTTCTGTGTTTCCAGAGTGCCAAAATAAGCTGATAGTCAAAGACGTTGGTAGACATTTGAATGACAACTTGGACAGCGATGAGGAATCACAAGTATTCCTAGTGACTGATAGAGATGAGAAAATAGGCACGTCTATTGAAGATAAGGAATTTCTAGGAATCATGGACAGTGGGTTCAAGAAAAACAGTAAAGGCAGTTGGACTGCACCTTTGCCATTCAAATCTTCTAGACCAAGGTTGCCAAACAATAGGAACATGGTGCTGAACAGAATGAACCGCTTGGTTGACAATTTGAGAAAGAATGAAACAAAGCAACGTCATTTTATGCAGTTTATGCAGGGAATGATAGACAATGGCCATGCTGAAGTAGCAGCTCCAGTAATGTCGGACACTGAATGCTGGTATCTACCTATATTTGGTATATACCACCCTAAGAAAGTTGATCAGATTCGAGTGGTCTTTGACTCTTCAGCCACATATATGGGTCTATCACTGAACAGAGTGCTAATGACTGGACCAGACTTACATAATAGCTTGCTTGGTGTCCTTATGAGATTTAGAAGAGAGCCCGTTGCAGTTTCTGCCGACATCCAACAGATGTTCTACCAATTCCAGGTTGAAGAGAAGGACCGTAACTACCTGAGGTTTTTTTGGTTCAAGGACAACAACCCTGAGTTGCCACTAGTAGAATACAGAATGTGTGTGCACGTGTTCGGGAACAGCCCGTCTCCTGCAATAGCTACTTACGGGCTTCACAAGAGTGTACTGATGGTGGAAGACACATACGGGTCAGATGTGGCTAATTTTGTACTACAAGATTTCTACGTTGATGACGGTCTTGTTTCACTGCAGACTCCACAAGAGGCGATAGACTTGATGAAACGGACTCAACAGGCACTGGATACTGGTGGAAAGTTGAAGCTACACAAGATATCATCAAACAGCAGAGAGGTCATGAAGGCTTTCCCGAAAGAAGATCTGGCGAAAGATCTAAAAGATCTAGACTTGGGACATGAGAATCTCCCTGTACAGAGAAGTCTTGGAATGAACTGGAACCTAGATTCTGATTATTTCACGTTCACAATTTCTGAAGAAATCAAGCCATGCACAAGACGCGGTATTTTGTCTACACTGAACAGTCTTTTTGACCCTCTGGGATTTATCTCCCCTGTCGTAGTCCATGGACGGATCATCATGAGGGACCTGATGTCGAAATCTCCAGACTGGGATGAGCCATTGCCAGTCGACACTAGGGATCAATGGGTAAAATGGTGCGAATCATTAAAACATCTTGAGGACTTGAAAGTCCCACGAACTTACCTTGAAGGGTCACTTAGTGCTACAGTTGACCAACAGATTCACATATTTTCAGACGCATCCGAGAAAGCAATAGCTGCTGTCGCCTACCTTAAGACAATAGATGCAAATGGAGACACGAGTGTTGGCTTCATCATAGGAAAATCTAAGGTTTCACCCAAACACGGACATACAATTCCAAGGTTAGAGTTGTGTGCAGCGGTATTAGCTGTAGAATTAGCGGACATCATTTGTGAACACTTACACATGCCAGTTGGACAAATGAGATTTTACACAGACAGTAGAGTGGTACTCGGATACCTCCATAACCGTGTGAGACGGTTCTATGTGTACGTAGAAAACCGTGTCAGTAGAATTCTAAAACTCTCGAGACCTGATCAGTGGTGTTTTGTGCCTACTAAAGAAAACCCGGCGGACCTGGGTACGAGACCCACACCGGCAGAAACTCTTCAAGACAGCATTTGGCTTTGCGGACCAAGTTTTCTTCTCACCGAGACACGCGACACAGAAGACATGTACCAGCTTCACTCTCCAGCAGACGACCCAGAGATACGTCCAGTCATACAGTGCATAAAAACAAATATTGTGTCTAAGACATATCTAAACACAAGAGGCTTTGAAACTTTCTCTCAGTGGAGTAGATTGGTGAATGCACTGGTGGTCTTGAAAAGATTTGTGCGACGTGTTTATAGGAAGCTACATGGCGCCAGTGACTCCATTGACAATGAGCACGTTGAAAATCATGAGCTGAAAACATTTGCCGAGAAAATTGTGATTCAGTCAGTCCAGAGAGAGGTGTATTTCAAAGAAATTGACTCTATACAGAATAACAGTCGAATACCAAAAGACAGTTCAATTGTAAGCTTAAATCCAGTTATAGACGAAGAAGGGACGTTAAGGTTCGGAGGGCGTCTTCGAAATTCAGATTTGGAAGTTGTCGAAAAGTATCCCATTATCCTTCCGGGTAAACACCATACTTCTAGATTGGTAGTACAACATTACCATGAGAGGGTCAAACACCAGGGTCGACACTTTACAGAAGGTGCCATTAGAGAAGAAGGGTTCTGGATAACAGGAGCCAAGCGGCTTGTTATGTCTGTCATCCATCATTGTGTGAAATGCCAACGACTTCGTGGAGGATTGGGATGTCAGAAGATGGCTGATCTGCCAACAGATCGTTTGAGGCCAGGTCCTCCTTTCACGTCAGTTGGGCTTGACTGTTTCGGTCCATGGCATGTCGTGAGCAGACGTACGAGGGGCGGTCAAGCTGCAAACAAACGTTGGGCTGTTCTGTTTACCTGCCTTACATCAAGAGCAGTCCATATCGAGGTAATTGAGGAATTGAGCAGTTCTTCTTTCATCAATGCTTTACGTAGATTCACCAGTATCCGTGGCAAGGTCAAGGTATATCGTTCAGACAACGGGACCAACTTCATGGGAGCGTTAGACGTTTTGGGCGTCAACGTCAATGACAGTGTTAGAAGATATATGGACCAGGAAGGTGCAGTGTGGATTTTGAATCCTCCTCATTCATCACACCGTGGAGGCGTATGGGAACGAATAATCGGCGTCACGCGAAGAATTCTTGATTCGATGTTGTTGGATCTACCTGGAAACAGCCTTACACATGAGGTTTTAACTACGTTCTTGGCGGAAGTGAGTGCCATTATTAATTCAAGACCATTAGTGCCAGTGTGTGCAGATTCTTCTTGCCCTACTCCATTAAATCCAGCACTGATCCTTACACAAAAAAGTGAGTGTATTGTGGACGTAGTTATAACAACTGATATTAAAGACATGTATCGGGCACAGTGGAAGCGGGTTCAAATCCTGGCAGAACAGTTCTGGAAGCGGTGGAGGTCTGAGTTCCTTCAAACATTGCAAGTGCGCAGAAAATGGACAGCAGAGCAGAGAGATCTTCAGTGTGGTGATGTAGTGTTGTTGAGAGACAAGCAAGAACACAGAAATTATTGGCCTATGGGTCTAGTGGTGCGGGCAGAACCCAGTAACGATGGACTTGTCAGGACTGCGGAAGTGCGGACTGTTGGCAAAAATGGGAAACCGACTACATATGTACGCCCAGTTAATGAGATGGTGCTGCTTGTTCAATCTTAGAGACTAGGAGACTGGTGATCCATGGCTACACCTACAACATATACTTGTATAGTGTTGTGTTCATTTAGAAATGACAAACGTTACCATCATGATATTATCATTTACTAGTCTATTTGATCATTTACATGCATTATGCAGCATATGGTGTCATATTACCTTTAATATTACATAAAGGAACATGGTTAAGCCTTTTTAACAAAGATTGTGTGGAACTAAGTAATGTGTTGATTACATTATTTGTATTGTTGCATTTGTTTTTAGATACATACATTTTGCATACTGAAGTATGTATTGTTACAATCAAGCAAGGTTGTTGAACTTGATGGTTAATTTGTGTAATAACATATTTGTGAATTGTTTTTGGAATACTTAAATTTTGGGTTAAACAATTAAGAGTAGTAAATTGTTTATCTTTGATAGCAGTCGTGACCGACTTAATTAAGAAATTTATTGTTGAGTAAGAGCTGAGTAATTCGTAATCAGTTTTATTTCGCGTGTAATCATTTTTGTTGTTCGCATTGAAATATTCATTTATTTGGTTTAATTAAAACCAGGCGGGGAGTGTTCTGTAACAAATAGTTACAGTTCCAAGTTTGTGCTGCAGTTTAATAAGGGGAACAACTCTGTATTGACTGTCGCTTCGTTCGTGCCATGATTTACTCTGCTTGTTCTGTATTTGGGAGCTCTTTCTTGAGGAGGTAAATTTGTCGTCCATATTTACCGCGTGAAGAAAACATGCAAACAAAATTGTTTTGATCTTTGGCTTTTTACTTGGTCATTTGTGGCCCATAGGGTAGGTTTTGTCCATCACATAATACCTTTTGATATATATATATTAAGCACCTTTTACGGTTTTGCGATAATACCATGCATTTCTTTGTATTTTGCGAGTCGAACCACTTTGTAAGTAGTTTTCGTGAAACCTGTTTGCAAGCTACTTTTGCAGTTTTTGGCACGTACCTTCTTGATGTATAGCTTAAGTAAGCTCTGTTACTCACCCTTGTCTCATATTTTGATTATTGTTTGTTATTTGTTTAGGAAATTGCTTATGTGAAATGTTGTGTTAACTGAATCTTGAACATTGGTTTGGTTCTATTTTCAGTTATTCACGATCGAACGAATGAGTAGAATAAAAGATAGCTGCCGCACTCTAGTTGTTTCTCGTGCCACAGTACACTGGAATTCTTCATATAATAGTAATATTCAGTCCTTTTCCTGCCTGAAAGAAATTAGACTTCTGATTATCAACCAACAGAAACTACAACCGTAAAATACAAATGCACATGTATTAATTATACATTCTGCACTAATATCCGTTTTAGCCAAGAGTAAGGGTTGGTAGGCACAAATGTGTAGTTGTTGTGCATTTGGTTGATAATGATTCACAACAGTATGACGTTCAACGAGACCTACACCAAGCAAATGAATGTCGCTTGTGTCCAAGCTGTTGTGGCTTCCAGCCCGAAACCATGTTCATCTTTTAATACAGGTTTATTTTGAAAATATGCAGTTTGTAAACAAATAATGGGTATTTTTAAGTCTAATATTTTTCTAAGATAAAACAATCAAATAAAAGATTACATACTCATATCATATACATAAATGATGTACATAAGTGTATTTAAAAATATGTAACATGTACACAATGCACCAGTCAATTGTAACCACGGCCCCCCCAGGTCTGGGGATATGCCGGGGAAAGCCGGGGAAATGGGCTGTGTTTTTACCTTTCAGGTGGCCTCGCAGTGCCGGGTGAATGCGGTGGTTTTGTCTTTGAGCAAAATATAGCAGGGAATATGCCTTACCTAGGCTCCCTGAGGTACGGGGCATATGGCGAGGATTTGACCATCAGTTCGTCCCCGCAGGACGAGGATTTTACCCGGGGTTGGGTGGACAGAAAGTCAAAGTCCCAGCTATTCCTCGGACCTGGGGGGGGGGGGGGGGGGCGGCCGTGGTTACAATTGACTGGTGCATTATAAGTAGATGTAAAGTATGTAACATGTATATTTATAGAACATGTAGAAATATTAAAATGCTGTCTTAATATTTAGCAAATAAAAATGATTTAAGAATTCCAAAGTTATTAAAAAACAAATATTTTTGAACACATAAACTTACACAACTACTCAAGGATACTTACATGAATAGCCCTTTGATACGAATATCCCAGTTCCATGCTGATTGTTGACATTAGTTTTTTCGACAAAAAATCTTCTCTTACGCGTATAATTCACTTATAATCCATGTTTTACTGTAATGACTCAAATTGTTAGATATATCGTAATCAACTGTCAGTGTGCACTTTTAGTGTTTACTTATTTTAAACGTATATTCATGACAAAACTTCACCGAATTTCCAACTATAAATCGACGATGTAGAAATTCCATTATTGACCTATGAATAGCGGGGAAATACCTTCTGGTTCTAAAAACAGCAACATCCGGATATGTATAGTGTTCTAAAAATAAAACAACTCGGGGGCAATCGTAATAAAATTTTACTAATGTCACCTTCAACATATTAACAAATAAAGTTAGGTGAACATTTAATTCCAATATCGATTAAATTAAAGAAAACAGCTTACCTCATGGTTTATTAATGCAGTAAACATAACAAAACAACATAAAACATAATTATTCCCATTCACATAATTACCGGTCCACACATTTTACATTTCATTCGGAACTCCTCCGAATATTTACATTTCCGGCACATGATATTACAGTTAACCAATCGGAAAACGTAAACGAAACGGGAACAGTTATTAAACTTATTTGTCGTTCTTCCGATATAATGTTTTGAAGATAAATTGAAGACAATCTATTCAACCATAAATAGCATTTTTAACACCCATGCAATCGCCATCCATTTGCATTTTTAATCATAATAAAATAACAGTAAAACCCAACTGTCAATCAACTTAAAAACCGCTCCTACCACTAACTAAAATAAATTCCCATTCCATAATAGGCGCGCACTCCAGTGCGGCGCCAATAAACTTATAATCAAGCCATAGTATATTGTTGAAAGCACAACTTATACCATTACAGTTTTAATGTTAATTTGGATAAGTTTCATTCTTCATTAACATGTTAAATATTTCGATAATATGTTGATAATACGTCTGAATCTGTCATAAATGAAGTTATTTAATGATTATCTACCGAATGTTAATTTCATACAATTTTGATCATGGTAATTATTGTCTGTGATTTTTTTCTTGAAATATACCATGATTAATAGAATTTGTCGTGTATCTATTTGATTATTTGAAAATATGTACATATAATTGTAATACATGATAACATACCATGTACATGTTGTTTCTTAAATGCTCTCGCTTCAGACATCAAAGAAGAAGAATCTCATTGTACCCAAAATGGACCTTGTAATCTCGATTTCTGTATTTACATTTTAATTTCATTCTATGATTTATACATGTAACATGCCATGAAATGTTTATAAATAAACTATGATATATATCATTATACATGTATAATGTCATGAATAATTGATGGGCATAATGTATAGAATCATAGTTATTGCAGATATCAAATGAATTTTATGATTTACCATGCTCTGGTGTTTTAGAACAGTTAGTCTTAATACTGTTTGTTATATTATGTACGTTTACATTGAATTATTAGGTCGTATATTAAATCAAGTGTATTCCACACTTAGCACTTTTAGAACGTATTCTTGTCAGAATTAGTTTTGATTTTACGATGTTACAGATGCGTTTTGGAAAAGGTAGCAGGTTATATTTTTATATGAGTAACATATTATACTTAAGGTGCCAATGATAAGTTTAGTATTAAATAAAAAAAATATAAGAGAATGTTTGATAAAGAACCGGTATTGCCCTTAATGATTGATTGGTTAATTCATTCATTTATTTATTGATTTATGATGTTTTTCTTGATTGATCGATTGATTCATTTATTGACATATGACGTCACTATTGATAAATTGTTCATTTGTTGTTGACTAACGCTAGTTTGCTTGAACGTTTCATTTATAATGAAAAGGAACTTTGATTAAGCTTTTTTTGTTTTGTTGTAGATATTATAAAAAAAAGTTTATGAATAAACTTTTCGAGTAAGGTAGGGGGAATGTAAAGGGGAGCAAATCTTGCTAGTTTATTAATTGAAACATACCTGTTATATTTAAACATAAGAGTAATGGTTTATTTTTAGTATCAAGGTTATTGACTTTATTATTTAATTTCTCAAATAAATCACTTCTAAGGTTATTATTGTTCTTTTTATGCACATACAAGTTAAGGTATTATCTTTATTTCTTAAGTATATAGAAGAACATTGTTTAACTTGATATTGAATTTATTAATTAAACCTTTTAAAATGTACTTGACCATTGTACTGGACATAGCATATGTGTGTGGTTTGTTTGTTTGCATATATAGAGAGTGGAATATTTCAACTCTTTTGTTATTATCCTTCGGTAGTAGTTCCTAGGTTTTTTTTATGGTGAATGGGACTCATTGGCGTTCACCACTTTTAGAAATAAGTTCAGAAATATGATTAGTTTGTAATAAAATAAATAGTAAAAACTTGGATTGTGTTGTTTCGATAAAGAGAACTAAATACAGTTATTAAATCTGTCTTTGACAGATTAATTTATTAGGGGCCTCTACACGTCGTCCTTTGGCGAACTGAAGACAAAATAGGGGGAGCACCCAAAAATCAGCCTTTGCTGGTACGTGGTGATCCATTTGGATATAATCAAAATCATTTCAATCAACTATTAAATATATATGAAACTTGGTGAAGGAAACATGCAGTCTAAGTGAATTTTTCCTTCCTCGAAGCCCCGGCGTTGACCCTGAGTCGAACCGAGGGTGGTCGTAACCGGCCCGTGCGCCAACCACTCGAACAAAACGGTTACAAATAATAATAATAATAATAATAATAATAATAATAATAATAATAAAAATAATAAGAAAGTCGAAATCGATCTTACCTCAACTTGTGAGTACCGTAGGCCCAGTCTCAAAAGAATGAAGTTAAATGTACAATGCGGTTAGGCTTTGTGACAAAACGGAAATCGACGCTTGCATTTTGTGTCATCTATTACAGTGTTTTGCACAATATTTTACCAAATGTTGAAGTCAGATGTGAATTCACTTGCGGGTAAGAGCACCCTGTACCTTATTATTTTATTTATTCATTTTCATATTTCAACTGTGCATGTTAAAATGCAGGCAAGGTAAGCAGGTACGGAAAACATTTTCTGTTATATAACAGTAAATTACATGTTTTTATTCAAGCTTGTAATATGCAGCCGACATTTTTACACAGAATTTTAAAGGAGAATCTTCTCAAGTTTCAGTGTTGATTCTCAGAGTTAAATCCCCGAAGAATGTGATCTTTATTCTTTATACAACTGAATGATCAGCTGCTTTCACAGTTTCAACAGTTACCAAACGGCCTTGAGTGTACCACAGTTTCAACAGTTACCAAACAGTCTTGAGTGTACCACAGTTTCAACAGTTACCAAACAGCCTTGAGTGTACCACATTTTCAACAGTTACCAAACAGTCTTGAGTTGACCACATTTTCAACAGTTAGTCTTGAGTGTACCACAGTTTCAACAGTTACCAAACAGCCTTGAATGGACCACAGTTTCAACAGTAAACCAAACAGCCTTAAATGGGCCACAGTTTCAACAGTTAACAACCAGCCTTGAATGGGCCACAGTTTCAACAGTTACCAAGCAGTCTTGAGTGTACCACAGTTTCAACAGTTAACAAACAGCCTTGAATGGGCCACAGTTTCAACAGTTAACAACCAGCCTTGAATGGGCCACAGTTTCAACAGTTAACAAACAGCTTTGAATGGGCCACAGTTTCGACAGTTTCTAAACTGCCTTGAGTGGACAGTTTCATCAAATACCAAACAGCTTTAAATGGACCACAGTTAAAACAGTTACCAAATAGCCATAAATGAACTAACGCGTTTACAGTTTCCATCATGCCTTGAGAGAAATGCATTATCAACAGTTTCTGGGCAGTTCCAACAGTTTCTAATCTGCATTTAGTTGATCGAACCTTTAACAATTTGAAAACTGCTGTAAGCTTTCCTTGAGAAATACTAAATATCAGAATGTCATATCATGTTATAATTTAAACTACAGCTGCCACAAAGAAATATATTTAAGTTATATTATTATCCAATTTAGAGAAAATAAATAAATATTTAATGTAATCATTTTGAATTATTTGAACAAAAATGAATATAGATTTTACAAAAATAAATCGCTTTTTACCTTTATAAAATCCTGAAACACGAGACTTGCGAAAATGTGCGGCTAAAATCTTCCAGTCCTCAGTTGTCCGCGAGTGGGATGGAAGGACGAAATAAACCAACAGCATCGAAGCGAACCAAACAATTTGTTTCAAAAATACATTACCCATGGCGAAAAGCATGCAATTGTGAAGCGCTTGCTTCCCCGAGCACACTATCAGGGTATTATATTAGAAATGTTTGGTGTTTGTACCACGCTTTATCTTCATATTACAAATACTATATGAAAAGCATACTGTACATAACGTGTGTAAGGGTTGAGAAAAGTTGGAAGTCGTTAACGTAAGTGTTAAATAAACATCAAACTTATCGTGTATGAGAATTCTATTAACATCCATGTATAAAATATTTTTAACGTAAATTCATTCATAGTGCCTAAGCTTTTGTAAAATAAAATTAAAAACTGTATCATGATTGCTTTATTTGCAAGCAAACACAAAAAAAGGTGCTGAACATAATTTTTACCCATGTGCCTAAATAAAAAGTAAGATGTTATTAGATTTAATACGCAAAATATCAAGCAAAAAGGGCGTGTTTTTTTAAGTTTCAATAAGTGATGAATGTTTTCAGTGATCAGGCATCATGGGGCATGCTGACCAAACTTAAACATATTGTTTCGTTTCCCTTAATAATGTTAATTTGTCTTCTTTTCGAATACATTCGCCCCGAATTTAAAAAAAAAAACGTATTCAGTTTGTTGTCTCGGCAAATGGATAAGGCTGAGACTCCCGCTTGTGTACGCGGTATTCAGCGGCCTTTTAAAAAGAATTTGGCAAAGGTTTCTTTGAAAATATTTTCTGAAACCGCAAAGCCAAGACTTTTGATTATTTGTATGTAGCCTCATGAAGTGGCCGTGTACCAATATTGTTCTAATGATATCCCCCGGGCCGGGGTGGCCCAGGATTTCCATATACTTACATGTATACATTTTTTATTCTATCTGGAAACGCATGGCCTAGACTTTTGATATTTGGTATGTTGCCCTTTGTAGTGGTTCTTCACCAAAATTGTTCAAACATTGACCCTGGGGGCAAAGCTGGCCCCGCCCCGGATTTATGCTTTCTAGACTTATAACGTAAAATCTTTCTTGACATAGCAAGATTCAGACCCTCGATTTGATATATAGCCAACCAATGATCTCTCTAGCGACCAATGACTTCATCAGCAACCAATGACTTCCTCAGCAACCAATGACTTCCTCAGCAACCAATGACTTCCCCAGAAACCAATGAATTCCTCAGCAACCAATGACTTCCTCAGCAACCAATAAATTCCTCAGCAACCAATGACATCCTCAGCAACCAATGACTTGCTTAACAATCAATTATTTCCTTAGCAACCAAGAAGAAGTTAAGTCGGACAGAGTGTCAGTATCGAGACAATATTTTAAAAAAGCGACTACTGCAAGATGACCAATTGACATGGCATGACATTGACATGTGCCGTGCGATCAAGGCGTCACAAAACAAAAGTACAATTTCTTCAAAAATCCCAGCTGACATAGGATGAACACGACATAAGCAAGGCCAATCCAAAAAAGTCTGCTCAGCGACAGAAACAAAGCGCTCGTGAAAATTGCAAATACTGTGGAAAATTATGCCACCCGGTTATTGGCAAAGATTGATAAAAATGTGGTTAATTTAATCATTTCGCTGCATGATGTTTGATCAGCTTCTTAATGAGGTTTGAAGCACCATCTGAGAGATACAGATGGTTGAACGCTCTATTTGGTATTTTCCAGCGTCTGAATATTCTGCAATTTCTTAAGCAGAACCTTACAAAAGTGAAAGAAATCAAAACTTTCGCCGATATCGTTATCTACGGAAAAGGTGACACAAACGAATAAGCTGTACGCAACCATGACCGCAATCTGAAACAATTACTTGAACGCTGCGCTAAAAACCCTTAAGCTGAACAAAAAATAGATTCAACTGCATCAAAAGCAAATGTCTTTTGTAGGACATTTACTGACTGATAAAGGTGTTCTTACCTTTCAAAAATTAAAGCTGTATTTAATAAGCCGAAACCTACTGAGAGAAAATGTGTGCAAAGACTACTAGGTGTTGTAAACTAATTAAGCAAATTTCTAAATAAATTTCTGAGTATTAGTGCGTACCACTTAGGCAATGTTTCCGCAAAGATAACATGTTTCATTGGACATTATAAAGCGTTTTTACCAAACATGCGGTATGTATGTAGGTATGGGTCAATATTACGCAACTATATACGACACGAAACCTGACACAAGCGTTTATTATCGCAATCTAAACACAACTCTGCATAATTATACAAAGACATTCTCGCAGTCCTGTTTTCTCCTGAGAAACTTCTCCAGTATACTAATGGCAGAAACGTTTGGTAGAAAGTGACCACACGCCAATTGAAATCATCTGTCAGCCATTGGTAAGAGCACCGAAACGACAGAATGCTACTGAATTTGCAGATGTGTGACTATAAGATATGCTAATAGAAAGACAATGACCTGTACATGTCAGCCATATCTAAGCAAAGGTGATGCAACAAAGCTCGACAAAGTGTTGCTAACGGTTATAAAACAGAAATTGAAGGTCACATATGTGCGATATTTTTGGCAGTGTCCTAAGAGAGACAACTGTGAATTCATGACCAACGCTTGATGAAAGTCAGTGAACAAACACGCAATGGATGGGGGAACTCGCCATAAGAAGCTAAGCCCTATTTCTCAATTTGGAGCGAGCTGTCTATGCAAGATGGTATTCTGTTCCGTGTGAAAATATAATACAGAACATATGAAGGATTAATACGGTATTTTATGTTTGTGAAAACAAAAAGATTCTAAATATAAATGTATTGTTGTTAAGATCACGTAACAGTTAGAAGATAATCTAGCAAGTTTGAGGACTTCAAATGTGTAAAACACGATACAGCACAAAAAATGAATTCAACAGACGGTACATGCTGGATTTAAATGATAGTGTAGGCTGACCCAGTACCTTTTGTTACTAGTGATCACTGGACACCTGCTGGTCAACAGTCAGCACGTGCTCCGTCGATGTCACGTGCATATGACGACTCATGCAATGGTAGTCATGGCGACTCCGAGCTTCATGAGTACAGGGTTATTGCTAAACTCTACAATGAGCTACCCAAATACTAGCAAATGTTTGTCACACATCTAGTAAGACATTTCTCTTGGAGTGAATTTGATCGTGATGGGATACAAACGGAATAAATTAAACATTTAAAATTCAGAAAGAATTTAGGAGCAAACAAGCGCAAGTGTAAGAGTGAATTACTGTTATTAAAAGACGCTTTATCTTCTTTACAAGCAAATGTGCTTGCAATGAATCCGATCCAAATGCCATGAGCAGGTTAATCGTGTGAGAACTACGGTGATGATATTAAGGA
Source organism: Mya arenaria (assembly GCF_026914265.1). Classification (NCBI taxonomy): domain Eukaryota; kingdom Metazoa; phylum Mollusca; class Bivalvia; order Myida; family Myidae; genus Mya; species Mya arenaria. The sequence goes on along the minus strand of NC_069131.1, from coordinate 46,666,948 downwards.
GCTAGTCTTTGAATGCATGAATGACACAGAACAGTTTTCATGGGGTGTGAAAATCTCTGTTAGAGACCTTACTTGTTCACTCGTCTGGTTCAACGAATCACGGAAATCGAAGACAGGCTAAGATTATTACTTATTAGTGTTTCTTAGAGGATATGAATGTCTTAGCATTGAAAAAAACGGATATATGTGTCAAGAAAAAAGCGGCGAAAGTGTTTCCTTGTTGCAAGAAACAAGCAGTGACAGGCAAATGCCCAGCGAGAAGAGACCGTTTACCGGAAGTGATTCAAAAGGTAGAGCCGACACTGGTAACCAGGCATACAACTCGGCCGGGCGAGGGACATTGGGCAGCGTCATACCGACAGTGGTAACCAGGCATACGACTCGGCCGGGAAAAAGGAAATTATGCAGCTTCATACCGACAGTGGTAACCAGGCATACAACTCGGCCGGGCGAGGGACATTGGGCAGCGTCATACCGACACTGGTAACCAGGCATACAACTCGGCCGGGCGAGGGCCATTGGGCAGCGTCATACCGACACTGTTAACCAGGCATACGACTCGGCCGGGCGAGGGACAATGGGCAGCGTCATACCAACAGTGGTAACCAGGCATACGACTCGGCCAGGCATACAACTCAGCCGGGCGATGGACATTGGGCAGCTTCATACCCACAGTGGTAACCAGGTATACGATTCGGCCAGGCATACGACTCGGCCGGGCGAGGGACATTTGGCAGCTTCATACCGACACTGGTACCCAGGCATACAAACCGGTCGGGCGAGGGACATTGGGCAGCGTCATACCGACACTGGTAACAAGGCATACAACTCGGCCGGGCGAGGGACATTTGGCAGCGTCATACCGACACTTGTAACCAGGCATACAACTCGGCCGGGCGAGGGACATTGGGCAGCGTCATACCGACACTGGTAACCAGGAATACAACTCGGCCGGGCGAGGGACATTGGGCAGCGTCATACCGACACTGTTAACCAGGCATACGACTCGGCCGGGCGAGGGACAATGGGCAGCGTCATACCAACAGTGGTAACCAGGCATACGACTCGGCCAGGCATACAACTCAGCCGGGCGATGGACATTGGGCAGCTTCATACCCACAGTGGTAACCAGGCATACGATTCGACCAGGCATACGACTCGGCCGGGCGAGGGACATTTGGCAGCGTCATACCGACACTTGTAACCAGGCATACAACTCGGCCGGGCGAGGGACATTGGGCAGCATCATACCTACAGTGGTAACCAGGCATACGACTCGGCCGGGCGAGGGACATTGGGCAGCATCATACCCACAGTGGTAACCAGGCATACAACTCGGCCGGGCGAGGGACATTGGGCAGCTTCATACCCACAGTGGTAACCAGGCATACAATTCGGCCGGGCGAGGGACATTGGGCAGCATCATACCGACAGTGGTAACCAGGCATACAACTCGGCCGGGCGAGGGACATTGGGCAGCATCATACCGACAGTGGTAACCAGGCATACTACTCGGCCGGGCGAGGGACATTGGGCAGCATCATACCGACAGTGGTAACCAGACATGCAACTCAGCCGGGCGAGGGACATTGGGCAGCGTCATACCGACACTGGTAACCAGGCATGCAACTCGGCCGGGCGAGGGACATTTGGCAGCGTCATACCGACACTTGTAACCAGGCATACAACTCGGCCGGGCGAGGGACATAGGGCAGCGTCATACCGACACTGGTAACAAGGCATACAACTCGGCCGGGCGAGGGACATTTGGCAGCGTCATACCGACACTTGTAACCAGGCATACGACTCGGCCGGGCGAGGGACATAGGGCAGCGTCATACCGACACTGGTAACCAGGCATACGACTCGGCCGGGCGAGGGACATTGGGTAGCGTCATACCGACACTGGCAACCAGGCATACGACTCGGCCGGGCGAGGGACATTGGGCAGCTTCATACCGACAGTGGTAACCAGTCATAAGCCTCGGCCAGGCATTTAACTCGGTCGGGCGAGGGACATTGGGCAGCGTCATGCTGACACCGGTAACCAGGCATGCAACTCAGCCGGGCGAGGGACATTGGGCAGCGTCATACCGACACTGTTAACCGGGCATACAACTCGGCCGGGCGAGGGACATTGGACAACTTCATACCGACAGTGGTAACCAGGCATACGACTCGGCCAAGCATACAACTCGGCCGGGCGAGGGACATTGGACAGCTTCATACCCACAGTGGTAACCAGGCATACGACTCGGCCAGGCATACAACTCAGTCGGGCGAGGGACATTGGGCAGCTTTTCACTAGGGATGACAACGAGTACTCGAGTACCAAACCAGTACTCGAGTACTCGGAAACAAAAATAAAAAATCTATAAAAATCACCAAATACACGATTTACAGACAAAATATCAGATCTGGTTAGTTGCCAATAGGACAATTTACGGTCCCTCTAATCCCCGCTGTGTACAAAATTGACCTCAATCAATTAGTTGACAGTTGTTGTTATAGTTGCAAACTGTCAACAAAGGACCCCTATTTCAAATTAGCACTGATGTCAAGTTTTGATAGCGGTACTTTCACCTACACAATTCTATTGTATACCAATTAGAGACCTTCCACCAAACAATGGACGCTAACGAGCGAAAGAGTATCGACCGTTACGAGAATTGATTTCTTAATGGGCGTATTTTAACTATTTTTGCAATGATTATCACAATTGATTGGTTGATATTTTAAATCAAGAATTATGAATATTAATGAGGTAAACAACAATTACACAGTACGAAAAACTATCATTTAAAAAAAAAAAATAGTAGAGTAAACAACTCAACAACTGAACTTCGTATAGAATTTCGTTCACTATTTTTATGTATGCTATTAATTTTCGTTCACTGTAATTCTGATTGTTGTTCATTTCTGCAGTGCATCCTACGCACAAAGGCTGTCAGACTTTTCAACCCCAAGACTTTTCAACCCCTTTGTCATTTGTGAAATCAAAGACTTTTCAACCCCTTTGTCATTTTAACCCCAAAAAGTGCTAAGACTTTTCAACCCCCCCCCTAAATCAAAGACTTTTCAACCCCTAAAAAACGAAGACTTTTCAACCCCTTAACTTCACACCTTTCTTAATCTTATAATAATACCAGTAACCACAAAAACGAACAATTAATTGTTTAATTTATTTTCAAAATCAAGCATATATTAAGAATAAAAATAAAACAAACAGGTCTAATAGAATATATAATTAATATATATATATACAATATGATATATACAAAATATATACAAAATATAAAAAAATCCATTCTTGTAATACGAAACTTTATTACATATTTGCACTTAATATCTTAAAACTCCTGTTCTTTTTTGGTCACAGACTATCCATAAATCTCCCCAATCTCCCTGAGGAAGTCCTCGCACAAGATGTCATGGGCATCATACTTCTCCCAAAGCTCATCTATGCGCATATCCATATCGGAGTACACCTCCCGCCTATTTCTCCCTATACCCTCTCCCACCAGCTGGGCCTGTAGCGGTACCAGCTTTGCCTCCTTAAGTAGTAGTCCCAGCAAGACGTAGAACTGCAGTTGTCCCCTCCCCGCTCGTGCATTCATGCGTCGGTGCCAACCTAAATAAAAAATATAAATTTTAAAGAAATGTTTTAATGAAATATGCATTGGGTGTTTTAATAAATAGTGTTAATGATACAAATAAGAGTTGAACAGGTTAAGTTATGTTTATATTCAGAGCTCACCTTCAGTATCGTTGTTTGTCCTAACATTTTTTCGGTAAACAGACCACTCGTCAGGTGACCACATTGAATTTTCTAACCACTGATCGGTCACATAATGGAACAGCTCCCGGAGCTGCTCAGAACTGCCATCCGAGCGGTCCTTTAGCTTCTGAAAAGCCCGTGGGATATCACCAGGAGGCAGGAAAGGAAGGGCCAGGAGCTTCCTTACATGCTGATGCACACCTTCCCGTCGCTCATAGGTTGCCTGCAAGCCGACTGCCTGGACTCGTCGCTGGATCGCTTGTGCCCAATGAAACCCACAGCCATGAAGTTTGGACCGGGGAAACACCTCTCGCAAAGCCTGCCACAAACCTGATGAGAAATATATAATGCATGTATGAAATATTATTTATTTATTTTACTTATTCTATGGTTATATATCATAATGTACTGTGTTGACATGATGAATTATATTCTCGGTTTTTATTTAGTAATTTACCTGCTTCGAAGTCCATAGTGAATGCTTCTACAACTGGCGCGACATCCATGAGTTCAACGATTTTCCTCAGCACCTGTAAAATAGAAGAGAATGTTATAAGGCAACGTACAATCAGTGACATATAAATGACATTGTAATAAACTACGTTTGTATCTTCTTACAGCTTCATAATCGTTCTTTCTCCTACGTGACATTAACACGCATAAAAGGGGGACCTGCTTTGTGGTGGCACCTTGTCGAAGAAAAGCATGGACGGACCACAACTGTGTAAATGGTTTGTTGACCACACGAAATGTTCCGTCCAGGTACCATGTACACTCTGAAGTAAACGTATCTGGTCGGCCGTTGCAAACATCATGTGGCGCTCGTCCCCAACACGAACATCTCCCACAAGGAACTTCTCACCAAGGTAGTCGGCGTCAAACTGAAAGAGGGTGAATAAAGTTTGCAACAAAGTATATTACTTTATATTACTATATTTAAAGTAGAAATACTGCAACAAAAAACGTTCTATTTGGATAAATACGCGTCTTACTCAACGAGTTTTTAACGGTAGGAATGATATTTTAAGCTTCTCTTTGTAATGCATACGGAAAGTTTGCATGTCAGTCTGTTTTAACTTGTTTTAGGGGGGAAAAATCCGTTGTTTTTCAACCTCCCGGTTCTTTCGTAATGGCGAATTTCAGCTTCTGGTCGGTGCATTTTGTTTGAATATGCCGTAAAGGTCAATCTTACTAGCATAAAAGTTATATTTTTCTTGTAGATGGGAATCTTACCTTATCAGAACAGTAAAAAAATATTAGATTATCTCAATTATTTTAGGAACTACGCTCTATTGATTAGGTCCGTTTGGAATTGATGATTTTTTGCACATGTTTACCTTATATTTATTTATATATTATACTAATTTACTTTCATAAAAAATTGTGGAATATTTTTTTAAATGACACATATTCACTATCTTGACCGACATAAATAAATAATTAAAAAAAAATAATAAAATATGAAATAAGTATGTATTACTGTATTCAGGCAATGTGACGAGCACCTGTGTCGACAGTGGTAACCAGTATACAACTCGGCCGGGCGAGGAAAATTGAGCAGCGTCATACCGACAGTGGTAACCAGGCATACAACTCGGCCGGGCGAGGGACATTGGACAACTTCATACCGACAGTGGTAACCTGTAATACGACTCACCAAGCATACAACTCGGCCGGGCGAGGGACATTGGGCAGCTTCATACCCACAGTGGTAACCAGGCATACAATTCGGCCGGGCAATCGACTCGGCCGGGCGAGGGACATTGGGCAGCTTCATACCCACAGTGGTAACCAGGCATACAATTCGGCCAGTCATACGACTCGGCCGGGCGAGGGACATTGGGCAGCGTCATACCGACAGTGGTAACCAGGCATACAACTCGGCCGGGCGAGGGACATTGGGCAGCTTCATACCGACAGTGGTAACCAGGCATACGACTCGGCAAGGCATAGAACTCAGCCGGGCGAGCGACATTGGGCAGCTTCATACCGACAGTGGTAACCAGACATACGACTGGGCTGGGCATACAACTCAGCCGGGCGAGGGACATTGAGCAGCGTCATACCGACACTGGTAACCAGGCATACAACTCGGTCGGGCGAGGGATATTGGGCAGCGTCATACCGGCAATGGTAGCCAGGCATACGACTCGGCCGGGCGAGGGACATTGGGCAGCATCATACCGACAGTGGTAACCAGGCATACAACTCGGCCGGGCGAGGGACATTGGGCAGCGTCATACCGACACTGGTAACCAGGCATGCAACTCAGCCGGGCGAAGGATATTGGGCAGCGTCACACCGACATTGGTAACCAGGCATACGACTCTGCCAGGCATTTAACTCGGTCGGGCGCGGGACATTGGGCAGCGTCATACCGACAGTGGTAACCAGGCATACGACTCGGCCGGGCGAGGGACATTGGGCAGCTTCATACCGACAGTGGTAAACAGGCATACGACTCGGCCAGGCATACAACTCAGCCGGGCGAAGGACATTGAGCAGCGTCATACCGACACTGGTAACCAGGCATACAACTCGGCCGGGCGAGGGACATTGGGCAGCGTCATACCGACACTGGTAACCAGGCATACAACTCGGCCGGGCGAGGAGCATTGGGCAGCGTCATACCGACAGTGGTAGCCAAGCATACAACTCGGCCGGGCGAGGGACATTGGGCAGCGTCATATCGACACTGGTAGCCAGGCATACAACTCGGCCAGGCATACGACTCGGCCAGGCATACAACTCAGCCGGGCAAGGGACATTGGGCAGCGTTATACCGACAGTGCTAACCAGCCATACAACTCGGTCGGGCGTGGGACATTGGGCAGCGTCATACTGACACTGGTAGCCAGGCATACGACTCGGCCGGGCGAGGGACATTGGGCAGCGTCATACCGACAGTGGTAGTCAGGCATAGAACTCGGCTGGGCGAAGGACATTGGGCAGTGTCATACCGACAGTGGTAACCAGATGTAACGGTCGGGAAGGTGAGGGGTCGATGGCATCCGGAAACGGTTAAATTCATACCGGCGCTGGCAACCACGGAAATGGACCGGACGGGCGAGGAATGTCAGGAATTGGTAAGCGTCACATCATTTTTGGTAACCAGATTTACGGGCCGGACGAGCGAGGGATGTTCTGCAGTTATCAGCTTGATACAGGTGCTGACGACCGATCGGGCGATGAACTTTGGGTAGCGGTCAATGCCACACAGACGCTGGCAATCAGATGGATAGGTCGTTTAGGAGAGGGACGCTGGACAGCGGTTGGCGTCAAAACGACGTTGGCCACTAGTGTTACGGGTCGGACAGGCGAAGGACGTATGGCAGGGGTTAGCGTTATACCGGCGCTGGCTACCAAATATACGGGTCGTCAAAAGGACGCTGTCAAACGGGTGTACGGGCCGGACGGGTGAGGAACGTTGAACAACGGATTCCTGTGTCGGGACTGATAACCAATACGCACTATTTTGCGTAAGTTGTCCTGACGGAAAAAACACTAACTCCGTCATTGTTTAATCTGCTGGTTTTTAAGTTGTTACATGTAGGAGTACTACGAGCTTTTACTTCATGGGTTTGAGTGTCAACGTTAATACTGAATTATTTGAAAAAAAGTGATAGCAAGAAAAAATGAGGGTTTATTCCATTCGAGTGTTCACTAAACAACGAAAAACCCGGGTCCGTTTTGTTGAAAATAGCACTGATTGACAATGGTAACACAGACAGAGTGCTTGGGGCAGTTTTTGGACTTTTTGACGTCGCATTTACTTGACGTCGCGCGAAGTCAGTTTGTAATAGCTTTCAATGTTGTACCATGGTGGATCACGTGATCAAAATGGACCAGCCAACAGTATTATTGTAAAATAAAACAATACAATATGATTGATATAAAACAACATCTAAGAACAAACAATTGTAAATCCTTATTAAAGAAAAAAGAAACGTCATACAAAAAAACGTATGCCTTATACCGTTTGTTCAAACTACTCGACAAATTTGGCCCAAATGCAACTCCACATTTCTCTTAATAAACCCACATTACATATCTGACGTATACTGTACATCCTAAAACTGACCTCATAATGTAGCTATGTTTTGCAAATTGTTGTGTCCTGAAAATCGTACTTCTCAGATGGCGTAAATAATACCTTCACAAAAGCAATTGCCGTAAGTCATTATCGTAACATCTGAAATAGGAGGGCTCGTACAGTAAATATGTCAAAATAACACACGTGATCCACCATGGTACATTGAAACCTATTCCAGGCTGAAGTCGACATCAAACTTGAAATGTACGGAAAAACGGAATAGTCATTAACCTCAATCGACGCTACCTACGCAAAAGCAAGCCCGGATACTACGTTTCAGTCTTTCAGTGAGGAAACGGAAGAAGCTACTACAAAACGTGACCCTCCGTGTGAACAAGGCCAACCGAGTGAGCGTATACTGGACCACGACACTAAACAAACCGATCAGGCCGTATAGTCGGAAGCCGTCGAGATGCATCGTCGGAATTACCCCCAGTACATTACACTACCGTTGTTGCCGACGATGGCGAGATACGGTGACCTTGTCACTTGCTGATGTATATGTTTTTATATTCATGTCTGACTTGATAATATTTATCGACTGTTACTTTAGTTTGTCAACTTCAAACTGAATAACACTCTTTTTAAACAATATTAAATAATATTTTAATATATCAAGATTGAAAGATGTTTATCCTAATGTTCTAATGAACTGATTATTTCTATGATAACGAATTCTGTTAAAGAAAAGAGGATGTTACAATATCATGATTGTTTGACATCATAGATGCCATGAATGTTCTATTAATATCTTATAAGTATTCTCGTTAATTACACCCAATAAATGCCGTCTGAGACCAAAAACAATCGGGATCATCTTCTGGTCAAGGACAACCTACAACTGACGGTACATTTATAATAGGAATATGAATCTTTATAATGTAATCTTATGAAGTCTTTATAGTATTAACAAGGTTCAGATGTAAAACATACTAGACTAGTCAGGTTCTTATGACCCTCGTATCTCACTTGTATAGTTGTTTGATGCCGTATTGTTATAATGGTAATGCACCAGTCAATTGTTACCACGCCCCCCCCCCCCCCCAGGTCCGGGGAATAGCCGGGACTGACTTTCAGTCCAGCCAACCCCGGGTAAAATCCCCGCCCTGCGGTGACGAACTGATGGTTAAACCCCGGTCAAATACCCCCGCACCCCAGAGACTCTATACAATACCCAATCTCCGCTAAATTTGGCGCTATGATAAAACCACCGCGGTCACCAGGAAAGTAAAAACACGGCCCTTTTCCCCGGCTATCCCCGGTATACCCCCGGACCTGGGGGCCGTGGTTACAATTGACTGGTGCATAACACAGACAGAAGGATAGTCCATTGTACACACATGGAAAATATAAGTCAAATTGTCAGAAATGTCCTTGCCATAGCCATGATATACGGTGATCGGAGGCTCCCCGCTTAAAAGCCATATCAAGCTATTTATATTGATTGAAAATGTAAGTAATGCAAATGTCAGCTAACACCATCATACTCCCAGATGTCAGGGTTTTTTTTAAATATAATCTATAGCATATTTAAGATGTGACATTAATTCATCAAACTGAAGGGTACATTCATAGACAGGTTTGCAAGTAAAGAAAAATAATGTTAAGAGACAGTTTTATCACAGATAAAGGTTGTTTGAAGCTTCGGCCATACAAAAACTAACAAGATTTAACATGAAGATAGTGCATCCTAATACCGTCAATAACAGTGTTTCTGCGCGAGATCGGCCAGCATGTGACCGTGACAAGGTGCTGGGTGGCACCAACATCCGAGCACTTTGCCTTTCAACTCATCCAGAGATTCCAGAAGCGTTTTTCCGTTACCTTGGATACGAGTGTCATTGAGGATATATTGTTTGTACATGTCACAGCGTTCTTCTACAGTCAGATTGTCGCCTCGCGCTTTAAATGGGTTACCCCACTTGCTACCAACGGCGCCGGGGACGTAACGCGTCATGTCACGTCCTATGTACACGTGATTCGGATCACGTAGCCAATCCACGAGGTCATTGTACCCGATTTTTTTAAGCTCAGCCTTTCTTACGTTGACAACAGAGATGCCAAACTTATTTCTTGTCGGCGATGCTAATGTAGAGAGGTCTGAGGGTACAAACTTAAATTCTTGCTCTGTTACAGCGGCGCCTTCAGTTGACAATTTGCAGCCTGAAGTTACCCTATCACCAGGCCATTTCGGACTGCCGGTATACACATAATGCGACTGCCAAGACCCATTCGGAAGATCGTATCCTGACGGCGATTCGGCGTTGCTGTGTAGTGGCCATGCTTTAGGAAGATCGGATCCTTGCAGTGATCCTGCATCTGCCTGTACTAACCTTGCTTTTATGATTAAAGGGCCAGACATGTGGCTATGCTGAACACGTCTTTGTTTTCGGTTTTGGGTGCTCTGTCGACCCTTCCCCAGACAGACACCAGCCTCGACATTCTGCGTTTGAGCGCCACTACCACTGAAATGATAACTTCATATAATTTTATGTTATTCTATGTATGCACTATTTTTTTGTATTAAATTCAATGATACTGCTTAAAATCGGATTATTCCGAATGATTAAAAAATATACGGAAAAAAACATTAACAAGGACTATAGTAATAAAAAAGGCTTACTTCATATCCCGACCACTGGATGGTGGTGATTCATCACTTTTGGGATTCATGAAGTCACGAAAAGATGTCACTTCTTGTTGTGTTTTTGTCGCTCTCACCTACATGTAGTTGGCAGCAGAGTACTGTAAATGTATAGTATAATTGAGCTGGGCTGGACTGTGCTGGTAAGGGGGAGAGGGAGGGAGGACAGGGGAAAGCGATGCAAGCAGGTAGGAAGAGGCAGGCAGGCAGACAGACAGGCAGGCAGACAGAAAGAAAAAGAAGGAATCTGAATACAAAATAATATAAAAATTTGCCCCCTCTAACGGCAAATTCTAGAGATACCCCTTATATATAATAAATATGTTAAATAACAATAATACGATGATAATAATAATAATAATAATAATAATAATAATAATAACAGCAACAGCAGCAGCAGCAGCAGTACTGCTAGTGCTACTACTACGAAATAGAGCTGTCAAGTGACGCCCCCAATGGGTTTTGTCGGACGGACAGCCATTATTAGAGCACAAGAGATGTTTGTAAAACAGCAATGCACCCCTTATGGCAGGCGATAAGTCATTTTGCATCAAAAGTGTGTGGGGAATTTTAAGGTCATAACCAACCTCTTAACCAAGTTTGAGGACAGTGGGTCCATGCGTTCTCGTCATATTAACTGGACAAGAATTTTGTGCTTAAAGGTCACTGAGACCTACTGACATCAAAATCAACACGATCATCTGCATGCGTGATATGACCTACCTCCCGACAAACGGTCGAACGGCCAGTCACTAGTTATGATTGTGACAAGCTTTATATGTTCAAAATATATGTCCACGACTGTGACAAACTGACGTCAAAATCAATCATGGTCTTCCAAGAAGAAGAAGAAGAAGAATATATTACATTGTAGTTTGTGGTTTCAATAAGAAACAGGCGATGTACATTTATGTACAGTTTATTTACATATAAATGGTATATATAGTGAACTACATGTAGCAGCTACTATCTAGGCAAAAGCACAGACTTTGCTTGATGACAAAGGCTCATTAAAGTCACAATAAAAAAATTCAACTAGCCAAAATTACATTTTATACATACTTGAACATGTATATCACCAAAATAATACATTGCCATAAACATAAAACGAGATTTGACAAAGTTCAAAAATACCCTATACTGTAACATGAAACAGTATAGGGTATTTTTGAATTTATGAGCCTTTGTCATCAAGCCACTGTGGGCAAAAGCCCCACAGCACTCATGGGCAGTGTATATCTTCATTGCTTATCATGTTATATCAAGTGCTTAAACAAGGTATTGTATACAGTACTACAACAACAACAACAACAACAACAATAATAACAATAATAATAATAATAATAATAATAATAATAATAATAATAATATTAATAATAATAATAATCATCATAATAATAATAATAATAATAATAATAATAATAATAATAATAATAATAATAATAATAAAATAGTAATATTACAGTCAGACAGTACACAAAATAGGAAAGTTGAAATCGATCTTACCTCAACTTGTGAGTATCGTAGGCCCAGTCTCAAAAGAATGAAGTTAAATGTACAATGCGGTTAGGCTTTGTGACAAAACGGAAATCGTAAGACGCTTGCATTTTGTGTCATCTTTTAGAGTGTTTTGCACAATATTTTACTAAATGTTGAAGTCAGATGTGAATTCACTTGCGGGTAAGAGCACCCTGTACCTTAATTATATTATTTATTCATTTTCATATTTCAACTGTGCTTCCAAATTTGAGTAGTTTATACATTTAATATACTTACTCAAAGTCAGCAGACGCTTATTCTATTAATAAATATATTGCACAACTAACAGAAATTAAAGTTTCGCAACAGATCAAAATTTAGCTGTAATCACTGTTAAATAGTGACCCAAAAGTATATCATTTATAAAAACATATGAAAGGAGAAAGGAGGTATTAAAGGTAAGAAAATTGCCCTTTTTTAATAGTTTAAGAAATACAAAATTGTTAATGCACTCACAGGCGCAAGTCACAAAATAAAAAATCAGCCTATATATATGTTTATTATAGTATATAGCCCATATAGAACATTAAAAAAAGTTTGTGTCAAGTACCTGTGAATGCACTAGTCAGTTGTAATGACTAAAGTCAGTTGTAACCACGGTCCCCACCGGTCCAGGGGGATACCGGAGACACGGACCTATAAACCATAGATTGGCAACTCTCCTCTGTGTAAATGCGATTAGCTCAAACTCACGCGTGCAGCGAGATTTCATTCCGAGATCTTATCGTGTGGTCGTTTTCGAGACATCCCACATCGGCCGAATATATGCATGTAGGAAAACTTTGATTAAAACTAAATATAAATTTAATCAGGAACATATGAGGTCCTGATTAATACTTCGATAATTAGAGAAAATGCAATAACGACACTCTACAAACATATTACATGCGACATGTTGATCGGTGTTAATAATAATTATTAGTAGAGCTGGCAGAAATAACCGAAGAACCCCGTTATTCACCGATCGGAGATTCGGCGGATTTTTTCGATATTTGCCGAGCGCGCTCTAAGGATTGTGGGTAAATTATTATTTCTTATTGTTTCACCGATATCGGGCAGTTGCCAATCCATGGTTTATAGGTCCGTGCCGGAGATAGCCAGGGATATGGGCCATGTGGCCCCGCAGTGCCGGGTGAATGCGGTGGTTTTGTCCTTGCGCAAAACAAAGCGGGGAATGGGCCTTACATATGGTCCCTGGGGTTTAGGGGCATTTTGCGGGGATTTTACCATCAGTTTGTGTCCGCAGGGCGGAGATTTTACTCGGGATTGGCTGGACTGAAAGGCAAAGTCCCCGCTATCCCCGGACCTGGGGGGGGGGGGCTGTGGTAACAATTGACTGGAGCATAACTTATTATCTGCACATCTGCAGTTTTAGGAAAAGAAAATACATGTAATTTTGTTGCCCATTACGTATGCATGTAAAAATGCAGGCAATGTAAGCAGGTAGGGAAAACATTTTCTGTTATATATATATATCAGGGCTTTTTCTGCCCAATTTGGGAAAAAGACCCTAGACATTTTGGGAAAATTTGCGTCGTGAAAATGCTGAAATTGGGATATTTTACAGTTAAATGAAAAAGCTGTCTAGTCTCCTGCGAATTAGGAAATGGTTTTATATTAGTTAGTTTTTATATATATGTCACAGGGTGGGGCTGGCGTCAAGTTCCTTTGGGGGGGGTTGCAATCCTGATGCGCAGTCTTTCGCTAAGATTTGGGCGCAAGCCCGCTGACGCGATCACAGGGGGTACTCCGAATGATTGGGGAATTAACTCGGTAGAGCCCCTGTGCCTCCTCGATTTTAGTCCCTGCTGACAGACACCGTTGGTCAGCCTTATATTGATTGAGTTTGGCTGATGTAGTTTCTAACGCAGAGACTTGTTCAAGTTTTCCATTTGTTTATTTTGTGCTTTAAGTTCCTTTCAACTCAGAGATAACAAATAACAAGTAACATTAATCCAATTGTGAATTCAGTATAAAAGTTTGTTTCATGTACAGTTATATATGAAATCTTCATATGTGGCTGGACTATTTAGAAGTCTCTGGTTATGCCACTGTGGCTACGGTTATGCCACTTAAAAGAATTCAGGTGTTTCCTTATTGAAAGTCAAAAATCCAGTAAAGTCCTCTTTTTTTCTTATAAAAATCTCTATAAGTACCTATTAACAAAAATGTCCTCACCCAATGATAAAATGGTAGGAGGGAACATATTAAATTCCACCAATTAAAAGACCTTTAACAAATAAGGAAAGGGCCCTATGGCCAATTAAAACTTACATAATTATCCAAATAAGACAAGAGAGTAAGACTTGTTAATTACTCTAAAAACTTTGATGTCTAGGTGCCAGATGGCTTACTGCACCATACAAAGAAATGTGCTAAAAATACTGAATAAACAGGAAGCCAAAACGAGATTAAACAATTGCAAAAAACAACAATAGTCCAGACTCAATCCATTTTATCATCTGGCTTTTCACGCTCCTAAAGAAACATCAAACAAAAATACTAAAACTGCAATTCCAGAAATAATGTCAAGATGTCTTTTGAAAAATAAAAACAACAACAACTGACACAATAAAAAATTAGCAAATTGAAGAATTATGCATTAAAAATATTCAAATAATTTCACCTTAAATTTGCCTTACTACATATTCACCCCTGCTTGGAATATGTTTGTCCCAAACATAATAATTAAATAGCCTGTATGCATTGTAGGCATCAATAAATGAATAAAATGATATGTTTTATTTGTTAATATCATCTCTTTCGCAATCTTCTGTAGTACACTTTGTTCTATAATGTCAATGTAATTGTAAACATTATGTAGAGTCCCAGTGACTGACTGAATTACTGTGTCTATTCACATATTGTAACAGATATCATTCAATAGATATCTTTAAATTTAAGTACTATTTTCGCTTTGTTTCTACTACTGAGTACAAACATGAATATACAGTTTTCCCCCTAAAAATCATGTGTGATTCCTTTACTTTTAAGTTGGATTCTGAGCAGAAGAGAATTAGATCATGTATACAACTTTGGTGGTTAATTACCTAAACTAAGAAATATAACATAAGCCGGAAACACAGAGCAATACTCTTTTGAGAGTTAAGATTGCTCTTTGAAACGTATAAAGATTTGAAAAATGACAATTAGATACCAATGTTAGATACAATAGAAGCTTACCCAAAATTAAAGTTAAGATCTGTGGCCAACAGTGATCAGACTTAAGGGCTTGCCCCTACCATATCAAAGACTGGCCCACCATATGATGTGGAACAATTAAGTGCCACAAATGAAAAAGAACATAGACCTTTACTTTTCACTTTTTGGAAAAATCAGATCTGCTCATTAAAATAAACACCTCGCATTATTGAACACAACGTAAGAATGTAATTTAAAATAAAACCTAATTTCAACTTAACAATAGTGCAATGTATCGTAAGTCATTGATCAAAAAATACTACAGCATCTACTTCGAAGTCATTTTTTAAGATATTGCAGAAATTTTCAAGTAGAACCGGAGGAACATTTTCCGTTTTTATCCATTCCGGTGCATAGTGTTTGTTTTTTTAGCTGACTAGATACATGTAAGTGCCATTGTTTTTGCAGTCAACTTCAATGATGTGCTGGGTTAATATAAAAACATCTGGATGGATCGTACGTTTTGTGCCTCTCATTTCATCCAGTTTGCATTGCATTGTGAATTCTTTAGCTTTAAGTTTTGCTTCATTGGCAATTTCGCATTGTTTCAAATAGAATTTTAAAGCTGAATCTCGTGCTGCAGATGACGTGTGCCATCTAGGGTTTGTTGTTCCAGCTTGAACATAATAATACGGCTTCAGTTTCATGATTCTTACTGCCTGCAGTTTGTGTAGTGTTGCATGTGAGTTTTCTGTATTGTTTGTTTCTTTATCAGTCTGAACTCTTGATGGTTCGGTTTCAATGTCGGTCTGTGTCCCTGCATTAGTTACTGGTTGAGCTGTACATTTGTTAACAGTGGCCCTATCAAAAAAATTATTTTGTTTTTCTTGCAAAGGCCGCTTTCTCTTTTTGCCACCCATTGTCTTTTTGGCGTGAAATTCTCTTGTAAACTGCTGCGGTACTTTGCACTCAAATGTCTATACACCTTTTCGTCCAGGTTCATAGAAAACTACATAATAGTACAAAATACCATTGGTGCGGTTTGCTGACTTCACAAGTTTGATTTCATCAGCTCGGTACTCTTGACAGCTGTTATTTTTGTAGTCCAAACAATGTGGGTTAAAGCGTTTTGTGGGTTCAGGTTTTGTTGATCTGGAATCTTTTATAAGTGTTTGTGTCTTTTCCTTATAAGAAATTGAAGAACCTTGCCTTGTGTGTTGTTTGGATTGTGTTTGTGCCTGATGGGTTGCCTCTTGAGGTTTCTTTTGGCCATTTGTCAATTGCTTGGGTTGTTAGTTTAGCGTTGGTGTTGGGACCGTTGGCTGTAGCTGAGGTTGGTTAACTGGATGTTCTCGATTAGGCTTCTGCTGAGGATTCTGATGTTTTGGGACTCGTTGAGGTGGAAGATTGTGTTGATGCGGCTGTTGGTGGAGCTGTTGGTCTTGCTGTGGTCGATGGGGCTGGGGGTTGGCAATATGATCTGGTAGTTCATCAGGATCATGTTCTGTTTGACCATCATCAAACTCAGCTGGGGGGTTGGTTGGTCTATCTACTGGATCACAGTAGTGTTTCAGCCGTTGTGCATTAACAAGGGATTTCACTTCTTTATTCGTTTGGCAATTTCGTAGCTTGTATGTGTGATTTGGACAGATCTGTGTAATATAGTATGGTCCCATCCATTTTCTGTGAAGTTTTGGTGCCGTTCGTAGCGGGACTTTGGTACAATACAGCCATACTCTGTCGGTCGGAATGTAATTTGGAGGTTTTGCTGTTTTGTCATATATCTTCTTGTACCTGTCTTGTGCTGTCTGTATATTATCTTTCGCTATCTTTCTAGCTTCTTCCAGGTTCTGCAATACTCTACTCAGAAATATCTTGTGGTCCTGTGCCAGACGCTCCTTTGGAATAAGAGCTGTGTCGATGGGCATTCCTCTCTCCCGTCCAAACAGCATGAAGTATGGCGAGTATTGTGTAGACTGGGTAGCTGGTGTGGCTCTGTAAGCCATCATTATACCAGGTAGCAGTTCAGGCCAATCATCCTGTTGGTATTTGGTGTAAGCTCTCAGACCTTGCAGAATCACCGAATTCATCCTCTCACACGCTCCATTGGTTTGTTGGTGGTATGAACTTGTAAGATGTCGAGTGATCTGGAAAAGTTCTGATAGTGCTTTTACCAAGTTGGAAGTGAAGTTTCTTCCCCGGTCTGTGATCAGGACTCTAGGTGCACCAAATCTTGTGATGATTTGTTGAAAGAAGACTTCTGCTACCTCCGTTGCTTCCTGGGTCCGTAGAGGAAAGGCTTCACACCATTTTGAGCAGCTGTCCACAACTAAAAGTATGTGCTTACACTTGGTTTTGGTGGTTGGTAGGCCACTTAAAATGTCCATATATGCCATCGATCAAGAACATCATGTACTGGTTGGGGATGCAGAGGTGGTCGTCGAGCATGGAAGTCATGCTTTGATTGTTGACATGTCTCACAGGATCGAACATACTGCTAGATGTCCTGGTACATTGATGACCAGAAGTATTTGCTCCGTAGTGCAGCATATGTGCGGTCGAATCCTTGATGTCCCCCTAGTACACAGTCATGATATGAGCGAAAAACATCGTCACGCAGAACCCTTGGAATGGCTACTTGTTTCACAAGGCGAATATCTCGCGGAGTGTTCTTCCCACGTTTGATGTAAAAATGTACCAGTACCCCTTTATCTATCTCAAAGTTGTATGTCTTGGCCTTTTCCGGGTCATCTGGAACTATGTTGAGAAGCTTGTACTGGTACATGTCTGATAATTCAGGACAGGATCTCTGAAGATTTACTAAATCTGGAAGTGGAACATCTTTTCTTCCTGTAAGCTTGCTATTACCACTTTTTCATCTTCTCCATCATATATGAAGGTGGTCTCTGTACGCTGTTCATCTGTTTCAGTTGCGTAGACCTGTGTCTCTTCGGTTGACTCTGGCTGTTCTTTAGCATATTCTTGTCGCGATAAGTACCCCCGGTACTTAAAAACGATTCTCTTAGGAGGTCCTAACCATACGGCTGTCAATTCCAGACTCATAAAAGCAAGTAACAAATTTAACAAGAAAGCTTTAGAACAAACATGAAATACCAAAGAGAATATTATTGTAACAACATATTTTAAGACGTTCCCTTAACGTATGTATAAAGGCAATACGTGTCAATTGATAAACAATCATTCATTGAATTTTGAAGGGATTACAGAAAGATAAAGCAGGAAGGACTTAATAATAGAACAAAGGTAGTTAAGATAAAATGAAGCCAAATATGAACCTACAAGATTATTACAAACTATTATAAATTATTCAACAAACATATTTATAAAAGCAGTCTGGAAACAGATGGTTAAATAATCAAAAATAAAATGTACATGTTGTATTTTAACAACATGTCCAAAAGTAAACACTATTTTGTAAATCAGTTTTTAAGAGGGTTCTGGCAAAGTTCTTCATATGTGGCTGGACTATTTAGAAGTCTCTGGTCATGCCACTGTGGCTACGGTTATGCCACTTAGAAGAATTCAGGTGTTTCCTTATTGAAAGTCAAAAATCCAGTAAAGTCCTTTTTTTTCTTATAAAAATCTCTATAAGTACCTATTTACAAAAATGTCCTCACCCAATGATAAAATGGTAGGAGGGAACATATTAAATTCCACCAATTAAAAGACCTTTAACAAATAAGGAAAGGGCCCTATGGCCAATTAAAACTTACATAATTATGCAAATAAGACACGAGAGTAAGACTTGTTAATTACTCTAAAAACTTTGATGTCTAGGTGGCAGATGGCTTACTGCACAATACAAAGAAATGTGTTAAAAATACTGAATAAACAGTAACCAAAATGAGATTAAACAATTGCAAAAAACAACAATAGTCCAGACTCAATCCATATTATCATCTGACTTTTCACGCTCCTAAAGAAACATCAAACAAAAATACTAAATTAAAACTGCAATTCCAGAAATAATGTCAAGATGTCTTTTGAAAAATAAAAACAACAACAACTGATACAATAAAAAATTAGCAAATTGAAGAATTATGCAATAAAAATATTCAAATAATTTCACCTTAAATTTGCCTTACTACATATAGTTTCCCTTTAAAAGACCCAAAATGGCTGAAATATCAGTCCTTGGGTGTGAATATCTATTGCAATAAATTTGTTCATGACAGATAATTATTTCATACAGATATCTGAATGTGATGAAAATCAATGTTTTCCGAGTTTGATTATCAAAAGAACTTTACATCACATAATTTATTAGGATGTTGAAAAAGAACCAGTACATTTAAAAAGACTTTCCAAAAAAATAAATAAAAATAAATGATTGGGATTTTTTTCTGAAGATTGGGAAAAATATCTTATATTTTGCTTTGGGAATGGGTCCGATTGAAAAAACCCTGTATATATATATACAACAACTTACAAACATACACATTCTGACATTCTGTTGCGAAGAAAGAAACCGACATGACAGTTTGTCAACTCTACCAACAGTTAGAACAAGAATACTGGCTTTACTGACTTCCTGACACTTAAGCCAAAAAAGTCGCTTGACGCTGACTGCATGCATTGAATTGATTGTGGGGAAGATTGTTTTTCAAAATATTTGCTGCAAATTACCCTTTAAATGCTTTCAACTGATTTAATTTATCATAATCACTATAAAGATATTTAGTACACTCATCAAGTTAGAGTTAGACCCACCACTCTCCTTGCTCACTCTAAAGATTAAAGCTGATGTTTGAGGGTTTCAATAAGGTAAAAACTGTTTCCTTCACTTAAACCCTCCCTGAGTTTCTCGAAGTTACCATGGAGATTAACATGAACAATTGTGACAGTAAATGTCTGTTGTTATTTATTATTCTATCAGTCATTGAAATTAGAATTTTGAATGAACAAGCCCGAATTCTTATACTTTTGCTTGGCATCAAATGCTATATAAAATTCAGAATTTGAGCAAGCCCGAAACATATTTTACCAGTGCAGGGCTAGTGGGCTTGTGTTAATTTTGACCCTGTCGGAACTACTCGTCTGATAAAGTGTTTCAATTTAAGAAAGGAATAAGTATTTCTTGTTTGAAGTTATTTGTGTTTTAAATGAGAATCATCTCGAAGTTTCAGTGTTGTTTCTCAGAGTTAAATCCCCCGAAGAATGTGATCTTTATTCTTCATTCAACTGGATGATCAGCTGCTGTGGGACGAAAACTAATAACCCGCAAAAAGCGTACAGACAATCAATTCATTGTTTTGGTTGCTAAAGCAAAAATCTGATATTATAAAGGGAAATGGAAAGTGGGTCTAATTAATTAGTGTCCTGTAAATGTCAAAATCCCCTGATATGGTATGTAGGATACAGTTTTCCCTAGACGTTTCTCTTGAAAATTCCATTTATCTACCATTTAATGGTAACATTGGATGATAGTTATTTTCTCCCTTCCTAACCCTGAGAATTAACCTTTTAAATGATCTAAAATATTCATTTTTTATGATTTGTCTTTTAATCTTCTGTATTTCTAATATTAGTTCACCAATTATAGACTAGAGCACTAAAAGTCACATCAAACAGTGTCCAATCTCCAACCGACACCATCAAGCAGACAGAGACTTTAAATCCAAGCCTATTCAAGACAATGGAAGGTATTGTGACAGAGACAACATCTCAACCCAAACCCAGCAGCCCATGGGGCAAGCCAGCTGCACCAGTTGCCTGCAGTTTGGAAGATGTTATGAGTGAGCAGCTTGCCAGTGACTTACAACAGCAAGATCTTTCAAGAGAATGCCGTGCCGAAGCCTTGGCGGCAGGGTAATCCTTACGTCTTTCACTCAGAATAATATAGGCCTGTGTAAAAAATCCTGTTAATATGGATTTTTTTTTATAATTTTTTAAATAGCTTACCGGCTTAATAAAATACCTGCTATGTTTTTTTAAACATTTTAGATAAGTTAATTCTATTATGGAATTTTACTATATTTCATGTTGTCATGGAAATGGAAAAGACTGTCCATTTATTTGTAAAGACAAACAGTTACTTTGAGATACTCCTGTTCATTTTTCAGGATTGATATTGAACCAGATATACAAGATCTGATCAACAGTGCTAGCAATGAGGCAGAAACTGGCAGTGATGTAGCCCTGGCCAGGCTGCTACAGATACAGTACGATCAGGAACATAACGCCTTGCTGCAGGCACAGGAAAAACACTGGAATGGTACAAACAAGGGTCAGTGTATTTTTGCTGTCATGTTTGGAATGACTGTACATAATTCAACTGTTATTTGGTGGTCATCAATTGAATTTCAATAAGTTATGTTGTTTGCAACTATCAGTAGAATTTCAATTAGAATCTGTTTTTGCAAGTCATGATTGGTCAGTAGGATGATGCGCTGTATCATTGGTAATTGAGCTGCCCATTGATTTTCTATGAGGAAAATCAAGGCTTTTGGGGGCCTATACCCATTTAAGCTTTCCTCTTATAAATATTAAATATTGGGAAATACTCAACTTTTATACCAGTAAACATTGGGAACAGATAAGCACATATATTTTGAAATGGATGGCAGCATGCCTATCAGTGTTTTGTGGTGGAGTATCATAGTGATGAACGGATGTCATGTTAGCAACATTGATTATGGTTGTCCAACATCAATATCCCTAATGTTACTTCTGGTAATTACTAGGGACGCAAACAAATGGCAAAATTGATTTCATAATTCGGTAATTCTTTTGATCGAATATTTGAATATTCGATTACCGAAATACATATTTTAGAAGATGTACTACTATTATTTATCGCTAAAAGTAATAGCCGGGGCATTTTTACCCCACTTTGTCGTAGCTTGTATGCGCTGTGGACCAGGATTTCCCCGAATGAGCCTTTAAAATTTTCCACGTTCATTAAGAAAAAGGCAATACATTATAAACAGAAAACAACAAAATAGAATGATATCAATTACTCTGCCTTTATATTTGTAAACAATGTGAAATTAGATGGATTCCTAGTCAAATAGTGTTTTGCGCCAATAGAGGGTCTTCCATAGGAAGAGCAGCCTCGTTCTGAGATTGACCTCTAAAATGACTAAGTATAACTATGGAAAACCCAAACCCAAACTCGGGAACTTGTAAAATAATAAATTGAAAACGTAAGTGGATTTGACTCATCTGTTGTACAACAATAGAGGAATTATATCATAAAATGCTACAATATACATTTCAAAGCATGAACATTGTATCGTGGAATACAGTTTAAAGCACATATACATTTTAGCACATGACATTTTCATTATCACGGCGATTTGAGCTATGTTGCACAGATTACTTTGCAGCCAAGACAACACATTGGTGTTTAAGCCGATTCCTAATTAGGTATTGTAAAATTAGAGGACGTTTGATAGTACCCGACAATATGTCCCTAAATGACATATGACTTTTTGTTTAGTGTATTGTCATCACATTCACAGTCACGCCTAGGGCATTAGGTGGCAATCGTTATAAAAACAAGACAAACACGCTTTATAAACAACAACAGTGTTGTAGGCAAATGATTTTCTAGTCTCTTTATTGAATTTTTTTGAATCTAATACATTTGAATACCAAACGTTTGATCGAATATTCGTCCCTAGTAATTATGTATTTTTAGCTCAACTATTCGAAGAATAAGGAGAGCTATACTACTCACCCAAGCATCGGCATTGGCGTCACACCTTGGTTAAGGTTTTGCATGTAAGCACCTTTATGTCATTATCTCATCAAAAACATCATGTATTGCATTGAAACTTTAGATATGTATTTCCAACTATCCAACCTACTACATTAATCAAGTTAGATAACTCTACTTTGAATATAATGCAAATTATGGGCCTTTATTAATATTTTACTTAGAAATTCTGGTTAAGGTTTTGCATGTAAGCACACATATGTTTATACATCATGTATCTCAGCAACTTCTTGATTTATTGAATTGAGACTTAATACAGTGATCCATGCATGTTTCGCCAAAACTATTCAATCCTGATACTGAAAAGTGGTGGAATAGTCAGCCTGCTGTCTCTGTGACAGCTCTTGTTTATTATGCAGTAAAAGTCTGGTAAATGTCAAATTTTCTTTCAAGTTAATCGTTGTTGAGCTCATTTTGATAAAAAAGGTCAACTTCTTACACAGTTGCGATAAATATAAACGTTTTCCTCAAATCACTACAAATGCTCCCAAAATTACAAATAATGTCTCATGACCTTTTGCAATAATTTGATTTGGTCTCAACTGCTTATTCTGGATAACCTGGCTCGATGCATTCTGTTTATGAAACCAGTTTTTTAATCATTTGTAATTTACTTTTTTTGTGAATAGTTTGTGAAAATATTGAAATTTAATGAAATGAAAATATTTTTTTGAAATTTTCAATATAACAGTTGATTGAAGGTTAACAAACATTTAATAGGCTTGAACATGGGATAATATACTAAGATATCTTACTTGATCCAGTGTGCATCATTTCACAACTGTTGTGCAATTATTATGTATATGTTTTGTTATTCTGTTATTAAAGACAGTAAAAGTATATGGAAATTTACTATCTGCTGCAAAAAGCATGACTAAAGTATCACACTTTCTGATTCCAGGTTAAAAGATTTAAATAATCATGATGATACTAAGAAAGCAAAAGAAGGATAACAAAAGGAGTCTGATTTCCGAACACAAGCTTCAGATACAAGAGTATCTGTACACTTTGAAAACATTGATAATGTGTAAAAAGACAAATCAGCATTTTGAGAAAGAGAAATTATCCCGAAATTGGTAATTTCTATTGCTAAATTCATTAAATGGGGAATGGTGATGCCTAGAAAGACCTGTATAGGCAACAAAGCACAAATCAGCAATAGAATTGGCTGAAGAAGGCCTTGATTAAGAAACACTATTAATTAATTGTTGTGCTTATTTCAGTGAGGATATCCTATGAGAACTACCAGTGCCCGCACCCAGCCTTCAGGGAGGATGAGGATCCGGTTACTGTTGAAGATGATTACGAAGAAAAAACAGAGTGGGGTAAGGTTGTAAATATTGACAAACAGTAATGCTGTTGTAGAATGCTTCATTTCTCAGTGCAGCACATAAATGCACAAATGTATTGATAATGACGAAGGGGTTTATAAAGCAAAAGTATTCTTATCTAAGCATCATTCCTCTAAATTTCATACAAAGAGGTGAAAATAAATTTAGTACACAGACATGTGAACATCTGGCAGTGCCAGTGATGTAGGATTGGGTCTCTGGAGATGTAGATTCGGGTCACCAGTGAGGTAGGTTTGGGTCTCTGGAGATGTAGATTCGGGTCTCCAGTGAGGTAGGTTTGGGTCTCTGGAGATGAAGATTCGGGTCTCCAGTGAGGTAGGTTTGGGTCTCTGGAGATGTAGATTCGGGTCTCCAGTGAGGTAGGTTTGGGTCTCTGGAGATGTAGATTCGGGTCTCCAGTGAGGTAGGTTTGGGTCTCTGGAGATGAAGATTCGGGTCTCCAGTGAGGTAGGTTTGGGTCTCTGGAGATGAAGATTCGGGTCTCCAGTGAGGTAGGTTTGGGTCTCTGGAGATGAAGATTCGGGTCTCCAGTGAGGTAGGTTTGGGTCTCTGGAGATGTAGATTCGGGTCTCCAGTGAGGTAGGTTTGGGTCTCTGGAGATGTAGATTCGGGTCTCCAGTGAGGTAGGTTTGGGTCTCTGGAGATGTAGATTCGGGTCTCCAGTGAGGTAGGTTTGGGTCTCTGGAGATGAAGATTCAGGTCACCAGTGAGGTAGGTTTGGGTCTCTGGAGATGTAGATTCGGGTCTCCAGTGAGGTAGGTTTGGGTCTCTGGAGATGAAGATTCGGGTCTCCAGTGAAGTAGGTTTGGGTCTCTGGAGATGTAGATTCGGGTCTCCAGTGAGGTAGGTTTGGGTCTCTGGAGATGTAGATTTGTGTCGCCAGTGAAGTAGATTTGGGTTTCCAAAGAGGGTGATTTGTGGTCCAGAGAGAGAGATTTGTGGTCCAAAGAGGGAGATTTGTGGTCCAGAGAGAGAGATTTGTGGTCCGAAGAGGGAAGTGTTTGGTCAAGAGAGGTAGATTTGTGGCCAGAGTTAGAGATTTGTGGTCTGAAGAGGGAAGTTTTTGGTCAATAGAGGTAGATTTGTGGTCCAGAGAGAGAGATTTGTGGTCCGAAGAGGGAAGTTTTTGGTTAAGAGAGGTAGATTTGTTGCCAGAGTGGGAGGTTTGTGGTCCAGAGAGGTAGATTTATGGTCTAGAGAGGTAGATTTGTGGTCTGGAGAGGGAGGTTTGTGGTCCAACATGACAGGTTAACTTGCAATAAACATAATTTAAACAACAAGAAGAATATCAGTTTAGTGTGAGACAGTTTGTCATCGTAATAAGTAAGCCTCAAACTGTGATCAAAAACAGTGTTTGCCTTGAAGACCTTAATCATTTTTTATGTATGCGTGACCAGATGACTTCAGTCATTATTCATGTATGTGTGACCAGATGGCTTCAGTCATTGTTCATGTATAAATGACCAGATGGCTTCAGTCATTGTTCATGTATTAATGACCAGATGGCTTCAACAATTGTTCATGTATATGTGACCAGATGGCTTCAACCATTGTTTATTAATTCATGACCAGATGGCTTCAGTCATTGTTCATGTATTCATGACCAGATGGCTTCAGTCATTGTTCATGTATTTGTGACCATATGGCTTCAGTCATTGTTCATGTATTAATGACCATATGGCTTCAGTCATTGTTCATGTATTAATGACCAGATGGCTTCAGTCATTGTTCATGTATTCATGACCAGGTGGCTTCAGTCATTGTTCATGTATTCATGACCAGGTGGCTTCAGTCATTGTTTATGTATTAATGACCAGATGGCTTTAGTCATTGTTCATGTATTAATGACCAGATGGCTTCAGTCACTGTTCATGTATTAATGACCAGATGGCTTCAGTCATTGTTCATGTATGTGTGACCAGATGGCTTCAACAATTGTTCATGTATGTGTGACCAGATGGCTTCAACCATTGTTCATGAGTTCATGACCAGATGGCTTCAGTAATTGTTCATGTATTCATGACCAGATGGCTTCAGTCGTTGCTCATGTATTCATGACCAGATGGCTTCAGTCATTGTGCATGTATGTGTGACCAGATGGCTTCAACCATTGTTCATGAATTCATGACCAGATGGCTTCAGTCATTGCTCATGTATTCATGAACAGATGGCTTCAGTCATTGTGCATGTATTAATAACCAGATGGCTTCAACCATTGTTTATGTATTCATGACCAGATGGCTTCAGTCATAATTCATGACCAGATGGCTCCAGTCATTGTTCATGTATTCATGACCAGATGGCTTCAGTCTTTGTTCATGTATGTGTGACCAGATTGCTTCAACCATTTTTCATGTATTCATGAACAGATGGCTTCAGTCATTGTTCATGTAATCATGACCAGATGGCTTCAGTCATTATTCATGTATGTGTGACCATATGGCTTCAACCATTGTTTGTGTATTCATGACCAGATGGCTTCAACCATTGTTTGTGTACTCATGACCAGATGGCTTCAGTCATTGTTTGTGTACTCATGACCAGATGGCTTCAGTCATTGTTCATGTATTCGTGACCAGATGGCTTCAGTCATTGTTCATGTATTCATGACCAGATGGCTTCAGTCATTGTTCATGTATTCATGACCAGATGGCTTCAGTCATTGTTCATGTATGTGTGACCAGATGGCTTTAGTCATTGTTCATGTATGTGTGACCAGATGGCTTCAACCATTGTTCATGTATTCATAACCAGATGGCTTCAGTCATTGTTCATGTATTCATGACCAGATGGCTTCAGTCATTGTTCATGTATTCATGACCAGATGGCCATTGTTATTTTGTCGGAAACAGTAGGAGGGTCTTCAAGGCAGTACCGGTATGTTTGTCCTTCTGCCGGTTGAAATCAATTATCTGGTCAAATATAACAATTGAAGTAAAAAAAAAAAAAAAAAAAAAAAAAAAATTGTAAGAATATCGCTGTTAAAGCACTTTTTTATTGTAAAAGTGTCCATACATTGCAGAAAAAGATTCTCCGGTAAAAAGTGCTAAAGGTTACATTGGCAAGGGGAAAAACATCACTACGAAACATGACCCTGTGATCTGTGGACGTAGAAATGCTTCCAGGATAATGGATGTAAGTGGGCTTTCTTGTGTGCATTCTCCTGTGCAATGACCGATATACGGTAAATACATTTTTTCAACAACAAAACCTTATTACGAGCATTTATTAGCTCTGTTTTTCCCAAGAAGAAAGTCATGATTACCTTGTCAATAACTCAATAACCATTCAAGATATTCAAATGAAGCTTGGTACACATGTTGCCAGAGATGATACACACATGTACAGTAAGGTCCATAATTTAGGCTATAATATTTGTAATAATTTTTACTGAAAAAAAGCAACAGGATGCACAATGGCATTCCATTCTTGGCCATTTTGTTCAATACATGGTTATAAAAGTTTTGTTAAATTATCTTTTTATGCCCCCGAATGTGGGCATATTAAAATCGCACCGTCTGTCCGTCCGTCCGTCCGCCCATGTGTCCGGCTCAATAACTCGTGTCCGGTCTGTTACTTTCCCTTGTATGGACAGATTTTAAAATAACTTGCCACATGTGTTCCACATACCAAGACGATGTGTCGCGTGCAAGACCCATGTTCATACCTCTAAGGTCAAGGTCACACTTAGTTTTTATTCACAATGGAGCATAGGTTGTCGTGTCCGGGCTGTAACTTTCCCTTGTATTGACAGATTTTAAAATAACTTGCCACATGTGTTCCACATACCAAGACAATTTGTCGCGTGCAAGACCCGTGTTCCTACCTCTAAGGTCAAGGTCACACTTAGTGTTTATTTACAATGGACTGCTGCATATAAGGACATAGAGCATAGGTTGTCGTGTCCGGGCTGTAACTTTCCCTTGTATGGACAGATTTTAAAATAACTTGCCACATGTGTTCCACATACCAAGACGACGTGTCGCGTGCAAGACCCATGTTCATACCTCTAAGGTCAAGGTCACACTAAGTGTTTATTCACAATGGAGCATAGGTTGTCGTGTCGGGGCTGTAACTTTCCCTTGTATGGACAGATTTTAAAATAACTTGCCACATGTGTTCACATACCAAGACAATGTGTTGCGTGCAAGACCCATGTCCCTACCTCTAAGGTCAAGGTCACACTTAGTGTTTATTCACAATGGAGTGCTGCATATAAGGACATAGAGTATAGGTTGTCGTGTCCGGGCTGTAACTTTCCCTTGTATGGACAGATTTTAAAATAACTTGCTACATGTGTTCCACATACCAAGACGATGTGTCGCGTGAAAGACCCGTGTCCTTACCTCTAAGGTCAAGGTCACACTTAGGTGTTTATTCACAATGCTGCATATAAGCACATAGAGTATAGGTTGTCGTGTCCGGGCTGTAACTTTCCCTTGTATGGACAGATTTTAAAATAACTTGCTACATGTGTTCCACATACCAAGACGATGTGTCGCGTGAAAGACCCGTGTCCTTACCTCTAAGGTCAAGGTCACACTTAGGTGTTTATTCACAATGCTGCATATAAGCACATAGAGTATAGGTTGTCGTGTCCGGGCTGTAACTTTCCCTTGTATGGACAGATTTTAAAATAACTTGCCACATGTGTTCCACATACCAAGACGACGTGTCGCGTGCAAGACCCATGTTCATACCTCTAAGGTCAAGGTCACACTAAGTGTTTATTCACAATGGAGCATAGGTTGTCGTGTCGGGGCTGTAACTTTCCCTTGTATGGACAGATTTTAAAATAACTTGCCACATGTGTTCACATACCAAGACAATGTGTTGCGTGCAAGACCCATGTCCCTACCTCTAAGGTCAAGGTCACACTTAGTGTTTATTCACAATGGAGTGCTGCATATAAGGACATAGAGTATAGGTTGTCGTGTCCGGGCTGTAACTTTCCCTTGTATGGACAGATTTTAAAATAACTTGCTACATGTGTTCCACATACCAAGACGATGTGTCGCGTGAAAGACCCGTGTCCCTACCTCTAAGGTCAAGGTCACACTTAGGTGTTTATTCACAATGCTGCATATAAGCACATAGAGTATAGGTTGTCGTGTCCGGGCTGTAACTTTCCCTTGTATGGACAGATTTTAAAATAACTTGCCACATGTGTTCCACATACCAAGACGACGTGTCACATGCAAGACCCATGTCCCTTACTCTAAGGTCAAGGTCACACTTAGTGTTTATTCACAATGGAGTGCTGCATATAAGGACATAGAGTATAGGTTGTCAAATATGGGTGGTATTTTTATGTTCAGAGGCAATTTAAAATGACTTGCCATATGTATTTGACATGTAAAGGCAAGATCAACTTTTCATGTACTGACCTTGTTCATAGGTCAATGTCACATTTGGGGGCATACGTCACATACTGTGACAGCTCTTGTTTTATTTAAAGTGCTAGAAAATCTTTAGTTTTAAAGTTTGCTTGATGGCTGTGATAAGTGTAATGCGAGGGAGGAAACTGCTGCATGGAATTTGCCTTCAGTTAAAAATCATTTGTCATTGCAGTACCATCCATTCATCATTTATGTCTTGCCTGTGAAGCGTGGCAGGTACAGAAGAACATTTTCTGTCGTCATCTGCTTTGTTGGACCCCTAGTTTATAGTTGTACAAACTATGTTGTTTTTTGTTTCATCTTTAGCTATATAAGAAGGGTATAATAACTGCAAATTATGACCTTTATCTTTGCATTGCTCTTTACAATCATTCATTCATTCATAAAAACAATGTTTTGGAGATTTAAGATGTACCAAGTACATCAAATATAACTGAACCTTTTAGTTTTTCAAAGAAATAGTCAGGCACAGTGTAGTTTGTTGGTATAGGTGTTAGACTCTCGAGTGTAGGACAAAATCCCCCTTGACCAAATCCCTCCCACTAATTTTTGTATAGGTGGTCTTATTCCCCCCATCATTTTTACAAGGTGGACATAATCCCTTCCATCATGTTTACAAGGTGGACATAATCCCTTTCATCATTTTTACAAGGTGGACATAATCCCTTTTGTCACTTTTACAAGATGGACATAATCCCTTTCATCATTTTTACAAGATGGACATAATCCCTTTCATCATTTTTACAAGATGGACATAATCCCTTTCATCATTTTTACAAGTTGGACATAATCCCTTTCATCATTTTTACAAGGTGGACATAATCCCTTTCATCATTTTTACAAGATGGACATAATCTCTTTCATCATTTTTACTAGGTGGATAAAATCCCTTCCATCATTTTAACAAGGTGGACATAATCCCTTCCATCATTTTAACAAGGTGGACATAATCCCTTTCATCATTTTTACAAGTTGGACATAATCCCTTTCATCATTTTTACAAGATGGACATAATCCCTTTCATCATTTTTACAAGATGGACATAATCTCTTTCATCATTTTTACAAGTTGGACATAATCCCTTTCATCATTTTTACAAGTTGGACATAATCCCTTTCATCATTTTTACAAGATGGACATAATCCCTTTCATCATTTTTACAAGATGGACATAATCCCTTTCATCATTTTTACAAGATGGACATAATCCCTTTCATCATTTTTACAAGATGGACATAATCCCTTTCATCATTTTTACAAGATGGACATAATCCCTTTCATCATTTTTACAAGATGGACATAATCCCTTTCATCATTTTTACAAGTTGGACATAATCCCTTTCATCATTTTTACAAGGTGGACATAATCCCTTCCATCATTTTAACAAGGTGGACATAATCCCTTCCATCATTTTAACAAGGTGGACATAATCCCTTCCATCATTTTTACAAGTTGGACATAATCCCTTTCATCATTTTTACAAGATGGACATAATCCCTTTCATCATTTTTACAAGATGGACATAATCCCTTTCATCATTTTTACAAGGTGGACATGATCCCTTTTGTCATTTTTACAAGATGGACATGATCCCTTTCATCATTTTTTCAAGGTGGACATAATCCCTTTCATCATTTTTACAAGGTGGACATAATCTCTTTCATCATTTTTACAAGGTGGACATAATCTCTTTCATCATTTTTACAAGGTGGACATAATCCCTTTCATCATTTTTACAAGGTGGACATAATCCCTTTCATCATTTTTACAAGGCAGACATAATCCCCATCATCAATTTTACAAAACACCCCTCAATATTTCCATTTTTATTTTAGAACACATGTTTAATTTATGCAGAAAACAATGGATTAACAGTCATTACATGTACATATATTAATTATCTTACATACAAAAAAGTTATTATTAACAGTTATTTTTCACTGTTTTTCAATTGATTGTCTAATTTATGGTAACACTTAAAGTTTTTAATTACTATTCATTGCTTGCAGTGTTATTTGAAAAGACAAATAGTTCAAAATAATCCCAAATATTCTCTAAAAGCCATGCAGTAGATAATAAAACCAAAATAAACTTAGGAGGTGTTTTGTCTGCCTAGAAAAAAAATGATGGGAGGGATTTTGTCCGCCTTGTTAAAATGATGGGAGGGATTATGTCCGCCTTAAAAAATTGATGGGGGATTATGTCAACCTATTAAAATATGAGCGGGAGCAATTTTGTCGGCCTCCCAAGCCTCACACGTTATGAGTTAGGGTTAGTTCACTGTCTTGCGATCCTAGTAAGCGTTTGTAATTATCAAACTGTTGTTTGTTGATCCTGATAACAGCTAAAACTAAAGTTTAAGACAGTACATACCAGAAGGCTGTTAAAAGAAATGTACATGTAAGAACAGCACCCTTTTATAACTTAGACTCATTATTGATTTATCTGTCTTTTACCAGTTTCCGCCAGATTTTGTGAGCGGCGATGGTGAAGGTATGGACATGATGCTACCAAACCATGTCTACAATGCTCTCAAACGTCACAGCGTCAAGGAGAACCATCGAAACCACAAACTCCATGACAAAAAGGAGCACTCAACAACTGTAAGCCAGCAGCTAATAGATACTTATTTTTTAGTGGAGTGTATTTAAGGAAAAGATATTGAGATGAAGTCCCTGAAGAAAAATATTATTTTACAGTACATACTTCTGTTCATCTTGGAAAGCTTAGAAATAGTAAATATGAATAAGCCAAGTCAGATAAAATATTATATTGTCATCTTTTTTCAGTCATTCAGTCAGTCAGTAACTCATTTGACAAGAAAATGTAATGAGCTTTATTTCTCTAAAAGGCAAATCTAGAGATCTAGTTACATCTGCTCGTACGTTTATACATGTAGGTAATCATGCCCATGTGTTTCTTGCAGGAGCACGCCATGGATCCACGCACTCGTCTCTTACTGTATAGACTTGTCAACAATGGAATACTGGAGTCGATCAGTGGCAGTATCAGCACGGGAAAGGAGTCTGTTGTGTTCCATGCTTATGGTGGACAGTTAGTGAAGATTGTTACTATTTGCTATATCGAATATGAATCAGAATATTTAGATAAAACTAATAGAAAGTTGCGGTTTGTATAGATGCTAATTATTTGATTCAATGTAAGTACATTTGATGAAATTTATTGTGATCTTACACTGAAGCAAACAATTTTTCTTTCTACTTTAGTTTTTCTTTTTAGTTTTTCAAGAAAGCATGCCAAATTATAAGGGTACAAAACATCATTTTGGAGATGTCGTTGCTTAAATTGAGTTCCAGCCCTGAACTTGATAGCCATTGGTTTGGACTAAAATTCCAAACCATTTAAATAACAAATTGATATTTTCACTGTTCGAAACAGTTAAAACTTTAGTTCAAACAAGTTTAATGGTGTGGTTCATATACTAGGTAACAGTTTGTAGTTTTTTTAAAACAATTTATTATAGAATTGATAGTTTATAAGTAATTATATTTATAAAGGAAATATAAATGGGTAATAAAAATTGCTCAATGTAACATTTTTGGTCCAATAAAGGATAAAGGATCAGTCTCTTCCAACGGAGGTGGCCATTAAGGTGTTCAAGACGACGCTCAATGAGTTTAAGAACCGTGAGCGATACGTGCACGGGGATCACCGCTTCGCAAAGGATGATTACAAGAAACAGAATCCCCGAAAAATCATCAAAATGTGGGCAATGAAGGAGTGTGCCAATCTCTCCAGGTGAGGGAAATGTGTGGGCAATGAAGGAGTGTGCCAATCTCTCCAGGTGAGAGAAATGTGTGGGCAATGAAGGAGTGTGCCAATCTCTCCAGGTGAGGGAAATGTGTGGGCAATGAAGGAGTGTGCCAATCTCTCCAGGTGAGGGAAATGTGTGGGCAATGAAGGAGTGTGCCAATCTCTCCAGGTTAGAGAAATGTGTGGGCAATGAAGGAGTGTGCCAATCTCTCCAGGTGAGAGAAATGATCACATAGGCAAGGTTTCTCTGTACACTATGTCATAAACACAGTCCCTTATGAGCAATCTGCACAAACAAATCTATTTCAAACAGAAAATAATATTTTCTGGCTTTTTTCTGTGATTTATGTAAGATGGTCATAAAAATCTACAATTGAACAGCCAAATGTAGATACAAGTATTCAGGATTGGATATTCTTGCATACCATACATGTGTTTCCGGTCATGTGACCAGTGCTGGAAAAACCATGTATGATGAATCACGCGCAACAACGCGCCACTTCTCATTTGTATTGTATGGTAAATATGAAAAGTATATTATGTCACTTCAATAAAACGCATTTATGCAAGACTTTTAATCAAAATTAAAAATAAATAATTGTAAAAACGTGATTTTTAGAAGAACTATTAGATGTATATAGTGATTTAAAATTACTGCGCTCTATGACGTCAGTTCACAACATCGCACATAATTTTTGGTGAAATTAACAAAAGTACGTTTTCTATCTCAATTTTCCCATAAATTGATACCTTGAAATATCCAAGAAAAAATATCAATCATGTACGGTATATCAGTTACGGATAGAAAAATTTGACATGATGGCATGCGCGTACGCCGGTAGCTAGGCTTGCCAAGTTACAAGCTACGCAGCATACCCGAGGGTGATATGATAAATGCTTATAGTGTTGAAATCGTCCAAGTTTAAAGCTAGTGTCAAAGCTAGTATAGTGCATAAACACTTTTTAGGTACAGCTTTATTTTAACATGTGTCATTGATTTATTATGTTGTCTACATGATGTTTATAAGGCATAATTATCTAACGGTATTTTTATCGTCTGCTTAATGGCAGAGGGGATATAGAAATGTTGGGCTCATGTGGGTGCATCCAGGAAGTTTTGTATGGGGAAAAACTCCAGAAGTTTTTGAGGTATTTAACTTAATGTACAAATAAACCATATTAAGGAAAAGCCGAATGCACAAGAACCATAACCCTGGCTGTGATATTTTAAAACTAAATTTTGGTCCAGAGCATTATTTCAACAGGCTTTGAGGTTTTGACATCAAACTTCACATTCAGAAAGATGGTATTGACGTGAAGTGCACAGGACCCATTAATCTGGATATTTTTTCATACCCATTTTACATTGCTGCATATAGCAATGCATTTATTAATGGAAATAATTGATTTATTGGTTATTGCACTAGCAACTAGAACAAAACCAATGAATCCATTCTGTATTGTTTAAGTTTTAACTGTTTGTTCATTTCCTGTCCCCTGACAAAATGCAAAACAGATGCTGTAACTCATTCAGCGGGTGATGAAGCCGTCTGTGACAGCTCGTTTTGTAGGTTTTAGAATCCTGTAACTTTCAGGTACAAATATTATTTTCTCTTTACTTATCTTACTAACATGTCCATTTTAGAATGAGGAAGTTTTCCATTCCGTGTCCTGAAGTACAAGTCCTGAAGAAACATGTCCTTGTGATGTCATTTATTGGAAGTGAGCAGAGACCTGCGCCGAAACTCAAGGATGCAAAACTTTCTACGGAAAACTGGGAAGACGCTTATCAGCAAGTTGTACAGGTGGGTGGGGTAATACGGCATGGGAGGGATTGGGGTCGGGAGACATGCTCTGGGTGATATTCAGTGATTCTCCAGAACCTACTAGTGTATATGTATATCATGGATTGCATATGTATGTCCCCTCAAGGACATATCCCATCTACTTCTAAGAAGGAGAGTAAATCCAATATTGAAAACTGGAAAGTCATTGGAGAATACTTAGTTTAAACATACTATGAATTGTTTATCATAAAGGTACTACTGTGATATCATTAATGTTCGTGGAGCATTAATGTTCGTGGTTTTCGTGGGTTGGGTGATCCACGAATTTAAGATCCCACGAAGTATAGACCCTTTATTCTCTTTTTCAGTTGCCTTGTTATGTACATACTCTAGTATATTATTTACAGAGGTCACAGTATACAGTATAAAAACCGAACTTACTGTATATCTTACGCTAAACGGTTTTA
Organism: Mya arenaria; assembly: GCF_026914265.1. Taxonomy (NCBI): domain Eukaryota; kingdom Metazoa; phylum Mollusca; class Bivalvia; order Myida; family Myidae; genus Mya; species Mya arenaria. The sequence continues at coordinate 46,631,233 of NC_069131.1, read as the reverse complement.
TATCATATCTGCCTTTAACAAATAATTAACCAAATCTTTTCATTGTGTTTTTATAACCAAATGACGACCACATGCTGTAGCGTGTGCTGTTCATGAAAATCTCCGGGTTTACAAGATGTGCGTGTTGAGTGTCTGATTTTTTTTTTTCTTTAATGAAATATTAAACGGTTACATTGATTGTTTGAACTCAAATATACGCACCTTCTAGGTGTTTTCACAGTTTGCCAAATTCTTAATTGATATTCAATGACTTCGCCTTTCTTTGTCTTTGATCAGTGTCAATCTTCTTTTATGACCCTAATTTCCAATTAAATCGATAATTGCCATGGGTATATGCTCTAATTGGCATGTTGTACCATTAAAGCGAGTGTCATAAACGTGTGATGTAGAAGACGGAAATTACGTACGCAACGTGTGGAGATTATGCAGACGATTTAGGACGATCGCAGTTTCTGATTTTTTTTTCAAAAATGAAAAACCACGAATTTAAGTACCCACGAAAATGTAAATTTTCAGAAAACCACGAAATTTCATGCAAACGAATATAAATGATAAATGAATTAGAATGCTGAAATAAAAATACACAGAAAAGATTAATAAATAAGATAACAAACCAATTTGGGGGTTCAAATGATTTATAGAATATTGATTTTCCTTGGGAGAAGGGGGGATTTTATTTTCACTTTTGGGAAGAAGTATATGTTTAAGCGTTGGGAATGGGGCCATACTTCGCCCCAAAGTTTTCAGAAGAAAACAACTGTTCTACAATGCTTACAAATAACTGCATAAACTCATTGCAGTAGATATTTTATGATGCCATCAATGTTTTAACTGTCTACTTTTCTCATGTTTTACATAAATTCATTATAATGACTTTTAAATAATAGATAGTACCACATAATATTTCAATAAGATTATAGCCAAATAGGACCAAGTTTTCCATTCATAACTAGATAAGCATTTGAGCTGAAGGATCATCAAGCTGAATTATGCCTAAGGCTGTTAATTTACACTTATTCTAATGAAGTGTCATTGATTGACCTCCACCCAGCAGTTACTTCCCTTTATGGTACAGTAATCATTCTGTCACACATGTCACGTGTTTGTGATAAAAAATTCCTGACCGCGTTAAAAATCTTTTTTGAAAAACTATTATTTATTTGTTTAATGTTCGATTTTTAAAGTTATAGACATAAAAAGAAGGTCATGTGATAAGACAAAATGAACAAACAATAATATTGCTGAAATCCAGCCATTCTTCATACATGGTGGCAGAGATCTTTTCTGCTTGTACAGGAACATATCACTTTGTCTGAGTTGGAGTTTTTTTATATGTGTTGTTTCACTGCAGAGAATTTAATTGTTCATTACAATTGCCATTGCAGTGTTTACGGAAGCTGTATCGTGATTGCGGACTAGTGCATGCTGACCTCAGTGAGTACAACATGCTGTGGTGGCAGGACCAGGTGTGGATCATTGACGTGAGCCAGTCCGTGGACATCACACACCCATCTGCCCTGGAGTTTCTGTATAGGGACTGCACTAATGTCTCCTCAGTGAGTACACTGTACATGTATGTGTGTAGATAAATAGCTGCAGGTTTGATGAAGTCAAATATAAAACTTTTCTGAAAATTACTTAAACATATGAAGATGATAAGTTAAGACATTAAGAGATTAATTTTATGAATATAATAAGAGAAAAGATCAGCACATTTTTAAAATATATCTTGAAAAGTCTGCAGGCAGCAGGATTGGAACCCAAGTAGTCTGGTTCTTTTGTCGTGGACTGATACTTTTTGAGGGTTTAATGTAAAAAATATATGTATAATTGCAGCTAATTTTGACATGAAAATTGTCAACATTTGAAAGTTTATTGTTCTTTTGAATGTATTAAAACCTTCAAGAGGCCTAAATCAACCAGTTATTTTTATCTTTATTTGTCAACATCAGCAAATACAATGACAAAAATCATAGAGTAAGGGGCTTTAATAACTGACGAAATTTTGAGAATGATTTCAACGTTTTTTGGGGTCAAGGTGGGCAAAAGCCTGTGTTAGTGCACTACAGTCTTCAAAACTCAACTTTTCAGATTACATGCATGTGGTATTGTAAGGACCGAATGTTTTCATCAGAAATGAAGCTAAGAATCAATAATGATGTGGAATTTTAAATGTAAGTGTTCATGTATCTTTGATTACCTTTGAACACCATAGTTATATTATCTCTGTTTTATTTCCAACAGTTTTTCATGAAGTGTGGCGTCCACAAGGTGCTGTCAGCAGAGAGAATGTTTAACAAGGTCACCAAGCTGGACATTCATGGTCAGGGATCAGACTTTGTCTCACAGGTAACATAATATATTGAATATATCTGAGATGTATCTTTATATGATTGCCTTGTTACCTACCCAATACTTTTATACTTTTGTGTAGAAAAATAAAATTTACCAAAATAATTTTATAACAACTTTTTGGTCATTAAAGCTGAGTGCACTATCCTACAACAGCTCTTTCTGAAGAGTTGCTTTTAATTGGCGAAAAGAACAACATTATTTCATCTTTTCTAGCTATAATTTAAGTGTTTAGATTGTTACTTTCTACAAAATATTGGAATTCCCCATTATTGTCAAAGTCACATATTTTTCCAAATGAGAAAGACCTTGGGCACCATTCCCAATGAGAAAGGCCACGGCCCCATTCCCAATGAGAAAAGCCACGGCCCCACTCCCAATGAGAAAGGCCTCGGCCCCATTCCCAATGAGAAAGGCCACGGCCCCACTCCCAATTAGAAAGGCCACAGCCCCATTCCCAATGAGAAAGGCCACAGCCCCACTCACCCCATTCCCAATGAGAAAGGCCACGGCCCCACTCGCCCCATTCCCAATGAGAAAGGCCACGGCCCCATTCCCAATGAGAAAGGCCACGGCCCCATTCCCAATGAGAAAGGCCATGGCCCCACTCCCAGTGAGAAAGGCCACGGCCCCATTCCCAATTAGAAAGGCCACGGCCCCATTCCCAATGAGAAAGGCCACGGCCCCACTCGCCCAATTCCCAATGAGAAAGGCCACGGCCCCATTCCCAGTGAGAAAGGCCACGGCCCCACTCCCAGTGAGAAAGGCCACGGCCCCACTCCCAGTGAGAAAGGCCACGGCCCCACTCCCAGTGAGAAAGGCCACGGCCCCACTCCCAGTGAGAAAGGCCACGGCCCCACTCCCAGTGAGAAAGGCCACGGCCCCACTCCCAGTGAGAAGGCCACGGCCCCACTCCCAGTGAGAAAGGCCACGGCCCCTCTCCCAGTGAGAAAGGCCACGGCCCCACTCCCAGTGAGAAAGGCCACGGCCCCACTCCCAGTGAGAAAGGCCACGGCCCCACTCCCAGTGAGAAAGGCCACGGCCCCACTCCCAGTGAGAAAGGCCACGGCCCCACTCCCAGTGAGAAAGGCCACGGCCCCACTCCCAGTGAGAAAGGCCACGGCCCCACTCCCAGTGAGAAAGGCCACGGCCCCACTCCCAATGAGAAAGGCCACGGCCCCACTCCCAATGAGAAAGGCCACGGCCCCACTCCCAATGAGAAAGGCCTCGGCCCCACTCCCAATGAGAAAGGCCTCGGCCCCACTACCAATGAGAAAGGCCACGGCCCCACTCCCAATGAGAAAGGCCTCGGCCCCACTCCCAATGAGAAAGGCCACGGCCCCACTCCCAATGAGAAAGGCCACGGCCCCATTCCCAAAATGAAGAACAAACACTTTCATTTGGCTTGTAACACATTAATGTAACATGTTTATATAGATATTTGATATTCCAGGTGCAAAGATATGGGAAAGAGAAGAGTGAAGAGCTTCTAGCTCATCAGGCCAGCGATAAAAACTACCCCTTTGACTTCTTCTTTGAGCAATCCATTCAGGACAGATCAGACTTCAATATTCTTCACATTTCCGACAGTGAGAGTAATGAAGAGGAAGATTTCGATGAAAATAATGACAAATTGGAACTTGGTGTAAATGATACAAGTAAATCAAGTGATAACGTTTGTATTGAAAGAAGTAATGATTTGACTGAAAGTGTACAAGAAGGTGTACATAAGAAAGAGGACACAGAGTAAACTAGTTAAAGATTTGTGCAGGATATGTCTACTTATTGTTTTACAATATCGCATGTTACAGAACTTCATCACAGGACAGAGTGTACAACTGATTATTGAACATGTTTTATGTCTAATAGTATATATGTCAATATAAACAATGAAAACAAAATGTTGGTTTATTGTCAAAATAACACTTCATAGTAGTGATGAAACGATTATCGAGTACATTGATGAATCGTCGCTGACAATGCTATGTCTGCGACAGTCGATAGTGGTTGTCCAAAAACGATGTCGCTAATGTAACTTCCGGTAACTACGTATTTTTTTATGCGGTAAAAGTAGAGTGCGGTGAATGTAAATACTTTTGCTTAAAAACTGACAAACTCTCCCAAAATTACAAATTGTTTTTAATTTAATTGTTTATATATTTCATAAAACCTCAATAATCTATCGCTATGGTGTAGTGGGTCCGGTCTTACCTGCAAATATCGGGGATCCCAGCTCGATGCATTCTGTTTTTGAAACCTTTTTTGTATCGTTTGTTATTAACAAATTTACTTTTTTGTGAAAGTTTTATGAAATTAGGATATTTTAATAAAATCTTCGATATTACCGGTTATTGGATGATGAGCTGGTTAACAAATAATTAATATGCTTTTACATGGATAAAATGTTAGGATAAAATGCTAAGATAACTGACTTGATGCGGTAAGCATCATTTTGCAATTGATGTGCAATAATTAAGTTCACATATGTGTTTTGTTGTTATGTTTTGCATCATGTTATTAAAGACAGAAAAAGGTTATACTTACTGTTGCATGAAGCATGATTATAGCATCACACCTGCTGATTCCAGGTTAAACCATTTAAATGATCATGGTTATACTATAAAGAATGTATTCCTAAATTATATTATAACTTATAAGCTTTCGATTATTGTCCGATAGTAAATCGAAATACTTGGTCCGATTCGATTTGATTAACGATAGCAAATGGAGTCTGATTTTCAAACACTACTTCATAGTATGTTCAAAACTTAAATACATTTTGTGGAGGTCAACATGTTCACGCCCTCAGAAATGTATGTATATTTTATACATAAAATAGACTGTGATGATGTTGTTTGGTGATGGAAAGTTGACTTCATACAGACATCAGGTAAAATGTTAAAGGTACAAATGTTAGTTGGTTTATCTGTATATTATGTGATGATGTTTGCATCAAGTCTTTATACTGTTACTTCCTGCATGAATGAGAGTTGGTACATCCCCACATATCCAGTGGCCAATGTATCTTGTTTATTTCATTCCTATATTAATAATTCAATATAATTAAAACATAATGTAGAATTTTTAGCTCGACTATTCGAAGAATAAGGAGAGCTATACTACTCGCCCTGGCGTCGGCGTTGGCTCCACCTTGGTTAAGGTTTTGCATATAAGCACCTTTAAGTCATTATCTCAGTAAAAACATCAATTATTGCATTGAAACTTTGGATATGTATTCCCAACTATCTTACATACTAAATTAATGAAGTTAGATAACAATTATTTGAATATAATGCAAATTATAGGCCTTTATTATTCGACTTAGAAATTCTGGTTAAGGTTTTGCGTGTAAGCACACATAGGTTAATTTCTCAGCAACTACTTGAGGTATTGCATTGATACTTGATACAATGGTACTCAACCATCCAACCTACTAAATTAACCAAGTTAGATAACTTTAGTTTCCATTTAATGCAAATAATTGCCCTTTATTATTCGACTAAGAAATTCTGGTTAAGGTTTTGCGTGTAAGCACACATAGGTTAATATCTCAACAACTACTTGAGGTGTTGCATTGAGACTTGATACAATGGTAGTCAACCATCCAACCTACTTAATTAAACAAGTTAGATAACTCTAGTTTGCATTTAATGCAAAATAATTGCCCTTTATTATTCTGGTTAAGGTTTTGCATGTAACCACATTTAAGTCAATATCTCAGCAAATATATTATGTATTGCATTGAAACATTAGATATGTATTCCCAGATAACACTTTTTTGAATATAATGCAAATAATGGGCCTTTATTATTTGACTTAGAAATTCTGGTTAAGGTTTTGCATGTAAGCACACATAGGTTAATATCTCAGCAATTACTTGATGGATTGCATTGAGACTTTATACAATGGTACTCAACCATCTACTTAAATATCCAAGTAAGATAACTCCAGTTTGCATTAAATTAAAGTAATGGCCCCTTTTTTATTTGACAAAGAAATTCTGGTTAAGGTTTATGCATGTAACCACTTTTAAGTCAATACCTCAGCGAATACATCATGTATTGCATTGAAACTTTACACACAGGCTCCCATCTTTTTAACCTTCTTATTTAATCAAGTAAAATAACTCTATCTTTTATAATATATAATTTTTGCCCCTTTATTATGCGACTTAGAAATTCTGGTTAAGTTCTTGCATGTTAGCACACATAGGATAATATCTCAGCAACTATTTCATGTATTGCATTGAGACTTTATACAATGGTATTCAACCACCCAACTTAATTGAATAACCATGTTAGATAACTGTATTTTGCAAATAATGGCCCTTTATTATTAAACTTAGAAATTCTCGTTAATATTTTGCATGGAACCACATTTATGTTAATATCTCAATACACCATGTATTGCATTGACATCTAATCTAACAGTGATGCATGCATGTTTCGCCAAAACTTTTCAATCCTTACATTCAAAAGCGGCGGAATAGTCGAGCGCGCTTGTCTCTGTGACATCTCTTGTTAAAAAACGTGTTAAAACCAACCAACATTCACCTTTTTTCTTTATCATTGTATTGCAATATTGCGTCAACACATGAATTCTGATACTGTGTGGACACAGTGTGTAATATTGACATTCTGTATAGTACAAATAATTAATTAATTGATAATGAAAATTCTAACATGTTTTAATAAAGATCAAATGTGTGTGTTTTGTTTTCTTACATAGAAAATGTCCAACTATTTTCTTTAAAATGGCATACTGTATATGTAGCCATTGCTACAAAGCTAAATAACTTTACACCATATTCAAATGTCTGCATTTAATCTTTCATGAAAGAAAAAAACAAACTTGAATGGCAACAATCATCAACTCAATTTATAGAGGAGAATTGTTTGGTTCACTGAAAGATCGCAATATATTTCATCGAGTGAGCACCAACAGCTATATTTTACGTAGTGGCACATGTGTGTTGATGAGGTGAAATATATTGCATTTCAGAAATATCGTCCCAGTCCTGTGCCTGCGCAGCCCTTTGAATTGGATGTGAGAGTGGGTTAGAAACGGAAAAAATATTACATTTTGACTGTTTGAAATGGTGAATGTCAATTTGTTTACCGATAAATCTCTTTAATCCACAAGAAAGCATGTACTAAAATTATTTGTCGGAACCATGTTAATTGTTTTTTGGGTTTTTTTATGTACGGATGTCTTTCTGGTTGTCTCAAAACTTTGTCCAAGCTAGTAGTTCTCTTAAACTACTGGTTCAACAGTAATGCAACCACTGATGCAACTTGAGTGAAGCCTGGTTATGTATAATGTTTTTATTAAGCAATTGTTAAGGGAGCTGTGGTCCTTGGGTGAGGATGTGTCTGTTATCTTGCATTGCCTTGCATTTGCCCTTCCCTTTCTACGTCAGGTTTCCCTCCACATATTTATCACAGTGAAACCATTTTGTTGAACTCAAGAAAAAAATGATTGGCCTTATCATGAAACATAGAACTTTAACAGGTACATTCGATATAAGCCTGATTATTATGTAGTTGTTATTTCATGAAGATTTGACAAAATAAAGGGATACATGGCACTCCACATAAAATATATTAAATTCACAAATGGTATTAGTTGTATAGATTAATTAAGTGAATGGCATTTTCATAAATTCAAACAGATAAATGGGTTATAGTTTTTAAGCAGGAGTCTATATTATGGGGAGACTTTGTCCCAGTCACTCAGGATAGGATGGAGGCGCCTTGGTTTTGCTGGAAAACTGGCTCTTCTTTTAAAGTAAAATGGTATTGATATAGATTTGGGGCAATGATTTATTAAATTACCACCTTGTATAAAATCTTGAATGGACTGTCACTTGCTCAAATGCCAGAAAGGAAGTGTTTACATGATGTAAATTTGTATTGAACAGTCAAACGCAGGCATAAGATGGTAGATTGAGATTTAAAAAATCTGCTTAAAACATTTTCATGCATAAAAAAATATAAACAAACTTCAGTAACCGATATAAATAAGGAACACATGATGTAACTCTTTTGGATATAATGCTACTGAAGATATTTGCCTTTTGTTTACAGGTTATCTTGGCTACTTTACTACATTTCAATATTGATCTTCTTCATATGAGAGGAGATAGAAGTCTAGGCTGATAAGTTCATCTTGATTGCATACCAGGTCAAAACACAGATTGAAACTGAAATCAGGTTCATGACTTTGCAGGTTTCTTCTTCATGTGAATGGAGCATGTGACTTCTGATTACCACCATTGTAAAACCAATCAAAGTCCAAGTTGTTTAACAAAATTGGTTTATCAGACGATTAGTTTCAGATCAGATATAGAACACTGATTGTTTGACCTGTTTTGTTAACAGTAATTGTCCACAATTTGGTAAACATAATGGCCAACCAAGATGCACCAATTATCAAGGAGCAAATCACTCAAATATTAAGTTTTTTTATTGCACTCAATAGCATGTGTATCAAAAATATATATATTGATGACAATATAAAAATCTCAATTAAATAAAGGAATTATGATATAAAGGTAAAGCTTTAAAACACAGTTTACCAGTTTACAGCCATGGAGCGCACTACAGGTACCTATCACAATTATAATCATGAAATACCCATTTTGTCTGAAAACTTTTACATATCTTAATGGTTAGATGGGCAAAAAACATTGAAATTAACATTTGGTTGAAGCAATCAAGTTATTTTTATCAAGTAACAATCTCTGACAATGATATTTTCCTTCAAAAACTTGCATAGCTTTGTTAAACAATGGCACCAAAGTGGAATAACAGGCACCAGAATGGAATGTCCATGTGTCACCCTAGTGTTCTAGGCCAGTTTCATCATTCCAGCGACGATGTTGGACTCGATACCGCACTCATCTTGACCGCGCAAGATCTTGAAGAATCCCTGATCACCCCAGTCCTCGTTCCAGGAGTTAGCAACAAGCCAATATGGGGTGCTATCCTCTACGCCCCAGCCCAGAATCTTGATGGCATGGCCTCCAAGGGCACCCCCAGTCTTATGCTGATATACACCTGGGAAAAAGGGAATAGCAATGTCGGGTTAATTTCAAACTTATGATATCAATAAGCAGCCAACCCTGGGCGTAACCAGGAATAATCCAGTTCTCTAATACACCTTTCCTCTGGTCTGGTGATCCCACTTAATTCTGTTATCATTTTAAACGGTGTTGCTTGCCATTTACTAAAATGTTAAATTACCAATAGACCACTCTCACCCCGGTGGGGATCGAACCTACAACCTCTTCCAAGGTTGAGAAGCAGATCCCTATACCACTAGACCACTCTCATCCCGGTGGGGGTCGAATCCAAAAGTTCTTGGGTGAAAGCCTGACCACTAGATCACTCTCACCCTGGTGAGGGTCGAACCCACAAACTCTTGGGTGAGAGGCAGACACCTATACCATTAGACCACTCTCTGGTGGGGGTCCAACTGACAACCTGTTTGGTGAGAGGCAGTCACCTTTACCACTAGACCACTATCACCCGGGTGTTGATCTAACCCACAACCTCTTGGGTGAGAGGCAGAGACCTATACCACTAGACCACTCTCAACGTTTATTATGATGCACTGATAATGTTTGGGTGACTGAACTGTTCAGCTAAATTGTGACAAAAGCTTAAGAATAAGCTGGTATTAATCATGCATATATCTGTTGCTTTATGGGTGATAACTGAACATCCAATTGGAGAGGCCATGAAAGAGCCTCCTTTCATCTGTAACTCTCACTTCTTCTTTTTTTGATAAGAAATAAAAGAGTGTTTGATAAATTATTATTCAAATAACCTAAATATATGCATACCCATTCCATGTGACATGTTTCATACAGGTGGTTACGAAACTGATGAATAATTAAGATCCCTACCTGACTTGTAGGTTGGGAAATCAGCATACACAGTGAACGCAGCCTCTACAGGACCGTTGGTCATGATTTCTGTTTGAATCTTCTCAACACCCTCCACAGCATAGGCAGACGTGGCTGAAATTACAAAAAGAAGTAAAAGACAATTCAAAGAATCCTTGTTTGTTTGTTCTGGAATGGAAGAAAAATGGACAAATAAAAAGATTGAAAATGAAAATGTCTATTTTGAACAATAAAAGGGCAATAACCCAAGAGTTGTTAAGCTTGTGTGAGAAAATATGTCCATTAACATTTTAGCCATGCTTGGTTAAAGATCAGATGAAAAAAGGTGAAGTTTGAGAGCAAACAAAATTGCTGGTCGCCATCCTACCACTCATCATTGTTGGTTGATCTCATAATACATCCTGTTTTTTAAACAGTCATGAGAAATAGTGGGATAAGCTTAATTATAGGCTTCTGAATGTTGGCAAAATCAGCCCCAACAGTACATACCATAGTGCTTGTCCTTCTCAAATGTGTTGTTATATCCCGCCTCACAGGTTTTTTTACAGCGGGGCGTGGGGCCATCTCCCTTGCATGGGGCAAGTTTGCCAACGACGTGGTGATCGCATGCCTTAATCTCGTATGGCTGGCAACCCTGGTGGAAACAAATGAAGAAAATTAATTTTCCATCATGAAAATTAAAATACATAAAATCCTGAGTTCCCACTATATTCTACATGTAAACACATGTGCTGTATGGTATTAAAGAACAATTAAACAGTAGTCATCTTTTCAAAACAAATTACATTGACCTTGGTGACAGACCTGTTTGCTGTTGTACTGTCCACCAGTTACAAGACCATCATGTTTCAAATAGTTCCAGGCACCCTCCAGGAATCCTCCATTACATCTACATATAAATATATAAACCTTTACTAGTATTGAACGTAACAAGATTTTTTTTATTACTTATATCTTTTTATTTTTTAATAGCTTTTCAACTTTGTTGGGGAAACAAACAAAAAAATTGTCTGTTTTTTTTTTTCATTCCAATAAATTTTATATCTGGGTCAGCAATACTAAAAGTTTTCTTCAAAAGCAACACTACATGTAAGATCTTTAATGCAGAGTACAGAGCCATTACCAAATGGCAGAAGTAGTGGAGTTCTTCATTAGACATGTAAACATATCAATGCAGCAGGATCTATGACAATGTTTGGATGTATATCGAGTACAGATCCATTTTCCGATTCGTTTTTTAATCTATACCAATTTATTTCAGCTTGATTATGAAGCCAGCTGACAGCTGATATGAATCACTCTGTTTCAAGGGTAGAAACCAGTATAGTGTCCTTTTTAAAAGGCTATGTGAAAGTACACATCTTGGGTGAGAGACAGACACCTATTCCACTCTCACCTCTAATACTGATTCTTTTTGAGTGAATGAATGCCAACAGTTTAACAATAATTTTACATGACAACTGGGAACAGACCCATTTCCGCAAGTGTGGCAACAGCTGGTTAGGTCCTCAGCAGAGATGTGGAAGTTCATCTTTCCTCCGGACTGCACGCAAATTCTATCCGTGGCAGCCTCGACACACCCAAAAGCCTGGTGAAAATGTGACACATATAACACACACCAAATGTATTCCAGACCTCTCCTTACAAGTTTTTGCGAATGAAATTGCCCCAAAACACACAAAAGAAGATACAGTGTTTTTGCCATACAATAATCTTTAAGTATTAAAGATTATCAAACTTCCTTCACTTACCCAGCATGATCCACAGGCACCCTGGTCTCGAACCTCCTTCAAGGATGGGCAGTTCGGCCACTGGGTACGGGCATCGAATGAGTCTGGGACGCTTGTGACCTCGATATCCTTAACAGGGAGCCGCTGATCTTCCGGGGCAGAAAAAGTTCCACAAAGGTCCTTAACGTAGTTCATTCTGCCAACTGCTGGAACATTCTTGAAGTTCTCTGTCGTAGCCTAGTGAAAAAAGATGTCATTGCTGAACGGGAATTCTATAATTTCTATTTCAGGAATTTGAGTCCCTTCTGCATCATTTCCATCTTTTCATTACCTAAACCAGTGATTTGGTAGTGATTCTGAGAATTATAATTTCAATTGACAGTATCTAAGAAAAATAATTGACAGCAAATATTTCATTAAAGATTCAAGCTGGATATTAAGTAAATGGACATCATTCTTTACTCAAATCTATGACTTACATATTTGTTAAAAACTGTCTTTGCAAATTATTGTGCCATGATTATGCCACCTCCCTGACACATTAATTGTCAAAGCTCAAGCTGATTATTGGTTATTGTTATTTTAAACATGTACCTTCCATGTGACATCAGACCTTGAGTTATGGTAGTTAACAAATGCCTCCGTGAAGTAATGATCATGGAAGTCAAACTTCAGACAGCAAGCTGTCCCAACTGTCAGCAGGAGAATAAACGCCTTCATTGCTGAAAAAAAAGTTTAGCTAGAGCAAAGAATAAAATTTTAGTACATAAATTCATAACCTGTTTATTTTAAGGTTGCATTCAAATCAATGTAATCTTTGTATTTTGATTACATAATCGAAAATTAAAAAAATGCTTGACCGATTACTTTTGTCAGATCATCAATTATGATTTAAGATTGATTTTAAATCTCTAGTTTTCAAAATGCTCGATTCATGGTCTTGCTAGTGTTAACTATTCTTGGTCAATTTTTGAGATATTGTCCTGAAATTTTCAGTATTGTTTCCTGAACTGTCATTAAATTCAATATCCCAAAATTTGCCCAAATTTACGATATAAACATGTACTATACCGTACAGTACTGAGTGATTATGCCAAACTTCAGGGTAGCTTACAAAAAAAACTTTGCCTAAACGTATACTACAGTATAATAAGCCAATCCAAGTGCTTGGGTGTTCTCTCGTCTGTAAACAATAGATATTTCATTTTACTGACATATATAAACACTTCCTGGTCAACATGTTGACGATATAAGCATATAGTATACATATACGTGTATATTGCTGATGTCAGTGCCGAATATAAATCTAGCCTTTCTAGGTCTAGGAAATACTCAAATAGTAATAAATTTATCAGATCATCAAATATTTACCAAAGTTGTTTATATCCTTTGTCTGTACGGTAGAACGAACTTTTCAACAGAAAACGATGGTATCTACCTTTATATAAAGCCTGCTCGCCCGTAGATAAGTACAAAAGTTAAACTCATGTGATCATCCAGGTCACATGAAAATCACATGACCGTGTACAGATAACATTCCGTTCAATATGTGACAGCTAAATAGGTTACATAATACTATTTTATCAGGCAAACTTCAAATCGATTAAAACGAATGAAATCGATCAAATCGAGTGTGGAAACAATCATATCTGAAACCACGTAAACATATTAATGTTACAAGTAATGTTGCAAAGGTTACAAGTTCTAGTAATATCAAATGTACTATTACCACTAGCAATGATCATGTTCATACATGTATGTCAAGTTGTTTGTCTGATGTTACTACAAATGAGAATTTTGTGAATTGTTTAGATAATTCTGTTTATCCATTACATATTAATTCTAGTCATGTAAATTCATTATGTGTTCAAACTGTGCAAGATAGTCAAACTGTAATTAATACTCCCAGTTTTCATAAATCTGTTGATTAGTCTGTAGATTTTACAAATAATGGTGTTGCTAAAACACTTGATGCAGCTGCCTCAAACTTTAGTATTGATGATAATTGTATCACTTTTACTAATAATGTCGACCATACTTCATATTGTTTGTCTGTTGATACCAGAGTTGTGAAACTAGCCTTTATAAATGTTTGTGGACTTATGTCCAAAATTGATTACCCTGAGTTTGTTGATCTTATTAACAAGTATGATGTCATTGGTTTAGCAGAAACAAAATTAGATAGTTATGATGTTCCTGTCTTGCATGGTTATGTTTTTAAAAGTATATGTAGAGAAAAGTTTATAAGAAAATATGGAGGTGTAGGAATTTTTATTAAGAAGGATTTGGCTGATCAAATTAAAATTCTTGATTGTAGCAATGAAAATTGCCTCTGGTTTAAATTCATTTCCAGTAATGTAATTGTTGGTACAGTTTATATATATACTACCTGAAGGTTCAAAGTACAGTTCTATCGATATTTTTGATAAATTAGAACGCGATATTGTCGATATTTACTCAGAATTTGATAATGCATACTTTGCTATAATGGGCGATTTAAATGCTCATACTAAAAAACTAATAGATTTTGTGGAAATTGATCCTTATATTGCATCTCAAAACTTAGATGTTACTACTAGGAATATGTTCTCCATTGCCAATTTATTGGATCTAGGATTTTCAGTTGAAAGGTGTTCACGTGATACTCATGCTCCAAATAACTATGGTTATCGTTTGATAGATCTATGTAAGTCTGCTAACATATACATAGCTAATGGAAGATTAGGCAAAGATATTGATATTGGTCAGTGTACATGTATAAGCAGTACTCTTATAGATTATGTTTTGTTATCGCCGGAATTATTTCCCAGAACTGTACATTTTGAGGTGCAGGAACATGGTCCATTGTTTTCTGATGTTCACTCTTGTGTAGAATTTAGTATTAGTATTAATATGTCATTAAATTTAAGTTCTGACCATGTTAAAAATGTTGTTGATTCCACTGATGATGTTGTAAAAAGACCAATATGGGATAATAATGCAAAAAATCAATTTGTAAGTCACATTGATGAGTTAAAGATCACTGCTTTGGCAGATGAAATAGATAGCTTATAAGCAGTATACTGTTGATGTTGTTAATCATTTGACAAATAGTGTTTCTAATATTTATGCCCCCTTTTGAAAAAAGTGGGGTATATTGTTTTGCACATGTCGGTCGGTCTGTCTGTCTGTCTGTCTGTCTGTCTGTCGGTCGGTCGGAATACCAAATGGTTTCCGATCAATAACTTGAGAGCGCTTTGACCTAGGGACCTCATACTTGTTTAACTAATGCTGCTGATAAATCTCAATTGTTGTTAGAAAAGAAAATTGTTAATAAAACACCTGTTCGTAAACACTTTAAGAAAGAATGGTATGATAATGATTGTAAAGTTGCTAGAGCTAATTATATTAAAAGTAAAAATAAGTACAGATTTAATAGAACAAATGAAAATTTTGCTTCCTTAGCTAACAATAGTAAGTCTTATAAGAAATTAATGAATAAGAAAATTAATACTTTCAAAGGGAATGTAAATAAAAAGTTAAAAAGTCTTCGTAATTCTGATCCCAAAGCTTTTTGGGGATTATTAAATAAATATTGCGATGAAAAGAAGAAAACCTTGTCTAGCATTTCTAAAGATGTATTTTATGAACACTTTGTCAAGTTAAATCAAACTTCGTCAACCAACGATGCAGATATGTATTCAGAAATTGATTTTGATTCTATCTCGAGCAATAATGAGGAATTAAATATGGTATTTAGTATTGATGAAATTAGAAAAGCGGTACACAGCTTGAAAAACAATAAATGTCCTTCTTCATTTGATAATATTTTAAACGAATATCTTAAGTATAATGGAAGTGAGTCTTTCTTATTACTTGTTTGCAAACTATTTAATTTCATTTTTGATTCTGGAGTATTTCCAGAGGTTTGGAGTAGAGGCATCATTTTCCCAATTTATAAAAACAAGGGTAGCATCAATGACCCGGATAATTATAGAGGCATTACAATTTTAAGTTGCATGGGAAAATTATTTACGACTGTCCTAAATAACAGATTAAACTCTTTCCTGGTTAACCACAATTTACTCTGTGAGGAGCAAGCTGGTTTCAGGAAAATTATAGTACCATTGATCATGTTTTTTCTTTGATTGATTTTTATTTAATGAAAGGTAGAAAACTTTACTGTGCCTTTATTGATTATAAGAAAGCATTTGATAGTGTTAATAGAATAGCTTTGTGGCATAAACTCTTAGAAAATAATATAGATGGTAAATGTATTAAGATAATTAATAGTATGTATGATATTGCTAAGTCATGTGTTAAAGTTGGTAATTCATTATCAGAGTTTTTTAGTAGTCAAGCTGGTGTTAGGCAAGGTGAGAACCTTTCCCCAATACTATTTTCTCTGTTTCTTAATGATTTGACTCAGTTTATGTCAAGTAGGTTTGAAGGGCTTGAAACCTTTTCTAATAGTACCTTTGAATGTTTAAGTGATGATGATGTAGATGTTTACCTACGTCTTTATATATTACTTTATGCTGATGACACAGTTATTCTCGCCGAATCTCACGCCGACTTGCAAGCGGCATTGAATGCCATGCTAGAATATTGTAATATGTGGGATTTAAAAGTTAATCCTACTAAAACTAAAGTTATTGTTTTTTGTAATTCTAAAAGAACATTACTGAAAGAACAGGATTTCTACTATGATGGGGCTAAAGTAGATATTGTTGATGAGTTTGTGTATCTTGGTGTTATGTTTAGCTACAATGGTAAATTTAATAAAACTAAAAAACTTTTGGTTGATCAAGCTCTTAAAGCAATGTTTGCACTTATAAAGAAATCTCGTAAACTTAACTTAGCTTACTCTTTACAATTGTATTTGTTTAATTCAATGATTGTACCAATATTATTATATGGTTCAGAGGTATGGGCTATGGAGGACCTTAAGATATTAGACCAATTTCAGTTAAAATATTGTAAACTCATTTTAAATTTAAAACAGTGTACCCCTAATTGTATGATTTATGGTGAACTTGGTTTAAAACCAATTTCTATACAAGCTTAAACTAGGCTTTTGACCTTTTGGAGTAAAATAGTAAATTCTGCTGATGTGAGCAGCAGTAAAATTAGTCACTTATTGTATAATACTGCATATTCTTTGCACAATGATGTTACCTCTGGCATGAAGTTCCCATGGCTTTCCTTTGTTAAGAATACTTTAAATGATTTAGGATTAAGTATGTACTTTGATTTACAACAGGTTAATAGTGTTATTGTTTTTAAAAATATGGTTAAAAACAGATTATCTGACCAATTTATTCAAAATTGGTATAGTATTGTTTCAAATTCACCAAAATGTCAAATGTATAAAGTATACAAAAAAGATTTTGGGTTTGAAAGCTATATTGATATACTACCCAAGAATCTTTCATTGTATTTGCTTAAATTTAGAATTATGAATCACAAATTTCCTATTGAAGTAGGGCGTGGTCAAAATGTTGAGAGATTTCGTAGAACATGTCATTTGTGTAGTAGTAATAGTTTAGGTGATGAATTTCATTACTTGTTTGAATGTCAACATTTTTCAGACGATAGAAAGAAAAATATTAAATTGTACTTTTGTCGTAACTCTAATTGTATTAAGTTAGATCAATTAATGAACAGTAAAAACAAAAAGAACTTATTAAACTGGCTATATTTTGTAAATCCCTTTTATCTAATGTCAAATAGTCATTCTCCTTTAAAAACAATACGACTTATTTGTCTTAGTATTTCCTATTATAGGAAACTGTATGTAATATATGTCCACTTTGTTTTTATATATATATATATATATATATATATATATGTTTAATTAATTGTTTGTTAAAGCGTTATTGTTCTGATCACATGGTTGTAATAACCCATGATCTAAATAAATCTTGAATCTTGAATCATAACTTTAATGTTGATATTATTTTTTTTATGTTTACAACACATTAAAGTTATGGCGTAACCCCCATAGTAAAGTCAACCAGAATAAATTGAGTGTGATGATGCAATGCAATCACATGACCATGATGACGACGATGGATTCTATTTATAGTATCGGATTCACATTGTTCATTTAGTTGAATCCAATTGCAGTAAGGCTGAAAATACCTTTTGATAAGTAAAAACAATTGATTTATTCCAAATTTGTAATTAGTTATTTACTAATTATTCAAAATAGAAAAAATAACAGCAAAATAAACACTACATTTGTGAGGTCAAATGTAGGTCACATGGGTATTTTCTGAAAATCTTGATGTCACGTGATTAGATTTGAACACAACTTTGACCTAGTTAAGGAATGCTTATAATCGGATTTATTAAATTAACTACCTATAAAGCGTTTTTTGGTTTTGAAAATGTGTTTGTGAACTACATTTTACTTCATTTACCTGAGGATATAGTTATTTTGTGTGTACAATGCATACTGGTTAGCCAGTACAAGTGAAATAACAGCGTGACATAAAAATGTCACGAATTCTGGTAGGGTCTGGATACGGCGTTCTCTTCAGCTAGTTAACACGTCCAAAAAGGTAATATATAACGTGTTCGCTGAAGTTCTTTAGCTACCTCCAGTGGAAAGTTCGTCGCGAATAGAAAGGACCTTAAAGTAATTCTAGAATATAGGCCATGAGCTACAAACTGGGATATGGTTTCTGCCGAGACTAAACGTGATAAGTTCGTAATCTGTTTCAGTAATATGCAAGTTCATCCATTATCTGGAAATATAGGGGCTTATAAATGGGAAAGCCAAGGGGTCGACGTTATATTCTATACACGCTCACGGTCTGACCACTGGAATCTATACACCCCCATTGAAATGTCGTAAAATATATAAAAAATTCTTTATCCACATTTTTTGAGATTTCAGATAATAATTAAGACAAAAGATGACAATTTTAAATAAAATAAATACTTTGCAAGAAAATAAACAATTATATCTCACTGTTCCCAAGTTCGATCGACATTGGAATCTATACAGCTACACCGTAGGACAGACAATGGACTCTTTTCAACTCCAACGTAGAAATAACATTGGATTGTATACAGCTTCACATTAAGACAGATATTGGAATCTAAACAGTTTCAAATTTGAGAGATCTTGGACTCAATACAGTCTCAAATTTGGACAAACATTTGACGTAATACAGCCTCAACTGAAGACAAACATAAGAATCTATACAGCCTCAGCTTAAGACAAACATTGGAGTCTATATATAGCCTCACCTTAAGATAAACATTAGAATCTATACAGCTTCAACTGAAGGCAAACATTGGAGTCTATACAGCTTCAAGTAGGGACAATTATTGGACGTTATACAGCCTCAACTGAAGACAAACATTAGAATCTATACAGCCTCAGCTCAAGACAAACATTGGAATCTATACAGCCTCAACTTAAGATAAACATTAGAATCTATACAGCCTTAACTAAAAGCAAACATTAGAATCTGTACAGCCTCAACTTAAGATAAACATTGGAATCTATACAGCCTCAACTGAAGACAAACATTGGAGTCTATACAGCTTCAAGAAGGAACACACATTGGACGTTTTACAGCCTCAACTTAAGATAAACATTAGAATCTATACAGCCTTAACTAAAAGCAAACATTAGAATCTATACAGCCTCAACTTAAGATAAACATTGGAATCTATACAGCCTTAACTAAAAGCAAACATTAGAATCTATACAGCCTCAACTGAAGACAAACATAAGAATCTATACAGCCTCAGCTTAAGACAAACATTGGAGTCTATATAGCCTCACCTTAAGATAAACATTAGAATCTATACAGCCTCAGCTGAAGGCAAACATTGGAGTCTATACAGCTTCAAGTAGGGACAATTATTGGACGTTATACAGCCTCAACTGAAGTCAAACATTAGAATCTATACAGCCTCAGCTCAAGACAAACATTGGAATCTATACAGCCTCAACTGAAGACAAACATTAGAATCTATACAGCCTCAGCTCAAGACAAACATTGGAATCTATACAGCCTCAACTTAAGATAAACATTAGAATCTATACAGCCTTAACTAAAAGCAAACATTAGAATCTATACAGCCTCAACTTAAGATAAACATTGGAATCTATACAGCCTTAACTAAAAGCAAACATTAGAATCTATACAGCCTCAACTGAAGACAAACATTAGAATCTATACAGCCTTAACTGAAAGCAAACATTAGAGTTTATACAGCCTCAACTGAAGGCAAACATTAGAATCTATACAGCCTCAACTGAAGACAAACATTGGAATCTATACAGCCTCAACTTAAGACAAACATTGGAGTCTATACAGCTTCAAGAAGGA
Source organism: Mya arenaria (assembly GCF_026914265.1). Classification (NCBI taxonomy): domain Eukaryota; kingdom Metazoa; phylum Mollusca; class Bivalvia; order Myida; family Myidae; genus Mya; species Mya arenaria. The sequence goes on along the minus strand of NC_069131.1, from coordinate 46,610,909 downwards.
ACACACATTGGACGTTATACAGCTTCAACTGAAGACACACATTAGAATCTATACAGCCTCAACTGAAGACAAACATTGGAATCTATACAGCCTCAACTGAAGATGAACATTAGAATCTATACAGCCTCAACTCAAGGCAATCATTGGAATCTATACATCTTCAAGTTGGGACAAAAATTGTTGTCTATACAGTCTCAGTATTGTCTTGTACATATACCGCTTTTAAAAAGTATTTAACAACAGCTTTGGTTCTTAATCTGTTTTATTGATCATTTATAATGTATTATATAACATGAGGTACACTGAATGTAGCAATCTCATGCAGGGAAACCCTTAGATATTTTGTAAGAAAAATGCTAAGTGTTGAGTTCTCTGTAGCCACTCAATATTTATATGCATAAAGAACACATTTTACAACAAAGAATACATGTATATCTGTTTTATCTTGAAGGCTAGGAATGGACATGTACCCTATGACACCGATACAATATAATCAAAATAACACATTTAAATTTGTTAAAATGTTTGATAATATACAAATGGCTATTCAATGAAGAGTATAATAAATACAGTTTAAAATGGTTGAACTAAAATGACACATTTGGTCTTGTTTTGTACAGAAAAATGAAGAGAATGAAGGTACACATAGTGTCAACATGAATACATACTATCCCCAAATAAGAAAATGTTATGATAGAGGTTGATTACTCACCACTTAACCTCATAAAAATACATGTAGTTACAAGACAAATTTCAAGTATGTGGATGAAACAAACGGAACACATCCAAGTTAACTGAAGACTCTGACTATGTCTGGATTTATCTTATCTTGCACTGTCAAAGAATATTTTTTCCATATCCATGTTTAATGGAATATCATTACTATTAATATAGATATTCATTATTTTAGTGCATACTTGTTATGTAAGTTAAAATAAATGATGTTCAAATAACAAAGGAAACACATCCAGATTGTCAACTGTAGTGTGGACTTCATTATTTCTTTACTTTCTATCTTAAGAGAACCTTTCTTTCTGTTCTTTGCCTGAAAAAAAAATAATAATAAAGATATAAATTAAAAGCATCCCCATTTATCAAAGATCAGCAGTTAGCAATTTTTTTGGCAATCTTACGCATATATCAGTTTATATGCAATACAGGAATAAATGCTATTAACAGGAAATTACAAGAATTTCACATGTATAAAAACCTTTTTTGCACAAAGTTTAGTTGTAGAGGATCTTTCAGGATTATGAGATATTAATACTTGCAAATTGAAATTGGAATGCATGATATTTATTTCATGGCAAGATTTAAAGTTTAACACAGTATTCACATACATAGAAGAAAACAAATACAACATACATATTATCGTTCTTCAATGCTGCAAGCAAATCCTTATTCGCCACCTCTCGAACACCATTTTGCCATGAGTACATACTGCAATTAAATCAAAATATAAAAGAAAATTCTATGAAAAATCTTTATTTTGTTGATCACCTTCAAAAAGTCAAAGTCTTAAAACCTATTGTGCAAATATTAAGATGTTTTTTTACAACAAAAGTATGCTATATGGATGGTAGTATTAGGCAAAATATATTAAAACATACTTTGTGGTTTGCTTAACTGTCATGATATTATTTCAAAGTCTGAAGAAGTTAAATATTAGGATCACAATACACTAAATATCATATTGGAAAATCATGATCAAAAAAGAAGGTGTTTTAAACATTTCTTGTTAACATTACCAGACTATAAGACTCAGGTACTCTTTCCTGCCTTCCCTCATCATATTGCTCTCAACAATCTGCATAACCTGAAATTATATTAGAATAATGCAATACTTGATAACTTTGTCATTATCAACTATGACTGTAAGTCTTGGTAGAAAACCTTTCAGTTCCCACAGTCTTTGATATTCTTCAAGATATATTACAAAAAGAAAAGGAAAATCTTTACTGTGCATGATAACTGATCTGCTTTCGTTGCCACAATTGATGAAAATAAAATTTGGACAAATGGGAGCAAATCTCTCAATTAGAATCTGACATTGCATTTACCAGATGGCCTGGCAGTGCCGGGTGAATAGTGTGGTTTTATCTTCGCGCAATATATAGCTGGAATGGACCTTACCTAGGGTTCCCGGGATGTGGGGGCATTTGATTTGGTTAGACCATTAGTTCTTCGCTGCAGGGCGGAATTTAGCCACAATAATGCGCGTTTAGGGAACCCTATAAGAGTCGCCAACACAAAAATTATCAAAGACTCTTAAGCGGCTGTTTATATGTGTAACAACCTGATCATTTCATAAATTCATTATATTTATTAATAAAGCGCGATCATGTTCTGCCCGTAGTTAATGTTCTGTCAGTGTCTTGTTATGTATGTTACATGTATGTAAATGTTTAAGTTTGTGACGTATGAAAGTAGTTGGTTCAGTATGAGTGATTTACCTATTTATAGATTTATAGAGGGCGCTTTTACTAAGCAATTTACCCGTGCTAACTTTCCCGGTCACTCATTCCTGTACTGAACACCGCAACCAACGGACCACTATTCATTGTTTACGTAAAGTGTTTAATATTCTTGCAAAAGAGTATTTTGCTGCCGGTAGGTTAGATTGTTATTTCATATTAGATCGAGTGTATTGTTTTACTTTTATTCATTATATATATGCATATATTGTGTAATTATCATTAATTATTGTTATTATTAAATACTGCTGCAAAAAGGTGATGAATCATCTTTTATATTGCAGGCTTCATCTTCAACATCTACAATAAATATATATTCAAGACCTACAAAGGCGTTATATTATACCCCCGGTTACATATGGACTAGGCGGAATTTTACCTTGGATAGGCTGGACCGAAAGTCAAAGTCCCCACTATTCCCAAGACCTGGGTTGTGGTTACAATTAACTACAATAGTGACTTCAACTTTGAAGAAGGTTTGTGGGTCTTACACTTGACAAAGTACCATTATGAACCAAACATACATAAAATAACATTCAAATATTCGTCTTTGATATTACAAACGTCAAAGTAAAATCATATATCTTTTACTGTTAGCATACTTGATCCCAATCCTTTCGTACCACAGCGACACATCATGGTGACGGAGCACTTACAAAGTTGACTTGATGCTGTTTATCCATGTCGACATATTGGAAGTCCAAGTTATAATCCCTTAAAAGAGTTATTATACTAAAATGGGAGCTTAAAGTGCTATCCGGAAATAAAACTAGTTGAAATGGTCGCAGTCAACAGTTTCATGGTTTACTTTACGGTAAAATTTAAGGCTGTATAGATTCCAATGGTCAGACCGCGAGCGTGTATAGAATATAACGTCGACCAAGCCAAAGCCCATTTAATGATTTATACTATTACGTTCTGAAGTCTGGAAAATAGCCCGCAAGAATTTTAGTTGTACTTTCATGCATTATTAAGGGCATTCCGTTCTGAGGTCTGGAAAATAGCCCTGAATAGTTTTAGTCATACTTCCATGCATTTTAGGGGGCATTATGTTCTGAGGTCTGGAAAATAGCCAGCAAGAATTTTAGTTGTACTTGCTTGCATTTTAAAGGGTATTACGTTCTGAGGTCTGGAAAATAGCCCGGAATAGTTCAAGTTGTACTTGCATTTATTTTTAAGGGTATTACGTTCTGAGGTCTGGAAAATAGCCTGAATAGTTTTAGTTGTACTTGCATGTATTACGTTCTGAGGTCTGGAAAATAACCCGGAAGAATTTTAGTTGTACTTTCATGCATTATTAAGGGTATTACGTTCTGATGTCTGGAAAATAGCCCAGAATAGTTTTAGTTGTACTTGCATTTATTTTTAAGGGTATTACGTTCTGAGGTCTGGAAAATAGCCCTGAATAGTTTTAGTTGTACTTTCATGCATTATTAAGGGCATTACGTTCTGATGTCTGAAAAATAGCCCGGAATAGTTTTAGTCATACTTTCATGCATTTTAGGGGGCATTACGTTCTGAGGTCTGGAAAATAGCCCGCAAGAATTTTAGTTGTACTTGCACGCAATTTTAAGGGCGTTACGTTCTGAGGTCTGGAAAATAGCCCGGAGTAGTTTTAGTTGTACTTGCATGCATTTTAGGGGGCATTACATTCTGAGGTCTGGAAAATAGCCCGCAAGAATTTTAGTTGTTCTTGCATGCATTTTTAAGGTCATTACGTTCTGAGGTCTGGAAAATAGCCCGGAAGAATTTTAGTTGTACTTGCATGCATTATTAAGGTCATTACGTTCTGGGGTCTGGAAAATAGCTTGGAAGAATTTTAGTTGTACTTGCATGCATTATTAAGGGTATTACGTTCTGAGGTCTGGTCTGGAAATAGCCCGGAAGAATTTTAGTTGTACTTGCATGCATTATTAAGGGTATTACGTTCTGATGTCTGAAATAGCCCGGAATAGTTAAAGTTGTACTTGCATGCATTTTTAAGGGTATTACGTCCTGAGGTCTGGAAAAAAAGCCCTGAATAGTTTTAGTTGTACTTTCATGCATTATTAAGGGCATTCACTCATTTTCAATAAGCGGGTGCATTGATGTCGCCGATCGTTTATAACTTTATTTCGGTATATAAAGTCAAGTTTGTCATTCATATAATATGATATTGGTCTATGTTTACAAAATAATAGATAAAGACACGGATATCTCTCAAATTGTGAAAAAAATTGGTTCACAAAGTGAGATTTTGACATGTTCGTTACTGTCGCCGTCCCGCAGTCAATGTTTACATATCAATGTATAATGTTAAATACAACAATGCATGTACCTTTTGCAGTATATTTAACATGTCCGAACATTGTAGTACATAATAAAATTCGGCTCCATTCCGGTTAGAATTGTGTTTTACCAATGCAGGTCAGTAAGAGTTTAGGTTTAGGAAAACGTTTTTATTTGAAATGTTCGTGTTGCAGCTTTAGCATGACATTATTTGGCAGGCTTACTTTGAAATTTGTATATATCTGCTATCAGCGATGAAGTAAACCATAACGGAATTTAATAACATTTCACCCGAAGAGAAGAAATCAATGTTCTAGACAGTATATTGTGTATTTGACTGTGTCTATTAAAAAACGACATTAAGATGACATGTTCGTTACATAAAATATCTTGAAATTCATCATAATTGTTTGTTGTTTATTAACTTTAAAATGTATGATATGACGTGGTAGTCCGAATGAACATGCTGAAATCCTCACAAATTGAAATTTTTGAAAGATATACTATAATAAATACTGCATTTGAAGTGTTCGTTATGGACATGTTCGTTACTGAAATGAAGGTGAGACGAAAACAATGTGTATTTTGACAGTAGGGCATTGTTTTAGTTGGCAGTCTATATGACGTCACTATACTTGATGACATCACAACTAATATGGCTTCTATGAAGGTCAGTCGCCACGTTTTCAATATTTAGAAGAATAGTAACAATAGAGAGGTGAGTACATTTTCTTTAAACACAAATTCCGCTTAAATGTGTTGTTTGAGAAAATTTCATTTGCTTAACATTATAAAATGGGATTGAACATTTATTATATACATGAAACTTATTCATTGTTTACTCGTGTACATTACATATGGCACGTCAATATCATGACATGTTCGTTACTAAAAGGTAACGAACATTTCAGTGGCTTTTGAAGGCCACACAAACACTTGCACTTCAAATAAGTTGTTTTGTTCATTGAAATAATATAATTCATTATATTTTTAACATATACAAGTGTGTACCAACAAATTTATGTACTCGTAAAATAAAATAATTTCTATTCAATAATTCATTCAACTGTTTGTATATGTATGACAATAGTACGAGTCTTTTTACTCTTTTCTAGTCTTGAATTTATTTTAGAAATTATTTCAATCCAAGTCAAAATTGTTAACAGAATGGTAAATGTTTCAGCAACATGCACACAGCTTTTATAATATGTTCATTTAGATAAGTTTGACACTCGTGAAAATGTAGTAACGAACATGTCAAAATTTTAACGAACATTTCATATTGTTTCTATTATAGGTATGGTGAAATCACGAGCAGAGATTCAAAAGGCATATCGCCAACGCCTTAAAGAAAAGAATAATGATGAGTATCTGACAAAAGAAAGACAAAGAAGGCAAAGAACCTATGTAGAAAACAAGTTCCTATCAGAAGAAAAAAGAGCAGAAAGAAATAGAAAAAATAGAGAATATTTGAAATTGTACAGACAGCGTAGGAGAGCTCAAGCGCAGCAAAATGTACAAAATAGAATTCAAGAAAATGTTTTGGACTCTAGTGGCTATGAAAGTGCACACGCTGAATTACAAAACAGAATGTTTATCAGAATAAATTTCCGAAAAAAAGCTAATGGACCTAAAATGAGAGTTGCTAAAGAACTGAGAAGAACCAAACAAGAATTAAAAGATTTGAAAGAGGCTCATGAGAATCTTAGACGCAAGTATAGAAGTACCATGAGGTCGATCCAAAGGATGAACAAGAAAAGCGACAAACACTCTAACACCCCAAGTTCTAAAGCTAAAAGATTGACTGAAAACATGGACTTATCAAGACAGCAAAGACTAACCGTAAGAAAAGAATTAGTATTCGCCAATGCAGTATGTGATGAGATAAAAGATGCCGCACATAGAGCCCCTATCAAAGCAAAGAAAATCTTGCAAAATTTAGTTGCTGGCAATGTTCTGAAAAAGTATAAATTGCTTCAGATGTTCGGAAAGAAAACTGGTATGAGTCGTAATAAGTTGTCTAAGGTCACAAGCAAGAACGTGGACGTCGGCAACATGTCCCGTAGAAGAAAAGTAGGCAAGATGAAAGAGAAAGTGATCGAGTTCCTCGAAAGAGATGAAAACTCAAGAAACATGCCTGGAAAAGGGGACTTTACAAAATCAAAGACGGGTGACAAAAGTCAAACAAGAATATTAACAGATTACCTTTCAGCACTTTATCTGAAGTTCATGTCTGAAAACCCTGATGCAAAGTTATCATTTACTTCATTCACTAGGATCAGGCCCGCAAGAATACGCCTCACATCTATGATAACCAGAGATACGTGTTTATGTACCAAACACCAAAATATGTCACTGACTCTTAAATCACTGAAATCTGAGAAAATTGAATGTTCTATCAACGGAGAAAAAATGTTAGATAAGAAAGAACAATTGATTAAAGAAGCAGAACAATCGTTGCAACATAATGTAATTATTGGACAGTGGAAACGTGTTGAAACTGAAGTGAAAGGTCAGAAGAAGAGTGTCATGAAAGTTGTGAACATAACAATGAGTCCAACAGAGTTTATGGTTCACCTTAAGAATCAGTTAGAAGATTTTGAACAGCATGTAATGAGAATAAAAAATCAGTTCACAGAAATGAAGAATCCAAAACAGAACTTACATGACAACCATTGCATAGTCCATATGGATTTTAGTGAAAATTATTCGTGTAAGTCGGTTCAGGAGATTCAGCCTACTGGAACCAGTCAGCATTTACACTTCATCCTGTAGTCGTGTACTTTAAGAAAGGAGGGTCTGATGAAATTCTGCACAAAAGTCTAGTATTTGTGTCTGACGAGATGGGACATAACGCCAATACCGTGTTTGCAATAGCTGACAAACTATTACCAGAGATTAAATATCTCGTGCCCGGGGTATCGTGGGTACATTATTGGACGGACAGTCCAACGTCCCAGTATAGGAACAAGGCCATATTTCATTTTATAGCAAACCACAAGGATATGCATGGTATTAACGCAAGGTGGAACTATTGGGAGGCTGGGCATGGGAAAGGGCCCTGTGATGGCCTTGGGGGCAGGGTAAAACGCATGGCTGATGAGGCGGTAAACTCGGGCAAAATATGCATTCAAGATCCATCTGATTTCTATGCCTGGACCCAGTCAACAAGCTGTTCAATGAGAAATGTTAGTTTTGTGTTTGTTTCATCCGAAGAAGTTGAGAAGAAAGCTACAGAAACTAGTAAACATCAGCTCAAACCTATAGCCGGAACAATGAAAATACATGCTGTACAGGGTAAGGGTGAAAACAGCGTCTTTGTTCGGAACACTAGTTGCTACTGCAGGATATGTGTCGCTGATGATGGCGAAGTTTGCGGCACTTGGAGAGACGAAAATCTTGTTCCAAAAATTACAAAATCAACACCAAAAGTATCAAGTAACCAAGTGAATACCACTATACTTACACACGAGTCTGTCCCGGATTCTGTCAGTATCGACACACAGGAAAAGTATCATGCTGGTGATTACGTAGCTGCGTCGTATTTGAATCGCTGGTACATTGGTGAAATCATGAACTGCGATGATGAGGACAACACTTATGAAATCACATTCTTGGAGAAGCGCAAAAAGATGTTTCAGTGGCCAACAAGACCTGATGAGATCTGGGTAAACTATGATGATATTTTATGCAAGGTATCAACTCCTGTGGCCAGTGGAAAGTCAAAACGCATGCTAGTGTTACCTGACAATGACTTTGAGAGAGTTGAGCGACTCTTTGATAAAGAATAATGGGTATAAATGTAAAAGACATGTTCGTTACGATCATTTCAGCAGTTATTGATCTTCATGCTTCTTTTCAAAGCTGTACATGTTTTGGCCTGTTCATGATCTAAATCATACATATTTAAAGTTAGGAATAAGCATTTATATTATTTCTAGACATATATTCGTAATTATATTGAGTATAAACTTGACGATGTAAAAGGTAACGGATATTTCAGCATTACTGTGTATGTAAAATTATGGTTTTACGTGTGACATATCTGAATAATTTGTTTAAACAAACAAACTCGGCATCAATTAAATTCAGGAAAAGAAAAGTAATACAATATTTTACTGTAAAATGATACATTATGTGTCAATATAACGCTGAAATTGTGTTAAACAAGTTAGTTTGCCAGTTTTTTTTTTCATTAATTGAGTTGAAAACCAGTTTCAAATGTTTTTTTCGTGTTAAATTGTAAGATTAACTGTTAATTCGATTTAATTGTTGATTGTTTCAATGTTTCAAAGTTTTTTGACAACTTAACGTGTATTTTCAATGGGGAATTATTTAGTAACGAACATTTCATATATCATTACTCTTGTACTCTCGTTAAACAATCAATTTAAGTAACACTTTTAAGTCAATATTTTTGCTTCTCTCAACTTTCAAAATGTTCCTGTGCTCGATACAAAGACAACTTTAGGCAAATAATAAAAATTTTTTATCATCTATTAAATGTTAAGGTAATGTTGTTTTTCAAGAACGAGAGTATACACAGTTTGACAAAACACATGAGAATCTGATTTGGTTTATAAATGGGCATGTTTTTTTTATGTTTTTTTCTAAAGACTGACTCATTGTTTGTTTGTTAGAAATAAATGAAATATGTATTTAACGAAATATTTGTTTCGTGTTGTGCTTTAAAACCACTGTAACGGACATTTCAGAGTATCGTTTGTACATCACTACCCTCGAATTTTGAATAAATATCTAGCAAAAACCATTAACATCATGTTCAAAATATTTTAGGAATATAAAGTTGATAGATGTATCTTATCAATAAAAATGTTTCATCCAGTATTTGAAAACTTTGGTTGTCTTGTCTTTGTTACTGCTTAATTGCACCCGTTTATTTATATACGTTCTGTCAAGGTCTGGAAAATAGCCCCGAATAGTTTTATTTATACCTTCACAGTGGTCAAAATTAACACAAGCCCACAAGCCCTGCACTGGTAAAATATCTTCCGGGCTTGCTCAAATTCAGAATTTTTTATAGCAGGGCTTGTTAAATATTTGATGCCAAGCAATAGGATAAAAATTCGGGCTTGTTCCTCCAAAAGTCTAATTTCAATGACTGCCTTCATGCATTTTAGGGGGCATTACGTTCTAAGGTCTGGAAAATAGCCCAGAAGAATTTTAGTTGTACTTGCATGTAGTGATGTTCCGATGATTGATTATAATCAAAAATCGATTGGTTTGACCTGAAATCAGCGACAATCAATTGTATTTGTTTATAATCGATCATAGAAAAAAATTATTAGTATGTGTTTAAGATGTTATCTTTAACTTAATGGCTGATTAAAGCCACAATGAGCAAGCACAAATGAACTTTTTTTATACAACACTTAATAACTTTAATCATAGAATACGTTATGTATATGCATATAATGATTAAATACTGTGCATGAATAAAACTTCAATTCAGGTTCTATATAGTATTTAAAAAAAAGAATTGTACTATTGATAATCGGGTACTTAAGTTGAACCGATTATCGAAAGTAAAATTGGAACCTATTCCCAACACTAAAAGCATTATTAAGGGCATACCTTCTGGAAAATAGCTCGGAATAATTTAAGCTGTACTTGCATGCATTATAATACTGATTTTAAACATATTTAATTATTTCATCTAAACTTGCAGATAATGTGGAAAGGAAGCATGCAGAAGTTGATGTGCCACCTGTTCGCCAAGAACATCATGCAGGAAAAAATCAGAGACAGAAAACATGATGGTATTTGATTTTTTTGGCTTAAAAATACAGTCAATCACTGCTGGCTGCATTTGATATTTTTTAAGGTTGTGATACTCTTGCATTATTCTTAGTGGTTTGCAGTCAGCAATGTTAAAGACTGAGCTTTCAACGATGGAATGACTATAACTTATCCCCCACAATGTATAAGGCCTTTATATGCAACAACTGGACAGAAATTAATATAAAATTATTCTACTTGCATTTGCCCTTTAAGCCAGCCTGTTAAAAAATAAGCAGGGCTATACTACTCTCCCAGGCATTAACGTCACAGTATAAGGTTTTTAAAAGGTTTTGAATATAAACATATTTGAGTCAATGTCTTATGAAATGTTTGGTGTATTGCATTAACATTTGAGATAAATGATCCCATCCATCAAACCTGCTTAATTAATCAAGTAAGATAAATCCAACTTGCTTTTCCCCTTTGTTATTCAACTTCAAACTATGGTTAAGCTTTTGCATGTAAGCACATACACATGTATCAGGTTCATGTATACATCAATATCTCATCACTAATTTATGTATTGCGTTGAAACTTTAAACAATCAAGTAAGGTAACTCTATCCTGCATAGAATGCAAATTATGGCTCTTTGTTACATTGAAATTCTGGTCAAGGTTTTGAATATAAGCACAGACATTTAAGGCAATATTTCAGTAACTTCATGATGTATTCATTGAATACTTTCAACAAATGTTCTCGATCATCCAAGAGAATACTAAGTTAATTAAGTTAAGATTATAAGTATCTTCCATGGCCGAGAGTGTAAGATAGGTTAATTCCGACCCAAGCGTTGGGTGTTTTGCGGAAACGAGGTTTACCGAGTTTCCGCAAAACACCCTGCGCGAGGGTAGGGATGAACCTATCTTACATGAGCGGCTATGGTAGATGCTTTCTCCCACCTCAGTAAAACAAAATTAAGTAAAAATGTATTTTTTGCTGGAACTCTTTTGTGCTTAGTGAAAATAATTGCGTATGGATATGCGATAGCACGTGGTTGTCATGGATATGCGAGCAGTGATCCAGTTAATGTTTATAGTCAAATCGGTTCTAAGGAGAATGAAGCATTATTTCTTGAATGGTGCATGAAAACTGTTTTATGGTGACATTTGAAGCGAGAAATAATTAATTAGCGTTCTAAATATTACTATAAGACAAGATTTCCTTGATGCTACTGACGACAGTCTTCAACAAGGGAGGTAATTACAATGTGGTTACCATTAAAAAGGAGTTCCATACGGGCATTTTATTTATATATTAAATTAAGACAAGTGTTCCCAATCAAGTAAGGTAATGCTCTCTTGCATTAAAAATATAAATTTTATAAGTTTTATAATAGTCATGCATGCTTATGCAGGGACGAACTTCTGGTAAAATCGCTGAAAAAAGCCCCCACACTCCAAGAACCCTAGGTAAGGCTTATTATTCCTCACTATGGCGTGAAGACAAAATCACCCGGCACTGCAGGGCCACATGGAAGGTAAAAACACACCCAATTTCCCCGGCTATACCCGGTATACCCCAAGACCAGGGGCGTGGTTACAATTGACTGGGATTATCATGTCACTTTGACAGCGCGTGGTAAGTTAGTACTATTTTTTTCACTGAACAGAAGTTTCTGAAGTAAACACCAATCATAACTACCGGGTTTACAAAATTTGTGATTTCACAAGATAATCTCAAACTGAAGATTTTATTTAAATTACATTACTCATTACAGAGTTTTGTTTCGGTCTTGAAATGTTTGGTTTTTCAACAATTTGGGCAATATTGACCAATAGGCTTGTTTGAACTTGAAGGTTGCTAAACTTCCTGATGCTACAAGTTAATGGCAACATTAAACCAGTACTTGTGCACATCTCTGTGACCCATTTGGCTGATTGTTCAGAATTTTATAAAAGCTTAATTATTTTATGATAAAGTAGAACAAATATTTCTTAAACGTTTGTTTTAATACTGTTAGAAAAACTGTTAATTGTGTAAAGACTAACGGTATGAAAGATGCTGTTGTTAACTAAATTAAGTTCTGCAAAATGTTTTTTGCACAAGTTAAAACATGAGAAAGAAAATAAATTGAAAAATTTGTTAATGGCTATCTTTACATAATTTGTTGAATTCAGATTCAGAACTCTTGTAATCCATAGATCCCAAGATCTCCTTAAAATATGTTTGGACATATAACTTGAAAACCATTTATTATACACAGATGGGCATATAAAAAATTGACTTGTGGGTCTGTTCATGCGGTTGGCACTCTTTGCAATAATTGTTCATGTAAAAAATGTTCTTAAAAAATTTAGCACATGTTTGGTACATAAAACACTTGAATGCTTAAAGTTCAAGATAGCTCTTCTTGAATGTGGCATATTTTGCATGATCAACCCTGACAGCTTTTGTTTAAATATTCTAAATACAATTCACTTTTTAAAAGAGAAATCTTTGTCCAATATCTGAGCTATATCTTTTATTAACACAAAGCTGACCGTTTATTTTCATGGTTACACCATTTTTCTTACATTCTTCAATTATTTTCCCTGTATTGCCACTCTTTGTTTCGTTATTAAAAATGTTACAAACCCTGCGCAAGTTACTTTAAGATCAGTGGTGAAGAAAGGGGTATGAAGAAAGGGCAGGTAAAGCTCTGAAAGAACTTAGATCTTGGATGACTCTGCTGTACCCAAGAAGGGAATCATATTCACACTTCAATTTCAGTCAGAACACAACAAACATGCTATAGGGATTGTATGTAGAAGTGCAGCATAATATTTTTTTTTCTGAAATGTTATTATGTCTCCCCCATTCATGGGGAGACATTATTTTTGCCCTGTCCGTCACACTTTGTTTCCACTCGATAACTAAAATATGCTTAGAGCCCAGGATCTTCCATCGTCAGCAACCATGGTTCTTTCTTCCGTTACACTCATGCACACTCAAATATTATTCAATCACTTCTCTGTGTCAGTAGCCTCCAGGGCCATATGGTCTTGACTACTGCCAAATATCATTGGACCGAGAAGGTGGACCTGGTTTACATTTTCAACCGTAAAGCATCTGGTACTTTGCAAACCAATGAAACTGCCTCATTAACTATTCATGATTAGGAGATTTTCGGAGCCAAATTGCCCACAGTACCCAACGAACCATAGGGGGTATTTGACTCTGAGGAACATCATACTTAGATGACCCCTATTGATTTTGAAATCAGGAATGTAAGTCACAGTGACCTTAAGGTAAAAAAAGAACATGTCAGTGTTGGTAGTGACCTGGGAGATGAACATGGCAGTGTTGGAAGTGACCTGGGAGAAGAACATGTCAGTGTTTGAAATGACCTGGGAGACAAAAAGGTCAGTGTTGGTAGTGACCTGGGAGAAGAACATGTCAGTTTTTGAAGTGACCTGGGAGATGAACATGTCTGTGTTGGTGACCAGGGAGAAGAACATGTCAGTGTTTGAAGTGACCTGGGAGACAAACATGTCAGTGTTGGTAGTGACCTGGGAGAAGAACATGTCAGTGTTTGAAGTGACATGGGAAATGAACATGTCTGTGTTGGTGAACTGGGAGAAGAACATGTCAGGGTTGGAAGTGACCTGGGAGACAAACATGTATGTCGGTGTTGGAAGTGACCTGGGAGACAAACATGTATGTCGGTGTTGGAAGTGACCTGGGAGACAAACATGTATGTCAGTGTTGGAAGTGACCTGGGAGACAAACATGTATGTCAGTGTTGGAGTGACCTTGGAGAAGAAAATGTCCATGATAATAGTGTTGGTGTCGGTAGTGACCATTTTGGAAAGGGGTTAATCTTTACTCCCAACATCAATGGTTATCTATCTGCATTGATTAAACAACAGCTAGATTTGGACAAATTATTACTTTAAACTGTAAATATCAAATTTTTAACACATCCATTCTACAGATGGGGGAAAGGAAACTTGGAACTGATCAGCATGCCAACAATGTTTGGAGTATTTTGTTTATGCTGGTTTTAATGTAAATGGAAACACATAATGAATTTGACAGAGATGGAACCAACAGAAGGCAAATGCAGCCAGACATTAAAATATATATATGATAATTTAAAACTATGAGAATGATCAAGACATTTATTTTGCAGTCTAGAATGTAAAACAGTAAAATCTTAAATTGTAAAAAAAGAAAGAAATTGATCCATATTCAAAATGTTAAGCAGTTGGAGAAGGGAATGAAAATCAGACATCAGTATGAAAAACGGGTTATTATTGTTCGTTATTTAAAAATTCAAAATTTAGTTCAAATAACAAAGTCAGAAAGAGCAAGTCATACAAGTCTATTCAATACTTATTTATATAATGAAGGATACCATGCTTAATTTCAAAGAAATGTACAAAAACATGGTATTTCTATCTTAAGAAGATAGTTGATTACTGTAAATCTTTTAGCATTCACCAATCATTTAATATTTGCACGTTTTCAGCCAATAAATACATGGTTACAATCTTGTTATAAGTAATTGATATTTTCCATACCTAAATGCATTATTTAGTTAATAGTTAAAGGTTTATCATTCAAAAAGTATGCTTGTTAAAACAAGTGTTAGTATCGATTTAAAATAATATTTTCACTTAAATCAGTACAGGGTTAAATTTTCTGTCACATCATGTTTGAACATCTAGTATTCCTATGTATGTACAGTGTGGAATACTCTTTGATTTATTTGTGCTCAAAATAGTATGTGCAAGTTGTGGTTTCACATAGCTATTTTTATTAAAGCATAAATCATTCATATTATAGAACAAGACATATTATATTTTTTCATGTTTACATTTCTGAAATATAATATTTTCTCATGAATTGTGAAGTGTCACTGAGGACACAACGACACTCAATAAGCCAATGACTGTTCATACTTAAGAAGGTGTAATCATACTTCAAAAAAGGTAACAAATATTATCCACAAAAAATAATCACATTTATTAAACTAAATTATCAAAGAAATCAAGCACTATGCACTAGACTTCTAATATCTTTCATCATAATGTCCCTTCTAATGCTCAGTAAACCATGCCAATCCCCAATTGATTCCACAACTGTGATGAAAAATAAAAATAACTCACTATTTTTTTATGATAATAAAGACAATTGGACAATAAATTAACAATTTGCAATAGCTTTATTAAAAGATTGAAGGATTGGACATCAGTTTAAATTAAATTCACCACAATATGGAAATAGATTTGGTCAAAAAGAAATCTTTCAAGGTCAATTTACATTGTAGGACATTTACTATAGAGAAACATTATACCAATAAACATTGCAAAGGTTTTGGTGAGATATAAATATTGTTGTGTTCAAGGGCAGGCATTTTATACATCAATGTTCTTTACAAAAATGTGACTAAGCAAACTGACAATTTCAGAATAACTGATACAAGTATAAAATACACAAATACATTAAATAGTCAAGTGGTCAATTTCAGCAACTAAAATCAAAAGGTTGTAATTTAACAATGTGACTAAAGTGATCAGGTAACTAAAGTGATCAACCTTATTATCAAATTCAGCAACAATTTCTTCCCATACACATTGTGGATAATTTTTAGCTGCAATTGTAGAATGTCATCATAATTATTTTCACAATCTTAATTGTGTTATTAGGAAGTGATAGATTTAAAACTATATTCCTAGATTGTGTAGAAATTTCAGCTGGCTAGAATAGGGAGCTTATGCCACATCTATCCACAGTATTGTTGCATTGTCTCATCAAAACAAGCAGCTCCAGGAACATATATGGTACTGCAAATAAAAGGCAGAAAAGTTGCATCTATCAGCATACAAGTAATCAAGAGTGATGATCATATACTGTTTATAACAGAAGAATATCTTAAAAGATTTTATCTTAAGTTAATTATCTTGATACATATTACAAAATAATATGAAACATATTAGTTATCATAATCACTTTAGCTCATTGACAGTTGAACCTGCCCTAATATGGTATAATTTAGGGCCAAAACATATCTACCTAAAATCTGTCCAAGATTATTTCCAACACCAATGACTAATATAAGGTTTATAAGCGTTTTCCTTCTTTAAGAAAAAGCTCATAAGCAGGGCCTGTATTCCTAAAAAGGTTGATTTTCCAAACGATTAATATCAGGTATTTTAAGTTTTCAATGGTTCAAATTAAAATAATTTATTTCAGAAATAACCAAATAGTTTTATCATATTACCAGTGAGATGCAAAAATAATGATACAACCTAAGTTAGGAACTTAAGATGTTTAATGAATACTGGCTTGATGTTTTTATGAGCTTTTCATATAAAATACCTTACAAAGAGTCCTTAACCCTAAATGTCAGAATAACGCATTAACCCTACATGTTGGTGCCTCAGAACAAATCCAGCCTCACACATAAACATGTCTGACAATATGTTCAGAACTCTATGTAGTACACAACCAATCGTCCAATATACTTCTCAATCTGTCATTCAATTCATAACGTACCAATTTATATGCTCTTCTATCTGTCCAATATATCTGTTCAGAATTGCATTTCCTTGTCTTATTCAGCTAGAACATGGATATACACTGTTAGTCCTGAAAATATATAAGAAAACATTCCACAAAATTTACAAACAAACTCATAACTCATGATATAAGTCCCAGTACCTTTATGAGACTGTTTCCCCAAAGCACAGAATATTTCTATACCAAAACTACATGAACAAAAACCCCATATCTTATGAGACCATTTTTTAAACTTCAGTACAGAACTATAAAAATCTACCTATGAACCCTTATCTTATGAGACTATTCTATGCTCCAGAACATGACTGTCTAAAATCTACATATGAATCCCTATATCTTATGAGGCTATTTTCCAGACTCCAGAACGTAACTGTCTATAAATCTGCATATATATGAACCCCTATATCTTATAAGGCTATTTTCCAGACTCAAAAACGTAACTGTCTAAAGATCTGCATATATATGAACCCCTATATCTTATGAGGCTATTTTCCAGACTCCAGAACGTAACTGTCTTAAACTGTATGAAATATTTGAGCTCTCTGCATATATTGGCCCCAATATCTAATGAGACTGTTTTCCAGACTCCAGAACGTAACTGTCTAAAAATCTGCATATGATGAGCAGAGCCCCCATATCTAATCTGACTGTTTTCCAGACTCCAGAACGTAACTGTCTATTAATCGGCACATGAGCTCCGATATCTTGTGAGACTGTTTTCCAGACTCCAGAACGTAACTGTCTATAAATCTGCAAATTGGCCCCAATATATTATGAGACTGTTTTCCAGACTCCAGAACGTAACTGTCTAAAAATCTGTATATTGGCCCCGATATATTATGAGACTGTTTTCCAGGCTCTAGAACGTAACTGTCTATAAATCTTCATATTTGCCCCCATTTCTTGTGAGACTGTTTTCCAGACTTCAGAACGTAACTGTCTAAAACTCTGCATATTGGCCCCAATATATTATGAGACTGTTTTCCAGACCCCAGAACGTAACTGTCTAAAAATCTGCATATTGGCCCCAATATATTATGAGACTATTTTCCAGACTCCAGAACGTAACTGTCTAAAAATCTACATATGAGCCCCCATATCTTGTGAGACTGTTTTCCAGACTCCAGAACGTTACTGTCTAAAAATCTGCATATTGGCCCCAATATATTATGAGACTGTTTTCCAGACTCCAGAACGTAACTGTCTATAAATCTGCACATGAGCCCCCATATCTTGTGAGACTGTTTTCCAGACTCCAGAACGTAACTGTCTATAAATCTGCACATGAGCCCCCATATCTTGTGAGACTGTTTTCCAGACTCCAGAACGTAACTGTCTATAAATCTGCACATGAGCCCCCATATCTTGTGAGACTGTTTTCCAGACTCCAGAACGTAACTGTCTAAAAATCTGCATATTGGCCCCTATATATTATGAGACTGTTTTCCAGACTCCAGAACGTAACTGTCTATAAATATGCACATGAGCCCCCTGCCATATCTTGTGAGGCTGTTTTCCAGACTCCAGAACGTAACTGTCTAAAAATCTGCATATTGGCCCCTATATATTATGAGACTGTTTTCCAGACTCCAGAACGTAACTGTCTATTAATCTGCACATGAGCCCCCATATCTTGTGAGACTGTTTTCCAGACCCCAGAACGTAACTGTCTAAAAATCTGCATACTGGCCCCAATATATTATGATACTGTTTTCCAGACTCCAGAACGTAACTGTCTAAAAATCTGCACATGAGCCCCCATATCTTGTGAGACTGTTTTCCAGACTCCAGAACGTAACTGTCTATAAATCTGAATATTGGCACCATTTCATGTGAGACTGTTTTCCAGACCCCAGAATGTAACTGTCTAAAACTGTATTCGAGCCCCCATATCTTGTCAGACTGTTTTCCATACTCCAGAACAAAACTGCGTATGAGACCCCATGTCTTATGAGAGTGTTTTCCAAACTCCTAAATGTAACTATCTAAAACTGCATTTGAGCCCATGTACCAAACCGAGACTATTTTCCAAACCCAAGAGGTTTCCTTTAAACTTAAGTAATAATTAAACATCTAAACTAATATTTCTTAATGTTCGAAATACAGTAGTCTCACTGTTTCCGATAGAAAATATTACATTTTAACTAAGAATAAGATAATATCTGCCAATATATGTTTAAAGTATATATAATAAATGCATAAAAACCTCTCAGTCTCGTTTTTAAATTCTGCTCCATTTCGCTTAAGCACTTGCAACTGCAAGTTGACACAAATTCGGACAGTGTGATTCGGTCGTCCATTTTTGCTGTTCCTGTCAAATTGATGACTGTGTAATAGGTGAAATTGAAAATTAATGTCATAATAAACGATTTATAAAAAACATTTAATCTTTAAATCCATTATTTTTATAAATATTAGCTCATTTTTCTTTGCTTTCGATCTGTAGAAACTGAACGACATCTATTAAAATACTAGTTGGTGAACAGCGCTTACCGTTTTCCTTTTGTTCTGTGCATATTGGTTTCAGGTTAAACCAATATGAACAGAACAAAAGGAAAACATCAACCAAGTTACACACAAATCAGCGTGCATGATGGTTGATATGAAAGTGAGAATGTTAAATATATTATTTAACACATAAACCTTGAAAATTGCGGAAAGATATAGAATGAACATGAAAATAGAAGCAATATTGCCGTTTATAAAGAAACCTAATACAAATCACAGGTGCTCGTCACATTGCCTGGATACAGTAATTATATACTTTTTTTTTCTTTCTTTTTTCTTTTTTTTATTATTATTTATTTATTTCGGTCAAGATAGTGAATACATGTCATTTAAAAAAATATTCCACAATTTTTCATGAAAGAAAATTAGTATAATATATAAATAAATATAAGGTAAACATGTGCAAAAAATCATCATTTTTTTATTTATTTATATATTATACTAATTTTTTTTCAAGAAAAATTGAGGAATACTTTTTAAATGAGTATATAATTTCTACGAACATCAGCATACACTGGACATTTTAAAACAAAATGGTACTCGTCTTCCATGTAATATTATACGGCAATGAATTAATTCCTCCCGCTATTTATAGTTCACCTTGTATGATAAGGCCAGCCAGCCAACACTGGCGGTCAGTTTATCTCTAGCAGTCACACGGTGGAGAACCCACGTGACTTATTTGGTGAAGTGCACGGCAACAAATGTCAACAAGTCTCGATTCAGGTAAGGTTTTTAAAGATAACTTTCTTAATATTTGGAGAATTTTTGTGAAATAAAGACCATAAACCCCGCATTTAAGAGCTCTATCCACGGTAATAAAGAATTTTCTCTAATATCCTAAAGTTTTCCTGAAAATCTTGACCAACTGATTTCTCAGAGTTGAAATTTAAGGCAAAGTACACGGCTTTTGACAAATCTATCGCTTTACTTCATGTTAGGCGTAAATAATTCATACACAAATCTTATTTTAAGCAAATTTTATGTATTTTAAAGTTTTCAGCGTGTATTGTTGAATTTCTTATAGTTATTTCAAAGGCGAAAATGAACTAAAACCAAATTGATAAAGTACACAGACATTTTAGGTTTGATAAAGTACACGGTCGTTTACAACCTTCAGTGTATATACTCATTATTTCACTGACTGGTGCTAAAACGAGTTATTTTAAATTTATTTATTATTAATATTCTTCAAATTCATTATTGAACATTGCTCCATGTTTGAAAAGACGCATTGTAATGGAGTGGCAATGGAAGAATGAACGCGTTTTAACAGTTATTGGGCGGACACCATTTTTAAATTTTTAGTAACAGTGACCTTAGCCCCACACCCCTCAAAAGCAATCTCAAGCTAGCTCTTTACATAAGCTACCCACACACCAAGTTTAATCAATATCTATCAATGCTATCAAAAGTTATTTGGCAAAAAACATTTTTCTATTTCAAGTAACAGTGACATTGACCGTAGCCCCTCCCCACTCAAAAGCAATCCCAAGCTAGCTCTTCACATGCTACATACACACCAAGTTTCATCAATATCTGTCAATCCTAACTAAAGTTATTGGACGGAAACCATTTTTCTATTTTTAGTAATAGTGACCTTGAACTTAGCCCCTCCCCACTCAAAAGGAATTCCTAGCTAGCTCTTCACATAAGCTACCTACACACTAAGTTTCATCAATATCTATCAATGCTTACTTATGTTATTGGGCAGAAACCATTTTTCTATTTTTAGTAACAGTCGACCTTGACCTTAGCCCCACACCCCTCAAAAGCAATCCCAAGCTAGCTCTGTACATAAGCTACCTACACACCAAGTTTCATCAATATCGGTCAATGCTAACTTAAGTTATTGGGCAGAAACTATTTTTCTATTTTAAGTAACAGTGACCTTGACCATTTTTCTATTTTAAGTAATAGTGACCTTGACATTAGCCCCTCCCCACTCAAAAGTAATCCCAAGCTAGCTCTTAACATAAGCAACTTACACACCAAGTTTCATCAATATCTATCAATGCTATTGGGCAGAAACCATTTTTCTATTTTAAGTAACAGTGACCTTGACCTTAGCTCCTCCCCCCTCAATAGCAATCCCAAACAAGCTATCCACATAAGCTACCTACACACCAACTTTCGTCAATATCTATCAATGCTAACTAAAGTTATTGGGCAGAGACCATTTTTCTATTTTTAGTAACAGTGACCTTGACCTTAGCCCACCCCCCTCAAAAGCAATCCCAAGCTAGCTCTTCCCATAAGCTACCTACACACCAAGTTTCATCAATATCAATCAATGCTAACTAAAGTTATTGAACAGAAACCAATGTTTGACGCCCGCCCGCCCGTCTGCCCGCCCAACGACAACCTCATTCTTATAACCCGGTTTTCGTTGAAAACCTGGTTAACAACAACATCTTGTAGACCACGATAGAAGGCATTCTGGTCAATTGCCATCGTTTTTGCGGGAAAGTGTTGACACAGACACAGGTTAGTTTTTAGCTTTATTTTTCCGCAGAGAAATAAGAATATACTAACAGTTATACTTTTATTATGCCTCCCCTCGTGTAGAGGTTAAGATTTGCCGTCGTCTGACTGTGTTTTCAACGTTTTTTAGGGGTTGCGTTATTCACATAATAATGTGGTCCGTGTTTCAGTGGACAGGATCGTTTAGTTTTATGATGCTGATTACACGATCAAACACTCATTGCGTGGCAGTAATATAGTGTTTTTTATAAATTATATTCAAGTACTGACATCGCCAGCATTTCTCGCTAACTTGTGACAGTACATGTCTTTTTTATAGGTGCAGCAATTACGGCGAGACAAAGTTGCACGTTTGCAAATATTGTGGCAAAACTGCTCTTTCAAGACTTGAAGATAAACGAAAGACGCGAAAGCGGCCAATTGAAGCTAACCTGTGGTGTGTGTGGGTTCAAATTGGGTGACACGACCAATCTCAGTGACCAGATTTCTACTAGACACAGGGGAATGACACGTTACAAATGCCTACAGTGTCGCTCAGCATTCAAGTTCAAATCTGGACTCAGCAGGCAAGTTAAGGCGAAACACACCTAATCAGGACACATTGAAAGATCACAATGGTCTAGTTAGAAGTGCATTCCAGTATGTTGCCGAGTTAAAATAACGTTTTGATGAGTTTAGCATTTTATTAAGATAAATAGCAAAACGTACTGTTACCAAATGGTGTTCTTTCAAAATGTTCGTTTGTCTTACAGTACTGAAAAAAATGCTGTGTAAAATTAGTATGAAAATGGATTGAGCATAAAACATTTTCACAAGGTTAAGAGATGCATTGTTGTGATTTTCCCATTGGTGTCCTATAAACTCTTAACTGCATGTATCTTATATAATTCAGCAAGCTTTGAAACACAATTATTTTGTAATCACATTTCAGCCTTTAGTCTAGAACATTCTAATGTTCCATGCTCAGCTCTTATCTAGATGTTCAAGTCTTAGTCCTAGCCTGTAAGTTGGTACTCTAGTGTGCTCTCATTCCTCCTTGCTGTTTCCCATCTAACTCCGAGCCTCCATCTTTACAATGCGTTCCTGTCTGTATTGTTCGAACGACCGCAGTTTTACTGATGTAGATCAGATAATATTTGTTCAGAATGAACCAAATAAAAGATTCAGCGTTACCTGAAAGGTATGAACAATATGCTTTAAATGTGGAAATATATATAAACTAATTGTGATATGCCTATTTTATTGTTTTAAATCACATCAAAATAGGAACATTCATGAAATTTATAATCACCACAAACGGGCAGCTAACTACAGACATGTTTTATTCGCCGTCAGTCCAGATTATAATTTATAAGTAAAACTATCTGATTTTTGAAGAAATGTATGTATGATTCTGTATTGATCTGCATATTTAAGACTAATCGAACTTATAATGGCAGACTTTCTCTTAAATTATTCCATAGACTATCTTTCAACTCCTCATTAAATATGATTGCTAAATATTTAGTTATTTAGGTGTGCGTTATAATGCAAAATTTATTGAAACAACTTAAATAAAAACTAAACACTATACATTCTGACTTCACGAATAGAAAATGCTTATATAACTATTAGTTTGTAAACCGCACTCTACTTTCAAACATAAACTAAAATGACCGTGTACTTTATCATCCTAAAATGTCCGTGTACTTTATCAATTTGGTTTTAGTTCATTTTTACCTTTGAAATAACTAGAAGTTAATCAATACACGCTGAAAACTTTAAAATACATAAAATTTGCTTAAAATAAGATTTGTGAATTATTTACGCCTAACATGAAGTAAAGCGATAGATTTGTCAAAAGCCGTGTACTTTGCCTTAGATTTCAACTCTGAGAAAACAGTTGGTCAAGATTTTCAGGAAAACTTTAGGATATTAGAGAAAATTCTTTATTACCGTGGATAGAGCTCTTAAATGCGGGGTTTATGGTCTTTATTTCACAAAAATTCTCCAAATATTAAGAAAGTTATCTTTAAAAACCTTACCTGAATCGAGACTTGTTGACATTTGTTGCCGTGCACTTTACCAAATAAGTCACGTGGGTTCTCCACCGTGAGTCAGAGCTGTACAATCCTCACCAGTATCATATGTATCAATAATAAATAGTTAGAACACATGCAGTCGTTCTTCATAACATAACATGGTGTCAGAAAAGAACTCGATCATCGCTCATATAGTATTAAATGTGGATTATTTTTACCATTGGATCGTTAATTAATAGATTTAGCATCTAATAAACTGTTCACTGTGAGAATGGAGTTAAGTGGTGTTCAAACACCGTGCATGGATTGGAATAGCTCAAATCTTCCGGAAGCTTGGAAGAAGTCCACAGAGCACTGTGAGCTTATTTTTAAGGGTCCACTTAAAGGGAATGATGAGGATGTACACATCACCTATTTGCAACTTTGGATGGGTGAAAAGGGTCGGGACCTGTACAAAACACTAGAACTGTCAGCGTCCGACAGAGAACATTTGTCAGCAATTTGTGAAGCGATTACAAAACACCTACAGCCGACGATCAACCCCGTTTTTGCACGGTATCGTTTCAACAATATGACACAGGAAGAACTTTCTTTCGAAGAATTCTTGACCAAATTGAGAGTAATGGTGAAGGATTGCAATTATAAGGACAGTGAAGACATGATCAGGGATAGGATTGTGTTTGGAATAGTATCACAAAAAATCCGAGAAAAACTCATTAATATGGGAGAAAATTTGACCTTGAGCAAGGCTATTCAAATATGTCAAAGCTTTGAATATGCTCAAGCACAACTGCGGGAAATGCAGGCACCATCGCAAGGAGCAGCCGTTAATGTGGTTCGTTCAAGAAGGGTTACTGGTCATAACACCTCAGGCCAGCCTGGTCACAATTTCTCAGGCCAGTGGGAGCAGAGAAGACAACAGCGCGTCACTTTGAGAGAAGACGTTACCCGGACTTGCCAAAATTGTGGGCGGAAACACCAACAGCAACACCAGTGTCCCGCAAAGGGAAAACAATGTCACAAATGTCAAAAATGGAACCATTTTGCATCAGTGTGTAGAAGTGTTAATGAAGTTATTGACAATGACAATTCTTGTACTCACGATTTCAAGGATTTAGTGATTGACAATGTGGAGTCCACTGTTAGGAATGGGCAGGTGTTTGCAGAGTTCAAGGTAGGTCCTTCCAATTTGTCCGTACAGTTCAAGATTGATACTGGTAGTCAAGTGAATATATTGCCATACAAAACCTTTAGAGACATAGGCATAAAGTCAGTTCTAGAAGCTTCACATTCAAAGCTTTCAGCCTATGACGGAAGCACGTTAAATGTAAAGGGATGCATTACTTTAAGGTGTAATCATCCTGGAACTGGCCAAACAAAGGATGTTTACTTTCATGTAGTTGACACACATTCAAGTCCTTTGCTAAGTCTCCAATCATCCCTTGACTTTGAACTCATAAATCTCACATACACAGTTATGTCAGATTCCCAGGTCAACCCCCTCACTAAGGACATGGTATTAAAGGAGTACAGGGAAGTGTTTGATGGCATTGGTCTGCTAGCCGGTGAATGCAAGATTCACATTGATCCCACTGTCCAGCCTGTGGTGCATCCCCCAAGAAAGGTCCCTATAGCATTACAAGAAAAAGTCAAGGATGAGTTACTCCGCATGGAGTCATTAGGTGTCATCGAAAAGGTCAATGAACCCACTGACTGGGTTAGTTCAATGGTCGTTGCCGAAAAAGCCAATGGCAAAATTCGTATATGTCTGGATCCGCGTGACTTGAATAAGGCCATTCAACGTCCACATTACCCTTTAAGAACTCTGGATGATATATTGCCTCAGCTTTCAGGCGCAAAGTACTTCACAAAGCTTGCTGCTAGGAGTGGTTATTTTGCATTGAAACTTGAGAGAGAGTCATCGTTCCTTACATGTTTTAACACCTTATATGGAAGGTACCGATATGTCCGAGTTCCCTTTGGTCTGAAATCAAGCGATGATCTTTTTGTGCAAAAGATTGATGCTTGTCTTGAAGGTCTTAGTGGCGTAGCTGTCATTGTGGATGACATACTAGTGTATGGGTCATCTAGAGAGGAACATGACTCCAATCTTAGAGCAGTCCTAAAGAGGTCTCATGATGAAGGAATTCGTTTTAACGAAACCAAACTCGAGGTCGGGGTATCAGAAGTAGACTACTTTGGTCACCTTCTCACATCAGAAGGTTTGAAAAAATCATCCTCAAAGACAGAGGCTATACAGAAAATGAAGCCACCCAAAAATAAATCAGAACTTGAAACCATATTAGGTATGGTAAACTATCTGTCTAGATTTGCCCCAAACTTGGCATATGTAACAGCCCCTCTGAGACAATTACTGTCTAAAGAAGTTGAATTCTGTTGGGAAACTGCACAAAGTGATGCATTTGACAAAATGAAACAAATCATCACAGACCCGAATCAGGTTTTATCCTATTATGACAAAAGCAAGCCATTAACATTGCACGTTGATGCCTCCAAGTTTGGTCTCGGAGCAACAATAATGCAAGACGGGAAGCCACTTGCATATGCATCAAAATCACTCAACAAACTGAGGTCAATTACGCACAAATTGAGAAGGAAATGTTTGCTATTTTGTTCGGCGGCAAGCGGTTCCACCATTTTGTTTATGGTCACAAAGTCAACGTGCAAACTGATCATTTGCCGTTAGTTTCTTTTTTCAAAAAAATCAATAAACACAGCTCCTGCACGATTGCAGCGTATGCTACTACAGCTACAGAATTATGATCTTGACATCAAACATTATCCATCCAAACAAGTACCAGTTGCAGACACACTGAGCAGGAACTTTCTAAATGGAACGTTCCCTGAATTGTCACAAGGCATGGACATGCAGGTACATATGGTTATGTCTCATTTACCTGTATCTGACAGAAAATTGAATGAATTGAAGGACAAAACAAGTCAAGATGAGACTTTAGTATTGTTGAAACAGACTATACTTCAAGGTTGGCCAACCTCTAGAAAAATGTGTCCGTCCCAGATATTGCCCTTCTGGAATTTCCGTGAAGAGTTAACTACTATCGATGGGTTAGTCATGAAAGGAAATTAAATAATCATCCCCAAATCAATGCAGTCTCAGATGCTTGAACTCATTCACACAGGTCACATGGGAGCTGAGAAATGTCTCAGAAGGGCCCGGGATGTTATGTTTTGGCCAGGAATATCGACTGATATTACCAATCTCGTGTTAAAATGCAACACCTGTTTAAAACACAGAAACTCAAACCCAAAAGAGCCATTAATTCCCCTTGAGATTCCTGATTATCCATGGCAAATTATAGGCACCGATCTATTCACCTGGGAAAACAGGAACTATCTTCTGATAGTGGATTACTATAGCAGGTATTTTGAGGTCAAGGAATTGCCCAATATGAAAACCACCACGGTCATAAACAGAATGAAAGGCATAATGGCCAGATGGGGAATTAGTGAGAAGGTTATATCTGATGGTGGTCCCTGTTATATCTCTCAGGAGTTCGCTGATTTTGCAAAAGAATGCAAACAGAAGGGGAAGAAATATTATGACAGACAAGCAAGGTCACTAGAGCCCTTATCATATGGAGAAAATACAACGATCCAACAATTAAATAAAACTTGGAGACCAGCCACTGTAGTTGACAAGTTAAATGAAAGATCATACACTGTTCAGTGCCCAGATGGGTCTATGTACACACGAAATAGGCGGGATCTATTGAAAACCAATGAGCCCTGCCATGGTCAATTTTCAGAGCCAGAAGTAACAAGCAGTTATATATAGCATTTATAACACAATTTTTACTCTTAGCCACTTCCAACCAATACTTTATAATTCTGGAAAATCTGTTTATTTACAATGGGTATCGTTGCAATTCTCCATAAATAGCGGCATTGCTACACCTAAATTGCGTTTACAAAACTTCAAATGTATGCGTTCGATCTTCTTAGATTTAACATGACCGCATATTTCACATGCATAGTTTAAAATTGACGCTACAAATGAGTCAAAGAGCTCACAACAAACTTTAGGACTAAAAGTAAAGTGTTTTGTTTTTAATAACAATGTGTTCATGGCCCTTAACCCTTTACTTGCCACGGTGCTTTGATTCGTACTGAATGTACCATTGCACTAAACACGCTGCCTAGGTGGTTAAATTCGTTTTCAACATCTAATTCAACACCTTTATAAAACCATTGTTTATTGTTTAATTTTCTACCTCTCCGCTTAAAAACTATCATTTTTGTTTTGTCTGTATTGACACTTAGCCCCCAGCTAGAGCAATATTCGCGTAGTTGATTTAAGCTGTTCTAAAGATCGTCGGGGGTCTCCGCAAGGAGGGCCATATCATATCGGCGTATAATAGCAATATAAGGGAAATGTCGTTTAACGATAATCCGCTTTCGAATCTAGATGCAAGTTAAATTTCTAGGTCTTTTACCTAGAGTGAGCAAAATATCGAAGAATATACTTCTCCTTGAGCGAGGCCGAGTTTTAGGTCTATAAAATCGGAGAAGTTTCCACAGTGCTTCACCTGTCTCCGTACTGATTCGTACATGACTTTTTAGCAATGTTCAGAACTTTTCCAGAAATGCCTAAAGTTTTCAGTCTGTGCCACAGGGTGTTCCTTTAGATACTGTCAAAGGCCTTCCTCATATCTATGAATGAGCAATATAGTCTTTTAACGTTCTGTACATAGTGCTCAATAAGCCCATTCAAACAAAAAAAAGCATCTACAGTAAACATGTTTTTACTGAACCCTAATTGTGCATCGGTGATAATATTGTACTTCTGGGTAGATACCCGTTACATATTAATAGATATATACGGATTTTAAAATACTGGTTTAAACTTAAGAAAAGTGATAATATAGTTATTCAATCCACCGGGGATGAGCAAAAAAAGTCACGTGACCACAAATGCAAACGCCAGTAGTATTTTGGCTCGATTGATCGTCAATCAAGGTAAGTTTCTTATCGATATTTTTGTTATACGCGAGAGTTCGTTCAAATGACATAGCGCAAAAAAGAATGCATTGTTCAAATGACATAGCGCAAAAAAGAATGCATTGTTTTGTCTTTCGATCGGTGTATTGGTCACCTTTCATGTCTGCATAGTTTTCAAGAACACTTCGATACAAATTGTGTCCATGAATGCAAACGCACGTAGGTAGTGTTAAAATGTCAAATATTAAGATTTTTTTCAATTGTTTTGACTTTCAGTTGTTCAATAATGGTTTCTATTTGTTTTATGAATATTCTGTGCGATGCAATTTGTACAAACAAATGCATTTTCTGAAGAATTTAAATTTGGCAAACGCACGTTGGCATTTTCATAAGGCAAACGCGCGTAGTCTACCAAAAATGACAAACGCACGCAGGCATCTTATATAATAATAAAAATGAGTTATCGTATATGTCGAAAGCTTTTAAAACTTTTTATTCTTTTCATATCCATAACTATTGCTGTAAGATTTTTGAATTTATATTTAATTATTATTATGATCATAATGCTTACGGTCATATGCATAAGGGAAAGTGAAACGCTTTATGTCGTTTTACTTAGCTAGATAAGCCATCTTTTAAAATTTTAATAAGCGTTTGTTTGCGCGAGACGTATTTTTATGAAAATGCTTTTACAGATGTGTAATATACAATTTGTGTAATATATTTTGCGAAGTAAATCAAGTGGCGCTTAATTAATGAATGACAGTGTCTGTTTCAGTGATGTCATTTGTTTGCCACGTTTGTGGGAATGCGTTGAAAACGACATGGGGGCTGAAATTGCATGAGCGCCGCAATGACGGTGTAAAAGCATTTACACGCTGTTAGAAACAGTTATACACAACGGAGAGCTTGACGCGCCATATGTAAGTGTATTCTAGTATTAAAAAATGCTTATATTATTCTTGTTTTATTCTATATTATTCTATAATTAAGCAATTATCTACCAGTCACAAGCTCAGGCGTTTTTATTAAAGGTTACCAAAATATTGCAATTAAAGTATTTTAATTGCATACCTTTAAAGGCATACATGTATTTATACAGGTGCACCACACATGGATCCAATAAGCAGTTTCTGTGCCCGAAATGCATGCAGGAGGTCACCACACATACGTACCTGAACAGGCGTTGGCGAGGAGAAGATGGCACGACATGTTATACGTGCGACATGTGTGGGATTTTAATGGAGGAGAAATAGATCTGAAGGCTCATATGGACGGCCATATTGGCGAGAAATCATACCAGTGCGCTGAATGTGGGAAATGTTATCGGCATAGAAGTAGATTGTGCAAGCAAAAGTTATTAAACACACCAAATAAAACATCAAATTTTAGATAATAAGTATCTTTCATGGCCGAGAGTGCAAGGTTCATCCCAACCCGAACATAGAGTGTATTGCGGAAGCGGGGTTTACCGTGTTTCCGCAAAACACCCTGCGAGAGGGGTGGGATGAACCTATCTTACACGAGCGGCGATGATCCTGGAAAAACCTGGAAATCTTTTGTGCGTAGAGAATATAATGCGCGTATAGATTTGTAATAATTCGTGGTTATTATGGATATGCGTGCAGTGATTCGGATTATGTTTATGTTATGATTAAATATTTATAGTTCTTAAAAGAGGACAGCGTTATTTCTTGAATGGAGCGCGAAAACTTTTCTATTGCTCCATTTGAAGCGAGTAATAATCAATTTTGATTTTTAAAATTGCCACGAGACAATGTTTCCATGATGCTACAGACGACAGTCGTCTACAAGGGAGGTAATTGTGTGATGACGATTAAAAAAATAAATATCATACTGGTACTTGTTTTATCTTGGCCCTTGCCAAATTTTTAGGTCAACTTATCTGATGTGGAAGAAAGTAGAATCTCAGGCAGATCATAACAAAAGTATTGTTTATTAATTAATCGTTATGTTATTTGATTACTTATCTTTGATTTTATCTGAGTATCTGTGATCGCTTTTATTGTCAATCATTTTATTCAATGTATAAAACTAATCTAAGATATACAGTTATAGAATAAATGAAGAATATTTCCATCATAATGTCTTTATTTCTGTAAAACAGCACTTATACATACAGTTTAAAGAGTATCTTCAGTGATAT
The DNA here is from genome assembly GCF_026914265.1 of Mya arenaria. Taxonomy (NCBI): domain Eukaryota; kingdom Metazoa; phylum Mollusca; class Bivalvia; order Myida; family Myidae; genus Mya; species Mya arenaria. The sequence goes on along the minus strand of NC_069131.1, from coordinate 46,579,700 downwards.
AAACATTGTTCCGGGTAGAGCATACATTGTCATTGTATCATCGCAATTCATTTTATGGTTATCATTATCACAATATCTGTCATTAACAATTATCATGACAGTATTATCATCACAACATGAAGAATGGTTAAATAAAAGGTTCATAAAAGATGTTTAAATTATGTTCAAATTAAATGTTTATCCCCATTCGATCTGTTACAAGCATCTTAGAATCGTTACGTCTGGCCCGCTCCCAGCACACACCCTTCTGTAATGCATTTCTGTTTATCAAAACAGTCCCGTACTGTACTGTACTCCGACTCTTTGTATCAAACGTGTGGTTCCTGAAATGTGACATTACAACAGCTGTTCTAAATGTTCGAAATAAACATTTAACAAGCATTGTTAAGTTAGATAAGTCTGTATACCACCAGTATGGCCGGATGAGATTTTGTTCGAGAACTCATATTTCCCGCAACACTCCCGCATAATATCGTGTCAATGTTTGTTACGTATCATAAATTTATATAACTTTCATTATAATGGATATTTAATATTAAAGCGGATAAATATCTTCAATTAAAGGCTAACGAAATATTCGTTTGCTCCTTATTATAAGATGCCTACGTGCGTTTGCCATTTTAGGTAGACTACGTACGTTTGCCAAATTTGAAATACTTCAGAAAATGCATTTTTGTACATATTGCATCGCACAATGTATTCATAAAGCAATTAAAAACAATTATTGAACAACAGAAAAACAAACATTTGAATTAAATGTGGCAATTTATCAAAATATGTGACATTTTAACACTACCTACGTGCGTTTGCATTTATGGACACAATTTGTATCGAAGTGTTCTCGGAAACTATGCAGACAAGAAAGGTGACCAATACACCGATCGAAAGACAAAACAATGCATTCTTTTTTGCGCTATGTCATTTGAACGAACTCTCGCGTATAACAAAAATATCGATAAGAAACTTACCTTGATTGACGATCAATCGAGCCAAAATACTACTGGCGTTTGCATTTGTGGTCACGTGACTTTTTTTGCTCATCCCCGGTGCAATCGGTCGTTGAAGATGCTATGTTAGATATTGATAATGATAAATCAAACTGGTTTAGTAATGTGAAGAACCTTCTTACACGATATGGATTTTATTATGTATGGTGTGATGATTCACAGATAAACGAAAACCATTTTATTTGTATTTTTAAACAACGTCTTATAGACGAATATTTACAGCAATGGCAACGAAATGTCAACAAAAATGGTATTTTAACTTTGAATAGAGAACTAAAAACCTCATTTGAATTTGAATATTATTTAGAAAATATCGCGTCAAGAAGACTGAGAATTGCTATTACAAAATTACGTATTTGTTCCCATAATCTAAGAATACATACTGGTAGATATGATAGACTTGAAAGAAACTTGCGTCATTGTCAATTATGTGATTCTAATGAATTAGAAGATGAGTATCACTTTATGTTTAAGTGTTCATTATACGTTATGTTAAGACAAAATTATATTAAACGTTATTACAGAGTTAGACCTAGTATGTTTAAACTTGTTCAGCTATTAAATACACAAAATAAATCTGAAGCATTTATGTTAGGTAAATATATATCGGAAGCATGTAAGATTCGTAATACTTTATTAATGAATATATAAACCATATCATTAATTGTTCATCGTAATAGGTAGTTTTTTTTTATTTTTTACATTATCATTTAGAATATTTAAATCACGTTTTACCATTAAGTTATGATATTCAATTCTATTGTCGTCATGCATTCAATTATATATTGAAAATGATTGTTCCAACATGTATACATATACAAATGTCAAATAAAAACCTTGTACTAACTTTGATGATTGCAATAACACTTTTTCAGTTCATCCTTTGTATGTCAATAATACTAGTCGCTATCGGTTAAGTTGTAATGCTAATATGTTTATATGAAAACAAAACACACATACTGTTAAATTTACGTGTTATAGAATATGTTCTGTTCGGTATACTTTTTAGTTTGATAGATTTGTGAAATACAATTCCAGTTCATCCTTAAAAAAAAGTTGATTATAATATTTATTTGATATTTCACACTACACTGTATAATTGTAATTGTAATATATTTATTATGTATATGAAACACAAAAAAATGTATAGTTTACGTGTAATAAATTCTGTTATGTTCTGTTCTGTTCTTCTGACAGTAAACAGACAGGCGGTGGTGAATAACAGATGTAAAAATCTTGGCGAAGCAACATATCAAAGTAATACCTCTGTACATAATTACATATGTATAGCCATTATCATCATCATGGGTGCATTAATCAGTGTTAATTAGTTGTAAATGTGGCCCGTAATTATAACGGTATATTACAAAAAATATAAACATTATACTGACAACCTTTAATTGGCAATCATGAAAGTGTGAAAAACCATTGTGATGGCATACTTTCACTGAATCATTTAATTAAAACCAGATGTAACAGAAAACAAACACATATGACAATCCAACACTTATTTAAGAAAGTAATCGATCACCTATAAGAACATATAAATATTTTCATTCACAAATATAAAAAGTTGTATGTAAAATTATAAATCATTGTCCGCAATGTCCTCAAATATGGCATGCTATAAATCTAAATCAAACTGTTAGTAAAAGTATAGTTTATGGTCCGTAATGTCCCGAAATATGGTACATTATAAAGTAAAAACAAACTGTGAGTTAAATTATAAATCATTGTCCGCAAATATGGTATGTTATAAAATTAAAACAAAGTGTGAGTAAAATTATATATCATGGCCCGTAATGTCCCGAAATATGGTCCGTTATGTCCAAATATCTGGTCCGTAATGTCCATGGTCCTGTAACGTGCCGGCTGTATGTTCAATCGGTGTCGTAGAGCCTATATGGATCGCTCTTATATAAATTTTCCTCAGACTACTTTACCTTATGATTTAAACAAATGATTCGAAAAAAAATGATTGGTGAGTTAAAACATAATCAACCAAATAATCAGGGTTCAAAGATTATGCATTGGTTTATAAAAAGTTTCAGTCACTTTAATGATGAATGGCTTTCTCTTACGGAAGCTTGTTTATTGGCGATGCAAAATACCTTAACCTTTGTCAGCGCGCAGATCGCAATGCTCTGTGGCCAACGCAGTTGTCAGGTATGAGGCTTATTAGAGTTTCTAGCCACCAGCTCCGTTCACCAGACTAGATCGCAATGCTCTATGTATCTGGCTACTTGAACTGGAACGCTAGATAACCCTATAGATGTCAAGTTCCTGGTGCCTTTTTATCCCACAGATCGCAATGCCCTGTGTTCAATTATAAACAGCCAGAAGGTCAAGACTCTAATTATTTGCCTTCAAATTACTATTTCCGGTTTACTGTTTGAAGTTACCTCGACGGCGGTCAAACACAGTATGACTCTTTTGTGGTGGTGTTAGTAGTTTATACTCCGGGTCCCGGCGTGAGCACATTGAAGGGTCCCAGAGTGACAGTTCAACCACCGCACACCTATCCTGGGCAGAACCAGTTCTAGGTGCCTTCACCTCTGCAAGGAACTGACAACTTCTGTACATGCCATGGGCAGTGGTATAGTGCGAATGGTCGTAGAAAGGATTTCATAACCAATCACAACAGAAGTGACCTGGTCCGCCCGGGAATCGAACACGGGTTGTCCGATTCAGAGTCCAACGCTCTACCGATTGAGCTAACCGGGCGGACAATGACTCTTAAGATGGGTAAAACGGGTATATTCCACTTTGCGAAAACATGAAGGGAGACAGCTTTATTTTTACTTATACTCTTTATGAAAACAACTCCCGGTTAATTAATAATGTTTAACATGATTTCTTTAATTATTATTGTCGCTAATAAAATATTTGTATGGAACAAATAAGTCTAAAATGTAAAACTAACCTTTGAAATACACCGCCAGACATTTAACTTTGTAAGCGCAAATGGCTAATTTATAACAAAGGGCGGTAATCGTACAACTATGCGGTTACGCTACAGTCCTTAATGTCTATGACCCCATTGCACTCACTATCACACTCCTAGCTTTTAAACGTACTCAACCGTGGCGTTATTAACAATTATATATATATGTCAAGGGTAATCCTGTACACGAAGGATATTGGTTTGGTCGACCTAGATACCTAAGATTTAAAGAAGTAAGTTTACCATGTTTTTTTTAATAAATGGAATTAATACGTTTTCAAAATATGTATATGTGTTTTTGTGTTTTGTAATAGTTGTCGATGCTGACAGACATGACTATTGGATGCATTTTCTTATGAGAAAATGCATGAATTTGCATGTTGACAAATAATGATTTGCACTTCTGATAAGCTCTTGCGGAATTTCAGCAGGTTCCTGGTACATATGCGTAGGACTGTACAGTATATATATTAACCCTACTCCATATAAACAACCGCTTTTGAGTCTTTGTCTATTTTTGTTTTGGGAACAAAATGAATATCTAAATGTTAAAAAAGTTCCCTATACGCGCATTATTGTGGCTAATATTAACCCCTGTGGTTCAATCTGGGAGTAATGATTGGTCCTAGGTTCAATGTAATTGACTTTGTAAATAGCGCATGAGTGTCACTAGCTAGTGTTTGCTTAATTGTCCCTCCTCGCTAGGCCTCCTTATGCAGGCAACCATTTTTTTCAAGGTTTTAACGCTCAAACTCGTTTTATTTACTAATTCAGGTTACAATGTATGCAACAACATGAATAGGATATATAAAAAAACGCATGTTAAAATATTGGTAATCGGGTACAGGAATTCGAAATAACTGATTAATAGTACGAAATACAATAATCATATATACATGTACATGTATAAAAGCTTAGCAGGGCCACTGTTGTTTTATGCCGTCTACAAAATGGGGCATAATCACACCGTTTCAACTACGTTGTTTAGACCGCGGTATAAAACACCAGGGGCTCTGTCTGGCTATATATTTTTTCGTGAAAACATATCATTGGCAAGTACAATGTTATACAGAGTGATAGTAGTATCAGATTTGCATGTTACACAAGTGAAGGTAATCATATATTTGGTAATATCAATCATACTACAGATATAGTCAATTTATACATATCATAACGACACTGAAATTCAATATGGAGACAAATACGTTTCAAGGTTAAGTATCAATTAATATTTAGTGTAATATATATCTACTTGTATTGGCAAGACATTGCCGGGGGAGGTTGGGAGTGTTCTTGTTCGTTATGGATAAGATATATACAATACTAGAAATTTGGGTTAAGAATGAGTTATACATAGCGGATAAGGTTACAGTTATAAATATTAAACGACAGATGAGTAAACAAAGCGTACCGCCAGTGTAGATGTATTTGTTCCTCGTTTTCTGCGTGAGTTTAGTGCGGATGCATGAATGGGAATAATTTAGTGAACGAACGAATAATTTGGTTGTAAATTTGGCCATCGGCGACTGATGAAGCTAAGGATTTATTTGTAGGGTAAGTTGGGTTTTTTCTATTTCTTTCAGTTAAGTGCTGCGTTATATCTTTTATCCTTTTTTGTTTTTTAATTTTAATTTTATATGTTAGAATATGATGTGAAGTATTGTTTTACGATTTTTCTGAGTTTATTTCCGGGGAATAAACCTGTCCGAATCCGATGACACACATTTTATTCTTTACTACAATGTACATGTATATATTATCGGTCCTCGGCCGAAGCAACATCTAAACAGAGATATATAATACATGTAGTTATTTGATTCAGTACGCGTTCATTTTGAAACTATTTGCGGATGTCCCCTCCCCCACCCCCGATGACATGTAGGTTTCAAGGGAAATGCTCGCATGTTTACCACGTGCATTGACTTAAACGGTGCACTAGCTTAGCCTGCAGGATCCGTTAGGGTGTTTAGAAAACTGTTACGTGACTATAAATGATGCATTGTTTAATGATAAAGATTATACGTTTCTGTTTAAACATGTACAATTAATTCAACTGTTTAAGACTGTTATCTTATAGTGTAGTAGTACAAATAACTTCATTTGAATCTATAAACTCATTAAGTAAATAACCACAGATATACTCATACTTTTGTACGTTGATAAATTTTTTTATGACAGAATGTTATTTCTTTAACATTATTTAAAATTAAAGCACTGTATCAAAGGAAAATATATTAAATACTTTGTTTTAATTGTGTATATCACATTATTATTATTATTAGTAGTAGTAGTTATTATTATGCCCCCCTTCGAAGAAGAGTTGTATATTGCTTTGCACAGGCATGTCGGTATGTCGGTCGGTTGGTCGGTCCGTCGGTAGACCAAAGCTTGTCCGAGTGATAACTCAACAATTCCTGGAGGTATGGTCATCAAACTTCACATGAAGGTTGGGCCTGACCAGTAGATGACCCCTATTGATTTTGGGGGTCGTCGGGTCAAAGGTCAAGGTCACAGTGACCTTTAATGGTAAAATAATTTTAAAGCTTGTCCGAGTGATAACTCAACAATGCCTGCACCCATGGCCCTCAAACTTGACATGGAGGTTGGGCCTGACCAGTAGATGACCCCTATTGTTTTTGGGGGTCATCAGGCCAAAGGTCAAGGTCACAGTGACCTTGAATGGTAAAAGGTTGTCCGAGTGATAACGTGACAATGCCTGCACCCATGGCCCTCAAACTTGACTTGACCAGAAGCTGACCCCTATTGTTTTTTGGGCTCAATGGGTCAAAGGTCAAGGTCACAGTGACCTTGAATGGTAAAAGGTTGTTCGAGTGATAACTCAACAATGCCTACACCCATGGCCCTCAAACTTGACTTGTAGGTTGGGCCTGACTTGTAGATGACCCCTATTGTTTTGGGGGGTCATTGGGCCAAAGGTCAAGGTCACAGTGACCTTAAATGGTAAAAGGTTGTCCGATTGATAACTCAACAATGCCTGCACCCATGGCCGTCAAACTTGACTTGGAGGTTGGGCCTGGCCAGAAGATGGTCCCTATTGATTTAAGGGGTCATTGGGCCAAAGGTCAAGGTCACAGTGACCTGGAATGGTAAAAGGTTATCCGAGTGATAACTTGACAATGGCTGCACCCATGGCCCTCAAACTTGATTTGGAGGTTGAGCCTGGCCAGAAGATTGTCCCTATTAATTTTAGGGGTCATTGGGCCAAAGGTCAAGGTCACAGTGACCTTGAATGATAAAAGGTTGTCCAAGTGATAACTCAACAATGCCTGCACCCATGGCCCTCAAACTTGACATGGAGGTTGGGCCTGACCAGTAGATGACCCCTATTGATTTTAGGGGTCAAAGGTCAAGGTCACAGTGACCTTGAAAGCAAACTCGACAATTCTTGGACCTATGGTCATTAAACTTGACATGAAGGTTGGGCCTGCCAAGTAGATGACCCCTATCGACTTTGGGGGTCATCAGGCCAAAGGTCAATGTCACAGTAACCTTTAATGCAAAAAAAGTTAACAAATCTTCCCCCAATGATATCTCGACAATGCCTGAACCTATGATCATTAAACTTGACATGGATGTTAAGCCTGACCAGTAGATCACCATTATTGATTTTAGGATTCATAGAGCCAAAGGTCAAGGTCACAGTGATCTTGAATGGTAAAAGGTTGTCCGAGTGATAACTCAACAATGCCTGAACCCATGGCCTCCAAACTTGACTTGGAGTTGCATCTGACTTGTAGATGACCCCTTATGATTTAAGGGGTCATCGGGTCAAAGGTCAAGGTCACAGTGACCTTGAACGAAAAAAACTTGTATTTTGATAACTTGACAATGCCTGCACCCATGGCCCTCAAACTTGACATTTAGGTTTCTGGTGACCATCTAATGACTCTGGATTTTGAGTTCATAGAGTCAAAGGTCATGACGGTCATAACACACTTTATCCTCACACTTTAATGGTCATAATCTTAAAACAGCAACAAATCAGCTGTCATTTCGGTCCATGCATATTTCATTCAATTGTCCATATAATCCTGACAACATGGCGCTCAGGGGGGGGGGGGGGGGGGGCATAATGTTTGACAAACATCTCTTGTTATTATTATTATTATTATTATTATTATTATAATTATTATTAATATTATTATTATCATTATATCCAGAATGAGCGGATATGCCAGCTACGATGATGCACTGGATCCGAAATATGGGGAACCATTTCCAGTCCCGGTTGTCATGGCAACGAAGGAGGCTCTTAAGGGCTATGGGACGATAGTTACTACTTATGATGAAACCAAAGTTGAAATTACACCATGGCCTGTTAAAGGTACGTAAAAGGGTCGATCAAAATTTACCTTGAAGCACTCTTACTTCTGTAACGGTCCGCTGTAAGCGGGTGTGGGTTCGTAGTATAACATTCCGTTATAATGGAAGTACGTTCGTAGTACGTTGATGTACTGGATTATATGCACATTGGCATATCTTATTCTCCGTGTGGACGGATATATGCTGTACCAGTCGACCCATTCAGGGCTGAGCATGCTTTTCTCTGAAGGGATCTTGGCCTTGTTGGCCTCGCACGTTACAAATGGTGGCAGCGGTTGAATAAAGACGATTGCCGGACCGGAGTTGCCTTACTCCCTGTTCTCACGACACTTTCTAGTCAATGAACTGACCGCGAGTCTTGCCCATCTTTAAAAAAAATACCATTCTTACACGTTAATGTTTTTAAAGATACAATGCAATATAAAATTTACAACTGTAGTTAAGACTAGAGAAATGAAACCATATCCAATAGTCAGAGCTATGGGGGCACTCTAGGTGTCATTCATCGCAGGTTTTGCGGCACTTTGGGTACAAAATTACTCCTTTGGCGAATATCCCGTCAACCGATGGGAGTAAAATTCCCCCTTTGGCTTCGAAATTCTGTTTAAGTCACACTTGGGGATGTGACGGGGTCAAGCCATAATGCAGCCATTATAGGGTGCGGGCAGACCTTCATAAACTTAACAACAACAACGAGTTGCCTTACTCATGAGTTTCGCAGGCCAAGACTCGGGACGAGTTTTCTTGGAGGGGAAAGTAATGTAACGGTCCGCTGTACGTGCGTTCATAGCATAATATTCCGTTATAGACGGAAGTACGGTCGTAGTACATTGATGTTCTTGATTATATGCAAATTGGCATACTAGTATCTAGTTCTCCGTCTGGACGGAGAAAATACTGTATATAAGTTCAGTCGACCTCTTCAGGGTTGATCATGCTTTTCTCTGAAGGGATCTCTTGGCATTGCTGGTCTCGCACGTTACACTATAGTCTATAATATCAGAAATCTATCTTTGATGCGGGATTTTTTTTTAATGCGATGCGCTTTAACAGCTTTTTTTCCTCCTCAGATTATAAGTATCTTCCTTGGCCGAGAGTGTAAGATAGGTTGATTCCGACCCGAGCGTAGGGTGTTTTGTGGAAACGAGGTTTACCGAGTTTCCGCAAAACACCCTTCGCGAGGAATGGGATGAACCTATCTTACACTCTCGGCAATGGTAGATGCTTTTTCTCCCACCTCAGTTAAACAACATTAAGGAAAAATGTATTTTTTTGCTGGAACTCTTTTGTGCTTTGTGAAAATAATTGCGTATGGATATGCGATAATTCGTGGTTGTCATGGATATGCACGCACTGATTCAGATTATGATAATAGTCAAACCGGTCTTTAAATAGTTCTAAGGTGTGAAAACTGTTTTATGGTGACATTTGAAGCGAGAAATAATTAATTAGCATTCTAAATATTGCCACGAGACAAGGTTTCCATGATGCTACAGACGACAGTAGTAGGTAATTACAATGCGGTGACAATTAAAAAGGAGTACCATACGGATAAGAATTTCTAGCATGGTAAAATTATTGGATCTACTAATCTGAGGTGGGAGAAAAGTAGATCCAAAAATACTTATCTTGCCCATTGGCAAAGATAAAACAAGTATCCGGACGGAACTCCTTTTTTATTGTCATTTCACAATTATCTCCCTTTTTGAAGACCGTCATCTGAAGCATTATGGAAACCTTGTAAATTTGGCAAAATTTTAAATCCAAATTTATTATTTCTCACTTTAAATGGCCCTAAAATAATGTTTTTACGCTGCATTCAAGAAATAATGCTGCACTCTTCGCACAACTATTTAGGGGGGGGGGGGGGGAGCTTATTTACCCTCGCCATCGGGTTATACCCATTCGGCGAGCACGCTACGTTTTACAGTATTTCTACAGATTTAATAACATTTAAAACATCTCGTCTTTAATCGTAGTGTGGGTGCTTTGGACTGTATATATATAAATATTCCTACACAGTATGTACAAATCTCTGGTTAAAAATTCAATATTTAAATAATATCTTAAGAATCTATCACATACGCATTAAAATCAAACACTTCAAATACATCATAGAAATTATGCTATAATTTTTCCTATACAAACATTTTAGGCTCAGCCTACATTTTAAAAAGATGTCTAAATTTTAAAATTCTTTACAATAGTAAGTGTTTAAACATACAACGTATCTTTGGCATTATAACAACTAGCTAGTGAGAAATTTTATTTATTTTTTAAATGACAGATTTCTCACTAGTTAGTTTCCTAAACCACCTTGTTTATAATACAACAGCGATATTCAATAAAAAAAAAATAAGATAAAGAAAAGTGTGTTATACATGTATATATAAGTGTCCAACTGTTGTTGTTCTTTTTTTTCTTTTTTTTTTCTTTTTTTTTTCTTTTTTTTTTTGGACTAGTATCGCTGTGTAACCAGGCAAACCAGGATGGAGAATATAACAATTCCCAGCTTAAGACTCCATCCTATGGTGTTACAATATGTGAAAGCGTTGCCAAGGATTGATTAAATTATGAAATAAAATAGAGATTGGTTGATCCTCCAGGGTGTATTTAAAATATCGCTATTAATATTAGAACCGTTTCCGGAAGGTAGTTTAATACTGGCATAAACAAAGACTTTACTAACTATAAGAAAGAAAACGATCCTTTTCAGGGCCACTGTTAAAATATTATATAATAATTTAAAATGTTATATACATTATTTACATAAAAAGGATTCTCACCCCGGAGGAACGGTAAATTGATAATAAACAACGGCTGGTGAATTATTAAAACAACATATAAACAAACTCCCCGAAGCCCTTCTTCCCATAAATGTATGGGGTTTAATACTTGAAAAATAAAAAAGAATTAAATGTGAATGCTTGTGCTATTCTACAGGGGTGGCTCCGTTCAGTATTACTATTTTTCCCACCCCGGGATAGAGAAAAGAACGAGTTCGCCAGGTGCCATAATTTAGGCTACTAGTACTTGAATACTCTCCATTGAAGGAGATACCATGTGGGAGGAAAGTATCCCGTGACAAATTGGCTGTCAGACTTTTCAACCCCAATACTTTTTAACCCCTTTGTCATTTGTGAAATCAAAGACTTTTCAACCCCTTTGTCATTTCAGCCCCTAAAAGTGCTAAGACTTTTCAACCCCACCTTAAACAAAGACTTTTCAACCCCTAATAAACAAAGACTTTTCAACCCCTTTATTTCTCACCTTTTTAAGAAATTAACTACAACAGTAAACAATTTATTTTGAATTTTTTTTTAAAAATCAAGAATATATTAAGACATAAAATATAACAGACAAAAAATATGTAATACATACAAAATATACATACTTGAAACACATGATAATACAATAATTCATTAAATATTTACATTGAAATAAATAAAAAAAAATGCTCGACTGTCCATTTAGCTATTTAGTCACTTATAGAGCCATAAATCTTCCCTATCTCCCTGAGGAAATCCTCACACAATATATTATGTGCATGGTACTGCTCGATAAATTAATTGAAACAGCGTTTGTTTTTTTTATGTTTTTTTAAACACTTTTTTAAAAAACATTTTGTCATCAATAAAAAAGACAATAAAATGAGTTGAACTTTAAATCTTTAAATAAAATTCTTCATAATATTTCAAAATATCTAGATTTTGCAGACAATGTTTAAGAAATACAAAAGTATACATTGAATTCAAAGATGTTAAAAATGTATTATAGATTGAGTTCCAAATGCTTTCAAATTACATAAGTGTAACATAAGATTTTATTAATGTTTTTTAAGATTTTATTAATGTTTTTTATTTCTCCATTTAAAAAAAGTAAGGACATTCTATTATAAAGTGGTATATATGTAAAAAAAAAATGCTATAAGCATTGTATTGTCTTTTCATATAGGCAATTAAAGAATGGAATGAAGGTCGCACATTCATATATGGGCAACATGTGTGACATGGTCATAAATTCCTAAGGGATTAAGGGGCTTCATAACACCTTTAATTGAGGTTATAGTCACTTGAAAGTGACAGTTAATTAAGGTTCTAATATCATGGTCATCATTCTAAACTATGGGCAGTTTGATACATTTTGTGTATGATTTTCAGGATTTAAAACCAAACAAAAAATATATTTTATTTAATTATACCCACAAACTTTGAATTTTTAGATAATTCATTATCAAGAACTATAATCAAACTGTACTGAAATAGCAATATGGTACTACAAAAAAAGTTTCCACGTTGACCTTTTTTAAAAGCAATGAAAGTTTTATAAATATTCAAGTTCAGGTTTTTATTGGCATTCTACAGGCACAAAAAGGAGAATGTTCCGTAAATTCTTCTTTGCATTCATTTTCTTTTGCAATTATTCAAATTTGTTATTTAAAGAACAAAATTATGGTAATAACTTTGTACATAATATATGTGAATTCGCTGAAATATGTAATATCCTTCAGAATAATACAACAATTGTTCGGGGTAACCAGGCATCATAATCTTACTTTACCGTACCATTGTTAATGTTCGGAATATTATTTTGAAAAACACTAACCATCAAGTGCTTAGTAAACAAGGGGTCGAAAAGTCTTTGATTTAGGGGTTGAAAAGTCCAAACAGGTAGGGGTTGAAAAATCTTTAAAATAGGGTTTAAAAGTCTATTTAGGGTTGAAAAGTCTTCGTTTTGAGAAGGGGTTGAAAAGTCTTGGGGTTGAAAAGTCCTGCTCCCGACAAATTCATCCAATGGCGGAGGATTAAACAGACGGACTATCGAAGGGTAATTTTACCGTTAAATTCACAATGATTGTTAAATAAAACACACACCACTAGTAGTATTTATACGGGTCAGAGTGTGCACAATTATATGACTACGATATATACTACTGATCTCACGATCGAGAGTATAAACAAACTTGATCAATGAAAATCACTTGACCGTTGGAACTATTTAAAGAACGATTTGACTATTTATATAATCTGAATCACTGCGCGCATAACCATGACTCGGTAGACCTCGTTTCCGCAAAACCCCTACGCTCGGGTTGGGATGAACATATCTTACACTCTCGGCCATGTTGGTTTTGTTGGTGTTTTTTTTTGGTAAAACGATAATTGTTAGAAACATATTTTAGGTTGGAGAAAACTCTGTCCAAACACTGGTACTTTAGGCGGGGAATGCAGCGGTGACTTTTTGTACAAGTGGATAGGAGACCAATGCACCGCCATCAACAAAGCAGTAGGCGGGAATTACGTCATCGGACGGTTACCTAGCAACGTGTCACCTAGCAACAGGACGCACGTGCTTGTTAGAGAAGCGAACTACCATCCGGACGGGGGTCAGGTTTTCTATCCGGTTAACAAGGACCCATTCATTGCCCTTTTGGCTTTACCGGGGGATGATATCAAACTAGAAGATTTCGTGGCTTTCTACTTTGATGGAAGTTTTGGAGTTCAAATCCACGCTGACATTTGGCACCAGCCGGTTTATCCAATCAATGATGAGGCTACGTTTGTCGGCAAACAGGGGGCGGTACACGCTTGCGTAGCTGTGGACACGGTTGACGAGTTTAGCAAATACTTGCTGGTTCCTTTATCTCCACCGGAGTGATTACACTACTGTATGGACTGGACACCGCACTTTACCATAGTAACTTGGTTACTACAGAACTGTTGATCATTCAGACAGCTGTGTGGTCCATCACTAATGCATGTACATTTTTTCATCATACATATTGCTTAAGATGATTTTATCGAATGGCAACTGTTTTGAATGATGTTTTGTTCTTTTAAATGTTACAAAACAACTCCCTCAAGTCCATTATTCAAATTATTAGGTTTTTATATTTTGAAAACATATTCGCATTTCATGTTTGTGTTTTAAACAGTAGCACGGTAGTTATAACAATACAGTATACAAAATGTCACTAGTACATGTTTGGGTAACCGACAATAATACCCAAAATAATTAACGGATGAATTTTATTCAACAAGGCACTTACATCGCCTGCCGATTATTTTAATAAATGAATCACAGTTGGTCCTTCACGGTACAATGGAATCTAACACAGGCATCCACCTAAAACAGGTTTATAACTCATTAACGTATAATTATGAGTGTGAATGTTGCTCAAGAGGATAATATCGAATGCAAAGCAAGAGGTAAAACGAAACGAAGGGAGAAAAATGAAGTTATTTTATGTGATATCGCAAATTCGTCAAGCTGATCCGGCAACGATCATATATACCAAGGTCGAAGCAGTTAGTTATTCCACGACGGTCAAGCTTTTATTTTTTGTCTAGGAACGAGCCATTTTTTGCGAAAATGCATGGAAACCATTTATATAAGACTGCTGACAAAAAATAGAGCGCAGATTTTTATATTTAAGTTCAAAAAATGATGTTTTATGCATTTTTCTTAACCCGTTAGTAATGGTTTAAGCCAAAAAACATTTTTGAACGGAAATATGAAAACCCGCGATCTGATCTTTTGTCAGCAATATTTTATCGTTGGTTTGCAGATATTTACGCAAACATTTGCTCTTTCCAAGACAAAAAATAAAAAAGTTGTAAAAACGGTATATCTGTGAGAGTGCAGCTCAAACACACCCGTAACTTCAGTTAATAATACAAGAGTAACACACGCGAACTCTGGCTCTCGACTACTGGTCAATTAAAATTTACACATTTTTTCAAAAACATAAGCTTAATTAATGTCATGCAAATGCATATGTTGTTTCTAATAACTGCTGCTGCACTGTATAACTTGAAGGGTTATGGATTAGCTTGTGATTGAAACTCGCTTCAGTGCGCCGCCATGTACAGTCCACATTGTTAGTTACATTATCGCCATTGTTGGCAGGAACAAGGTCATCTCGGTTGCTGTAAGTAAATGAGAATCTATGTTATGTGAACAACGACTCTTCGCAACTTGATGTTGGTATATCCGGTCAAGGAGGATTAAGGACTTGTTCATCTGAATGCAACTAAATAAACGAAATATTAAAATGCAACTATATAAACGAAATATTGAAATGCAACTAAATAAACGAAATATTGAAATGCAACTAAATAAATGAAATATTGAAATGCAACTAAATAAACGAAATATTAAAATGCAACTAAATAAACGAAACATTGAAATGCAACTAAATAAATGAAATATTAAAATGTAACTAAATAAATGAAATATTAAAATGCAACTAAATAAACGAAATATTAAAATGCAACTAAATAAACGAAATATTGAAATGCAACTTATTAAAAGAAATATTAAAATGCAACTATATTAAAATGCAACTAAATAAACGAAATATTAAAATGCAACTTATTAACCGAAATATTAAAATGCAACTAAATAAACGAAATATTAAAATGCAACTAAATAAATGAAATATTAAAATGCAACTTAATAAATGAAATATGCAACTAAATTAATGAAATATTAAAATGCAACATTAAAATGCAACTAAATAAACGAAACATTAAAATGCAACTAAATAAACGAAACATTAAAATGCAACTAAATAAATGAAATATTAAAATGCAACTTAATAAATGAAATATGCAACTAAATAAATGAAATATTAAAATACAACATTAAAATGCAACTAATTAAACGAAATATTAAAATGCAACTAAATGAACGAAATATTAAAATACAACTAAATAAATGAAATATTGAAATACAACTAAATAAATGAAATATTAAAATGCAACATTAAAATGCAACTAATTAAACGAAATAAATGAAATATTGAAATGCAACTAAATAAATGAAATATTGAAATGCAACTCATTAAATGAAATATTAAAATGCAACTAAATAAACGAAATATTGACATGCAAATCAATAAACGAAATATTAAAATGCAACTAATTAACCAAAATATTAAAATGCAACTAAATAAACAAAATATTGAAATGCAACTAAATAAATGAAATATTGAAATGCAACTTATAGAGAGAGAAGACTTTATTATGCAAACAAATCTTGACAAGATCCATAGCATAGCAGAATTAACAACAAAGTATAATAATAATCAGGGCTTCTAAAATCCGGCAATTTGCCGGTCTGGACCGATTTTGACCAAGCCAGACCGGTTTCAGTTTCAAAAAGTATTTAAAAAAATCGGTCCGAAATTTTCTAATTTTTTTTGTAATTTCGGTCCGAAACGACTTAGTAAGTTAAAGATGTAGAAATTGTAATACACAAACATTCATGGGTCATTCACACATTCAGAACTACATCCAATAGGCCATAAAAGTGTCTTGGTTACCATATATAGTTATTGTTCTGTAAAGGATTAAGGTACGCCAATGTTCAAGCAATTTCACGTTAATGATTACTTTTTTACGTGAATTATCAATATCCTAATAGTGTTATTAATCTGTGTATTATAATATCATGCTCTTCTCATGTATGTAAATAAATGTTACCGCCAGAAGTAAAGGCGATGAACTTGAATGTTTGTGCTAATAAACTATTGAATTGAATTGAATTGAACCATGAGACCAGCTGCTTTTTCCGCTACGCTGATCACTCTATAGCCTATCTGTTAATTAGCAGACGCTTGCAATCGGTCCAATCACGTGTTTTGGTATAAGCAGAAGACACAATTAAACAAACTGTGTGTTAATTATCTGCTAGCAGCTTTCCTGATTAAGTGTTAAAATCGGTCCATATTTTCACATGGCAATATGCTATGTCGTCGTCGATCATTACATATCCGTTTGTTGATTACAAAACGGTTAAATTTAAATTGTTATAAAGAACCATTGCTGGTTAAAAACGGCTTTAAAGATAAATGCATGTCATTGTTAATCCGTAAAAGCATTAAAATACCGAATTAATTAACTTCATAATATATAGGATATCAACAGCGATACGCTTGATTAACTACATAGTCTGACAGCTGAGTCCGCCGCTTACGTCATATTTATTAGCAGTAATGAAAACAATGTTGTCGATATCACACTTTAAGCTTGTTGCCCCGATTATAAATCTAGACATATACTATTATTCAAGATTATCAGTTGAATGTTGACCCACAAAAGAAGCATTAAGCAATCATAATACTGTTTCACTTTTTGTCTTCTGACCGCCTCCCGACAGCCACAGTTAATTACGATCGCAGTCGTTCTTCTCAGAAACGCCGCAGAACTCGATGAGAATCTCATTTGAATTAAACTTGTATTAATGACTATCCGAATCGGCTATGCTGGCTCTAGAGCCCTCTTACGAATTGCCACATTGCAAAAAATATTGACAGAAAAGACGTCGCGAAAATGTATGACATTTCTATAAAATCGGACTTTTGAACAGGTCTTTCTTTTTTGGGTGGGGGTGGGGGTGGGGGGGGTCGTCGCCGGGTCCGGACCGATTGAGGTTCCAAAGTTTTAGAAGCCCTGATAATAATATACTGGTACAGATGTCATCTGGCATAGTAAGTTTACATAATATATTCAAAATAGCAATATGAAACTTATATACTTGAAGGAAAAAAAATCATGTTGGGAGAGACAACATGTATTCGATTCAAATTGTATTAGGTAAAAGCACGTCAGTCATATACTAAATGGCGTCTTATTTCAAATGCCTTAAAAGTAAATGTGGCAAGATTTTTTAATTTGACTGAACTTTCACTATTTATCAATTGCATAAACTTGAAGAAACTTGGATTACGCCAAAAGGAGTTGTTTATATATTTTTTTCTGATATCTTAATAACTATCGCATTGCAGAACAAAATGAAATTCATCTTCCAATACCCCGCATTTCATACATTTGCGTTTGTGATATGGTAAACTTTCTGGTCTACGCCACCTTCCAGTTTCCACAGCTAACCTGTGTGACGACAAGCGTAATCTAGATAAAGCTTTTCTGTATTTTGGTATGTTTACTAGGTTGAGGTACTCGCTAAACTTAAAACTGAAAATGGTTTTGTAAAACATTGACCTAGATGATTCATGTATAGTTGCATTTAGATTTTGGACGAAATTGTCTTGCAATCTTTGTTTAACTAGCAGTAAAAATAATTTAGTACTCCCTACTCCTTTATTTAACCAAGCTTCGTAAAACCCTAACTGGGAAAGTAATACTTGCACTTTCTAAGCCCAATTTATTTTGTTAGGATTTACATCAAGAGAATTTTTTAACATATTATACGCGTATTTAATGTATTTATCTCCGCACATACACAGTTTTAACCAATACTTAATAATAGTATAATATCTTCCATTTATTACATTTAATCTTCCTGTTTCACCATAAATAAAGTCATTTTGCGTTGATATTTTAACGCCAAGCAACCTTTTGCAAAATGCTAAATGAGTGCGCTCAACCTGAGATCCAGTATTGAATCCCCATACTTCACCTGAATAGTTGAGAATTGGAGTTATAAGTTTATCAAAAAGATCAAGAATGTGTTTTGGTGAAATATCGGTGAACTTATATAAGTACTTATTCATTTTAAAAATAGCCTTAAGTGCTTGGCCTCCTAGTATTATATCAGTTTCATTGAATGAACCTCCTGTGGTGAATAAAATCCCAAGGTATTTGAAGTTACTTACAATTTCTATTTCTTCATTCTTATATTTGAAAGACAAATTTTGTGGTAGTCTACCGCCTTTTTGAAAAACCATAACTTTAGTTTTTTGAATATTTACAGACACCTTCCATCTATCACAATAATCAGCTAAAACATTTAATGAATTCTGTAGTTCCTGAGCGCTTTTTGCGAACATATAATATCGTCTGCGTACAATAACACAAATAATTGCAAATCTCCTAGTTCGATACCTTGCACTCCTTGTAGAATAAATGTCTCTTCTATGTCATCAAGATACATACTAAATAAAAAGGGTGAAAGGCTTTCACCTTGACGTACCCCTAAATCACATGTGAAAGAATAACTTAGGTTATCGCACATTTTGACTTTTGACTTAACATTCTTATATATAGATTTGATTACATTCAGTATGTTACCCCTCACCCCATATTTAAGTAATTTAAACCATAACACATCTCTTACCACAAAATCAAAAGCCTTTTGGAAATCAACAAATATGCAGAACAGCCTGCCGTTGTTACTTAAACAATTGCTAATTAAACAGTGCAGTATGAATATGTTGTCCACTGTGCTCATGCCTTTACGGAAACCTGCTTGAGCTTCTACATAAACTGAGTATTTTTCTGCCCATTCATTTAACCTGTTGTTTAGAATTCGTGTGAATAATTTTCCTAATGTACTAAGTAATGTTATTCCTCTATAATTGCTCGTATCATTTTCATCACCATTTTTGAGTATCGGGACAATAATACCCTCAGACCAGATTTCTGGGAAATGTCCTCGTTTTAAACACGAATTAAATAAAGCATGAAAATAATGTATTAAATACTTTTCACCATATAAAAACATCTCATTAAAATATAAATCTACCCCGCCGCTAGTATTTTTTCGTAATTGTTTAATAGATTTATCTATTTCTTCTAATGTAATTTCTTTGTCCTGCAAACATAATCTGGAGTTCCCCATCCAAATATCTGTCATTAAAATTTAAAATGTCTTCGTCGGCTTGATAGAAATGATTTTCTGGATTATTAATAGCCTTGAAATACGCCGCAAAATTGTCTGCATTTAAGTTTGGACTTGACCTCTTAACTGAAGAATCCTTTAACATTTTCCAATATTGCTAAGCGTTCGTTAAACGCGCGTCTACTAATTTTTTGGTAACAGTTTTCCTACTTTCATACTTCTTTTTCTTAATCAACTTTTTGTATTCTGATCGCGACTCTGATAATCGAATATAAATAAATGAAATATTAAAAATGAATTTTAGGAAATCAATTTCGATGCATCTGATATTTATAGTTTGGTGGGGTTAGAGCCGCCTCCTTCCAAAATATATGGTGTTATTAATGATTTACAATCCAATATGGTATAAAATAAAAGGGTTTGTGAATGTTTCTGACATGGTCTATACTAGACTTACTAGAACAAACATACAAATGTAACTTGATCGATCAACAAGCTTAAGCGCACATTGATACATGCATAAGGTTACCCTACCCTTGTGTTGGCACATCAAAAGAGCTATGCAACAGTGTATTTGTTTTCTAAACTCATCATGTGTTGACTCAGCTTGGCGAAACGGTGCATCCAATGTTGTTCATGTCCGTTAAATCATTGAAGCCTTGCTTATTGTGTACATCAGTTAATGTGACAATAGTAACATATTGGTGTTCACATGGAACAAGTGAAACTCGGTGCATGATTTTTTGGTCAGCATCAGGGCTTAAATATATAATAATGATATCTATTTGAATTATATAACGTTGTAGGTTTAAACAGGTATAATTTAATTATACATGTTTAAACACAGACGTATAAACACAGACGTACATGACTCCACTTCATCAGTAAGCAATGTATCATTTTCAGACACGTATCGAACAATTTGCTGAACACCCTAGCGGTTCTACCCGTCGCCCGCCTAAAATTGTATTAAAGGTACATTTTTACGTCGATATGGGGATATAATACGCATAGAATACACCTGCAGAATACGTCGTGACCATTTCTACATGAAGGGCCGGAAACCCCCCCAAACCACCATAACCAGGCGGCGGTTCCAGGATTTGACAGAGGGATACCCCAAGAACCCCCAAAATAGTATGTATACATGTCCAGGAGGGGGTCCTCTCCCAAGAAAAACTAGAACTGTAAGCCAAAGGCTAACGAATACCCCCCAACCCTTCCCTGTCTAGGTTGTTTGCCCTGGCCTTAGTTATGGTATCATTAGAAAGCACAAGGCAATACATTATTACCCCACTCCCACCCACCTCAGGGGAGATAACAAACCTGTTTCTCTCATTTTCACCATAAAGGGGTCATGACTCCTGACAGGATATTCCAAAATGAAGGTGGACGGGTGAATTTGACAGTCTGCCAACCCAATTTCTGTTTACCCACCCCACCACCTCCCCCCCCCCCCCCACACATGAGTACCAAGGAAATAATACAGGTGCACAAAATCACATATACAAAGGTTCACATCATGGTCATGGATAGCTGAAAGTTTGAGAAAAATATATTGAAAAATGACAAAGGAGTAGGCCACCAAAGCGAATATTGTAACAAATTTAAGGCCTGTATGCACCTAACTTCAGGACTTTTGATGGTCTTTTTAAGGACAAAATCAATTAAAGGTCTTTTTAAGGCCATGCAAACATTCTGATTAATACAGGTGCACCAAATCACATATTCAACAGTTCATATCATGGTCATTGACATCTGAAAGTTTGAAAAAGATTTATAGAAAAAATGAGAAAAAATGACCAAGGATTAGGCTAGACAAAGCTGTATAATTTTTGCCTATTTTAACTTATTCAGGGGCCATAATTGGAGACATGATCATGTGATTCCAACCACAATCACAGGGGCAAATGTTCTCACCATGGCTAAAAGTTTGAAAAAGATTCATTCAAAAATGACGAAGGAGTAGGACGAACAAAACTAATTTTACCCAATTTAACTCATTAAGGGGCCACAACTCCACTCAGGATCATGTGACTCCCACCAAATTCATGGAGGCAAAGGTTTACATCATGGCCATTAATATTTGAAAGTTTGAAAAAGATTTGCTCAATAGCTTCAAAGAAGAATCCTGGACAAAGCTAATTTTGCCCAATTTAACTCATTAAGGGGCCACAACTCCACTCAGGATCATGCGACTCTGACCAAATCCACGGAGGCACAGGTTTACATCATGGTCATTAATATTTGAAAGTTTGAGAAAGATTTGTTCAATAACGACAAAGATGAATCCCAGACAAAAAAAAAACGGACGGACAGACGGACAGACGGACAACCCGATTCCAGTATACCCCCCCAAACTTTGTTTTGGGGGGTATAAAAATGACAAAGGAGTAGGCCACCAAAGCGAATATTACCCCACTCCCACCCACCTCAGGGGAGATAACAAACCTGTTTCTCTCATTTTCACCATAAAGGGGTCATGATGAAAAATGACAAAGGAGTAGGCCACCAAAGCGAATATTACCCCACTCCCACCCACCTCAGGGGAGATAACAAACCTGTTTCTCTCATTTTCACCATAAAGGGGTCATTACTCCTGACAGGATATTCCAAAATGAAGGTGGACGGGTGAATTTGACAGTCTGCCAACCCAATTTCTGTTTACCCACCCCCACCACCTCCCCCCCACACATGAGTACCAAGGAAATAATACAGGTGCACAAAATCACATATACAAAGGTTCACATCATGGTCATGGATAGCTGAAAGTTTGAGAAAAATATATTGAAAAATGACAAAGGAGTAGGCCACCAAAGCGAATATTGTAACAAATTTAAGGCCTGTATGCACCTAACTTCAGGACTTTTGATGGTCTTTTTAAGGACAAAATCAATTAAAGGTCTTTTTAAGGCCATGCAAACATTCTGATTAATACAGGTGCACCAAATCACATATTCAACAGTTCATATCATGGTCATTGACATCTGAAAGTTTGAAAAAGATTTATAGAAAAAATGACCAAGGATTAGGCTAGACAAAGCTGTATAATTTTTGCCTATTTTAACTTATTCAGGGGCCATAATTGGAGACATGATCATGTGATTCCAACCACAATCACAGGGGCAAATGTTCTCACCATGGCTAAAAGTTTGAAAAAGATTCATTCAAAAATGACGAAGGAGTAGGACGAACAAAACTAATTTTACCCAATTTAACTCATTAAGGGGCCACAACTCCACTCAGGATCATGTGACTCCCACCAAATTCATGGAGGCAAAGGTTTACATCATGGCCATTAATATTTGAAAGTTTGAAAAAGATTTGCTCAATAGCTTCAAAGAAGAATCCTGGACAAAGCTAATTTTGCCCAATTTAACTCATTAAGGGGCCACAACTCCACTCAGGATCATGCGACTCTGACCAAATCCACGGAGGCACAGGTTTACATCATGGTCATTAATATTTGAAAGTTTGAAAAAGATTTGTTCAATAACGACAAAGATGAATCCCGGACAAAAAAAACGGACGGACAGACGGACGGACAGACAGACAGACGGACAACCCGATTCCAGTATACCCCCCCCCCAAACTTTGTTTTGGGGGGTATAAAAATGGCAGATGATATGGAGGTATGCCTGGCCCCTGGAATAATGGGTCAGTCATGTTATTGGGATTGACCTGGGAGTAGAATTAATATTATTGGTCCCAGTATTGACTAAATAACATTTTTATGAATCAAATAGAAAATTAAAGACAAAACATTTCAAAGGACAATACCTTTATTCTGTATCAAAGATGAAATTCATATTCAACAAATCCCTTCACATTTATTCTACAACGATCTAAAAGGAAAATGTCTGCATACATTCATTACAACATTTATAAAAGCACGTAACTACAAAAATGCATGCCTTTCTTCAGGCCTCTCAGACACAAACACAGAATATAGGATAACTACCACTGCATGTGATAAATTCCCCCTGAATACATACACCTGGTATGTGTTACATTCTCCAGTGGGTTCGGAACGAGTTTAAAACTGGCAATACATTAAATGATGGGGAAGAAAATCAGTTTTATTACAGTAAAATATTATAGAGAAATAATGTACATATACATCTGACATTAGCTGACAATTTAAAATGTGTCACTCTTGAAAAGCAGCAAATAGAATAAAACTGAATAAAAAGAACCTTACTTCTGGTACTTAACAAAACGTCACATAGGTAGATGTTGTTATGTAGTACATGTTATAACTCAGTTGTTTATGATGCACTATAACAAGGCATTACATCTTGTCTGTAGACTTGTTTTTTAAAACTGTAGGTAAAGCATGCCAAAAAATTGAATGAATAAATTTGACATTATTAGGTAAAATGTATCCCTATATTGCGATACATTTTTCAAATACTGTTTATTAAACACATATACACATTTATAAATTATTTATTAATACAATCATATTTGAAAACATATTTTTACATATATAATGTAAAGGACACAATGCCCTACCAACAGTACATACTGAATGACACAAACTTGTGTTCAACACATAAAAACCATGCATGTCAAGGATTAACTTTCCTTATTGTAACTTGTTATGGAACTTTGGTTTCTGCTTATTATTATTATTAAAGTATTTAAAATAAGGTTTGGGTTAACTGAATGTGAAAAATGTAAGGGGAATTCCATATAAGCTCTACCACCTCGCAATGGCGATACAAGTAAAAGTATAAACTAGTTTCATGACCTTAAATGAATTATCATTAAGCAAGAATTGTTTATTATCGCAAAATGATTCCTTTTCTCATTTAATAATACAAGGCAACACAATTTTATGAGCCTATGATTGGCTATTGCCTATTATGAGATTTAGAGTCATGTTTTCTACAGCACCGCATAGTTATACAACATATCCTTATGTTACCATAAACCATTGGAAGGCTCTTCAGCAAGTTGTAGTCAACTTGAAATAAATCAATAAATATGACTTGGATACAAATTGTATTCAATCTAAGATCGGAATACATTATCAAATATCAGCACATTACATTCCAATCATGATCAGCCATACAGGGAAATAAGCAAACTATGCACATCTAACAATCACCACTTCTCTTTATATTGCCAACATTCATTTATGTCCAACTTTTCAAAGGAAACAACCACTGATCTTCTGGCTAAAAACAATCATATCTTTGCTTGACTGTTAGTTTTATAAATCACATAAAGATTAAAAAAAATTGTCTGAGAAAAGTTTTAATAACTATGTGTATTGTTAACTGGAATCGACATGAAACGGAGACCGTATGCATCTATTTATGATTCTTTAACCCCAGATATCTCCCCTCCGATTGCAACCAGTTCATGGAGTAAACACATACAACACAAACAATGACTTCACTAAAAATGCCTTTGCAAACAGAACAAAGTCACAAGTCACCTTCTTATATGTTATATTGAAGAGATCTCCTAACTTTGACAAAGTTCTTAAAATGCCCAATATCACACATGTGTAACCAAAAGCCATGGTTTAAAACTTGAAAACATGCTGTCCTTATCTGGCAGCTACTTATTAAACAAATCCAAATGCTTTTGTCTTTATAGCCAGCAGTAGTTTGGTCTTGATGATCTGCTTAGTAGTGTATATTGGAATATAGAGCCTGGAGATGCAGGTGTTGGCTGTCGGGAGGTGGTCGTCGTCCGCGGGCCGTATGGTGATGCTGGGCATGGGCTGGAAACCCTCCTCACTGGCTGGCAGGGCGGGACTAGATGTCCAAAAGTAAACCTGTGAGATACAGAATAGAAGGCTGCAATGAATACTTTATGGGTCTTCCTTTTAAAACATGTGTATAGCAATAAATAAACATGTGACACTAACCTCTACTACCGGTAGATTAGATTATTAATGGAAGACAAGGATCAATTTGATATTAGACTTGACAGTCTTTTCATGGAAAAAAGGGAACAAACAATAGATGTTCCCAGTCTCAGGATGAAGAGATATAACAGATAATGAAGGTCATAACTGACAAAACAATATTCACAATTATTCAACATTTATCTTCAAAACAAGTCCAGTTAATAAAAGAGACTTAGGAATGAAACAACATACGAGATCTTGTCGTTCATGGTTGGTCATCTTCTCGACAACGGACCAGAACCAGCGCTTGAACCTCTGTACTTTCTCACTTCCCTCCCCTGAAATACCAACAAATAAATGTATATACACAACTCTAGTTAGCTCACAACGGCATAGCTATTACAATAAGAGTAAAAACAGCTGGAAGCCGATATAACATCTTAACATTATTGTGGAGATAGCTTCAAACTCATCTATTTATGCAAGAGTCTATTTACCATAAAGAGAAAATTACTCTTTTAAAAATCTGAAAGGTTGGAAAGTAAATTTGGTAATTTCTAAGATAGTAACATACATATACACATATGATATCACCTACCACTTTCATCATTGAAGGAGGTGTAACTAATGAGTGTCTGTACGTTAATGCTGCCCACCCCGTTCAGTAAGAGTCGCAGATCTTCTGCTGTAAGGCCTTCAAGAGAGTTGGCTGGGATCACATCAAATAGTCCCATACGCAGGCTCTGTAAAGTCAAGACAACAGGCATTGTGGAGTCTGTTTATTAAATACAGTAGGAGGTTACAAAGAGAATGTCTGACTGAAGAGTTCTATGGCCAATTAAGATACGGAAGACAATGGAATATAATTAATTAGTTGGATTAATTAACTGATATCATTGACCAAAAAGGTTTATTAGGATAATAATAAATGATTTTAGGTAAAATCTATATTTTCACAGTAATTGTTTCAAACAAATAACCTTCAGCTGTTTTCTAGAATAAAGTTCTGTATCTATACGTGTATGTTAAACTATCACATCTATAAATACTCCTAGCTCAAATTCCTTGATAACATTTGAATAACAAACAGAATACAAGTTCTGCACTGACCTTTAGGGCTTTCTCCGGGACCTTTGTCATGCGGTGTTCGGCATATCTGCGTACATACTCATGCACGTTCTGGGCTGTGACCTCCACGTACGTGCCGCCACGCATCAATTCCACCTGCTCACCTCCCTGAAAGTACAAGCGTTAAGTAAGCATATGGTCAGGCTCATATCAATTTCAGTAGAGAAGTCTGCTAAATGAAGCTGCATAGATGGACCATTACAACAGTATTTTTCGGCATGACACTGCATTCGTTGACCAAGACCATCACTATTCATGGGCAAAAACAAACTAATATTCAGGTGATGCTTAAAAGTGTACAAGCAAAAAAGTCACAAAATGCTGTTTAAGTTGAACTTGGAGAATCTTTAAAACCAAATACACAATGGAATATGGAATATATCTTATGCCAATGTAAGTTTTAGTTTATGTTCATTTTAAATAGGAGCAACTTTATTTTTAGGTCTTCCAAAAACATAAAAGCCTACTTTTGTTAAGATTAGTACAGAAAACATGATGGGTATTTAATAACAAACAAGAGCTGTTCTGTAATCATACCTCTTCAGCACACAGTTCCACATAGAAGTTCATGTCAAGGGCCTGAAACATGAGAGAGGCATCCTTTGTCTCCGAGTCGAGTACCAGCTGACGTAGGCTCTCGTACATTACCGGGTCAAAGAACGCGAGGTCGTGCCAGCCCACTTTCCGCCCCAATATGTACTTGAGAACATGTCGAGTCAGGAACAGGGGACACAACTCATTCTGAAGCAGGCATAGACCTAGGATTCTGAAAGGAATATTTACAATTTGGATTAAATTCTACATCAGTTAATCAATATTCACCTTAACTTGATTTGAAGGCATTCCAGATGCAAAAGCCACATGGATAAAGTTATATGAACTTATAAATAAAGATTGTTAAGATACAAAATGAGAAACATAAATTTCAGGTAGGGTTACATAAATTTCAGGCAGGGTTTTATATTCTGATTTAATATATAATTGCCAACTTGGTGCTTTCCGTGAAAATGTTATATGCATCTACTTAAAGAATAAGTAAAACTAAGATTTAATGATTGTGCTTGACAAGTTTCTAGAGAAACACAGATGAAATATTTCTGGGCAGACAGGAGAGACAGGACATTAAGCCTTAACACCCTAATGGAAGTTTGATTGTTCCTCTGGACTTAAATGTGCCAACTTTGATAATTTTATCATAGTAATAATAAGCCACTAATACACCTGTTTACAAGCCTTACCTTCCTACATTCCTAAAAGCATTCAGCCGTTCCGGTGACCCCTTGCCCGGCCTCACTGTATAGTAACCCCTTTTTCCTGGCTGCCAAAACAGTGGTGCATTATCATCAACGTCATCATCATCATCACTGCGTCGGTCTGACTGTGATGCTGTCTTCTTTTTCTTGCTCGAACTAGCACCACCACCACTTCCACCAGCAACACTAGTGTTGTTGTTGCCAGATGACAGATTGAAAATGTCGAGATCAAGCAGGGCTTCAGCATTAAGTTCCCTTAATTCTCTGCAACAGACAAGAAAACATGGGCATATGTCCACAGTAAATATGAGCTCAAGATGAGCTCAACTCCACAGAAAAAATATGAAAACTCAAGATTCTTCTACATGTAGGTTTCCTTTCCATTGCCTTGTCAAGCATAGTTCTACATAGAATACTGTTTGAAAGAGAACCATGATAACCATGATTGGTTTAACGTTTAAGTTGTTAAAAGCAATTCTTGACAACGACTGTGGACAAAGCTCACCCAGAGCATTTACCACCAACATGTTTCAAGTTCGAAAGATATCAAATTTATATATCACAATTGTATGTATAAGCTTAACGCACCTGTTATGGGACATACAGATATCCACAGCTTCATCCACACGTTGCCGTAGTGTCTCCTCAGACGTCAACATGACCAACAGCTGAGCTGGGGACAGCTCTAGCAGCATACCTGTAATCTTAGGGGCCAGCGACTGGAAATTGCAGAAAATGTTGCTTGAACACATGAACAATGATTGTCTCTAGTTCTACATAAAATACCTGATTATACTGTATCCCACCTTGAACTTTTAGGTAAAGTGAGGGTCTTGTACACAACACATCACCTTTATGTACTGAACACATGTGCCAATTTATTTTCAAATCCCTCTGAGCATCATGAAAATTAAAGTCTGGACACATATATTCTATGTATGTTCAAATATGTAGCATTTCATTATGATTGAACTAAAAGTGTGACCTACATGTGACACAACACATATATGTACAAACAAAAGTGCCAAGTAATTCCCTCTGTGCATGACAGTTCGCACAAGACCAACTATTCTCTATCTGAATATATGCAGCATTCCATAATTACAACCTCTAATAAATTGGACCCTGAACTTTGAGGTAGGGTTGAGGATCCTTTATGCAAGACATTGTTTCTATGTACCAAGCACGTGCCAAGTTACAACCCAAAAATGTAAAACAGGACATATGCTCAGATGGATGCATGGTGTGATTTTAATATGCCAACTCATCATGATAATAAAGAAACACCCCCTAAACACCCCTACTTACTGGCTGGAGGTTCCTGACACGTGGGTAGAGCCTCTCCCCAAGCTGTCTGCGATACTGGGTCATTGTATCACTGCCCCCGTCAACAGGGGGCTCTGGGTTGCTCACGGAGTTGGGACTTGGGTCAGATGGCATGTAAAACGGAGCTGCATCGTAGGACAGTGTTCGACGGGAGTCACGCTCTCGGCTGCTACGCCTCTGTGCGGCTGTGCTGCGCTGGCGCTCTCTCTCTCGTTCTCGCTCACGCTCTCTGGTACGCAAACGCTGGATCAGATCTGGAACAAACATATTGTTAGGGAATGCTCAATGTGTTGTTATTGAAACTGACATTTTTAGGTGTTTGTCACAAAATTCTCAAGGAAAAGGTAATTTGTAAAAAACTCACAGTGCCTAAAAGAAAGTATGTGCAAAGTGCAAAAGAAGGTATGCTCAATGTACATATATGTAACTGTATTTATAAATAATTTCTAAACAAACCTAATCATTAACCACACATGTTGTATTCTATTCACAAACTTTTTAAATACTTGTTTCTTTTGTTTTGGGCCATGTTCACTGTGGTTCAAGTGCCTTATGTGCAAATCACTACATCTGATGAAGGTCAGTAACAGAAACTCACTATATTGCAGACTCTTTCCTCCAACCATGATGCTATCAAGCGGTGGAAGCTTTTCTTGGGATAATAAAGCCTAAAAAATGAAAGTATGAAAAAATGATAGTGATTGTTTCTTTCAGAGATATATGTAGTGGTAATACTTGTTTTGTTCAATATAAACCCACCAGATGGTGAATATTCTGTGAAACAAAATATCTAATAAAAAGAACATCAAATTTAATTCAAACATTTCTTCCCTATCAAAATAGAACATTTTTAAGTTACTTAAGATCATAACTATCTTCGGTTTAGGGTTTCATAGCACAAACTGAGGCTTTAGTCTAAGTTGGTAGACCTACGTTAGCTATAGCTGTGTAGAAACTGCGTGCCACCCCACTGCCCTCTCCTGGTTCATCTGTGAACGTGACCTTGACCCTGTGTACCGCTAGTGGTGGGCCACTCGTGTTTGTCCGTCTGTTAAAGTAGGCGTTTAACTGCTTGAATGCCTGTGTTATCAGCTGGTTCCTTGACCTTACAACCTGTGAAAGGTAGAGATTAAACAGAAATAAAGCAGTTATTCACTTCCTTGCAATCTGGGGTATTATATCTAGAACAAATTAACACACCACAGATAAGTATGAATGCATGCATTTCTGGCCAACAAAACATTTAACAAACTGGAGATAGTTTTTTCGAAAAAGCATTTGTCTCCCCTATTTGTCAAAGCTGAAAAATAATCAATGATGGACATGAAATTTGTACTTTTGGATAAAAGATAACCAACAGTGACCTTGAAATACCCATATTAAATAGTGAACATCTACTGCCTAATATCAGTGATCCTATGAATAACCAGAATTGATGTGACAGATTGGTGCTGTTGATCATTCTTGGAAAATGTAAACAAAGTTTGTATTGTATGAAGTTTCTGGGCGCAAGCGTTATTCAGTAATTGATTGGAAGTTCCTAGGTGCAAGTGTTCTTAAGTCATTGAGCAGATATTGTTTTTTACCCCTCAAGGTCACTGTGACCTTAACCTTTGACCTACTGATCTCAAAATCAATACGGATCACCTACTAGTCACGAACAACTGGCATACCAAGTATTAAGTTCCTAGGTTCAACTGGGTTGAAGCGATCAAGTTTAATTAAAAAAAAAATTGTTTCACCTCAAGGTCACCATAACCTTGACCTTTAAAAATACTGACTTTAAAATCAATAGGTCATCTACTAGTCATGACAAACCTGCATGCCAAGTGTATATAATATTAAGTTATTATATCATATCATCAGTGAGTTGAGGTTTTGTACATATAAGGTTAAAATTTATTGATTTTGAAATGATTCCAACATTAGTTGATAACGCTGATTGGCATGATGTTAAACATGACTTGAAACAATATCCTAACATGAAAAAAAGTATAGCTTACTGGACTGCAAGAGATCCTGTAGAGCAATACAGAATAAAGTGTATAGGTGAACCCCCCTCAATTACATTGGTGTGGGTTTGATTTCTTACTAAGAGAACATACTTTTGGTCTATCAAAAGGGACAAAAAACAGGAAACAGACCTGAGTGTTTATCAGTAGTCACTTTTCAACACAATCAAGCTTACAGAAATGGGAATGAACTGTGCGTTTCCTCTATGCTAAAAATTTATTTGAGGAAAAATTAACTCAAGAATTAAAATGAAGATTGTTCCATATAATGTGAAGCATTACCTCAATGCTGAGATCCTTCTGCTGTGAGTTCCTGATCTTCTCCATCTCACGGCGGAACTTGCTCTCTTTCACAGGAAACCCTCCTAGTTCGCTGATCACTGATCCTGGCTCGATACCCACGTCATCACAGAAAACCCGCCCAAACAGGTCTAGGGCCAGGCGCCAGCGACCAAGCAGTGCATCATGGGATATCATCTCTGACCTTGGTGGTTGAGGTCTGGAGATTGGAGGACATAGGGTTAGACTACTATTATATAAGGGCACAGGAGAAAGAATTGTCACTATTTATTTCATATTTATGTGACTAATTCTTTTCACTATATTATATTATTCTAGGTGAAACTATCATACAGTCTCTATGATTTCAAGAATCGAAATGAGTAGCAACGATGATTTACAGTCAACTTTATCAATCTGACTTTCTTGTGGATTTTGTAAAAACTTCGTATTAAATACTTTCAGGCTCTTAAGTCTTTCAAAAGCAGTTTTGGAGCAATTTTGAACTGCAGTAAAGCTGATATGAAATTGATTGATTCTTGATGAAAAAGCTACCAGTACAAAAGTAGATAATTTCTCCTAAAGTTTATTTTTCATTGCATCTTCATTATTTATAGTAAAGATTAAAAAAAAACCTAATACCTCGAAGTTGTAGGTTGATGTGATGTTTCTATGACAACTGTGCTGGAAACATTTTCATTGGCCCCTACATCCATTGGGGTCTCAGACGCACTGTAATGACAATCATTCTTATTTTATTCAATACAGAGGGAAGTAACAGTAAAACATGTTTTGTACATGTATAAATCATTAAATCAATATATAGGTAGTGGTATATGTAGCCTAAAAATGATCACATTTTCATTACAACAAGACACGGGTGGAAAGTGGTTTGTGCAACATCATTGAGAACTTTTTAATTAACACAACAATTAGTCCTCACAAGATCTTCATAAGGTATATCATGAAGTTAACAGGAGCACTGCGGCATAAATGCCAAATCTCTTCAGTGTGTTTTTCCGAAAGAGGGCATAATATGACAACAATTGAAGTCAAAGATGGGCATATTATTACTACCAACATATGCACTAAGTTTTATTTGAAGACCTTAAAAGGTGTTTGAGTAGTGGCCAAGGTTTTATCTTACGCATGATGCTGAGGATGAAGACTACCATGATGACACCAAGGCTATCACAATATATAGACTTTCTTTGAAAAACAGATGTGCTAATAATGCCACAGTGATTTGGTGGGAATGAGCTGAATTTTGACCTTTACAAAATTTAGTTACATTTTAAAAATGGTTGAATCAGTAAAGCCCGACAAAATGCACTGCGTCACTTTATGATCATCAATCTGTGAAAGTTTGGTAGAAATCGCATGAAAATGTAAGAGCAGTTGCGAAGAAACCAATTTTAAATGTAAAATAAGCAAAGGGCAATTACTCTTTCAAAAATGGACAAATCGCAAAAACCAGACAATATGCGCTGCTTCACTTTATGATAATCAATCTGTGAAAGTTTGGTAGAAATCACATGAAAAACAAAAGAGCACTTGCGACGAAACCAATTTAAAATGTGAAATAAGCAAAGGGCAATAACTCTTTCAAAAATGGTCAAATCAGGAAAGCCCGACAATATGCGCTGCTTCACTTTATGATCATCAATCTGTGAAAGTTTGGTAGAAATCGCATGAAAAACGTAAGAGCAGTTGCGAAGAAACCAATTTTAAATGTAAAATAAGCAAAGGGCAATTACTCTTTCAAAAATGGACAAATCGCAAAAACCAGACAATATGCGCTGCTTCACTTTATGATAATCAATCTGTGAAAGTTTGGTAGAAATCACATGAAAAACGTAAGAGCACTTGCGACGAAACCAATTTTAAATGTGAAATAAGCAAAGGGCAATAACTCTTTAAAAAATGGTCAAATCAGGAAAGCCCGACAATATGCGCTGCTTCACTTAATGTGAAAGTTTGGTAGAAATCGCATGAAAAACGTAAGAGAAGTTGCGAAGAAACCAATTTTAAATGTAAAATAACTAAAGCGCAATAACTCTTTCAAAAATGGTCAAATCGGGAAAGCCTGACAATATGCGCTGCTTCACTTTATGATCATCAATCTGTGAAAGTTTGGTAGAAATCGCATGAAAAACGTAAGAGAAGTTGCGAAGAAACCAATTTTAAATGTAAAATAAGCAAAGGGCAATAACTCTTTAAAAAATGGTCAAATCAGGAAAGCCCGACAATATGCGCTGCTTCACTTTATGATAATCAATCTGTGAAAGTTTGGTAGAAATCGCATGAAAAACGTAAGAGCAGTTGCGGAGAAACCAATTATAAAGGTAAAATATTGAAAGGACAATAACTCTTACAAAAATGGTAAAATCAGGAAAGCCCGACAATATGCGCTTCTTCACTTTATGATCATCAATCTGTTAAAGTTTGGTAGAAATTGCATGAAAAACGTAAGAGCAGTTGCGAAGAAACCAATTTTGAATGTAAAATAAGCAAAGGGCAATAACTTTTTCGAAAATGGTCAAATCAGGAAAGCCCGACATTATGCGCTGCTTCACTTTATGATCATCAATCTGTGAAAGTTTGGTAGAAATCGCATGAAAAACGTAAGAGGAGTTGTGAAGAAACCAATTTTAAATGTAAAATAAGCAAAGGGCAATAACTCTTTAAAAAATGGTCAAATCAGGAAAGCCCGACAATATGCGATGCTTCACTTTATGTGAAAGTTCGGTAGATATCGCATAAAAAACGTAAGAGAAGTTGCGAAGAAACCAATTTTAAATGTAAAATAAGCAAAGGGCAATAACTCTTTCAAAAGTGGTCGAATCGGGAAAGCCTGACAATATGCGCTGCTTCACTTTATGATCATCAATCTGTGAAAGTTTGGTAGAAATCGCATGAAAAACGTAAGAGAAGTTGCGAAGAAACCAATATTAAATGTAAAATAAGCAAAGGGCAATAACTCTTTCAAAAATGGTCAAATCAGGAAAGCCTGACAATATGCGCTGCTTCACTTTATGATCATCAATCTGTGAAAGTTTGGTAGAAATCGCATGAAAAACGTAAGAGAAGTTGCGAAGAAACCAATTTTAAATGTAAAATAACTAAAGGGCAATAACTCTTTTAAAAATGGTCAAATCGGGAAAGCCTGATGATATGCGCTGCTTCACTTTATGATCATCAATCTGTGAAAGTTTGGTAGAAATCGCATGAAAAACGTAAGAAGTTGCGAAGAAACCAATTTTAAATGTAAAATAAGCAAAGGGCAATAACTCTTTCAAAAATGGTCAAATCAGGAAAGCCCGACAATATGCGCTGCTTCACTTTATGATCATCAATCTGTTAAAGTTTGGTAGAAATCGCATGAAAAACGTAAGAGCAGTTGCGAAGAAACCAATTTTGAATGTAAAATAAGCAAAGGGCAATAACTCTTTCAAAAATGGTCAAATCAGGAAAGCCCGACAATATGCGCTGCTTCACTTTATGATCATCAATCTGTGAAAGTTTGGTAGAAATCGCATGAAAAACGTAAGAGCAGTTGCGAAGAAACCAATTTTAAATGTAAAATAAGCGAAGGGCAATAACTCTTTAAAAAATGGTCAAATCAGGAAAGCCTGACAATATGCGCTGCTTCACTTTATGTGAAAGTTCGGTAGATATCGCATGAAAAACGTAAGAGAAGTTGCTAAGAAACCAATTTTAAATGTAAAATAAGCAAAGGGCAATAACTCTTTCAAAAGTGGTCGAATCGGGAAAGCCTGACAATATGCGCTGCTTCACTTTATGATCATCAATCTGTGAAAGTTTGGTAGAAATCGCATGAAAAACGTAAGAGCAGTTGCGAAGAAACCAATTTTAAATGTAAAATAATGAAAGGGCAATCACTCTTACAAAAATGGTCAAATCAGGAAAGCCCGACAATATGCGCTGCTTCACTTTATGAACATCAACGTGTGAAAGTTTGGTAGAAATCGCATGAAAAACGTAAGAGCAGTTGCGAAGAAACCAATTTTAAATGTAAAATAAGCAAAGGGCAATAACTCTTTAAAAAATGGTCAAATCAGGAAAGCCTGACAATATGCGCTGCTTCACTTTTTGTGAAAGTTCGGTAGAAATCGCATGAAAAACGTAAGAGAAGTTGCGAAGAAACCAATTTTAAATGTAAAATAAGCAAAGGGCAATAACTCTTTCAAAAATGGTCAAATCGCAAAAACCAGACAATATGCAATGCTTCACTTTATGATTATCAATCTGTGAAAGTTTGGTAGAAATCGCATGAAAAACGTAAGAGAAGTTGCGAAGAAACCAATATTAAATGTAAAATAAGCAAAGGGCAATAACTCTTTCAAAAATGTTCAAATCAGGAAAGCCCGACAATATGCGCTGCTTCACTTTATGATCATCAATCTGTGAAAGTTTGGTAGAAATCGCATGAAAAACGTAAGAGAAGTTGCGAAGAAACCAATTTTAAATGTAAAATAATGAAAGGACAATAACTCTTACAAAAATGGTAAAATCAGGAAAGCCCGACAATATGCGCTTCTTCACTTTATGATCATCAATCTGTTAAAGTTTGGTAGAAATCACATGAAAAACGTAAGAGCAGTTGCGAAGAAACCAATTTTGAATGTAAAATAAGCAAAGGGCAATAACTCTTTCAAAAATGGTCAAATCAGGAAAGCCCGACAATATGCGCTGCTTCACTTTATGATCATCAATCTGTGAAAGTTTGGTAGAAATCGCATGAAAAACGTAAGAGCAGTTGCGAAGAAACCAATTTTAAATGTAAAATAAGCAAAGTGCAATAACTCTTTCAAAAATGGTCAAATCAGGAAAGCCCGACAATATGCGCTGCTTCACTTTATGATCATCAATCTGTGAAAGTTTGGTAGAAATCGCATGAAAAACGTAAGAGCAGTTGCGAAGAAACCAATTTTAAATGTAAAATAAGCAAAGGGCAATAACTCTTTCAAAAATGGTCAAATCGGGAAAGCCCAACAATATGCGCTGCTTCACTTTATGATAATCAATCTGTGAAAGTTTGGTAGAAATCACATGATAACCGTAAGAGGAGTTGTGAAGAAACCAATTTTAAATGTAAAATAAGCAAAGGGCAATAACTCTTTCAAAAATGGTCAAATCAGGAAAGCCCAACAATATGCGCTGCTTCACTTTATGATCATCAATCTGTGAAAGTTTGGTAGAAATCGCATGAAAAACGTAAGAGGAGTTGCGAAGAAACCAATTTTAAATGTAAAACAAGAGATGTTTGTCAAACATTATGCCCCCCCTGAGCGCCATGTTGTCAGGATTATATGGACAATTGAATGAAATATGCATGGAACAAACTGACAGCTGATTTGTTGCCATTAAGGCAGTTTTCAGATTATGACCATTAAAGTGTGAGGATAAGAGTGTGTTATGACCATGACCTTTGACTCTATGAACTCAAAATCCAGAGTCATCAGCTGGTCACCAGAAACCTAAATGTCAAGTTCGAGGGCCATGGGTGCAGGCATTGTCAAGTTATCACACAGACAAGTTTTTTTCGTTCAAGGTCACTGTGACCTTGACCTTTGACCCAATGACCCCTTAAATCATAAGGGGTCATCTACAAGTCAGATGCAACTCCAAGTCAAGTTTGAAGGCCATGGGTGCAGGCATTGTCCAATTATCGCATTCAAGGTCACTGTGAACCTGACCTTTGACCCAATGACTCCTAAAATCAATAAGGGTCATCTCCTGGTCAGGCCCAACTTACATGTCAAGTTTGATGATCATAGATTCAGGCATTGTTGAGATATCACTGGGAAAATATTTTTTTGCGCTAAACTTTTTTGCGTTAAAGGTTACTGTGACCTTGACCTTGGCCTGATGACCCCCAAAGTCAAGAGGAGTCATCTACTGGTCAGGCCCAACCTTCATGTCAAGTTTGATGACCATAGGTCCAGGAATTGTCGAATTTGCTTTCAAGGTCACTGTGACCGTGACCTCTGACCCCTTAAATCAATAGGGGTCATCTACTGGTCAGGCCCAACCTCCAAGTCAAGATTGAGGGCCATGGGCGCAGGCATTGTTGAGTTATCACTCGGGCAACCTTTTATCGTTCAAAGTCACTGTTACCTTGACCTTTGGCCCAATGACCCCTAAAATCAATATGGGCCATTTACTGGTCAGGCCCAACCTCCAATTCAAGTTTGATGGCCATGGGTGCAGGCATTGTCAAGTTATCACTCAGACAACCTTTTACTATTCAAGGTATTTGTGACCTTGACCTTTGGCCCGATTACCCAAAAACAATAGGGGTCATCTACTGGTCAGGCCCAACCTCCAAGTCAAGTTTGAGGGCCATGGGTGTAGGCATTGTCGAGTTATCACATGGACAACCTTTTACCATTGAAGGTCACTGTGACCTTGACCTTTGGCCCGATGACCCCCAAAAACAATAGGGTTCATCTACTGGTCAGGCCCAACCTCCAAGTCAATTAAGAGGGCCATGGGTGCAGGCATTGTTGAGTTATCACTCGGACATCCTTTTACCATTCAAGGTCACTGTGACCTTGACCTTTGGCCCGATGACCCCCAAAAACAATAGGGGTCATCTAATGGTCAGGCCCAACTTCCATATCAAGTTTGATGACCATAGGTCTAGGCATGGTTGAGTTATCACTCGGACAAGCTTAAAATTATTTTATCATTAAAGGTCACTGTGACCTTGACCTTTGACCTGATGAGCCCTAAAATCAATAGGGGTCATCTACTGGTCAGGCCCAACCTTCATGTCAAGTTTGATGACCATACGTCCAGGAATTGTTGAGTTATCACTTGGACAAGCTTTGGTCTACCGACCGACCGACATACCGACATGCCTGTGCAAAGCAATATACCGCTCTTCTTCGAAGGGGGGCATAAATATGTCCATACAAGAGGAAGTTACAGCCCGGACACGACAACTTTTACTCTATGTCCATTTACCCAGCATTTCATTGTGAATAAACACCTATGTGTGACCTTGACCTTAGAGGTAGGAACACGGGTCTTGCACGCGACAAGTCGTCTTGGTATGTGGAACACATGTGGCAAGTTATTTTAAAATCTGTCCATACAAGAGAGTTACAGCCTGGACACGACAACCTAAACTCTATGGTCATATACCCAGCATTTCTTTGTGAATAAACACCTAAGTGTGACCTTGACCTTAGAGGTAGGGACACAGGTCTTGCAAGCGACATGTCGTCTTGATATGTGGAACACATGTAGCAAGTTATTTTAAAATCTGTCCATACAAGGGAAAGTTACAGCCTGGACATGACAACCTATACTCTATGTCCTTATATGCAGCACTCCATTGTGAATAAACACTAAGTGTGACCTTGACCTTAGAGGTAAGGACACGGGTCTTGCACACGACACGTCGTCTTGGTATGTCGAACACATGTGGCAAGTTATTTTAAAATCTGTCCATACAAGGGAAAGTTACAGCCTGGACACAAGTTATTGAGCCAGACAAACGGACGGACGGTGCGATTTTAATATGCCCACCTATGGGGGCATAAAAAAGAAAATGAGTCCTTGAATCAATATAACATCGATGAAATAGCAAGCCTTGAGTATTTTTTATAAAGTAATATGGTAATCCATCAATGCATAAATAAGTTATAGAGTGGACACGAGCATGTGCTATCTGACCTTTAAGTGTCTCGTGTGACCTTGACCTTTGAGGTATGAACCTGGGTCAAGGTCACTGCACATTGTCTCAATGAGGACAACATTTGTACCAAGTAATATAGTAATCCATCAATGCGTAAGAAAGTTATAGCGCGGACATGAGCATGTGTACTCTGACCTTTAAATGTCTCGTGTGACCTTGACCTTTGAGGTATGGACCCGGGTCAAGGTCACTGCACATTGTCTCAATGAGGACAACATTTGTACCAAGTAATATGGTAATCCATCCATGCAAGTAAGTTATAGCCCGGACACGATATGTTACAGCCAGACGGGTGGACAGAATGACAGACGGACGAAGTGCATTCCTATAATCCCCTCCCCACTCCGTGGCGGGGGATTAATAATAGTTAATTTTAGATAAAAAAAAATCCTTTGACCATGAAACAATTTGAGTTGACAAATAACAACTAGACAACAAATGGTGACATGCCAAAAGCCTTTGACACACACAGCATACTCTTCCATATAATTGCAAAACAGAAAAACATGGGAATTAAACAATATGTGGAACCTGCGACACAATACCTCATCATGGTGAACCTCCATGGCAAGTTTTTCGAAAATCCTATAATTCTTGGTGAAAAGACCTGTCCTATCAACAGTACTAATATTGACATTTAATCTCTAAGTGTGACCTTGACATTTGAGACCTCGGACTTGTTGGCGACAAGCCACTTCATCATTATAAACATTCATGTCAAGTTTCTTTGTAAATCTTGTAATGCTTTGTTAAGAGGTGGCCCAGACAAGGTACAGTCATATCAAGAGTTCTCATATCAACTTTTGACCTCTAAATGTGACCTTAACCTTTGAGGTACACCCTTGGTGTTGTGTCTGGCACTCTTCCTCATCATCATGGTAAACCTACTTGGCAATTTTTAAAATCGTATTATGCATGGTGAAAATACAGCCCAAACAAGCTTGGATCATTTCAACCTTTGACCTCTAAGCTTGACCTTTGAGGTACAGACTGGGCAAGCAAGGAACATTTCACTTTTGACCTCTAGGCATGACCTTGACCTCATGTACGCGACAAGCCATCTTATCATGGTTTTGAAAATCCGTAAATGCATGGTCAAGATACAGCCCGGACAAGGTTCAAATACAAAGAACCGCCATTGTGACAACTGTCTCACTCAACGCAACAATTACATGTAAATTCTTGTTAAATCAAACTTCACTTATATAACTTTCACCATGCCATTTGTCTACCAAAGTAATGTTTTGGCAAATATTTTTCTTCACTTTCGGATCTGATGTTACACATAGCTTTTTATGGAAAAGTCCCTCTGACATTGTAGGCCACTGGAATAATTTTAGGTAAGTGCATAAGATCAATAATTTAATGATCTTTAATTAAAATTTGGTTTAAATAGAACCAAATAAAACCCAACTCCATGTACCTGTTACTGGTGGCAGCACTGGTTACCGGCACAGTCTGTAGTGTGGACAGTGCTGCAGCAGACTTGCTCAGGTCCAGGGAACCATCTGTATCCAGGCTTGATCCTTGCTCTTGACCCTGGGACTCCGGCCCCTGAATTGACCCTTCACCAGCCTGTGGCTGGTACAAGCTTGAAGCTGAGTCCAATGTTCCGGAAGTAGACCTTACATGTCCTCCTCTTGATTCCATACGAGACAAATCCAAACTACCTAGTTCTAAACTACTTGACATTCCCAAGCTGCTGGAGATTCCCG
Organism: Mya arenaria; assembly: GCF_026914265.1. Classification (NCBI taxonomy): domain Eukaryota; kingdom Metazoa; phylum Mollusca; class Bivalvia; order Myida; family Myidae; genus Mya; species Mya arenaria. Next base: position 46,538,514 of record NC_069131.1, on the reverse strand, counting down.
AGGAAATGCCCTCGGCCTGTGAACCACGTGACTCTGTGTTAAGGTTACTAGGCTGGCTCGGATAGGAGTCTGACAGACTAAGTCCTAGTGACATTGTACCTCTGTCTTCTATTAAACTGCTCTGAAGAGATTCCGGTCTTGAGCCTAGTCTGACGGAGCTTCCCCCTGTAACACTGTATTCTGTGAAATCACTTGAACCGGATGTCTGTGACTGTAGAGAAACGGCTGAGTGTTGTGTTGTCATGGCAACCCCAGTTCCTGTTGTCATGGAAACAGGATCATTCTGAGCTACCAAAGCTGCCAAGCCACTGGGGACAGATATTTGACCCAGGATGTTAGAACTAGATGTTGCCTGATCTGAGGAAAAGATATTCATTTGCAGTGGAACAGTTGAAGTTCGGTTGCCAGGCAACTGCAGGTCAGCGGTCAATGCCCTTGACAGATTGTTAGTAGATAGGTCAAGGCTGGTTTCCATGGCTTCTGCATTACTGGTAGCTGCTTGGCTTGAACCTGAAAGATGTATATCATAACATACAAGTTCCAATTAACAAATTCATTACCATAATGAGCAAAGCTTGCCTGATAAATATGTTTATGGTAGAGAATTTGGCAGGGAGATTTGAATTTTTGTTTGTTCCATCGAACAATTCTATTTCAAAGTCAAAATATCAATATTTACCTGGGATCTGTCTGGCTCTGTTTGGAGATTCTCGTACAATGACAGATGGGGAGTGTGCCTGCTGTCTCCCAGGTGTTCCAATGGCAACCAGACCAGGTGACCCCATGACCTCTTCCTGGGATTGACCTACATTAAGTGTCACAGAGGTCAGAGAGGTAGTGGAGGGTCCAGGTGACGTTGCTGTTGCAATCACTGACTCTGACGTCAATGGAATATTGACAGGTGTGGTCCTTAGGTCGCTAGGAGCGGTCTGACTGATGTTGAAAAGTGGAGAATTGGCTTGTTCCATGGTTGGATTTTCCATTGAAGTTGGAAGGATTGCAACTGAAGGAAGAGTAGTTGACAAGGCAGTACTTGAGTGGACAATAACGCTAGCCTGGTGGTTCTCTGTTCTGTCTGATATAATGGAACCAGATGTCAAACTGCTGACAGTTGTAACATGCCGCTTTCCGGAGCTTGAAATAGTAGGTATAGTTGAAGTAGGGTTGGTCGAAACATCAGGTGAACTTGGATCTCTTGATGGACTGTCTAATGGTGGAAAAAATCTAGGAAATATTGGCCCCATGGGATCAGTAATTGAAGCCATTGGCAGGCTAGGTCCACCAGGTCTTACAATTACACCAGGAGCTGTGCTGGAAACAGCCTGGCTAGCCAGGGTCTCCAAAACTGAACTAGTAGTTGATACTGAACTAAATGATATATTTGACGTGGACACTAGAGGCTGTATGCCTGCCTGAACCTCTGGTCCCCTGCCAGTGAGAGACAAGTGAAGCGGCAGTTTGTCCAGCCCACTTTCAGCACTTGCAGAGCCTTTTGACTCGCTAGCTGTGGCAGGAACTATTGTCTGTTTTGCAACACCAAACATGTCCTCCCTAAGAGAGTTTGGCTGTAGCAGGTGTGGCTGGTCCGCCAGGGGCAGAGCCTCCATCAGTGGTGTATGAAATGGATCTGGTGGCGGACATCCCAGAAACAGTGTTGAATCTGTTCTCTGAAAAAATGCATGTTTGCGACCTTGTTTCCCCCCACTTTCTCCATCCCCGTCCAAACTCTCTGTGTCCATCATCATGGTGTTGTTGATGTCATCGTCATGATCATCAGCGTCGTTGTCATCCTGGTCCTGCCAGGAGATGACAGAAATACCGTCCCGCAGCACGTCCGTGTCCGTATCTGTACCGCTACGCATGTAGTAAATCAACGAATCAAACACGTATGCCACATGACGGAGGGACGCAATATCAATGACAGGTAGAGAGTCTGAATGTTCATTATTATGGGACCGCATCAATGACAATGCGTAGTTGAGGAAATCACGTCTGGCACTGTTCCCATCATTTCCTGAAAAACAAAATAATCCAATGAATTTCAGATCATGCAAGACAAAATCTTACATGAATATGAAAAACAAATGATATTGAGCCAAGAAACAAAATGTGCTATTTCACAGTTTAGAAAAAAAAGAGTTTTACACAGAAAATAGGAATAGCTATAACAGACAGATAATTGACCATTTATTAGCAAAAATCTTTCTTTCCCTGCTCAGAATTCAATCAACTTACCTATAGCTCCGAATCTCCTGCGCCGGGAATCGACCACCTGAAGTATCCTTGTTTCCTCCCTGCCAGTGCGTTCTCTGCCTAAACGTGATGGCCCTGTGTGTAGAGGATGAGCTGGATTAGCAGGGTCCGACGTGTTACTGAGGGATGAACCAAAGCGGAGCTGAGCCTCAGTTGAGTCCATTATGGTGATCAGCCAGTCCCAGGTGGGCTTCAGTTGGTACTCCAGATACAGCTGTAATACATAACATACCAAAATAATGTCCTGCTAATACTAATGAGGAAAATAATGCATAGAACATAGGTGGCCAGGTGCAAAACATTACAGAATAAAGGACATGAATGAAATAAGTAAAAACTAGAATTCTGCGATCGGATATGTCGCCAATCAATGTCTGCGATCGGATATGTCGCCCATCAGTGTCTGCGATCGGATATGTCGCCCATCAATGTCTGCGATCGGATATGTCGCCCATCAATGTCTGCGATCAGATATGTCGCCAATCAATGTCTGCGATCAGATATGTCGCCAATCAATGTCTGCGATCGGATATGTCGCCCACCAATGTCTGCGATCGGATATGTCGCCCACCAATGTCTGCGATCGGATATGTCGCCCATCAATGTCTGCGATCGGATATGTCGCCCATCAATGTCTGCGATCGGATATGTCGCCAATCAATGTCTGCGATCGGATATGTCGCCAATCAATGTCTGCGAACGGATATGTCGCCCATCAATGTCTGCGATCGGATATGTCGCCCATCAATGTCTGCGATCGGATATGTCGCCCATCAATGTCTGCGATCTCATATGTCGCCAATCAATGTCTGCGATCAGATATGTCGCCCATCAATGTTAAACGAAATTTAATTGTAATAGTTTGCATGCCATAGCCAAAGAAGATATTTTCATATAGAGCAATACCTTTAATTAACATAGGCTAAAAATGGTAAAATATCACTTTTTATCAATGACTGCATCTATAACTGCATTTTTCAAGAAAAACAAACATTTGAAATATAGTTGTTATGCCTTTGCAGGTGATTCTGGCCAGTAAAACATTACTTGTGAAAGGAATATAATCATATCATGGTCCTGGTTGCATGGCGTTACCTACAGAAATTAACAAACTGATTGTCACAATTTCTTGGGTGGTAACTCTTGAATAAATGTGATCTGCTTGTTTATCTAAATAAATGAGATATAATCCCTATTACCAATGTCACCCTATTTTCTTAAGTGCTGAGATAAAAGTAAAAATGAAATTGGTAATTTTTTAAAACTTACAGAGCCATAACTCAGGGAAGAATAGTGTGATCTGGCCGTTGATCAAATTTTTATGAGATATTATGCTCTTCATTAGTATAACAAGATTTTGTAAAGACTGGATAACAAATGCTCAATAATGAGAAGAGTCAATGCGAATTTTGTCAAATTTGAAAACTCAAGGGCCATAGCTCCAAAGTAAATTTTGCCATCTGACTGTTGAGCACTTTGCCCATAAAAATTGTTACCATTTTAAAGATTGATTAAGTTGAGTTGACAAAGTGAAAGTAAAAAAAAAAGATTGACAAATAAATTTTTGGTGCCATTTTATGCCTTCTAAAGGCTGTTTCCCCTTCCAAAAAACTGTCCATTTTCCCCAAAATTTTATAATTTTTTCCCAAATTGATAAATGCAGATTATGTTAATGAATAAACAAGAGCTGTCACAGAGACAGCGCGCTCGACTATTACGCCGCTTTTCGGTGTATGAATTGAAAGGTTTTGGCGAAACATGCATGGATCACTGTTAGATTAGATTTCAATGCAATACATAATGTGCTGAGATATTTACATAAATTGAATGGAAAATATTTGAGGTGGTACACAAACTTTAACGTAAATTCCAAGTCGAAAAAGGGGCATAATTTTTTCAAAATGCTTAATAGAGTTACCTCCTCCTGTGTACAGGTTTGGGGTATGATGGTGAACAAGCATGCAAATTTTCAAAGCCAGATGTCAATGGACTTTGAAAATATTTGAGGTGGTATGCAAACTTTAACATAAATTCTAAGTTGAAAAAGGGGCATATTTTTTTCAAAATGCTTGATAGAGTTACCTCCTCCTGTGTACAGGTTTGGGGCATGATGGTGAACAAGTGTGCAAAGTTACAAAGCCAGATGTCAATGGACTTTGAAAATATTTGAGGTGGTACGCAAACTTTAACGTAATTTCTAAGTCGAAAAAGGGGCATAATTTTGTTGAAATGCTTGATAGAGTTACCTCCTCCTGAGTATAGGTTGGGGGCATGATGGTAAACAAGTGTGCAATGTTTCAAAGCCATATGTCAATGGACTTTGAAAATATTTGAGGTGGTACGCAAACTTTAACGTAAATTCTAAGTAGAACTAGAAGCGCCGCAATGCGACGAAACCAGGTTTTTGTTATGGGCAATCAGAAATTATAGCCAATTAATTTGTTGTATGACTTTATCTTTACTTTTATCAAAAAGAGACGTAACTGAAATTTACTGTTGGCGGAAACCATTTTTCTATTTTTAGTAATAGTGACCTTGACCATAGCCCCTCCCCACTCAAAAGCAATTCCAAGCTAGCTCTTCACATAAGCTACCTACACACTAAGTTTAATCAATATCTATCAATGCTAACTTATGTTATTGGGCAGAAACCATTTTTCTATTTTCAATAACAGGCGACCTTGACCTTAGCCCCAACCCCCTTAAAAGCAATCCCAAGCTAGCTCTGTACATAAGCTACCTACACACCAAGTTTTATCAATATCGGTCAATGCTAACTAAAGTTATTGGGCAGAAACCATTTTTCTATTTTAAGTAACAGTGACCTTGACCATTTTTCTATTTGAAGTAATAGTGACCTTGAACTTAGCCCCTCCCCAATCAAAAGCAATCCCAAGCTAGCTCTTCACATAAGCAACTTACACACCAAGTTTCATCAATATCGGTCAATGCTAACTAAAGTTAATGGGCAAAAACCATTTTTCTATTTTAAGAGACCTTGACCTTAGCCCTCCCCCCTCAATAGCAATCCCAAGCTAGCTCTTCACATAAGCTACCTACACACCAACTTTCGTCAATATCTATCAATCCTTATTAAAGTTATTGGGCAGAAACCATTTTTCTAGTTTTAGTTACAGGCGACCTTGACCTTAGCCCCACCCCCCTCAAAAGCAATCCCAAGCTAGCTCTTCACATAAGCTACCTACACACCAAGTTTCATCAATATCTGTCAATGCTAACTAAAGTTATTGGGCAGAAACCATTTTTCTATTTTACGTAACAGTGACCTTGACCATTTTTCTATTTTAAGTAATAGTGACCTTGACCTTAGCCCCTCCCCACTTAAAAGCAATCCCAAGCTAGCTCTTCGCATAAGCAACTTACACACCAAGTTTCGTCAATATCTATCAATGCTAACTAAAGTTAATGGGCAGAAACCATTTTTCTATTTTTAGTAACAGTGACCGTGACCTTAGCCCCACCCCCCTCAAAAGCAATCCCAAGCTAGCTCTTCCCATAAGCTACCAACACACCAAGTTTCATCAATATCTATCAATGCTAACTAAAGTTATTGAACAGAAACCAATGTTTGACGCCCGCCCGCCCAACGACAACCTCATTCTACCGTAATAACCCGGTTTTCGTTGAAAACCTGGTTAAAAAGGGGCATAATTTTGTCAAAATGCTTGATAGAGTTACCTCCTCCTGTGTACAGGGTGGGGGCATGATGGTGAACAAGTGTGCAAAGTTTCAAAGCCATATGTCAATATTTGAGGTGGTACACAAACTCTTACAAAAACATAAGTGGTTACGCCGACGCTCGGATGACTAGGATAGCTCTCCTTATTCTTCGAATAGTCAAGCTAAAAAGCAATGAATTTCTTGAATTATAAACGAAATCTTGACATGTTTTACTCTTTCACAGCATAATGTACGCATAAAACAGTTAAAACATCTATATTTTCCATTACAATAGCTATTTTAGCCTCATTTTGTATTTTTCCCTAAGTCAACTTTTATTCTCAATTTGCAAGGCACAGGCGGTAAAAATAATTCCAAAAAAATCACTTTAAATGGCCATAACTTCAGAGTTGATAATGTGATCTGACTGTTGATTGAAACTAGTCAAGATTTAATTCCCATAAACATTGTAGCCAAGTCTGGTAAAGATTGGATTATAAATGCTCAAGTCAGAGAGAAGTCAAAGTACATTGGTTAAATTTTGGCAAGGCAAGAGCCATTTCTCTGAGTTAATATTGTGATCAAACTCAGTGGAGATATTTTGCAAATAAACATTGTGACCAATATTGGATAACACATACAAATGTTAGGGAGTGGAAATGAAAGTGTGACAGCGGGGACAACACAGATGATGAGGGACAACATGATCCCTATATGTCTGCCAGGCTACGCAGGAAACTCTGCATTGCAATTCTTATACATGAAAAAATAGCAAAGGGCAATAACTCTGTAATAAGCTGAAATATAGTTATGGTTGTTGTACACTGCAATTCTTCTGGTAGAATTTTAAAGCTGCACTCTCACAGATAAAACGTTTTGACAACTTTTTTACTTTTTGTCTTGGAACGAGCCAATTTTTTTTTCGAAAATCCATGGAAAACAGTTATTTAAGACTGCTGACAAAAAATAAAATCACAGATTTTTACACTTAAGTTCAAAAAATAATGTTTTATGCATTTTTCTTAATAAAACATTAATTTTCGAATGAAATATACAAATGTGTGGTCTGATCTTTTGTCAGCAATCTTATATCATTGGTTTGCAAATGTTTATGCAAAAATTTGCTCTTTCCAAGACAAAAAATAAAGAAGTTGTATAAACGGTGAATCTGTGAGAGTGCAGCTTTTAATCTCTAGGACGGAACTCTTAAACAAAGGTGTTAAAAAGGTAGTTAAGGTAATTAATTTTAAGTTTCTCCAAATTAATCTATTTCTCTCACTTAAGAATATGCGGTTTAAACTCTTCAGTCAATCTAATGTTATCATTATCCATATTATTACCTGTAAATCAAGTGCCTCCTGGTCCGATATATCCAGTATCCTGGGTAACGTGGGTGCGAGGGCGTGGTAATCTTGTAACATTGTTAGCAGGTCGGCAATCTGTCGCACCACAATGCCGAAAGCCCGTGCCAGCTGGCTGCATGTTGTTGCCATGGTGATGGGAGCTTCAGGGGTCACAGTGGCAGCCGAGGTGACCGTTGTGGTCCGCCGGAGGTTGGAGGGGTCGATGTAGATCAGGCTGCTGCCTCCACCACCTGCAGTGGGTAGAGACAGTTAAAGTTATGTATATTAAAACAAAAGAGTATGAAATTATATACATACATTGTATGTGGAACTATACCACTTACATGTATCAGTGCAATGCAAAGCAAGTATTAATATCAAAGAATGGATTAACAGTATATGGCATCTTCACCAACTTCACCAATCACACACGGACACCATCAATATGAATAGATTTTTTCATCTTCATTTTGTTGTTACAATCCTAAAGGCAAAAAACAAAACAAGCAAGATATCCCAATATTACCAAACACAGTACCAGTAGCATTAGCGGTGGATGTGACTGGTATAGCAGGTGGGTTACGTGAGCTTGGGGTGTCCCGCTGTCGTATCGCCCACTGCATCATCTGGGGGGCCTGGAGTGTACGCTGACCCTGGGACCCTAGAACGCAAGGATATTCTAGAATTGAAAATCACAATAAAATTGTGGAAGTGGGCAAATGTGTCCATCCTTCACTCAAGAACTTGTTGGTTCAATCAGGGCCAGTGGCACATTCTTTTGGACTTTTATAGGATGCGAGAACCACTTTGCATTTAGGCTAATAACTGTCTACACAATCAAGTTAGATAATGTATGTAGGACTTTTTGTCAAATTTGTGCCATATATGCACTAGTCCTTACACATGTGCCTTGATGTGGATTAAAGAAAATCCCAAAATCTAACCAGTGTTTGTCCTCCGTTCCAGCTGCTCATCGATGGTGGCAATCTCCTCTCCATCCTGCTCCTCTGAGTCCCCACCATCACTCTCATAATCCTCCTCCTGGTTTGACGACTCTCCAGAGTCTGAGAAGTGGGCCAGGCTGCCAAGACCTGTGGACAGTTGAATGATTACAGGCAATATCAAAAGATGCTCAAAGTTATGTTTCCATGATTTTTCGATTTTACTAAAATCTGCCATTTTTTTCTGATTGAAATTATTAAATTCCAAGAAATAAAATATAAAGGCTACATGTTCATATTGAAAATATAGGAATTTCAGCTAATCGACTAACCAGCATCAGATCCTGCAGTTGCCATGGTAACTGCACTCCTCTGTACACTGACATTGTCCTGGTTACTGTGCATGCTCTCTGAGTCGCTCTCAGACTCTGCAAGAAGGTCAAGGTCCATATCTGACTCAGCGACATCATCGTGTTCAGGAGCTGGGGCATCATGCTCAGATCTCTCTGACTGGCGATCCTCGTTGTCTGACTGATGCTCATCTTGGTTCACCATCAAAATGCCACCAACAAGGTCATTCTGTCAGATAAAGAGAGGAAAATTTATTTTATGGATATACTTTCACATTTTAACAACACCCTATTAGATTTATCCACTGTTTGATTTTCAGCATTATGAAAGCCTGCATTAGATAATGGGAATAAAGAACTCCTAGACATGAGTTATAAATCAAGAACTCTCATTGCTTCTAGAGAATTAAGGATTTGGAAGTCAATTTTATTTGTAAGTTTCTAAAAACCTGCATAAAGAAGATGCGGTGGTCAAGTGGAATACATGTCTACCTCTCACTGAAGAGATCATTGGTTCAAGCCTCACGAGAGGTATCATGGCCTCTCGAAAAAAAAATGGACATGAGAACTAGTTTCTATCCAACATGATTCTGTTAGCTATCAGCTTTTGTCACAATGAAACTTTAATATACAGCGGATCCATATCATACCTCGAGGTCCATATCAACAGGGAGTATTTCCTCATCCTCCCGGTCACCCTGGTCATCACGCTCACGCTCTGGAATGTCTCGGTCCTGCACCGGGTGTGTTACATAGGATACAGAATGGGATGTCTCCTCAACAAAGCTGGACTTGGGTGGCAGCGGGTCAACACTGAATATCTCCTCACTCCCCTGTAATCAGCAGTTAAAATGACATATCATGATTCAGTACATGTAATTGCTTAGAGACATTTTTTTCCTTTTCATGATCTTCTCATAGAACATGATACTATGTAAATATGTTGTATTCAATATGATCATTTTTATTTAAACAAATAGCAATTTGAATATCCACACACAGTATTCAGCCGTCCATCTGATGCCACTTAAGTATCCCCAAACAAATTACAAATGGAAAGGTAATACCATTTCACTGTTATTGAGAATACACCTAAAAACACACCTGCACGGCCTCAATGTTAGCTGACACCAGTGAGAAGGGAGCAGTGGGTCTGGCAGCCCCGAGTCTTACAGGGGCTATGAGGGAGTTGGCCACCTCACATAACTCCTCCACAGCAATATTGATGAGTGCCTGGAACACCCGCTTACACTTTACCAGGGGCTGGCACGATGAGATCCCTGGGCTGCTGGAAAATGTGATAACTCTTCATGCACACTATTATGTATTTAGGGCTATTCCATTTAAACATATAACCCCAGGGGGGACGGCAATTTTTAAAATCATATATGGTGGGGTGTCTTTTTCGCTAATTTGCATCTGTAGGCTGTTGTCAAATTGTGAAATTTGCTTCTGATGGGGGGTGTCGAAATTTTAATCACATATGACGTAAGGGTGAAAATCCCTTCAGACCGATCAAACAGATGATTTGTATTACCTCCCTTGAAATGTTTATACTTTGCGGAATTCTTCTGTTTTTTTCCGCTGGTCGCAACTTCGCAATATACCATAATCCTTTCCGGCATAGTAACTTGCGGTTTCCTTCTGGGTTATTACGAAGTCTAATAACAGCACTAAAATCGGATTAATTACCACCCCAGGTTTGTAATAAATTATATTTTCTCATTAGATATGGCATTTCAATGCCGTTATAATACATCGTAGAAATATAATATGCATGACATTAGATATAAATCGCTTGACACACTACCTAGACAGGCGGTTGTGGTGGGTGGGGTAAATTGTTCAGAAAAATATTAGCCACAATAATGCGCGTATAGGGAACGTTTTTTAGCATTTGGATATTTATTGTGTTCCCTACAACGTAGAGTCGCCAACACAAAAATCGACAAAGACTCTGAAGCGGCTTTTTATATGGACTAGAAAAATATATGCTGTTCCTACTCGTATTTGATTATTGTTTTTTGTTGTTTTTATATATTAAATAGACAAAACATTTGTTTTTAGAACATTATTACTCTGTCTGACTGACTCTCACAATTTAATGCGGAATATTTGCTATACTGTGAAATCATTAATATCCGTGGGGCATTAATGTTCGTGGTTTTCGTGGATTGGGTGATCCACGAATTCAAGATCCCACGAAATATTGACCCTTTATTCCCTTTTTCATTTGCCATGTTATGTACATACTCTAGTTTATTCGTTACGGAGGCCGCAGTACACATCGTAAATATCCGTCTAACTGTATATCTCACTATCATTGTTTTGTTAATATATTATATCAGCCTTTAACAAATAATAAACCAAATCATTTTAATGTGTTTTTATGAAACAAATGACAGAATCACGTGCCTTAACATGTGCTGTTCATTAAAATCTCCAGGAATACAAAATGTGAGTGATGAGTGTCAGTTCTCGATTTTATTTCTTTAATGAAATAATTAATCGATTACATTAGAGGTTACTGAGCACCCAATGTGACAATGTACAAAACAAAGCATGAGATGATATTCAAAAGTAATTGAATTTGTAAACATCAGCTATCTTTAGGGATTGTTTACTCAAATATACAGACCTTCTCGGTGTTTTTACAGTTTGCAAAATTCTTAATTGGCATTCAATGGCTTCGTCTATCTGTATTAAGGATCAGGGTACATCTTCTTTTATGACCTTAATTTCCAATTAAATCGATAATTGACATGGATATATGCACTAATTGGCATGTCATACCACTTTAGCGAGTGTCATAAACCGAGTGACGTAGACAGTGGAAATCACGGGCCAGCGCGTGGAATGCAGTCGATCTAGGACGATCGCAATTTCGATTTATTTATTTTTCAAAAACGAAAAACCACGAATTCAAGTACCCACGAAATTGTAATTTTTCAGCAAACCATGAAATTTCATGCCAACGAATATAAATGATTTCACAGTATCTAATAATGCATATTTTAGATAAAATGTTTATACTATATAATTATAGTGTGTGTAGTGTTTTTTTAAATGATTTGTCAGTTAAATTTTAATAATATAATGGCCATCAGTTACACCCATGCCTGGAATAAATTCAACGCCAATCAGACTTACTGCTAAATTAAAATATACCCCACTTTTTTCAAAAGGGGGCATAAAAATATACATATATTTATACTTTAGCTTATAATGGTCCCTTCCTTTTTCTACAGATATGATTCAATTATGCTGATGTTATGTTTTGAGAACATTTCTTCCATCAAGATCACCAGTAGAATTGGTTTGGCTGCTTGTACACCCAGGACAGCAAGTGGACAGTGATGGACAACTAGTGCTGGTCGACAGACTACTGTTGGTTGGACAGCTTTTGTTTATTGGACAGCTATTTTGGTTGGACTATGAGTGTTGGTTGAACACCAATTAATAGTTTGACTGTAATTGTTGGTTTGACAACTGTAGTTGGGTGGACTGCTGCTGTTGGTTGGACAACTATTGTTTCTGGATGGCTATATATATATTGATTGGACCATGCGTGTTGTTTGAACAACTATTAATAGATTGTAAGTGTTGGTTTGACCATAAGTGTAGATTGGACTGCGATTAATGGATGGACCTTTATTGTTGCTCGGCTACTGTAAATTGGACAGCTATTATTGGTTGGATTCCCATTTATTGGTTGTGTTTGTTAAAATATAAATACTTATTACTAAGTGCTTATTATTATTACAGGTACAATTATTCAATAATAATATTTATAATGTTTTATACTATAAACAATAATTTTATAATTCAATAAATTACAAATCTGTACAACCATGTTTTGTTTGTTTTCCAATTATATTTTTATGATAGACACATAAACTTTCTTCAAAAATGATAAATATGCCATTTAAGTTTGCACAGCAAACAAACAAAGAGTTCATGGCATAAATTATATGCTGATTCTCATCAAAATGTATAATATAAATACAGTTGCATCCTTAAATTGTTTTCACATCAATTTCTAATGCGTCGTTAAGTTTGATGAGATCTCTTTGCCACCTTGAAGTCAAGGGACTTTCAAACTCCCTTGAAGAAAGAGCTTTTGCCAATTTCTGAGAAAAGGTTAATGGGTATGTTTAAAAATTAAAGTTAAACTCAAGTTCTCTTTGACAAATGGACTGGAGATGTGCCATGTGATTCTTCCTATAGCGGTAAATTGATGATTTCAATGTATCCTCAACAACAAGATAGATTGAACCATAAAACACGTTGACTATGAAAATGATAGAAACCCTTCAAATCTTGGATTTTTTTTGTGAATTAAAACAGAAATGGTTTAATATCTGTATCATCATTAATAGCATCCATTAAAACCTGATGGAAGACCAGTGAATTAAAATTATGACCTTTTATACTTATAATTTTTAAATCACTTCTGAAGGGGGTTATTCCGGGTCTATAAAAACAAATCGAGGTAGGACCCCCAAACAGTTTATTTGCTTCTGTAGGGGGGAGGTCTAGTTCAAAAGTGCCTTCCCCCCCCCGTGGGTTATATGTTTAAATGCAATAGCCCTAAGTGCTGTAAGTAATCAAATTTGTAATTATTATATTAATAGAACATCACATTCGTGGTAATTCAATACAAAATTTATTGAACTTCTCAAGGATTACTTTGATCAAATTTTAGAAAACTTGTTTTATAAATTCCATATTGATTGACCCCTCATGTCATAACCTCCAGAAGAAAGTTGATACAAGAGATGTTAGTGAAACATTTATGCCCCCTTGGGAGCCAAATTGTTAGTAGGATTTGGACACTTAAATAAAATATGGACAATCAGAAAACCTTTTTTCAGCTTACAGTCACACTGACCTTGACCTTTGACCCACTGACCTCAAAATCAATAGGGTTCATCTGCTGGTCATGACCAATAAGCCTACCTAGTATGAGGTCTCTGGGTCAAAGCGTTCTCAAGTTATTGATCGGAAACCGTTTTTCATGTTAAGGTCACACTGACCTTGACCTTTGACCCACTGACCTCAAAATCAATAGGGTTCATCTGCTGGTCATGACCAATACACCTACCAAGTATGAGGTTCCTGGGTCAAAGCGTTCTCAAGTTATTGATCGGAAACCGTTTTTCATGTAAAGGTCACACTGACCTTGACCTTTGACCCACTGACCTCAAAATCAATAGGGTTCATCTGCTGGTCATGACCAATAAGCCTACCTAGTATGAGGTCCCTGGGTCAAAGCGTTCTCAAGTTATTGATCGGAAACCGTTTTTCATGTTAAGGTCACACTGACCTTGACCTTTGACCCACTGACCTCAAAATCAATAGGGTTCATCTGCTGGTCATGACCAATACACCTACCAAGTATGAGGTTCCTGGGTCAAAGCGTTCTCAAGTTATTGATCGGAAACCGTTTTTCATGTAAAGGTCACACTGACCTTGACCTTTGACCCACTGACCTCAAAATCAATAGGGTTCATCTGCTGGTGATGACCAATACACATACCAAGTATGAGGTCCCTCGGTCAAAGCGTTCTCAAGTTATTGATCGGAAACCATTTGGTATTCCGACCGACCGACAGACAGACAGACCGACCGACCGACCGACCGACCGACCGACCGACCGACCGACCGACATGTGCAAAACAATATACCCCACTTTTTTCAAAAGGGGGCATAAAAATGATGATATTAAACAAGTGGTTATTCAATGAATTGAAATATTTATTATTATTATTATACCTCACATGACCTGTCGCCATGTTAAATTCTCATATACACCACATAAGCCAATCTGTAATGTAACCCAGACATAACGCTTATTATTATTATTATAAATCTTACCCTCGCATTGGTCTAAAATAAGACAATTTGAATTTCTAACTAGATTAATTAAGAAGGTTGGGTGGTTGAGTACCATTGTATTAAGTCTCAATGCAATGCATCAAGTAGTTGCTGAGATATTAACCTATGTGTGCTAACATGCAAAACTTTAACCAGAATTTCTACGTCAAATAATAAAGAGGCAAAAATTATATAATATGCAAGATAGAGTTATCTTACTTGATTAATTAAGAAGGTTAAATGGTTGGGAGCCTGTGTGTAAAGTTTCAATGCAATACATGATGTATCTGCTGAGGTATTGACTTAAAAGTGGTTACATGCAAAACCTTAACCAGAAATTCTATGTTGAATAAAAAGGATAAAAAAGAGCCATTATTTGAATTTAATGCAAAATAGAGTAATCTTGCTTGGTTATTTAAGAAGATTGGATGGTTGAGTACCATTGTATTAAATCTCAATACAATACATCTAGTAGTTGCTGAGATATTAACATATTTATGCTTACATGCAAAACCTTAACCAGAATTTCTATGTCAAATAATAAAGGCCCATAACTTGCATTATATTTAAATAAGTGTTTTCTAACTTCATTAATTTAGTAGGTTAGATAGTTGGGAATACATATCAAAAGTTTCAATGCAATACATGATGTATTTGCTGTGATATTGACTTAAATGTGGCTACATGCAAAACCTTAACCAGAATTCCTAAGACAAATAATAAAGGGCAGTTATTTTGCAATCAAAGCAAACTAGAGTTATCTAACTTGGTTAATTAAGTAGGTTGAATGGATGAGTATCATTGTATAAAGTCTCAATGCAATACGTCAATTAGTTGCTGAGATATTAACCTATGTGTGCTTACATGCAAAACCTTAACCAGAATTTCTAAGTCCAATAATAAAGGCCCATAATTTGCATTATATTCAAAAAAGTGTTTTTTAACTTAATTAATTTAGTAGGTTAGATAGTTGGGAATATATGTCTTAAGTATTAATGCAATAAATGATGTATTTACTGAGAGAATGACTTAAAGGTGCTTACATGCAAAACTTTCACCAAGGTGTGACGCCGTCGCCAGAGTGAGTAGTAAAGCTCTCCTTATTTTTCAAATAGTTGAGCTAAAAAGCAGAATCACACATATAACAAGTTCTCACCTTTTCTTTTTGCCCGAGTTTGGGGTCATCTCAACATTGAGGACAACAAATATGCGAGCGACCGAGCGTATAAACCTACGGGACACCATCTTTGCTTCCAACTTGCGCCCAGGAGTCACCTCATTCTTCATTTCACGGATCAGGGTTGTCAGTAGTGTGTCCAGCATCTGGAGGGGGGATGATAGCATGTAAGCTCTTTTCATCCAAGCAATTGGCCTTTCTTATTCACAAGCACATGAGAAATGACTCGGAGCAGTTTTTTTAATTTTGTAAGCACTGTCTCTGACGTGCAAGTTATATGAAATTAAAAATATTCTTTAACATGAAATTAGATATGCATTTTGCCTTTATACAGTCAAGTATGCCATCATTTTAAAACAAATATTAAACTTCCTAAAAGCAAACATGCTTGTACAACAATCAAAACCTGGACATCCAATCAGGCATATAACATCAAACTCACCTCAATAGAACACTTGACCAGGAGACAGTGCGTGAACTTGTCAAGTCGAGCCGTCCCACTTTGACTCTCGAGATAGATCTGTTCCTCGTACATGTCGGGGTTACCTCCCTTTTTCTGTCTCATCCCACTCTGTAACATGGACCGCACAGCCGTCCAGTCATTCAGGATCCGCTCTAGGGCACGACGACTAAACCGTGGGGGCTCAAGGTCATGTTCTGGCATCTCCATGTCTGAAAAACACAATTAAAATTTGATTATTGGTTTAGAAACAAAAAATCCAAGTGGATGCTTTAGGTCACATTCAAAATTTCTGTCTAAAATAAAATTATTTGTCTTATATGTTCCATCATCGATATGATTTTTCATATATGCTCTGGTATGGATCAAAATGATTGGGATCTGTTCAAAGGCATAATAGATAAGCAACTAGATGGTCATTTTGGAAACCCTATTCTGTTCCAAGACATTTGACATTTGGAGATATGTGGATTGGATTGTGTGTGTCGTGTCTATTAGGTTAACATTTTACCCAAGTTTCACCAAAGTCCTTCAAGGGGCTTCGGCTATACGGAGTAGACATGAAATTCATACCTCAAACCTTTAACCTTAAACTGTGACCTCCACTTTGAGCTTGGAATGTGGGTTCTGCATGTACGGGTCATCTTTTCAACGAGCATGGGACAAAAGATCGCAAAATAATGAATTTCCTTTTAAGACAAAGTGTCACAAAATACATTGAAATTTGTACTAACAAAATCAAATAAACTTTGCCTTATTAACTGACAAATAAAGTTTGTTTTTTGTTGTTGTTTTTTCAAATAGATATTACAACTAATCAAAAATATTGCCTAAAAAAGTGATTGCACAATGAGTGGTTTGATAAGATGGCCACATTGTCTTGATGTAGTTTCATTTCACCCAAGTTTCATGACAGTCCTTCAACTGGTTTAGGTGATACGGAGCAGACATAAAAATGTGAGAGACAGGATGGACATCCGCGCTAAAAACAGAGTCTCCCCTGCATAGCATCGAGGCAAACAATGGCTTTAAAGTTGTTCCGAATTTTAATGTTGGATTTGTTTCCTGTCATGTGACCAGTGATTACACCACCCTTCCATCCCAATCAAAAACAAGAGATGTTTGTCAAACATTATCCCCCCCCCCCCCCCCGAGCGCCATGTTGTCAGGATTATATGGACAATTGAATGAAATAAGCATGGACCGAAATGACACCTGATTTGTCACTGACATTGGATGCCGTTGAGGCAGTTTTAAGATTATGACCATTCAAAGTTTGAGGATAGAGTGTGTTATGACCATGACCTTTGACTCTATGACCTCAAAATCCATAGGAGTCATCAGCTGGTCACCAAAAATCAAAAGGCAAGTTCGAGGGCCATGGTTGCAGGCATTGACAAGAAATCACACAGACAAGCTTTTTTCGTTCAATGTCACTGTAACCTTGACCTTTGCCCGATGACCCCTAAAATCATAAGGGGTCATCTACAGGTGACACAACACCAAGTCTAGTTTGAGGGCCATGGGTGCAGGCATTGTAAAATTATCATTTGAAACATTTTTGCATTCAAGGTCACTGTGAACTTGACCTTTGACCCAATGACTCCTAAAATCAATAAGTGTCATCTCCTGGTCAGGCCCAACTTCCATGTCAAGTTTGATGATCAAAGGTTCAGGCATTGTTGAGATATCACTGGGAGAAAAATGGTTAACTTTTTGGTGTTAAAGGTTACTGTGACCTTGACCATGGCCCGATGACCCCCAAAGTCATGAGGGGTCATCTACTGGTCAGGCCCTACCTTCATGTCAAGTTTGATGACAATAGGTCCAGGAATTGTCAAGTTTGCTTTCAAGGTCACTGTGACCTTGACCCCCTTAAATCAATAGGGGTCATCTACTGGTCAGGCCCAACCTCAAAGTCAAGATTGAGGGCCATGGATGCAGGCATTGTTGAGTTTTCACTCAAACAACCTTTTACCATTCAAAGTCACTGTGATCTTGAACTTCGGCCCAATGACCCCTAAAATCAATAGGGGTCATCTACTGGTCAGGCCCAACCTCCAAGTCAAGTCTGATGGCCATGGGTGCAGGCATTGTTGAGTTATTACTCAGACAACCTTTTACCATTCAAGGTACATGTGACCTTGACCATTGACCCGATGAGCCCAAAAAACAAAAGTGGTCAGCTACTGGTCACGCCCAACCTCCAAGTCAAGTTTGAGGGCCATGGGTGCAGGCATTGTCGAGTTATCACATGGACAACTTTTTACCATTCAAGGTCACTGTGACCTTGACCATTGGCCCGATGACCCCCAAATACAATACGGGTAATCTACTGCTCAGGCCCAACCTCCAATTCAATTATGAGGGCCATGGGTGCAGGCATTGTTGAGTTATCACTCGGAAAACTTTTTACCATTCAAGGTCACTGTGACCTTGACCTTCGACCCGATGAGCCCCAAAAACAATAGGCGTCAGCTACTGGTCAGGCCCAACCTCCAAGTCAAGTTTGAGGGCCGTGGGTGCAGGCATTGTTGAGTTATCACTTGGACAACCTTTTACCATTCAAGGTCACTGTGACCTTGACCTTTGGCCTGATGACCCCCAAAAACAATAGGGGTCATCTACTGGTCAGGCCCAACCTTCATGTCAAGTTTGATGACCATACGTCCAGGAGTTGTTGAGTTATCACTCGGACAAGCTTTGGTCTACCGACGGACGGACGGACCGACCGACCGACCAACATGCCTGTGCAAAGCAATATACCCCTCTTCTTCAAAGGGGGGGCATAATTAAAATAGCAATTCTTTGAAACAAATACAAAATCATTCTGATACCTCGAAAGTGCTTGTTTCATAGGAACTATTTGACGTCAACTATTTAACCTTTGAGGTTAAAATATGCAAAGTGTTTCCAGTACAGATGGGGAATATCTGACCCTCAGCATGCTGCGTAGCTGGTTACTCGGCAAACCTCATAACCAGCTTCTGTACTTTATTCTAGTAAATCTGTTGAAGGTTAACCCTACCAAGGTCATTGTTCGGAGCTTTCCTCTTGGGAATAGCAGAGGACACACAGGAGCGGCCATGTCGGTACTGTCGCTGTTCCACAATCTGACGCCCCACGGTCTGTACCAGGAACAGCAGCATGTTATCACCCCTGCACAAGTTGGGAAAAGAATTATTGACTGTTCGAGTATAGGGGTGGGGGGTTAAAATAAAGAAACAGTAAAGTAAAAACATCAACTTCATCATAACATGAGCTCTAGGGACTGAATATTTGCATATCTGAGGATAAATGATTTTTATAATATTTTTTTTATCTCACTTGCTATTGGTCAATATGACAAGATCAGACATGTAAGCTTGCCTGCTACCTGCTATTAGTCAAAGAGACAATATAAGACATGAAAGCTCACCTGCTATTGGTCAATTTGACAATTTCAGATATGTAAGCTTACCTGCTATTAGTCAGAGTGACAATATCACACAGGTAACCTCACTTGCTATTGGTCAATGTGACAATATCAGACATGCTCACCTGCTATTGCTCAATGTGACAAGATCAGACATGTAAGCTCACCTGCTATTGGTCAGAGTGACAAGGTCAGTTTCAGCCAGTAGCCTGTTGAGGAGGTCCAGTCTCGGTCCCTGCTGTCCGGCAATCAGGGCCTTACATTTACACTTCTCCCAACAGTCACAGTAAGCTGTTGGAGATGTTCTCTTCAATCTGTAAGGATTGAGAGAATTGTCAGTTTTTTCTCACAAGAACCGCTTGTTAAAAACACTCTGTAACATATCATAAGTACAAATTTGCAATTTAATTTGATTTGCTGTAATTTTTCATCCTTGAAATGAGCAAACACTTACAACATAAAGTTATTATAATTGGCTATCCAAAGCAGTTACAAATAGATGAATAATATTGTGTCACTGTAGAAATTACAAGAGGGACAATAGGGTACATACTTGCAGTCGTGTCCCTTGTGGCAGACGCGAGCACACTCTGTACAGCAACACAGGGAACCAGTCAGTCCACATGTCCGACACTCAAATATGTCCTGAAAGTAAGATAAGTGGTCAGTTACTTCATGCACTTTTCAGTGGCATTTACGTTATGATGGTAGCTCTGGGATCCAAACAATAAAGGAATCTATCGTTGGATTACTAATGACCCTTAATTTCAGTAACAATGTGTGGTCTTAATTGTGTATAAAATACTAACTGAAGATTAATGTTTACCATTAAATCCTGTTTTTCTATATTAAAGCATAGTGTTACAATCAATCTTAAATATCAGTCTCTTTTAATTTTTGTTCAATCAAAATCGCTTCATTTAGAAACACTAACTTCAAAACAAATCTTGTCTTCCTACCTGATTGATATGCTCAGCTCCAGTCCAGGTGAAGCTACATGTGTCGTTACAACACAGCACCTGTAGCGGGGAGTTATCCAGACTTGAGCCAGTTGGGTACAGCATGCTCATCATAATAGCTTTATCCAGCTCAGAGCCGTCTTTCTGGGTCGCTACACGCTTGATTATGTCTAGAAGCGTCAATGCTGCCATGTAAGCTCGGCCCTTTACTGCGTGCATGAAGGGAGTGCAGCCTTCTGCATTTCTAAAATATCAAGGCAGAACATTAAGTTAAAATCTCTATCATGAACTCAGATACATACCTATTTATATCAATGTGACATAATAGAATACTTATTCTGCTGTAAACATCAAAAACACTGACTCAAAAATTTAATTCTAAAATATCAAAGACATACCGGTAACATTTCAGCCAATACTGACTTACTTAGCCGAGAGCAGATCCCGCAGGTGTGGTTTGAGAGCCATAGACTCACAGACACACTTGAGGATCTGCAATGCATGATTGGGGCGCTCTTTCTCATCAAACTTGACAGGTGGGATGTTGATTGTGCTAAACTCAGTGACAGGAGGGAAAGCGCTGGTCTGGCCACTTGAAGACTGTCTACTTAGACTTGGTCTGTCTATATCTGAAATATGAGTTGTAATAAATTAAAGAGTACAAGCTGTATAGAGCACACTGAGGCAGCCAGGAAGGCTACCAACATGATGTTATATTTGTTTGACTATGCAACTTGTGCAGATTGAGGTATCCAATATACAAACAATGATGTGAGTTGTGGGAGCCTGGTGACCCCCTATTATTTTGGTTTATTATTAAGGTTTCATGTGCAGGAACAGTAGAGGAGAGAATAAGGCAGAATGTAGTACAATTAAACAAGCATTTGATATAAAGAGAAAAATATAAGCGTCAATAACTGTGTGTATTTTGGGTCATTTTTAGACAAATTTGTAATCAGCAAATAATACCCTTTAAAACAATACTAATACAATATAAGGGTCACCTGGCAACAATGTTAAGATTATGGTTAATGTAGCTATCAGAAAACTAACTTATATAATCTGCAGTGCAAAACCAAACCCCAGACTCAAGTGTGATTACTGTCCAATGTCCAATGCAAGGGCTGTCCATTTCGATATCTGTATTTTATTCAGGTGTGTAAATTGGAACAAGAAAGCAAGTGCACTACCTTGCCTGGTGACAGACTCATAACTCGGCGGAGGGTCTGGGGGCCAGCTCAGCGTTGGGATGGCCACACCCTCTTCTGCCTCCCTTACATCCAGTCCACTCACTGCCCGGGCTGCTGACGAAGCCCTCCGCATCATCTCACGTAAACTCACTCTGTATAATAAACACCATAATATTATATTTTATACTTTATTGTCTATATCAGAGAACATGCCTACTGCCTTTACCTGGTAGAAATATCAGAACATTTAACAACCAAATCTATTTTTATCATCTACAATTTTTTTGCTAATTAATGTTCATGAAAGGAAAAATACTCCTACTTATGTCAATAAGGTATTATAAGTTATTTCTTGGGACTGATCAAAGTTATACAAAATATTTATTGATTGTTCTATATTTATCAAATAATAATTAACCAATCAAATCATTTAGCAAACAAACCAAACGATAACATGTGAACATCTTATGAATGTGTTTTTACAATTAGCTGCAGTTATAAAATTTCTAAGATTTTCACCCTGTCCTAAAACCTCCATCCTTTTTCAATAAAAAATATATGAAAACCACCTACCCCCTGTTGGTCGCCTCAGTCCCTGGTCCTGTAGGAGCGGTGCCCCCACGGCTTGACTGTATGGCTGTGAGGGCGTCGACCGCGCTTGTCACGGCATTCATCACCTCTAGCGTGGACGTGTAGCCGCTAGCAGATGTTGTACTCACACCTGCAGACGCAGTCCCGTCCACAGCTGGCAACATGCACAAATTGTCAGTAGATGTATGAAACATGCTTTTAAAAGATTTAAAGATTGTAAAATTGAGAAACACATTTACAATGATTTTTAGAAAACATCTGTAAAAAAAATATTATGAAATCTGTCTCTTGATATCTATACTTTTGACAATTACTTGCCAGTTTCTTCTTGCAATAATCTTACAAACCAATAACCAAGTATCATTTACAAATTCTAAAGCAACATCAAAAACATAATGATAGCAGATCAAACATAAAAATCATATACGTTTTTCAGGTTCCTTGTTTGACAGGGGTATACACATGGCAACACATGTATGCAGTAGGTTCCGGTTCCCATCACAGTGCTCTTGCAGTACTTCAGGAAGAAGCTTCTGGCTCCCTGGAACCAAATAGGATTTTGTTCATATTTGCATGTTTATAAATGTTTATACATACATATGTAAGGCATTTGCCAAAAGTGGTCTTGGTTGTTTGCAGTTGTTCCTTCATATTTCAGCCACAGATATTCCTACAGTATCATTGTTCCATGCAAGGATCATTAAAGTGATGACCAGCATAAATTCTATTGTATGCCAACAACAATTTCATCAAAACTTTAAGTATACTGAGAATGGAAATATTAAAATTGCTGTACAGAGTGACAGCTCTCCAAAAGACAGTCCGACTATAAACCCACCTTCCTGTTCAAGTGAAGCTAGAATGGCCTTGACTTTCTCCATGTCACATCGCAGAATGTGCGGCAACAATGACTGGTGCTGTTCATGAAATAAACCACCATAATTGTCATACATAACATTACAAGTATCTGTACTGAAAGAAAGAACTCTGTAACAGCTGGACTTTGAACAAAATGGACATGCATTTTACTTTGCTTTTGGAACCATTTGGACTTTTGACTTTTTAAGGCGAAAAATATTGTCTCCACTCAAAACTACAAGTAACCTAAATTATAAGAAATGCTGGTGCTCTCTTATTTTTCCTATATATCAGACATCACAAAAGCTTTACCCACAAAACTTTAACCTATAATGAAACACCTTTTAAGCTGAGAGACATGGGAAACTGAACTAAACATGTACACATACCTCTATAGCCAGTACAAATAGCATGGCTTTGTTTTTCTGTGAGGTTGCTAGGATGTCTTTCAGAAAGTGTGTTTTCATGCCGAGGCAGCGTACAGGGGGCATGTCAAGCCACATGGGATCCTTTATCCCATCTGTACAGTCCTTGGCAAAAGGGTACAGCGCACCGTTACCATCCCGCAGCTGGACAAATGAGTCCTGGTATATGGAAGTTTATCTTTATGGTAGTTCATATAGTATATAGTGATCATGTATCATGTGATATCAAACGACAAGTAATAGTTACACCACCCAACATATTGACATTGTACATGTGTGTGAGGGTACTGTTAGGGTAGTGGGTGAAGTAACTGTTTTGTACCATGCTGTAAATAATTGTTTTCAATAGTTAGCTCGTTGCGTAAGTAAATAGCATTGTATTTTATCTGTATGCTAGTAATAGTAAAGTTAAGATTCGCCTATTTGTAACAGTTTTGACAGAATGAAAGATGGTATTAAGGATTTTACCAAATCTATGCTGAGCTACATAGGCAGTAAATACATGTAGCAGTCCAACATAGCATTGTTAACAAATTAATAACAGATGTCAAATGCTAAGATAAGTAGGAATACAAACAGGATGTGTGAAGTAAAATCGTATTTTTAGCCACAATATATTATTAGTATTAAGTATTTTTAACATTATTATCTATGAATGGCTGAATCCAGCCAGTCCTTAAACTCACATCGCCAGGGTTGTGAAGAGAGATGTCACTCCGGTGTGAGCCCATGAATGCCTGAGCCTCAGTGGGGAATACACAGTCACGCTCTACCTTCCCAGAACTCAGGTTGTACACCAGGTAGTTGAGCCTCACACCTGACCTTGCTATCACATGGATCCCTGTATGGTCATGTACAGTATGTTTACCAAGTCTGTGGAATGCAACTTATAAAATAATCTTAATAAAGATACTAATAAGACAGCATAACAATAAGGTAACATTCACATAAAGGGCAAGGAGAAGATGTGAAAGCGTGGGGTGAAGCCCCTTGCTACTATATTTCACTTTGTTAATAACATGCATCATGTAAATGCAATATTGATATCGAATTACAAAATTTGCTTTAACAAATACGGAAATTGAAGATTTTGCAGTCCAATATAACATTTAATACAACTTCTACTGCTACTGCCTCAGTTATTGAAATTAGCCTTTGATGAAGAAGATGGAAACCTCACTATGTATTTGCTCAGAAATATTCAACAATCTCACTACTTTAAATTCCAATTTGAACATAGTACTCCAACTAGTTGCTCGAGCAATGTGGGTGTATGATATGTATCAACCATTTCACCCTACATATACATACCCTCGCAGTCTACTGCAACCGCCAATATCTGGCCATTCTCTACAATTGTGACTTTTTTCGGAACTTTCTGGAAACAGTCGGGCAGTCTTGGGGCGCTCATGCTTTTTACAACCTGTACAATTCACATAAAGTAAATACCAGTTAACAAGTCTGTATGATGTACATTTAAATTCTGATCCATATGTATAATATTATTGCATTATCTGACGTATATTTGGTGAGTAGGTTCAGTTGCCTTGATTAAAGCTTTGTTATGCACAATTTCTAATTACATAATCAATATAGACTCCTTATAGTTTCATTGCTCCAATCTCCAATCCAACAAACATTGCCTGTCCACAACCCTATACAGTATTCGCATCCCACAAACATTGCCTATCCCTGACCCTATACATTGTTCCCATCCCACATGCATTGCGTGTCCCTGACCCTATACACTGTTCCAATCCCACATACATTGCCTGTCCCTGACTCTATACACAGTTCCCATCCCACATACATTGCCTGTCCCCGACCCTATACACAGTTCGCATCCCACATACATTGCCTGTCCCTGACCCTATACACTGTTCCCATCCCACATACATTGCCTGTCCCTGACCCTATACACTGTTCCCATCCCACATACATTGCCTATCCCTGACCCTATACAAAGTTCCCATCCCACATACATTGTCTGTCCCTGACCCTATACACTGTTCCCATCCCACATACATTGCCTATCCCTGACCCTATACACTGTTCCCATCCCACATACATTGCCTGTCCCTGACCCTATACACTGTTCCCATCCCACATACATTGCCTGTCCCTGACCCTATACACTGTTCCCATCCCACATACATTCCCTATACATTGTTCCCATCCCACATGCATTGCCTGTCCCCTACCCTATACACAGTTCCAATCCCACATACATTGACATTGCCTGTCCCTGACCCTATACACAGTTCCCATCCCACATACATTGCCTGTCCCTGACCCTATACACAGTTCCAATCCCACATACATTGCCTGTACCCGACCCTATACACAGTTCCCATCCCACATACATTGCCTGTCCCTGACCCTATGCACAGTTCCCATCCCACATACATTGTCTGTCCCTGACCCTATACACAGTTCCCATCCCACATACATTGTTTGTCCCTGACCCTATACACTGTTCTAATCCCACATACATTGCCTGTACCTGACCCTATACACAGTTCCCATCCCACATATTTTGTGTCCCCGATTCCTATACACAGTTCCCATCCCACATACATTGCCTGTCCTAGGACCCTATACATTGTTCCCATCCCACATACATTGTATGTCCCTGACCCTATACACTGTTCCCATCCCACATACATTGCCTATCCCTGACCCTATACACTGTTCCCATCCCACATACATTGTATGTCCCTGACCCTATACATTGTTCCCATCCCACATACTTTGTATGTCCCTGACCCTATACACTGTTCTCATCCCACATACATTGCCTATCCCTGACCCTATACACAGTTCCCATCCAACATACATTGTATGTCCCTGACCCTATACACTGTTCCCATCCAACATACATTGTATGTCCCTGACCCTATACACTGTTCTCATCCCACATACATTGCCTATCCCTGACCCTATACACTGTTCCCATCCCACATACATTGCATGTCCCTGACCCTATACACTGTTCCCATCCCACATACATTACCTATCCCTGACTCTATACACAGTTCCAATCCCACATACATTGTATGTCCCTGACCCTATACACTGCACATACATTGCCTGTCCCTGATCCTATACACAGTTCCAATCCCACATACATTGCCTGTCACTGACCCTATACACTGTTCCCATACCACATACATTGCCTGTCCCTGACCCTATACACTGTTCCCATCCCACATACATTGCCTGTCCACAACCCTATACACTGTTCCCATCCCACATACATTGCCTGTCCACAACCCTATACACTGTTCCCATCCCACATACATTGCCTGTCAGCGACCCTATACACTGTTCCCATGCCACATATGCCTGTCCCTGACCTTATACACTGTTCCCATCCCACAAACATTGCCTGTCATTGACCCTATACACTGTTCCCATCCCACATACATTGCCTGTCATTGACCCTATACACTGTTCCCATGCCACATATGCCTGTCCCTGACCTTATACACTGTTCCCATCCCACAAACATTGCCTGTCATTGACCCTATACACTGTTCCCATCCCACATACATTGCCTGTCATTGACCCTATACACTGTTCCCATCCCACAAACATTGCCTGTCATTGACCCTATACACTGTTCCCATCCCACATACATTGCCTGTCAGCGACCCTATACACTGTTCCCATGCCACATATGCCTGTCCCTGACCTTATACACTGTTCCCATCCCACAAACATTGCCTGTCATTGACCCTATACACTGTTCCCATGCCACATATGCCTGTCCCTGACCTTATACACTGTTCCCATCCCACAAACATTGCCTGTCATTGACCCTATACACTGTTCCCATCCCACATACATTGCCTGTCCCTGACCCTATACACTTTTCCCATCCCACAAACATTGCCTGATATTGACCCCATACACTGTTCCCATCCCACAAATATTGCCTGTCATTGACCCTATACACTGTTCCCTCTACATAAACAGCTCCCTCATCAGGGCAGAGTACATTCATTAAGTTAATCTTTCCTCCGCAGGCTCCTTTCTCTCGTAACGGGCATCTGGTCTTCCTTACCTGACTCAGAAGTTTGCACGACTGTTAGTGCGGTCTTCCTCCATTGGGCTCTCGCCTCCTGCACTCCACACCTCTTTCCCACATAAACTCCCCCATATCCACATACAAACCACTTACAAACCCATCCCTCAGAGCAGAGATAAGAACTTACATTGAGTTCATCCTTCCTCAGAAGCCTACACTCCTGTAAGAGAGAGGTCGGATCTTCCTTGCCTGGGCCGGCTCTGTCCTCCTGGCCATCCTTACTGCTGCTGGGAAACCGAACTGCGGCATATGACCCATCCACCTAGTAAAACAAATATTATCAACAGGTAAATTTGGAAATGTTTTAATTGAGCATTTAAAACAGCATTTTTCCTAGTTTTCCATTTTTTTTTTATTCTGGACAAATATTATGAAACATGTTAGATGCAAACAAATCATGATAAACATACTTACAAAAACATCGCATGAATCTGATAAAAACATACCTACGGAACACATTCCAAGTCAAACCAAGATGTCGGTAGCAACTAAACCACACATGTTTATCTATAATTTCAGTAGCCTGCACAATATTCTCGATGCTGCTCACCTTAAAAAATACTGACTTATTTTAGCTTGATTGTCAAAAATGCTAAAAGCTGTATCCACACCCTGGACACCATGAGGACCTTGCCACTAGACCACTTTCACTTGCTTACCCTGTTCACCTTGCTACTAGACCACTCTTACTTGCCCACTCTGGTCACCTCGAGGACCTTGCCACTAGACCACATTCACTTGCCAACCCTGTTCACCTTGTCACTAGACCACTCTCACCTGCCCACCCTGGTCACCTTGCCACTAGACCACTCTTACTTGCCTGACCTGGTCACCTTGCCACTAGACCACTTTTACTTGGCCGCCACCCCCCCCCACCCCCCCACAGTCACCTCTAGGACCTTGCCACTACACCACTTTCACTTGCCAACCCTGTTCACCTTGCCACTAGACCGCTTTCACTTGCCAACCCTGCTCACCTTGCCACTAGACCACTTTCACTTGCCAACCCTGTTCACCTTGCCACTACACCACTTTCACTTGCCAACCCTGTTCACCTTGCCACTAGACCACTTTCACTTGCCAACCCTGCTCACCTTGCCACTAGACTACTCTTGCCTGCCCCCCTGCTCACCTTGTCACTAAACCACCCTCACATGCCCACTCTGCTCACCTTGAGGACTTTGCCCACAGGGACAGTTTTGATATCTTCCACAAATACCACATCTTTCAAAGGCCAGTTCTCCTCATCACGCTGTTTCTCAATCTCCTTGCTGGGAGTAGCAGCCTTCTTACGCTCTGAAACATAAAAGCTCATGGTAGTATTTTTTATCAAACTTTTACTTCATATTTTTAATTACTTTCTCTTTTTGGTGACTCATTTGGACCTTTTTTCATCAAAAATATTGTTAAAAAAGCTATTAGATTAGACTATCATTAGATTTAAAATTATTATTGACCAAGGAGAAACAGAGATACGCAGGGTGAAAGGATGGATGGGGAAGGGGGCGGGAGTGGTCAAGACTTCACCATTGGTAGTTAAGACATGTCCACTGTTTTACTGCAAGCAGTCAATGCAGGGTCGGAAGGTTGGAGGGGAGTGGGTAGGAGGGCATAAGGTGTGTGGGAGGGATTTCAAGAAACTGGGAGAGGGATAGAGGACTCACTTCCGGACAGCACAGGTCCGCTGTTGTCAGTGCAGGAGTTCATTGCAGGGTTGGAAGGGTTGAGGGGAGTGGGTTGGAGGGAGTTTAGGGTATAAGGTGTGAGGGAGAGATGGGAAGCAGGGATGGGAAGGGATTGGAAGAGGGATAGCGGACTCACTTCTAGACAGCACAGGTCCGCTGTTGTCAGTGCAGGAGTTCATTGCAGGGTTGGAAGGGTGGGGGGGGAGTGGGTTGGAGGGAGTTTTGGGTACAATAAAACTGCAATCGCTCGAGGTCGCCGCGGACCGAGCCTAAACCTTGAGGGAACCGATGTTTCGAACAACCCGATTTTCAATTCTCCCGTCTGTTAAGAAACATATTTCAGTGTATTTTAAGTTTGAAGTAGTCTGTTTACTAAGACACCAATTAAGTGTTGCGTTGTGGAAATCGCTCATATGTTCAAAGGCTGTCGTTTACTATATGTATACTAAATATAAAATGTAAAAGAAATATCAATAAATGAATAAATAGATTTTTTCATTTTAACAAAATTGCCATATTGATGTTGGATCGATATGGTAGTGTTTATTCATATTTTTATTACTCATTTACATTTCTCACAATTAACTTCTTGTCATTAACTTCTCATAATTATCTTCTAAAATGCCCATATCAACTAATATCAGTCATGCGTTAACAGTGTAAAACGGTTTTTCACACCTTATCAAGTTGCCTTTCAACTGTCATTGCAACTTGCGAAAATTTTAATACCTAGCAATTGTTTGTTTATTTTGGAACATGCGTTCGGGAAAAGTGTGAAATTATGACCTCGAGGGAGCCATAAGGTTTGATTTGTGTACTTGGGACCGAGAATATTGCTCGACTACTCGACATAATTAGGTTTTGATGCAGCGTGGGTATATGAAAATAGAAGGAAAAAAGTTCGGGACCAAGCACTGACCTCATGGAACGCCGGTTCTTGAACGACCGCTTGTTCGAACGGCCGCAGTTTTACTGTATAAGGTGTGAGGGAGAGATGGGAAGCAAGGATGGGAATGGATTGGATGAGGGATAGCGGACTCACTTCTAGACAGCATAGGTCAGCTGTTGTCAGTGCATGAGTTCATTGCAGGGATGGAAGGGTGGTGGGGAGTGGAAGGGAAAAATGGCATAAGGTGTGAGGGAGAGATGGGAAGCAAGGATGGTAAGGGATTGGGAGAGGGACAGAGGACTCGCTTCTAGACAGCACAGGTCAGCTGTTGTTAGTGCATGACTTCATTGCAGGGATGGAAGGGTGGTGGGGAGTGGAAGGGATCAAGGGTTTTTTACCTTATATAAAAGGGGCCGTTTAACAGCCCCTTTCCCTCGGAAAATAAGCCTATTTTTATCCCCCGCCTTGAAAAGGCGAGGCGATATAGTAATGGTAGGCGCGATTCCGTGCGTCTGTGCGTGCGTCAGGGTTCGAATTTAACTTTTTTTGATACTCGCAAATTATTGCGAGTGCTTAAATTTCAACTAAAAAAAACAGACACTCACTCGCATTTTTTAAGGCAAACCTTTGTATTTGCTAGGAAAAAGTATATATAGTATGGACACAATGGTTTATGGTATAGTGTAATTGTTTTAATGAATGAAAACGTTTTGAAAACGTTCCTTTCGTCATCTGTGTTAAGAGTCAATTTAATGTTCAACTCCCTCTTCCACATCGAAACAGTTTTAACGGACGGATTATTTCATTTTGGCTTCTTTTTTTGGACCTAATTGATCATTGCCATCAGCCGTCGGCGATTTTAAATCAACACGCGTAAATTTTTTTATCTTTTTGCTTGTCATCATTACACAGACTGTGTCTCGATACGATTATCGCTAAATACCGCCGCCAAAAATGGAAACGAAAGACCAGTCTACAAAAATACATAGTAACGAGTACCTGCCACATAGTAACGCGTACCTGCCTGTGCGCATAACGTTAATCTACGTCATCAGTTTCTGTGATATTATCGGAAAACAAAAGAAGGCATTTCTAAAATTAAATAGTTTTATATCTACTGTGCAGGAATTAATCACCGCTAATGTTCATATCTATTTCGAGGATTGCATATTTTCTGCAAATTTTAAACTCGCAAATTTTGAGAGTGTCTTTAAATTGAACTCATATTTTTCAAGTGTGCGAGTGCTAAATTCGAACACTGGTGCGTGCGTGCATGGATCCGTCCGTCCAACATTCATTTCTTTGCACCTCCTCTTACATTTCTCATGCGATTTCTACCAAACTTTCACAGATTGATGATCATAAAGTGAAGCAGCGCATATTGTCGGGCTTTCCAGATTCGACTTTTTTTGAAAGAGTTATTGCCCTTTGCTTATTTTACATTTAAAATTGGTTTCTTCGCAAATCCTCTTAGGTTTTTCATGCGATTTCTACCAAACTTTCACAGATTGATGAAACGTTCATTTCACTGACACTTGTTCAAAAGTAAAATAACACATATTGATTCAGCATCACTATAATTCCATCTCTTTTTAAACATACTATTTTCAGGTAATCATGTTTGCCCCTTCTGTACTTCTTACCTAGTAAAAAACTTATAGGCGATTTTTTACCAGTGTTTCACAGAGTGATAAGCATCAAATCAGGCTGGGCATGTCTACGGGCTTTCATGAAGGGATTCTTTTAGGAAGAGTTATTGCCCTTTCTTAATTTTACGCATTTCCTATGTTCCTGAGAAACTACCCTTACCATTGATTGGCTTTCGTTACAAAAAATGCCCCCATGAGGCGGGGGATATAGCTGTCTGTGACCGCTCTTGTTTCCCCTAAAAATGAAAATTCCCCTCCGATAAAATTCAATATTTCATTGCCGAATTGCGAAAAATCAGCTGTCGTATTTTCGTCTGCCAGGGGAGGTAAGTCATGCTGAACTTAATCAATTAAATTTATAATTATACACAGTGGTTTCCTTTGATGGTTTACAACATAATGTATTCCGTTCTTTTTCAATTTTGCGTGCTCAAGAACTGTCACATAACTGGAAGTATTTTAACAAAAAAAAAATCACCAAAAAAATACGCAAAAAATATTCGGAAAATTGATTTTTCACTGACTGTAAGTCAGCAGGTACATCTTGTCAATCCACTAGCACACAAAATATGACCGAGTCTGAACTTTCTGAACCAGATCATTCTGTTTCGGATGATGTCAAACCCCAGTCCCAGCAAGAGTCTGAACATTCTGTTTAGCCTAGTGGCCCTGAAATTTCGGAACCATGGAGCAAAAATGTCCAACTGTCTAGAAGTTTTGATTGTGAAAGCGAGTCTGAGGTACATGTAATCTCCCCAACGAATAAAAAAAATAAAAGTAGTGTTGAGGGTAATTAAGTGGAGGAGTTTAAGACTAGGAAAAAAGAGAGAGTGTAATGTAACAATCAAATATAATAAGATTGAGTATGAAAGTAAAATAAAAATAACAAGAGCTGTCACAGTATGTGACGAATGCCCCCGAATGAGACATTGACCTACGAACAAGGTCAGTACATGAAAAGTTAATCTTGCCTTTACGTGTCAAATACATATGGCAAGTTATTTTAAATTGCCTCTGAACATAAAAAAATACCACCCATACTTGACAACCTACACTGTCCTTATATTCAGAATTCCCTTGTGAATAAACACTTAGTGTATCTTTCACCTTAGAGGTAGGGACATGGGTCTTGCACATGACACTTCGTCTTCGTATGTGGAACACATGTAGCAAGTGATTTTAAAATCTATCCATACAAGGGAAAGTAACAGCCCTGACACGACAACCTAAACTCTATGTCCTTATATGCAGCACTCCATTGTGAATAAACACTAAGTGTGACCTTGACCTTTGAGGTAGGGACACGGGTCTTGCACGCAATACTTCGTCTTGGTATGTGGAACACATGTGGCAAGTTATTTTAAAATCTGTCCAAACAAGGGAAAGTTACAGCCCAGACACGACAACCTATACTCTATGTCCTTATATGCAGCACTCCATTGTGAATAAACACTAAGTGTGACCTTGACCTTTGAAGTAGGGATACGGGTCTTGCAGGCGACACGTCGTCTTGGTATGTGGAACACATGTAGCAAGTGATTTTAAAATCCGTCCATACAAGAGAAAGTTACAGCCCGTACACAACAACCTATACTCTATGTCCTTATATGCAGCACTCCATTGTGAATAAACACTTAGTGTGACCTTGACCTTTGAGGTAGGACACGAGTCTTGCACGCCACACGTCGTCTTGGTATGTGGAACACATGTGGCAAGTTATTTTAAAATCTGTCCATACAAGGGAATGTTATAGAGCCGGACGGACGGACGGACGGACAGACGGACGGTGCGATTTTAATATGCCCACCTTCGGGGGCATAAAAAGTTAAACATGCACATTTTCTCCCTTTTTTACTAAAACACCGCAAAATTTTCCACTTTTTCAGAAAAAAACCCTGCGAGATAGAGGGTATAAGGTGTGAGGGAGAGATGGGAAGCAAGGATGTGAAGGGATTGGGAGAGGGACAGAGGACTCACTTCTAGACAGGACAGGTCCACTGTGGTCACTGCATGTGGATGATGCGGGGGATGGTGGTGGAGGCATATCTGGCTTTGAATCACTGGACGAGTCACGCTCGGGCTTGCTCTCAGGGCTGCATTACCAAAGAACATAAGATACATGATTGAAAATGATACCTTTAAATGCTTATGACTTGCACTTATTTATTGCATATCATGTTTATATTGGTTTTAAATTCTTTTATGACAAAAATTTCTTATATTTGTTAAATATTGCTATTTTATCTTCTGTAATCAAATATTAAAACTTACTGATGAAAGACCAACTCTTTAAGGGAAGTTCACACAATCTTATAAATGACTAGAATATTATTTTTCTAATTCTCTTCAGTCATGTGTCTATAAGAGTTATAATTTATACATATATCAACTCCTTCACTAAACAAGGGATGCCTGTTAGCATTCTGAGTGTGAAAATGTGAAACAAAAATGCAAATCTTTATGAAATAATTGAGTTTGAATATAATTACGATGGCAATAAGTGATCCAATTTGTAGACTAGACAAGGTGAGACTCAAGTGTTAGAGCACTTACACATGTGAGGGTTTGATCTTGAAGCGGCATGTGTCGTTAAGAGACCAGGCAGACTCAAGAAGCTGACCCACTTTAGGTGTTCCATCCACGGTTGTGAAGGCAACAGCGCCGGCATAGTACATCGGAGCATTTCGGAGGCATACCTAGGAATTACAAAGTTTGTTGAGCTTATCTCATCAATGAGCAAAGCGAGTTTATCGTGAATATGCAATATTCTTACTGTTACAACAGACTCCTCCTATTATAAAGTTATCATTACCAAAACAGACATTTTACTTCTCTATGCTTTAAACATCTGATAACATTGATTACTTAAACCATTGGTTTATTAGCATGAACAACTTTCAAGTAAAAACCACCTACAATGTAACAGTATTTAGCAAACTTGCACTAGCCTGGAGGTAAAACCCTAGTAAAAGTGGTTTCTGGCTTGTAGAGAGATTTCAAATTTCTATGATTTATAAAGAATCAGATTTTAAAGTGTTTTTACAATATAGCTAGTGCTTTTAACGGTGACATTTTAAAAATCTTTATAAGAGCTAGGACATATTTAACTTCAGTAAGGTTCTCTTAACTCCAAGTTGACCTACCAGTGATCCCGTGGAGATGTCACTCTGAGCTGAAGATGATTTGTTCTTCTTTTTCTTGGATCTGTTTCTCTCTAGCAGTTTCTTCCGCTGTGCAAATGGCATAGCTCCCCTAAAATCAGGTACATACAATATAGTATCAAGCCAAAATGCATTCAATAAATCAAAGTTATCAAAATCAACGCTTACTTTTGGAAGGTTTTTAAACTTGCAGAAAATTTCAGAAAGCTTTGTTTTGAATCAAAAAGGACAGATACCTGTGGAAATAAGTGCTCCACAGTTATAATTTTTGCACTCTGCACAACTTTATATTGCCACCTTTTTCAAAGTCTGAATCAATTCCTACCAGTTATTTCTAAATCAAGGTTCAACAGGAGATAACTTAGCACAGAAGTGCCATTTGAGTTAAAATTCCTGCACAGTGAACAGCTACACAATATATCAATGTTCAGGTTTCATTCAATTCCATAAAGTATTTTTCAAAATATGCTATGAACAAATATTTTCAAGAAAACAAGAAAAATCAAACTGCAAGGGGAGATAACTCTGCAACAATGGCACCAAATGTTATCATTCTTGTGCTATGCATGAACATTGAAAGATTCAATTATTTCCTGTAGATGGTTTTCAAGAAATGGCCTGGACAAAGTTTACACTGTGAAAAATGAATAAAGGGAGATAATTCTGCAACAAAGTGCCCCAGAGTTATACTTCTAACAAGGAACACAATTTCACATTGCCATCTATCTATGTTGCAGGTTTCAATCAATTCCTTACAGTAGTTTCTGAGTTCTACTGCAGACAAAAATTTTTGAAGCTAAAAAAATTTTTTTTGATAGAATACGGACCAAAACACTATGTCTCCATTCGTTGAAGGGAAGAAATAAACAAGAGATGTCATAGAATTGTGACAAATAACCCCAGATGGCCTAGTTAGACAGATAGCCAAAAGTATTTTTACCTGTCTGTACAGACAGCTTTTTCTTCTCCCACTTAGATACAGTTTTTATCGACGGTTTATTTAATTTTGGCTTCCATGTCAGGTAATTTTGATCATCGCCATCAGCCGTCACTGATTTTAAAAATCTGTGCGTAAAAAAACTTTTTTGCTTGTCATGATGATGGACTGTGCCTCAATATTGATACGATTTAAGGCCGATTTAAGACCGCCACCTTAAATCTGAACAAGTAATACCAGTCTACAATGTGCGTGCTAAGCGTAATACGCTGGTGTAAACGTCATAATTTTGTTTGTGTTTACGAGAAAATGAAAGTGGGAAAATTGAAAGTTGCTATTTTTTTATGGCTTGAACATGCAGAATTTGGAAAGAACCTTAAAACTCAACTCGCATTTTACAATTTTCACTCCATTTAAATTGCATTTGTGTTTTTATCAATTATTTAAGTGCCATAATACTGGATGGTGACATAAAGGACACCATTTCTTAGAGAAACATGACACAATTTATGATTGCATTCACCACTGATATATCTGTATATAGTTTAACATAAACCAGATATTCTCTCCTCAAACACTATCAACAGTGGACATGTCAAAACTAAATTATGGGAACAATACAACGCTGTAAACTCTTTAACACATGAGGTTTTTAGCTATCACACTATCATTCAGAGTTGAAAGATGAATGCTCTATAACATGATATTGCAGAAGTCCTTTTTGAAATGTTGAAAATATTGTAAATTACTCAGTACAAGTAACAAACCAATAACAGATCATAAAATAATCTGAAACGGCAGATTTCCAGCTGATGGTCACCATGACCTTGACCTTTGACTCACTGATCTCAAAAACAACAGGGTTGACCTGCTAGTCATAAACAATCTGCCTACCAAGTTTGAGGTCCCTAGGCCTAAGCATTCTTTAGATAATGAGTGGAAACCATGGGGCTGCAGGGTTTGATTACAATATGCCTCCCTTTGGGGGCATAAAAAAATTACTGAGTATTAATTTGCGAAGTAGTAAAATGTTTTTTTCACTTATTAAGTTAGGTTACACACCACCAATAGAGGGCGCCGCTCTCCAGCCTGGCACAGGTATACAGGGAACATGTGTGAAGGCTCGTTATCTTGTCTGTTAGAAACTCCTGAAATATACACATGCATTATATCATTGAGAGTGCACCAAGTTTCAAGTTTTTATCTATAATGGTTGCCAGTAATGATCAAGCTACAAGTGTATGTAAGATTAGGCTGCTTCACTGATAACAGCAAGGCTATGAACACAAATGAAGCTAGAACGTGTCAGAAGTAGATATGTCAAAATCAAAATAAAGGATTTTGACTTAAATTCAGTTCTTCAAACTTTAAGAAGATACTCTTCTATCTTATTTTAAAACATATCAATTAAGATCTCTACCTGAAATGTCTGGGCCCCATGCTCCAGTTTCGAGGCAACGACATTGAGTGTATCGTCCACCCATGTAGCCACCTTGTCTGACTCAGTGAACACAGAGGCACGAACACTGCATGCAGATATCCCAATTATCTTCTCATGCTGTAGGCCCAGGGTGATTGTTTTAGGGTGGTGAATGTTGGGGTTCTGCATATACAAAATATTCATTTTAATACTCAGCTCTGACAGAATTCTGCAGTGCAGAATCATATATTAACAATATTTTTAAAAGAACACAACTATTTGGTTCAATTCATGTCAAACTCAAATTCAAGAATTATGATTTTGTTAACAAACATCCAAAATGAAACCATTTCCAGTGATAAATGCACCAATCAAATCAATACACAGTATCAAATCACTGTTCTTCTTCCCAAAGCCTGAAACCATCCTGGCTACCTCTGGGTGTTTGAATGGTTCCCCGTCCAGCCATCTCCATCCAAACAGCTGCCCATTGGTTCCCACAGCAACCAGTTCTGAGTGCATGGCCGCAATGTGGGAGAACCGAGGACAGTGGCCATCCTGTAAGTAATACGGTAAGAAGCTGAAGTACACAAAATCTAAGATTATTTTTATACAAGATTTACAAGTCTTCAATAGCTATCAATATAAATGTTTTTTTATCATGCATTTAATTGCATATAGTTATAAGTCTAATGTACAACCTATACCTTTTCAACCCAGTACTGTACATCATCCCCCAGGTTGATTGGACTGGCATTGGGGTTGGCGAGTTTCTTTGTAATCTCTGCTGTAAATCCCTCCACCTTGTCACGCTCCAGTGACTTAAGGGCCTCATCTCGTAAGAGGTTTGCGTCTAGACGACGTCTGTCCCGGATACGGAACATTGTCTCACGTTCCCGGTCACGATCACCACCTTCTCTGTCTGTACAACCAGCTGGAAAATAAAAAACACAAAAAGTCCGACAATAATGCAGACAATAAAATATAACATTAACACTATAACTCCCAAATAATTGAATCACTCCGATTCATCTGATGTAAGCCTTAACCCTTAAATCAAGTCAATGTGACAAATTCAATATCATCATCTTTGTTATATTTTTGAAGTAAAATGTAATCCAAATCCACTGCTAAGTGTCTACCCACTACCAGTTATAAATCATAGTTTGTAAATGATTCAAATGGTCAGTACTAGGAGCTCAAATTACTTCAACATTGTGACAAAAGCTAACATATGCCAATGTTTTTCCCAGCCATTCAAAGATCAAATTTTGACAAGAATAATCTATCATCTTCCTTCTAGTATTTGCTAACTAACTTGAAGTAGCTGTGGTCCTGGATGCCCTCTATATTTATTTTCAATGCATTGAAAGCATGTGCCTTTTCTGTCCTTTCCTGGTGTGGATGTGTGTTCAATTGCTGTATCAAACCTTTCTTGGTGTGGATGTGTGTGTAATTGCTGTATCAAACCTTTCTTGGTGTGGATGTGTGTTTAATTGCTGTATCAAACCTTTCTTGGTGTGGATGTGTGTTTAATTGCTGTATCAAACCTTTCTTGGTGTGGATGTGTGTGTAATTGCAGTATCAAACCTTTCTTGGTGTCAATGTGTGTTTAATTGCTGTATCAAACCTTTCTTGGTGTGGATATGTGTTCAATTGCTGTATCATACCTTTCTTGGTGTGGATATGTGTTCAATTGCTGTATCAAACCTTTCTTGGTGTGGATGTGTGTTCAATTGCTGTATCAAACCTTTCTTGGTGTGGATGTGTGTTTAATTGCTGTATCAAACCTTTCTTGGCATGGATGTGTGTGTAATTGCTGTATCAAACCTTTCTTGGTGTGGATGTGTGTTCAATTGCTGTATCAAACCTTTCTTGGTGTGGATGTGTGTTTCATTGCTGCATCAAACCTTTCTTGATGTGGATGTGTGTTTAATTGCTGTATCAAACCTTTCTTGGTGTGGATATGTGTTTAATTGCTGTATCAAACCTTTCTTGGTGACTGGATGTGTGTTTAATTGCTGTATCAAACCTTTCTTGGCATGGATGTATGTTTAATTGCTGTATCAAACCTTTCTTGGTGTGGATGTGTGTTTAATTGCTGTATCAAACCTTTCTTGGTGTGGATGTGTGTTTAATTGCTGTATCAAACCTTTCTTGGTGTGGATGTGTGTGTAATTGCAGTATCAAACCTTTCTTGGTGTGGATGTGTGTTTAATTGCTGTATCAAACCTTTCTTGGTGTGGATGTGTGTTCAATTGCTGTATCAAACCTTTCTTGGCGTGGATGTGTGTGTAATTGCTGTATCAAACCTTTCTTGGTGTGGATGTGTGTTCAATTGCTGTATCAAACCTTTCTTGGTGTGGATGTGTGCTTAATTGCCGTATCAAACCTTTCTTGGTGTGGATGTGTGTTCAATTGCTGTATCAAACCTTTCTTGGTGTGGATGTGTGTTTAATTGCTGTATCAAACCTTTCATGGTGTGGATGTGTGTGTAATTGCTGTATCAAACCTTTCTTGGTGTGGATGTGTGTGTAATTGCTGTATCAAACCTTTCTTGGTATGGATGTGTGTTCAATTGCTGTATCAAACCTTTCTTGGTGTGGATGTGTGTGTAATTGCTGTATCAAACCTTTCTTGGTGTGGATGTGTGTGTAATTGCTGTATCAAACCTTTCCTGGTGACTGTGGATATGTGTTCAATTGCCATATCAAACCTTTCTTGGTGTGGATGTGTGTTCAATTGCATTATCAAACCTTTCTTGGTGTGGATATGTGTTCAACTGCTGTATTGAACCTTTCTTGATGACTGTGGATATGTGTTCAATTGCTGTAACATACCGTTATTAATGTGGATATGTGTTTAATTTCTGTATTAAACCTTTCTTGGCATGGATGTGTGTTTCATTGCTGTATCAAACCTTTCTTGGTCTGGATGTGTGTTTAATTGCTGTATCAAACCTTTCTTGGCATGGATGTGTGTTTAATTGCTGTATCAAACCTTTCTTGGTGTGGATGTGTGTTTCATTGCTGCATCAAACCTTTCTTGGTGTGGATGTGTGTTTAATTGCTGTATCAAACGTTTCTTGGTGTGGATGTGTGTTTAATTGCTGTATCAAACGTTTCCTGGTGACTGTGGATATGTGTTCAATTGCCATATCAAACCTTTCTTGGTGTGGACGTGTGTTCAATTGCTGTATCAAACCTTTCTTGGTGTGGATATGTGTTCAACTGCTGTATTGAACCTTTCTTGATGACTATGGATATGTGTTCAATTGCTGTAACAAACCTTTGTTGGTGTGGATATGTGTTTAATTTCTGTATTAAACCTTTCTTGGCATGGATGTGTGTTTCATTGCTGTATCAAACCTTTCTTGGTGTGGATGTGTGTTTAATTGCTGTATCAAACCTTTATTGGCATGGATGTGTGTTTAATTGCTGTATCAAACCTTTCTTGGTGTGGATGTGTGTTTCATTGCTGCATCAAACCTTTCTTGGTGTGGATGTGTGTTTAATTGCTGTATCAAACCTTTCTTGGTGTGGATGTGTGTTTAATTGCTGTATCAAACCTTTCTTGGTGACTGTGGATGTGTGTTTAATTGCTGTATCAAACCTTTCTTGGTGACTGTGGATGTGTGTTTAATTGCTGTATCAATCCTTTCTTGGCATGGATGTGTGTTTAATTGCTGCATCAAACCTTTCTTGGTGTGGATGTGTGTTTAATTGCTGTATCAAACCTTTCTTGGTGTGGATGTGTGTTCAATTGCTGTATCAAACCTTTCTTGGTGTGGATGTATGTGTGTAATTGCTGCATCAAACCTTTCTTGGTGTGGATGTGTGTGTAATTGCTGCATCAAACCTTTCTTGGTGTGGATGTGTGTGTAATTGCTGTATCAAACCTTTCTTGGTGTGGATGTGTGTTTAATTTCTGTATCAAACCTTTCTTGGTGTGGATGTGTGTGTAATTGCAGTATCAAACCTTTCTTGGTGTGGATGTGTGTGTAATTGCTGTATCAAACCTTTCTTGGTGTGGATGTGTGTTTAATTGCTGTATCAAACCTTTCTTGGTGTGGATATGTGTTCAATTGCTGTATCAAACCTTTCTTGGTGTGGATGTGTGTTCAATTGCTGTATCAAACCTTTCTTGGTGTGGATGTGTGTGTAATTGCTGTATCAAACCTTTCTTGGTGTGGATGTGTGTGTAATTGCTGTATCAAACCTTTCTTGGTGTGGATGTGTGTGTAATTGGTGTATCAAACCTTTCTTGGTGTGGATGTGTGCTTAATTGCTGTATCAAACCTTTCATAGTGTGGATGTGGTTGTAATTGCTGTATCAAACCTTTCTTGGTGTGGATGTGTGTTCAATTGCTGTATCAAACCTTTCTTGGTGTGGATGTGTGTGTAATTGCTGTATCAAAGTTTCTTGGTGTGGATGTGTGTTTAATTGCTGTATCAAACGTTTCCTGGTGACTGTGGATATGTGTTCAATTGCCATATCAAACCTTTCTTGGTGTGGATGTGTGTTCAATTGCAGTATCAAACCTTTCTTGGTGTGGATATGTGTTCAACTGCTGTATTGAACCTTTCTTGATGACTGTGGATATGTGTTCAATTGCTGTAACAAACCTTTCTTGGCATGGATGTGTGTTTCATTGCTGTATCAAACCTTTCTTGGTGTGGATGTGTGTGTAATTGCTGTATCAAACCTTTCTTGGTGTGGATGTGTGTTCAATTGCTGTATCAAACCTTTATTGGTGTGGATGTGTGCTTAATTGCTGTATCAAACCTTTCTTGGTGTGGATGTGTGTTCAATTGCTGTATCAAACCTTTCTTGGTGTGGATGTGTGTGTAATTGCTGTATCAAACCTTTCATGGTGTGGATGTGTGCTTAATTGCTGTATCAAACCTTTCTTGGTGTGGATGTGTGTTTCATTGCTGCATCAAACCTTTCTTGGTGTGGATGTGTGTTTAATTGCTGTATCAAACCTTTCTTGGTGTGGATGTGTGTTTAATTGCTGTATCAAACCTTTCTTGGTGACTGTGGATGTGTGTTTAATTGCTATATCAAACCTTTCTTGGTGACTGTGGATGTGTGTTTAATTGCTGTATCAAACCTTTCTTGGCATGGATGTGTGTTTAATTGCTGTATCAAACCTTTCTTGGTGTGGATGTGTGTTTAATTGCTGTATCAAACCTTTCTTGGTGTGGATGTGTGTTCAATTGCTGTATCAAACCTTTCTTGGTGTGGATGTATGTGTGTAATTGCTGTATCAAACCTTTCTTGGTGTGGATGTGTGTGTAATTGCTGTATCAAACCTTTCTTGGTGTGGATGTGTGTGGAATTGCAGTATCAAACCTTTCTTGGTGTGGATGTGTGTGTAATTGCAGTATCAAACCTTTCTTGGTGTGGATGTGTGTGTAATTGCTGTATCAAACCTTTCTTGGTGTGGATGTGTGTTTAATTGCTGTATCAAACCTTTCTTGGTGTGGATATGTGTTCAATTGCTGTATCAAACCTTTCTTGGTGTGGATGTGTGTTCAATTGCTGTATCAAACCTTTCTTGGTGTGGATGTGTGTGTAATTGCTGTATCAAACCTTTCTTGGTGTGGATGTGTGTGTAATTGCTGTATCAAACCTTTCTTGGTGACTGTGGATGTGTGTTTAATTGCTGTATCAAACCTTTCTTGGCATGGATGTGTGTTTAATTGCTG
Organism: Mya arenaria; assembly: GCF_026914265.1. Lineage (NCBI taxonomy): Eukaryota > Metazoa > Mollusca > Bivalvia > Myida > Myidae > Mya > Mya arenaria. The sequence continues at coordinate 46,495,452 of NC_069131.1, read as the reverse complement.
TATCAAACCTTTCTTGGTGTGGATGTGTGTTTAATTGCTGTATCAAACCTTTCTTGGTGTGGATGTGTGTTTAATTGCTGTATCAAACCTTTCTTGGTGTGGATGTGTGTTCAATTGCTGTATCAAACCTTTCTTGGAGTGGATGTATGTGTGTAATTGCTGTATCAAACCTTTCTTGGTGTGGATGTGTGTGTAATTGCTGTATCAAACCTTTCTTGGTGTGGATGTGTGTGTAATTGCTGTATCAAACCTTTCTTGGTGTGGATGTGTGTTTAATTGCTGTATCAAACCTTTCTTGGTGTGGATGTGTGTGTAATTGCAGTATCAAACCTTTCTTGGTGTGGATGTGTGTGTAATTGCTGTATCAAACCTTTCTTGGTGTGGATGTGTGTTTAATTGCTGTATCAAACCTTTCTTGGTGTGGATATGTGTTCAATTGCTGTATCAAACCTTTCTTGGTGTGGATGTGTGTTCAATTGCTGTATCAAACCTTTCTTGGTGTGGATGTGTGTTTAATTGCTGTATCAAACCTTTCATGGTGTGGATGTGTGTGTAATTGCTGTATCAAACCTTTCTTGGTGTGGATGTGTGTGTAATTGGTGTATCAAACCTTTCTTGTTGTGGATGTGTGCTTAATTGCTGTATCAAACCTTTCTTGGTGTGGATGTGTGTTCAATTGCTGTATCAAACCTTTCTTGGTGTGGATGTGTGTTCAATTGCTGTATCAAACCTTTCATGGTGTGGATGTGTGTTTAATTGGTGTATCAAACCTTTCATGGTGTGGATGTGTGTGTAATTGCTGTATCAAACCTTTCATGGTGTGGATGTGTGTTCAATTGCTGTATCAAACCTTTCTTGGTGTGGATGTGTGTGTAATTGCTGTATCAAACGTTTCTTGGTGTGGATGTGTGTTTAATTGCTGTATCAAACGTTTCTTGGTGATTGTGGATATGTGTTCAATTGCCGTATCAAACCTTTCTTGGTGTGGATGTGTGTTCAATTGCTGTATCAAACCTTTCTTGGTGTGGATGTGTGTGTAATTGCTGTATCAAAGTTTCTTGGTGTGGATGTGTGTTTAATTGCTGTATCAAACGTTTCCTGGTGACTGTGGATATGTGTTCAATTGCCATATCAAACCTTTCTTGGTGTGGATGTGTGTTCAATTGCAGTATCAAACCTTTCTTGGTGTGGATATGTGTTCAACTGCTGTATTGAACCTTTCTTGATGACTGTGGATATGTGTTCAATTGCTGTAACAAACCTTTCTTGGCATGGATGTGTGTTTCATTGCTGTATCAAACCTTTCTTGGTGTGGATGTGTGTGTAATTGCTGTATCAAACCTTTCTTGGTGTGGATGTGTGTTCAATTGCTGTATCAAACCTTTATTGGTGTGGATGTGTGCTTAATTGCTGTATCAAACCTTTCTTGGTGTGGATGTGTGTTCAATTGCTGTATCAAACCTTTCTTGGTGTGGATGTGTGTGTAATTGCTGTATCAAACCTTTCATGGTGTGGATGTGTGCTTAATTGCTGTATCAAACCTTTCTTGGTGTGGATGTGTGTTTCATTGCTGCATCAAACCTTTCTTGGTGTGGATGTGTGTTTAATTGCTGTATCAAACCTTTCTTGGTGTGGATGTGTGTTTAATTGCTGTATCAAACCTTTCTTGGTGACTGTGGATGTGTGTTTAATTGCAGTATCAAACCTTTCTTGGTGACTGTGGATGTGTGTTTAATTGCTGTATCAAACCTTTCTTGGCATGGATGTGTGTTTAATTGCTGTATCAAACCTTTCTTGGTGTGGATGTGTGTTTAATTGCTGTATCAAACCTTTCTTGGTGTGGATGTGTGTTCAATTGCTGTATCAAACCTTTCTTGGTGTGGATGTATGTGTGTAATTGCTGTATCAAACCTTTCTTGGTGTGGATGTGTGTGTAATTGCTGTATCAAACCTTTCTTGGTGTGGATGTGTGTGAAATTGCAGTATCAAACCTTTCTTGGTGTGGATGTGTGTGTAATTGCAGTATCAAACCTTTCTTGGTGTGGATGTGTGTGTAATTGCTGTATCAAACCTTTCTTGGTGTGGATGTGTGTTTAATTGCTGTATCAAACCTTTCTTGGTGTGGATGTGTGTTCAATTGCTGTATCAAACCTTTCTTGGTGTGGATGTGTGTTCAATTGCTGTATCAAACCTTTCTTGGCGTGGATGTGTGTGTAATTGCTGTATCAAACCTTTCTTGGTGTGGATGTGTGTGTAATTGCTGTATCAAACCTTTCTTGGTGACTGTGGATGTGTGTTTAATTGCTGTATCAAACCTTTCTTGGCATGGATGTGTGTTTAATTGCTGTATCAAACCTTTCTTGGTGTGGATGTGTGTTTAATTGCTGTATCAAACCTTTCTTGGTGTGGATGTGTGTTTAATTGCTGTATCAAACCTTTCTTGGTGTGGATGTGTGTTCAATTGCTGTATCAAACCTTTCTTGGTGTGGATGTATGTGTGTAATTGCTGTATCAAACCTTTCTTGGTGTGGATGTGTGTGTAATTGCTGTATCAAACCTTTCTTGGTGTGGATGTGTGTGTAATTGCTGTATCAAACCTTTCTTGGTGTGGATGTGTGTTTAATTGCTGTATCAAACCTTTCTTGGTGTGGATGTGTGTGTAATTGCAGTATCAAACCTTTCTTGGTGTGGATGTGTGTGTAATTGCTGTATCAAACCTTTCTTGGTGTGGATGTGTGTTTAATTGCTGTATCAAACCTTTCTTGGTGTGGATGTGTGTTCAATTGCTGTATCAAACCTTTCTTGGTGTGGATGTGTGTTCAATTGCTGTATCAAACCTTTCTTGGTGTGGATGTGTGTTTAATTGCTGTATCAAACCTTTCTTGGTGTGGATGTGTGTGTAATTGCTGTATCAAACCTTTCTTGGTGTGGATGTGTGTGTAATTGGTGTATCAAACCTTTCTTGGTGTGGATGTGTGCTTAATTGCTGTATCAAACCTTTCTTGGTGTGGATGTGTGTTCAATTGCTGTATCAAACCTTTCTTGGTGTGGATGTGTGTTCAATTGCTGTATCAAACCTTTCATGGTGTGGATGTGTGTTTAATTGGTGTATCAAACCTTTCATGGTGTGGATGTGTGTGTAATTGCTGTATCAAACCTTTCATGGTGTGGATGTGTGTTCAATTGCTGTATCAAACCTTTCTTGGTGTGGATGTGTGTGTAATTGCTGTATCAAACGTTTCTTGGTGTGGATGTGTGTTTAATTGCTGTATCAAACGTTTCTTGGTGATTGTGGATATGTGTTCAATTGCCGTATCAAACCTTTCTTGGTGTGGATGTGTGTTCAATTGCTGTATCAAACCTTTCTTGGTGTGGATGTGTGTGTAATTGCTGTATCAAACGTTTCTTGGTGTGGATATGTGTTCAATTGCCATATCAAACCTTTCTTGGTGTGGATGTGTGTTCAATTGCAGTATCAAACCTTTCTTGGTGTGGATATGTGTTCAACTGCTGTATTGAACCTTTCTTGATGACTGTGAATATGTGTTCAATTGCTGTATTAAACCTTTCTTGGCATGGATGTGTGTTTAATTGCTGTATCAAACCTTTCTTGGTGTGGATGTGTGTTTTATTGCTGTATCAAACCTTTCTTGGTGTGGATGTGTGTTCAATTGCTGTATCAAACCTTTCTTGGTGTGGATGTGTTATAATTGCTATATCAAACCTTTCTTGGTGTGGATGTGTGTTTAATTGCTGTATCGAACCTTTCTTGGTGTGGATGTGTGTTTAATTGCTCTATTGAACCTTTCTTGGTGTGGATGTGTGTTTAATTGCTGTTAGAACATAAAAATGTCACAAAACTCCAAAATGATTTAATTTTTTATCAACATACCCCCAATCCTAGACCGTGTGCCAGATCCCCGACTTCTGATGGATGAGTACCCAAACATATCCTCACTGAACATGGTATCACCGTCTATAATCACACTTGGGTGATCTGGATGCATGCCGCTGTCAAGGAGGGAGATGAGGTCGTCCGGCACGTAGGAGTCCTGACTGTCATCATCGTCACCCTCACCCTCATCATCACGACTTAGTAGGTTGTTCACAGCCAGATTCACATCCAAGTTCTTGAAGCATTCAGCATACATTGTATCCAGGTTCATATATATTTTATCCCACATTGTATACATTATTTTTTATATAAACAATAACAATAACAATGCTGCTATTCAGTTTTATCACTCTGCAATTTAAAAATCTCCAATGAAAGCATCGGACAGTTTATGAATCAAAATTCTTGAAAAAATCTCTGATAATCCATTGTTTTCAGCTCCAAAAATGTGTAATTAAAATGATAGCAATGGCAAGTTTTTCAAGAATCTAACCAATAAAAGAAGTAGTTGTATAAATTTTCTATTTTCATTGGCTACAACGTCAAATAATATCCATTTGGAAGTTGAATAAATAGAGGATTTTTGTTAATTCCAGTGAAGGATCGTATTTTATTCATGAGTGTCAAAGAAAAACATATTTTCAAGAGCGGCAAGGCCAAAAAGTAAAAATATAGCTTTCCTATGATCACAAGTGAAATTAAATACAATCTTACACTGAAATCAACAATTTTTCTGTCTTATTGAGTTTTATCAGTATTTTTTTTTATTTTTCTAAATAGCCCCTTTTTTGAAGAGTGTCTGCTACGCCCCTACCTGTGGGACACCTCCACAAAGTTTTGATCGCTGATGACGTATCTGTCATTTCTATTACCAGCTCATGGAGAAATAGTTCTTAAAGAGTGTTTTATGGGAGATTATTTACCCCTATTTTAGAGCAAACATTTAATGAACATTAATCAATGAACATTTTATTAACACATCTATGTTCCAAATGAGAAAAGTTAAAGCAAGATAGTACTTTAAATTGAACAGGACACTAATACATGACCAAATTACACTTTTCGCCATTTAGTAAATGAAAATTGGAAAGGTCCAATGTGTAAGGAAAACAATTGTAAATTAACTTGAATCTAAACCAGTTTTCCAAATTATTGAGTTTGTTTCACGACACATTGGTATTCTATCACCCTCACTGTCAGAGATCAGTCTGATTCAATTGAAGACGTGTCATTTTCCAGACAAAGAGTGAAGCCCACGCTTGGTTGTTTACAAATTCTTAGGCGTTGGTGGGGTAAATAAAAATCAGTTAATTGTTGTACAGTACACTCCACGCGGAACTACCAATTTCCTCGGTGACTCGGAGGCGTTTTTAATTTATCGCGGATTTCCGCCGAGTACGCAACCTTTTTCCTCGCTAATTTTCGCCGAGTTGCACCGAGTTAATCGTTTTCTATGGAGGGTTTTATTGCCGGTAGCGCCGGTGATCGAATCGATTTATTGACCTAATCGCGGAACTCCGCGTGTTGTGCATAGCTACTACAGAACATTGCTTCTGTTAAAACAGTATTGAATAATTAGATAATTAATTTTTCAAAGTACAGTAAGTTTCTTTTTAAAAACAATTATCGAAAATTTCCATATCAATTTTCATCAGCATCGTCTAACAACTGTTGTTTTTCACATTATGTAATTGAAAGATATACCATAGCGTGCGTTTGTGTTTGTTATTGTCATCTTTCTCTTACTATATTAAGGTGTTGAGAACTTAAATTAGATTGGAGTAATGAAGGTGTTGAGAACTTTGTAAGTGTGAATATTTTTCGGTCTTTTTTTCCTAATTTGCATTTTACCTGACTTATTAATTTATCCGTACTTATCAATGGTTCTAAACTTATTTATAACGCATATTAGTGTAAATCCTTCATCAAGTTAATTAAAATCCCATTAAACACGAAATAACATGAATAACACATTCTTTAGATCAAACAGTCACTCTGTGTGACGTCACATAACTCACAGTTTTACCCACGAGGATCTCATGGAGAGCATGTATATTGTTATGCAGGATTAATGTGTCTGAGTGGTGTTTTCGAATGTAACTGGAGTATTGCATTTCCAACTTTAATTCATCACATTAATTAGTTACCTATATCATTGAATGTGTTGACTTTTATTGATGATTCAATAAGTATAACTGTACATAATTGCTTCATACAGTCTATAAGTGTGGTATAAGTTTTAAAGTTTATTGGCAGATTGTTTTACAAAAATGTCATGTCTTTGTTTTCTTAATCCCTAGATTGCCCTTGTTGTTTATTTAATCCTCCAATAAATATTTCACACTTTCTCTTTCTACATGCAATACATCGTTTAAGATGGGTATTTACTAATTAACTTGTCACAGTGGTGTACTATACGGTTAGGTAATCTAGCTAGGATAAAAGATGAAAATCAATAATCTTCGTCTGTGAAACTTGGTAAGTGTGAAAGTTACGATTGATGTCCTTTGGGTGTCCGAAAATTAGGTACGCGAAATAAATTATTTTTATAAACAATTACGGGTGTAGCAAAAATTATCAAATAAATTAAACAAAATTAGATACAGTGGGAGATTCTTATCGGTTTTCGTTCGAGTTTCGCGGTGTTTTTACCTCCGAGTAACGCGGCGATTGTAATTATACGGTCCACTGATCAGCCTCGGTGGGTGAACGAGTAAAAACGCCGAGGAAAGAGGATTATGATCAATTGGATGTCGTGTCCGCGATGACCAAAATCCGCCGAGGAAAACGGAAAGTGGTAGTTCCGCGTGGAGTGTACTGTATAAATATTCCAGGAAGTTTGTACTACAAAGTCATACAGTTTAAAAAGATATTTGATAGATGATATATCATTGAGTTTATGTTTGAGCAGTTGTTTCTCTCTGTAATTTGTTTAGTATAAAAGCAAACATTCAGCTTCAATTTTAAGAAAATGGTTAAAAAAAAAGAATTACCATTGTTCTAATACACAGTTAGCTATGTTCATTTCCAAAAATATCTTTATTTAAATAGGCAACCTTTGTTTAAATATCAAAATATTATTTTCGGCATCATTTACTGGTTCAAAAGTGATGTGTTTGGTTTTATTCAAGGGGAAGTAAAAACATTTGATTTTAAAAGTAGTTCTTAAAGTTGATATTTAGCTCCTGTTGTTATTTCACTGATAAAACTCCATATTTCATTGAAAAGCATGAAAGACAGCTGTAGATCTGATCTTCCAACTTACAGTTCGCTGTAACTCTCGGATGATCAGGTTTCTTGACTTCCCCTGTAAAACCACTTGACACTGAAACAAGATAGCAATTTTGTTGTTATGAATTGACAAAAAATGTTAACATGAAAACATTGCAGTACATTTTTTTATCAAAGATTTATTATGAATGTTTAAGACCTAGATCGGTAGCTCTGGACTATTGGTCTGTGATTGACAGGAGGCATTAAACTAGTCTAAAGCTATAAAATTATGCTGATCAGGGCAACTAAGGTCACACATGTATGGCCAGATTGTGCTCACCAGTTATCCACGATTAACATGATGTATGTAATAATGCCAAAGCTACTCTCTTCATTTCACATTTGTGATTATCAATTTCATTATTTTCATTTGAATTAACTGAACACAACAAAACACAATATGTTCGTCATTGTCTGGGTCACTGGTCAAGTTAAGTTGTCACTTATGTTCAATAATATTGAAGTAATCAAGTAATAATGATCATGGTATGACCATCACGCTGCTGCTCAATGACCCTCCCTCTGCGGGTCTAAATATCTCCTGTCAACCAGTTTTAAAGACAAAGGGACTTAAGTGAAAAGCAGACCCTGATTACTGCTATTTTTAGCAAAAGCGCTGCAAAGTAGATTCCAAATGCATGTCTGTTTTATTCTTATCGTGGAAGGGGCATGACTGGACATTTTAAAGGCAGAGTTTGGCATCTTGCTATATATGTGCATATTCTCTCTGGTAAACATGTGAACATTCGAGTACCCAATGTTTTATGAGTTATGCTAAAGATTAAGTCTTTGCATTTTTTCGTTGAAATTGAATTTTAAAATTTGTCAACAATTATTAAAGTCAGATCTATGAGCCTTGTATTGCTAAAAATGCGAATACTGTCTTGGACAACATGTGTACCAAGTTTCATTTCAATATCTTCAATGGTTTATGGCAAAATTCACATTTTGCTCTTTTGGTTGGTTGAATATTAAAGTCAGAGTAATATTGTCACTGAAAAAAATGTCTACCAAGTTTTATTTCAATATCTTGAAGGGACTTTGAGATATCGGCCACACTTAAGGTATTGCATGACACCGACAGTAACGCCACCATGACTAACGGTATTCCTCAAAAACCAGACAAGCTAAAAATGCCACAGCATTCTATTCATGTAAGATTATTTCCAAATCGTGATCCTTTAGATAGGCTAAAACAGCTAAATGGAACCATTCAGGCAGCCAGTTTTTCTTGATGACAAACCTGATTGATCAGTTCCTCAGGCACAACAGATGCAGGTACAAGGGGACGTGTCCCGACAATGACACCTGACCTGCGCCCCCTACTGTTCACATGAACTGTTCTCTGCATCGTGCGGTAACCCTGGGCAGTTGTGCTGTTACGTGCAGTTGTCACCGCTGATGATCCTGACACAACTGTGCTCCAGCGACTAGAAACATCATGCAAGAGTTAAATACCAAATTGCGTTATCATTCAATGAATATGTTAAGCCAGTTATCTTAATTTTCACAAGCCCTAGGCCAAAACTGGACCAAGTTAACCTGGCATGTTCAAAATTTGAATTTAACATGGCATGACTCATAAATATTTCTAAAGCAAAGTTGACTTGTTTAAGAATTTACACTTGTTAAAAATGTTGAACCAAAGTTCTAAATTTGATGACTTATGAATTGATTGAAAGTTGCAAAAAATATTGCTTCTTTATCTATAAGAAAATACTGTTGTTTTGTGAATGTGACAAGTTTTTTTTTCCTTTGTATACGTTAATAGAATAGTGATATTATAAAGTTCAAAACATGTACGCAGGTGGTTGGTCCGAGGCAGCCCCCATGACGTCTTGTACAAGCACCAGAGGACTGTCTACAATGTGACTTGAACTGCGGATACTGCTGGTCCTCTCCATCTTAACTGCTTTTGTGGGCCTATCATTTTTCATAAAGGATTATTAATTAGGATAGTATCAAAACTACACTACAAAGTATGCCCAATGGAAACGCACATCTGTTAATAAGCTCTGAAAAGTGTAGGACCCAAATGCAAATGATAGAATATATTATATGTATAAGAGTCCATCCTTGTTTAAGTGAAATATTCACGAAAAAATGAGTCACAAGAATGTGAGTAAGTGAGAAAATTGTGTTAAATTTGGAACACTAAACCCTATCAACATGTAACATGTCAGACAATCAAACAGGGGTGGTGGTTTTCATTTTGTTTTCCATAACCAACAAGACAAAAAAATCAAACAAGAGCTGTCACAGAGACAGCGCGCTCGACTGTTCCACCGCTTTTCAGTGTAAGGATTGAAAAGTTTTGGCAAAACATGCATGGATCAGTGTTAGATTAGATTTCAATGCAATACATGATGTGCTGAGATGTTAACATAAATGTGGTAACATGCAAAATTTTAACCAGAATTTTTACGTGTAATAATAAAGGGCCATTATTTGCAAAATATAGTTATCTTAACTTGGTTATTCAATTAGGATGGGTGGTTGAATACCATTGTATAAAGTCTCAATGCAATACAACAAGTAGTTGCTGAGATATTATCCTATGTGTGCTAACATGCAAGACCTTAACCAGAATTTCTAAGTCGCATAATAAAGGGGCAAAAATTATATAATATGAAAGATTTATATAAGAGTTATCTTACTTGATTAAATAAAAAGGTTAAATGGTTGGGAGCCTGTGTGTAAAGTTTCAATGCAATACATGATGTATTCGCTGAGGTATTGACTTAAAAAGTGGTTACATGCAAAATCTTAACCAGAATTTCTAATTCTAATAATAAAGGGATAATTATTTTGTATTAAATGCAAACTAGAGTTATCTTACTTGATTAATTTAGTAGGTTGGATGGTTGAGTACCATTGTATAAAGTCTCAATGCAATACCTCAAGTACTTGCTGAGATATTAACCTATGTGTGCTTACACGCAAAACCTTAACCAGAACTTCTAAGTCGAATAATAAAGGGCAATTATTTGCATTAAATGCAAACTAGAGTTATCTAACTTGGTTAATTAAGTAGGTTGGATGGTTGAGTACCATTGTATCGAGACTCAAAGCAATACCTCAAGTAGTTGCTGAGATATTAACCAGCTGAGATAATAACCAATGTGCTTGCACCCAAAACCTTAACCAAAATTTCTAAGTCGAATAAAAAGGGCAATTATTTGCATTAAATGCAAACTATAGTTATCTAACTTGGTTAATTAAGTAGGTTGGATGGTTGAGTACCACTGTATCAAGTCTCAATGCAATACCTCAAGCAGTTGCTGAAATATTAACCTATGTGTGCTTACACGCAAAATCTTAACCAGAGTTGCAAACTTGAGTTATCTAACTTGGTAAATTAAGTAGGTTGGATGGTTGAGTACCGTTGTATAAAGTCTCAATGCAATACCTCAAGTAGTTGCTGAGATATTTACTTATGTGTGATTGCACGCAAAACCTTAACCAGAATTTCTAAGTCAAATAATAAAGGTCTATTATTTGCATTTAATGCAAGACGCCGACGCTTGGGTGAGTAGTATAGCTCTCCTTATCCTTCGAATAGCCGAGCTAAAAAGAATGATGAACACAATGAATAGTCAGTGTGACATGCAACAAATCATATTATTTGCAAATGCATTAAAAATTGTAAGTTTATACAGTGTGTTATAATTAAAGCCTAAAATATGAAATTGTCCTGTTGTACATAAAAATGCCCTGTTAAAAATAAAAAATGTTTTGTTGAACGTAAAAAATGTCCTTCATAAAGCAGACCAAATGTACGGAAGGTTCAATATTTGTTTGTATTCACTGAAAACCATATCTTTACAACCACTTACGGTTTAGAAGTTTCTTGCTTATTTAGGTCAAGCCTCTCATTGAGGATTGCAAATGGCACCCGGCAGACCCTTCCATCCTGAAAATACATGTATGGAATAAAATTTCGGAATTACCCTAAAAACTTGTTCTTGTGTCGTCATTTAATTTTAAACAGTATTTGCCTTTCCAATGTTCTTTTCACCTTTTTGTAACAAGTGAAATATAATGTTATTTATTATATTATATAACAAACAAGGAAACATAACACCTTTTAAACTGCTGGGTTTCAAGAATTTACAAGAATAAAACGTTTAATGGTTTCATCCTCTATCATAATTTAACAGGCGGATTTTCCCGATTCTTGGTGAGTGCGCAATTAGTATTATCGGTTTTTTTTTTATTCTGAGCAGTTTAATGATATCAGCCTAAACTAATCATTAACTAATGAAGTTGATAATTTATTCTTAATTAATATTAAGAACCCGAGTCACTATTTATATGACTCTGCATATTTTTAAGTGCATTATGACATTGTTTAGGCTTGAATATTTTAAAATTTACATAATTTACCATCTATTATAAATAAGTGCATTTCTAGTACAGTCAAACCTGTATTAAGTGGCCACCCTTGGGAAATGATCAAAGTGGCTGCTTAAGACAGGTGGCCACTTAATCCAGGTTTGACATTTCCGCCACATTAACTTTATTCAGAGATATCTTAACCATCACCTCACACCACAATTAATATTATCTGTATCAATACGATTGAAGAAGGTTGAATACAAATACATTTGTATTTGTATAGATAAAATAACTTTATTTCAAATTTATAACTAAAATACATTAGATAAATGTTGATACAATGCATAAACAAAACATACCACATATCAGTCTACACATTTACACAACTACATGTACATACACATTTTTCAGTTCACTTTTTAAAGTAGTCTGTACATTAAATAAATGTTGATGCATGGCATAAATAAAACACACCACAGATCAGTTTACACATTTACACAACTACATGTGCATACACATTTCCTGTAATTTCCTCTGTTTTTGTTTTTTTTTGCGTCTGGATATCCATTGCTTTCATATTCTTCCACAGTTTCACGCTTACACTTAAGTAAGAAATTGATTTGAGTCCGTCCACAGTTAAATTTCTTGGTAAAACTTCTTGCACTACGGCCGTTTTTTAATAACTTTATACACTCGACACGTTCTTTTAGAGTCAAACACTTTCGATTAGTCTTTTTTATCAGCCATAATCAAAGTTAAAAAAAGTATCAAGAATAATGCATTTTAAATAATAATATTGAAGTGAATAAAAATCGTAATTCGTTTCACGCCGTCGAATGACAATGCAAACTGTGAATTTATAATAACCGGTGTTTTTGTCGGTATTTAATAATTAACTTCTAATTATTTAATTATCGTATTAATTGTGTCATTAATTGTGTCAATTCTGATCAAAACATTCGCCGACATGTAATAAACATGATTTCTCAATGAGAACACACGCATGACAATCGTGTGATGCAATATTCATTTTCACTGGATGACGGAGATACCCGAGGCCGTCGTTCTTTACCGTAAACTTCTATACGCAATTGAACCTGTGTATTGAAAAAATTTATAAGCGGAAGTGTCAGTGACAAGGGATTAGTGGCCGCTAATTAGTGATTATATGGCTTCATGGGGACAAAAATTAGTGGCCGTGGCCGCGTTATACAGTTGGCCGCTTAATGCACATACATTATATAGTAAAAACATACAGGGGAAATTTGGAGTGGCCTGTTAAGGCAGGTGGCCATTTAAAGCAGGTGACCGTTCAACCAGGTTTGACTGTATAAGTATTCTTGCCATTCAATAACAACCTGTTGTCATTTAATAACAACCTTATTTTTTTACCCATATTGCATGCTTCTTGAAATGTATTTTTTTTTTAAAGGAAATAGCCTAATAATGATTTATTAAACTTTTCTTAGCCAATCTTAAGTCTATGAAATAAACAAGATCTTCAGCCTGTGTAGTAAGGATTATATGTAAGCTAATAAGTTGCCTGTCCTGTGTTTGTTAACCCAATCCCATGAAAGGTCTCCACAAACTATTCCTACATACCAAGTTTAGTACCAATAAGTCAATCCTAACTAAGGTTATTCAGTACCGACTGCATTTCTATATTTAGCAACAGTGACCTTGACTTTGACCCCAAACACAATCCAATGAAAGGTCTCCATAACCCTTCCTACATACCAAGCTTGGTCACAATATGTCAACCCTAGTTAAAGTCCTTCAGTACCAACCGTTTTCTATTTTTAGTAACAGTGACCTAGGGACCCCAAACAAGATCCCATTAAAAGATTCCCATTTTCTCTTCCTATGTACAAAGTTTGGTCATAATATGTCAACTCTATCTAAAGTTATTCAGTACCTACTGTTTTTTTATCTTTAGTGACAGTAACAGTGACCTTGACCAAAGGCGCCTCAGATGCAATCCAAGAAAGGTCTCTTTAAACTCTTCCTATAAACTAAATTTGGTCACAATATGTCAACCCTAACTTAAGTTGTTTAATACCAAAGGTGAGTTTGATGCTCCCCGCCGGAACAACGACGTACGTCATTCTTATAAAAAATCTGCATAAATTGGAATAGTTATGCTTAAAGGTAGAAAGTCTAGATAGATGCACAGAAGAAACTGTTTTCGACAGTTTCCAATCCATAAAGTGACAGAAGAGCTTGATCTATAAAAGACTGTAAGACATAAGTTAAATTAAATAATATTTATTACATATAATTTCAGAAAGAACTATTCAGCATAGGCCTAAAAAAAATATATATTTGGTTCAGGTCACCCGACCCTACCTACGACCCTACTGTTTTTATAGTCAGTTTGAAAAAAAAAAAAAACTTAAAAAATAAAATAAAAATAAAATCTATTTTTTTTTGGTTTTTAAATATGGAGTTTAAAACCTTAAATGGTTATACAGGAGATAACTTAACACTATTCTCCAATGATGAAAATGACATTCTTATATAAAGCCTAATAAAATAAAAAAAAAGCCTACCTACCCTACCTATTTTTGAAAAGGATGTAACCCTAACCAAACAATTTATTTTTTAGGCCATATTGTAAAACTGCATGATTTTTTAATTTATTTATCAAAGAGACACCCTATCATACCTCAAGCAGGAAGGCTATACACTGTGGTCCAACCACACACTGAGTAACTGTGAGGTTCCGCAGACACCCAAGGGCTTGAGGCGCAGAGTATCCATGACGACTGATCTTTTCTGCTACCTCTCGAAGTCTGATAAATAACATTATGCATACAATATTTATTAGCACTGAATATACCAACCCTAATTTTCATGTTTCACCATTAAGGGCAACCGTTTGGCTGCCTGTGACTTCATCAAAGTAGGAGCCCGGGATAGCACATGTTTCAAAACTAGGCATGTAGAAAAAAATCTGCAGACATTTTATGGGCACAGATTTTGACTGTCGAATGGTTTAGAACAAAGAGAAAAAATGTATGAAATATTCAATGCAGTAAAAAAGGGTAGTTTTCTTGTATTCATCTTGCACGTAAATAAAACGTTTACCTGTCATTTAGTTGATCGTCGGTCCCTGGAAGCGGATGGACGACGAAATGAATAGATGTCATTTTAAATAAACTAAAATTTGTTCCATATAATGGCCTTCAAAATATCATTTGGGTTTATTATATGCAATGGTCTTGGATAATTTCTTCAGAATGACACCATCTTGAAATGTTCAGTGCTCTTTTGTAACAAGTATTTTGATTGGACGTTGCAAACATGTGCTGAAGGTTACAGGCAACTCGAAAGTAGACTGGGAATAATTTTGTAGACCATTCATGTTTGTTGGCTTGTTTCGGAAATCACGGCTTTGCGAATTTCATTTCAATGATGACTTTTGTGTCTGATGAGATATCTTATTAAAACTTGGACAGACCCCTTGCAGAAAAACCAGGGCGTCGAACCAAATATTGATAGTATATGAACGAGTTCAGACAAGGCGAAAAAAACAACAGCTAAGGTTACATTTAAAAGTCGCTTATCAGGGTCTACTTGATATAGCTGTTTATATATATTACCGGAATACAAAATAAACCCGTTTACCTTATTGACAGAAAATAATAATATACTGAGCAATTCTCAATTTAGTGTTTGCAGGGTTCGAGCTTCTACGAATGCTAAATTATCTGAACAACGCAACTGTTGACAAATGATAAAGAACTATTGTACTGCACCGTTAGTCTAAATAGCCGCAGGTTATAGTTAAAGTTATATAGATCACGAGTTGGTGGGAAAATGCTGAAAGTACTCTAAAATGAAATTGTGTACTAAAAATGTAGCTCGTCTCTGATTACTTAAGTTATGATAACAAGGGGACGAGATAATGTCCACGGTTGTGATTGCCCTTTTCGTTTATAACCTAAAATTTACACCTCAACTTCCATTCCTTAAATGAACTGCCTTTCGGCAATTGCGTTCGCAACATCTTCGGATATGTTCGGATCGCAATTCATCGCATCACAATATACATGAAAACTATTGATCTTGTTAGTGTTTGTATTGTGTCAGCAGGTCCCGTAAAATATAAATCAACATTTTAGAAAGTGCTAAATTATTATATTTTTAACGTTTTGTTGCCAAAAGTGTTTCAATTTTACGTTTAAAAGTGATTTCATGTGGTTGATCTTTTCCCGCGTTATTGTGACATCATTTGAAAAAAAATGTTTCCGGTAACAGTCGGGTCGTGCTATTTACAGAATGGGCGAGAAAGGAAATGAAGTATTTTTTAACGTTTCTTGAATAAAATAATGAACTATTGGTCTAAATATAAGGAACGAATTGCGGCGTTGATGTCATTATCGGGATATGAACGCAATTGGGCTGGTCAAAGTACGCATGGAGTCCTTCGGACTTTACACACTTAGACCAGCCCAATTGCGTTCATACCCCGATAATGACATCAACCCCGCAATTCATTCCTTAAATGAACTATTTTCAGAAAACGAATCGTTTATGCGGACTTACCATTGATTTTGCGCATGCTATGCGATAATAGTTTTGTTTGGCAAAACTTGTTCCACTATGCTTTCAAATACTCATTGCATAATGTGAAACAGACTATAGCCATTCTTGTATATAGTAGCCCGCTTTAAATAGTTCAATTCTACAGTATGTTTCACATATAACGGATTATACATCTTTACGAAGATCCAAAAACATGCGTGG
This sequence comes from Mya arenaria, assembly GCF_026914265.1. Classification (NCBI taxonomy): domain Eukaryota; kingdom Metazoa; phylum Mollusca; class Bivalvia; order Myida; family Myidae; genus Mya; species Mya arenaria. The sequence goes on along the minus strand of NC_069131.1, from coordinate 46,479,197 downwards.
AATTAGCGGAAATCGCCCAACCAGTTATGCGGTGAAAAGATAGCAACGCAGCAGACGCGTGGGATTAGTTCGTGAGCCACGTAAACGGTCATCTGGAAAGAAAGACTGAAGGAGCGAACATACATTTCTTTCGAGCGTATTGAATGTAAATGTTTTACGTTCGAACATTTTATGTTAACTCGTGCTGTTGTTTTTTAATTCGCATTTTTTAAAATGTAATTCAATTGCTTTAAAGCACATATAAGTTATATTCCGGAATTGATTCATGCATTTAGTTAAAGCTTTATTTGTTTCATGAAAATATGTGAAACAACACATATTATATACAAATATCATGGTTTGAATTTGGGAGATAGCTGGAAGCTAATATTACTACCAACACATGATTACGCCTTTTTGATAGCTCATTTTGTTTTCTGTATCATTTTATTAAAATAAGCAATGTTAGAAACGAATCTTTTTGTTTTCCCTCTTATGATTACAATATTTTTTTAACATGACTTAATGACTAAATATAACTATTGGTGTATCTTCGAGTGACATTACAGCAGTATCGATATTGATAAACCGTAATAGTTTCTTGACAAATACAAAGTCCGCAGCCAGGCCCCAATATAACAACTTCAAATAATTCAGTCAATTCCCAATCTGAATTCATTTTACCGTAAAAACTGCATATAATGATATCTATTTTATCATCGTCAAATACCACCAACACTCAACTGCACTATGCTTCGTTGTGTACCTTGAGCGAATTAGCTATGAAAATAACGTAATCATAAATAATAAATGAGGAAGTTGCATTGGTCCCGCAAGGTACCTCATGCTTTCCCGTTGAAAAATATTCTGGCAAAAGCCGGAATCCGGGTCCGCCTTTTTTGAGTAGAATAACATATGAAAGCAGTCAAGACCATTCGGTCATGGAGGATAGTGACACTGGCAGTCACGTAGGCCGCAGGGGCGCGCCCACACCCCAATATTCTGGCTAGAAACGGCAATGGGGCCGCGATTTTTTGTTACCGATTTTTTTAAAAATCGTATTTTAGATAAAGCTACGTGCATATAGATTTATACCAGTCCGACACGATATTGAATATATACAGGTCACCATGTCATGATTACACCATCTAGCTTATTGTCGTGAGTGGCGTGAACATCGTATGCGGATTGTTAAAGACGGGCAAATGGAAGAAGAAGCGGCTATAAGACAATATAATTATTTGTATCGTTTTTGATGTTTCAAAAACTGTAGTTGATTGTGATAATTGTATTTAATCGTTAAATCAGAATTGTCATTAAATAGCGAGAAATATGTAATATTTCAAACTCGTCACATTAAGTTTTGACTTTAAAATGGACTTCCAAATCAGCCTAAATATTTTATATTTCAAAAGAGATCTTTTGGCACTAAAAAAAACTGAAGACAGAGCATTCAACTCGCAATGGTTCCAAAGTCGCTCGTGGCTTCACCGCGCTAATTTGCTATAATAAATATTTAAAAGTAAATAAATACTGATATTATCAGTGTAAACCGCGAATTCATTGGAAGAATACTTGGCTCCCGTGCCTCACGCACGCATTCTCTAAAAATGGTGTTGGTAACAGTATTTCATGACTGTGCACTTTAGTCAAATTTATTGAGAAATTATGTTTATCGATATAATCTACAAAATACAATCTACAAAACAGCTTGCTGTTAAAAAGAGTAAAACATTTGTGATTTTGAACCGCAGCGTCATGATAAAAGATAAATTTAGCTTGAGATAGAGATTAAGAAATGATATTTTCGTTTTTATTGGGGCCTGGTCCAAGTTTTTCGACCATTGTCAAGTATCTACTACAAAGTACATGATCTAAATCATGTTTATAATTAAAAACCATTGCATTTGTGCATAAAACAAATCTGTAAACCTGATATTTTTTAATACTTAAGCATGTATCTTTTTTACTCTTATAATATAAATTCCTTCGAATCTTGACAAAAAACTCATAGTAAAAAATGCATACATGAACTTTCTTTCAAGACAGTCAAATCATTAAACATCCTGACATTTTTTTTAGGTTTTTATTCCTTTTCCCTTCGTCTTTTAGCGTTCATTGTCCAACGAAACGGAACCAAAGTACGGTTAGGCTTCTTGGCTTGCCCCAGTGTTTTCTATTTCTGTTTATCAATTTCGTGGAATCAATTACCTTTATGAATGGAATTTATTACAATGGTACCAAATCTATATGGAATAAGCATTCATATGTTTTACCGAACGGAAAGGAAAACCGTAACCATAAATGAAGATATCCAATGTGTTACCGGAGGTCTAGCTCGGGTTCGTATTATTGACGACGGGTTGCATGGACAAAGCGACTGCAATATATATGTATAATATATATTTGAATACGATGCGTTATCGTCAAGTGTCAAGCATAGAATGGCGAAATAATATAAAGAACAATGTTCTGTCGACGGCAAAATGCATAAATACAAATGACATTACGAATTGATACAAATGACAAAACAATGGTAGTTGTAAAATGATAACGATAAACATACCTGCAATATATATGTATAATATATATTTGAATACGATGCGTTATCGTCAAGTGTCAAGCATAGAATGGCACAGATCCACCCTATTCACGCTTGACCAACTGTAGTATTAAGGTGATAAGGCATAGGGTATAATACTGTTAATAACAATGGTATTTGCATGCAGGTATTAAGTGACAAAGTAAGTACTATACTGCCTTAAATGAAACTACACTGTATTATCGTAGCTTAACACCCAAGTGAACACAATGCTGTTCAGAACATTATAACGTATTAAATGTTGATTATGAATGAGGGAAATAATAACTCAAGAGACAATAAAATAGTTGTTTCTTTATTTCAACAAGTACAAATAAGGGTTACATGAATCTCAATACACTCAAATAAAACACCCTGTGACATATTTCCCTCCTCTGGAATATTGTCGTCCTCGACAATACCATACATAACAGAACAATTCCAGAAATAAAGACAACTACTAAAACAATACCATACCTATATACTGCGTTACCTAAATATATAATCTAGGTTAATCAATCACTTACTATGACTCATTTGCAAGCTATCTCTCATATTCTGGAATCAGTACATTCTAGTTGTATCTATAAACTACCTCAACACAGCAATACAATTTTCCTGTATTTTTCAAAACAAATTTTTTAACTGCTGAGAAAAACAAAGCAATTTGTAAATGTGATACTGGACAAGACATCAATTTCAAATTAACACTTAACATGCGTTTCAAACAATTCAATAGTTTTCGAATCTCAACAAAGTACACAACACAGAAACATCACTGTTTAATTTGTCACTTAAGTGATCACAAATTCTCCTGTCTGGTGCCACACTGGTGCTCGTCGAGTTCTTGTGGACCTCCGCGGAAGGACCCCTGGTTGACCTGCCTGTCGTCGATGTGGAGGACGATAGAACCCAACACTTATGTCACTATCAGATCTGCTGGAGAGTATAGCAACATGACTACTGGTCTCAGTAGCTGGCGACGGTGTAGGTAATCCACCATCTGATTCCTCACTGCCTGATGTGCCAATTGGTAAATGTGGAACTGGGAGCAAAAGGTTACGGTGGAGGGTTTTAGTGCCACCCTTCTGATCTTCGCGACACACACGAAATACAGGAACATTAACATCTGGCTGCTCTACAACCCTGTACACACTTTCGCTCCAAACATCTGCAAGTTTGTGCTTTCCCTGAAATCCTACGTTTTTCACCAAAACACGGTCGCCAGGACAAACCTTATTCTCCCTGACTCTGCGGTCGTAATAGTGCTTGGCTTTGAGAGCACTTTTTAGAGCATAATCATTGGCAGCTTTATACACAGTATTCAGATATGGTTCCAAGTTTTGAACATAACGTGATGGAGGACTACCCGAAATATGTTGACGTTTAAGCCCTAATACTGCATCTATGACTAAACGAGGTCGACGCCCGAACATGAGCTGAAAAGGTGAAAAACCGGTCGACTCGTGCATGGTTGCATTATATGCATGAACCAAAGCCGGAATAGCGTCTTTCCATGCGCTTTTCTTGTCATTTGGTAGGGTACCGAGCATTTTTAATAGTGTCTGGTTAAAACGCTCGCACTGACCGTTGCCCTGTGGATGATAAGGAGTAGTTCGCGTCTGTCGAATCCCAGCTATTCTGCAAAGGCGCTTTATGACCTTGGAAAGGAAGTTCGTACCCCTGTCACTATGTAGCTTTTCTGGAAAGCCGTAATGCACAAAGAAGTTGTCAAATAAGACTCTCGCAGTTGTCTTGGCTGTTTGATTACGAGTGGGAATCGCTTGTGCATAGCGCGTAAAATGATCAGTGATGACGAGTACGTTCTCGTAACCACCCTTTGAGACCTCAAGCGACAAAAAATCAATACAAACCAACTCCATAGGACTCGACGAATTGATGTTCACTAGATTTGTTGCTATCGGTTGAGCTGTCTTCCGGCGAACACATCGGTCACACTGTTTGACCCACTTTGCAATGTCGGCGTCCATGCCAGGCCAATAAAACCGTTCTTTGTGAAGAGCGAGAGTTCTGTCACGGCCCTGATGGCCAAGGTCGTCATGGAATGAGTGAAAAATAACCCGACGAACTGATTCAGGTAAAACAACTTGCTGTACTTTCTCACCCTTCTGAGTGCTGGTGCGTACAAGAATACCATTCTGAAGTGACAGACATTCAAAAACACGCAAGTATTTCAAGGCTCCAGGCGAAACATGTTTTCTGTCCACAACATGCCCAAGTGCAACAAGATGGCGGACCTCGGAAAGGACAATATCTGCCTCTTGACCTTTTACCCAATCTTTAAATTGGAGAACCTGAGGAATTGCGCGGTTGTCAAAGCTATCGTCGTTGATATCAGATAATGCAATGGAGGGCGATGTAGAAACAGCATGCATCTGTGCAAAAGCTCTGATGACATCTACATCAATAGTGTGCGCTGATATCTCTTCACTGTCATCACTAGAGGACGTTCGTTGCCTAGATAACGTGTCAGCATCAATGTTTATCTTGCCGGGCCGGTAAAATATCTTGAAATCATAGACAGCAAGTGAAGCGATCCACCTTTGACCACAGGCATCAAGCTTCGCAGTAGTCTGGACATAGGTGAGTGGGTTGTTGTCCGTAAACACCTCGAATGGGACACCATACAAATAGTCGTGGAACTTATCACAAAGAGCCCATTTAAGTGCCAAGAATTCCAGCTTACTTGAATGATAATTCCGTTCAGGTGGTTTGAGACTTCGGCTAGCAAAGGCCACAACCCGATCTACCCCATCGAACTCCTGGTACAACACGGCCCCAAGACCACTAGAAGAGGCGTCAGTGTGGACCTTGAATGGCTTGCTGTAGTCTGCGTAGGCTAAAACAGGCGCACTGGATAGCTTCTCGACAATATTATCGAATGCTTTCTGCTGATCGTCTCCCCAGCTGAAGACTAGCTTCTTCGACTTCTGACTGGCACCAGAGTTTCCAACGAGGAGGTTATTCAGAGGGCGAACTATGGTAGAGAAGTGCTCTATAAACTTCCGGTAGTATCCGGCAAACCCTAGAAAACTTCGAACCTCCTTAATGGTCTTAGGGATAGGCCAGTTTTTCACAGCTTCTGTCTTGGTTGGGTCCGTCTTGATGCCATCTTCGGAGACAACATGTCCAAGGTAAGTAACCTCCTTTCTTAAAAACTCACACTTCGAAGCCTTGAGCTTTAAATTGTGTGAACTCAATTGCTGTAAAACAGACTCTAGCCGTTCCAGGTGTTCGTCGTAGGTAGAAGAAAAGATGATGACGTCATCGAGGTATATAAGACATTCTTTAAGGTTAAGCGTACCCATGCAACGCTCCATCAGCCTCTGAAACGTCGCTGGAGCATTACAAAGGCCGAAGGGCATACGGTTTGCCTCGAAGAAGCCCAAATTGCCAACCTGGAACGCCGTTTTCTCCTTATCGGCCTCTTCCATCTCAACCTGCCAGTATCCGGCCTTGAGGTCCAACTTGGTAAAATACTTGGAACCAGCAAGAAGGTGAAGAGTATCATCGATACGCGGAAGTGGATATGCGTCCTTGTGAGTTCTTGAATTCAACTTCCGGTAGTCGATGCAGAACCGGATGGTTCCGTCTTTCTTGCGAACAATGACAACATTTGATGCAAACGGACTTTGTGAAGGTCGTATGGCTCCCATGGACAGCATCTCCTGCAAATGTTCGCGCACTTCATCTATCAGTCCTGGGGGTACTCGCCTATAGGGTTCCTTAAAGGGCTCCGGGGTATCAAGTTTGATATGATGCTTCACAAGATTTGTGTTGCCTAAGTCTAGAGGCCCTTGGGAGAAGACACTTTCCCATTTCCATAACAAATTTTCAACATGTTCCCTCTTGTTTTCATCCAAATGACCCAAATCTACCTTAATTTTGTCTAGGAATTCCTGTTTTCCTTTTGCAGGCGGATTGTCTTCGGAAGACTTCTTTGAAGGCTCGGGTGACCATGACCGCAACACTTTAGCTTCCTGGAGATCGCACAAAATACTACTAGGTCGTATATCCATCACCTTTGCAGACATGTTGTAAACCCGAACAGGTACTCGACATGAAGTAGTTTCACCAAGTCTCACCACTCTTGGACAAATACCTATCCTAGTTGATGCTGTAGGAGATTGTTCAGTTACTGCCGTAACACAATCAGAATTCTTCCTGACAAAACCCGAAAGAGTAACTGTTTCAAAGGGTTGAACCTGTATAGGTCTACTATTCGTACTTCTCACGGTCCCAACTGGAATATGGGCAGAAATGGCCATATAAGCAGAGAGCCATTCAATGGGAAGGGATTCACGTTCAACATGAGACAATAGGCGTATAAAGTTAGTTCCAATAATTACAGGTACAGACAAGTTGTATTCCGTGTTGTTTACAACCAAGACTGGGACAATAAACGCTTCCTTGGTTATATGAGGAACTTCAATATCCGATTCAAAATAACCCAAGTATGGTATATCATTACCATCAGCCCCCGTCAGGCGTAACTTGTCTATAGAATGAAGTTCAGGCATTGGATTTATCTTTTCAAAGAAATCTTCACTGACTGTCGTAATCATTGACCCACTATCAATCAAACCCTTAACCACATTACCATTCATGACTATGTCTGCTTCATTAGCATAACCAACTAATCTATCAAAAATATTTGGACAATTCTTAGGGCTTTTATTCATGTTGTCACCATTTTGCCCATCAACAGTGACACCTACATGTTTAAAGCTTTCTCTCTTGTCTCCTTCTCTACAGCACCCTCTATCTCTTCCTTTCTATCTTCTTGGTCCCCTTGACGTTCTCCATATCCACGACCACGGCCTCTATAATTTCCCCGAAATCTTGAATTCTTATATCCCCCTCTGTAAGGCTTTGGTTCTTTCTTCTGCTCTTCCTGTTTCTTCTTCATATCTTCAAACTTCATATCAAGTTCTTCAATTTTCTTAACAAGATTCCTGTACATGTCATCCGTCCTCGATGCATCTCTTGCTATTCTATCAGTGTTCTGCATATTGGCGGATGTTTGATGAATTTTCTGCGTCCTTTGTCGTGCTCCTGACCGATCAGTTTGTAACTTAATCTCATACTCTTCTGACCTGACTTTGTTACGTAACTCCTCGTAATTCATTCCACTATCATAGTAAGTTCTGGTGGCTTGTTTTAACTCCTGATTCCTCAATCCCCTCCAAAATCTATTCTTCAATTTGACCTTCTTCTCTCTCTCATCCATAGTTGATCTCCTGCACACCTGCAACAACATCTCCTCTAACCTCAAACCCCATGCAATGATCGTCTCATCCTGTCCCTGCTCAGCTGAAAGAAATCGTGACAAGATACTATCTTCACTCGCTACATTCCCAAAACTTTCCTCCAACCGTTTCATAATATCAGACACACTGACTTCCGTTCCCAAATGTAATAAAGTTTTCCTGGCTTGATATTTCAATGCTTTTCTCAGCCCCTGTTTTATTACTTCGTCAGAGTACGTATATCTTACACTTTCAAATTCAAGTTTAAACTCTTCAAATGACGATTCATTTTTGGGAACTGGTTCTCTTCCAGAGAATGGTGTCAAATTCAGTTTCACATTCAGATTGATGTTATCTTTGACAATGGGCTTCACTGTTCTATTCTCACTATAAATATCATTCGTGATTCTGGTTTCAGACATGCGTGGTGTATACTGATTTGAAAAACCTCTCCTCGCTATTTCTATGTCAATCATTTTTCTATCTAGCTCTTCTCTCTCCTTCTCTATGTGCATACGATCATCCTCAATCTGCCTCTGTTGTTTAATGAAATTATTCTCTCTCTCTCTAAAACGACATTCCATTTCATCAAATCTTTCAGACATTTTCTTCTGCATCTGTGTAAGTCTTTCTTCATATTGCAGAATCTTCATATCTCGTTGGTTCAATTGGTTTGTTATTCCGTCAACTTTCTTTTCAAATTCAATTCGCCTCTCGTCTAATGCCTTTTCTTTCACTTTCAGTTTCAAGCTCCATTTCTCAAACTTCTCCATCTTGTCGTTAAAACTGTTTCTGCCAGAATCCACGTCATTGTCAATCCGTCTGTTGGGTGAAGAAACATAAAGCTCTTTTCTAGACGTGTGATCTTGAAGATACACGTTCTCTTCTAATTTGTGTAAACTATCTTCAAGTTGTTTCAAGCTATTGGGTGTATCTTCAAACTGCGTAAATCTAAAGTCTGTATTTATTTCTAACATTGGCGCCTCAACATATGGGATTGACGGAACGGGAGCAGTCGAAGACAAGCGCATTCTGAGGACGCTTAAGGAGAACCATTTTAGTGGTGAATGGACGTATACAAGTGTTTGATATATTGTTGAACGCTGGAAAGTGCATTATAGTTTTTATGATCGGATATTACCCCGGGGATTACGTTTTACTGGTCACCCTGTGAACCATATTCCGGACCCTAGGACGTCGACGGAACGCTACCAGGAGCCTTGGAACCGTGGATGAACAGGATTTAGTGCATTGACACTTCACGTGTACCCTAGGTACATGTATGTGTTAGTTTACATTAACACATAGTGGTCACTCGTGTTAACTGTGATCGGACTTATATTGTGTTTATTTAATATGTGTATTGGATTTTCTGTCGACGGATAATTGGTGAGTGATTATTCTATTCCATTGTAAGGATATACACTGTCCAGTTTGATTGGATAATTGCTGTCCCGTTTAAAGTGGGCAAGAGATCATAGTCTTGGCATAATACCGTTATTTTGGGCCAGTGTATATTTTTCAATAGTGTATTATGTTAATTGTAATTATGTCATACATCATGATAGGATTTTGTTGACCATATTATTTTTGTATCAATATTGTGAGTGTTTCATAATTGGACCATATACGTATTATTTGTACCTCACTCCAGTCAAATTTATAATTTGCATGTGCGGTGTGGATAAAAAAACAACAACAACCAAACACTAACATTAAACAAATAGTTTTAGATGCATGTTTGAGTTATAAAGTAGTGACGTAGAAAGTTGTTTTTCTTTGATTTTGTTTATACATACGTACATACCATTTTTTTATTTTTTTTATTAAATCATCTTGATAAGTCAAAATCAGTAATTTTGTTTGAGTTTTGCATACTCTTTCATTTATTCGAAACCGTCGCCGTAGTAACCGTGAACGTACCAAAATCGAATCGAGCTCGAAACGCGCCGGTCGTTATTTGTACGAATTCGATAACAATATTATACACTGGCCCCGTAGCCTAACGGTTAGCGCGTCCGACTGACAATCCGGCGAAGCGGGTTCGAATCCCCATCTGGAACGCGCAATTTCTCAGGGATAGTTGCATTATTTTCTCTGATTATTTGTGAAAGGTAGTTGTTTGTATGAGTTGATACTGGATATCAGTTGCCTAGCAATAGATAGAATGTATATAGAATTGAGATTTCTGTGATTAGTATTAGAGAGTTAATGAGGTACCTCGTGCGGTGCGGTGCAGTTGTAAATGGCAAATTCTAGTGAAAGGGAGATAATCTAGTCTTTGTTGAGTGATTGTGTAAAAGGGAAGTAAGAACTGACATCCATAGAGTATAGACTGTTTATGCGGGTTGCATATAAAAGCTCATGTCAGGTAGTTAAAAAAGGGAAGTAATCAGAAACGTCAAACTTAAGTAATATTAAGCTAGCACATTATGTAGTTATGTGAAAGGGAGATAATACATTGAAAAGGTGACTTATTGGGACTTATGATTTGTTGGATGCAAAATATATTGGTTTCAATCAATTTATATGCACATGTACTTGTATGTTTTGATATTTCACATTTGATAAGACGTTGTGATTGTTGTTGTGTTGCTTTTGCATATACACTTTTGTTATGATTGATTTTTAATTTTGTATTGCCGACGTTATGTGATAACGGAAGTGGATGTGATTAGTGGTGATCTTAAAACAACTGTTGATCGATTTGTGAAATTGAAGTGGACATAAAAACGTGCTTTAACATTTAATCATTGCCATTATAAGTTGGAAGTTTATAAAGTGTTCTTGAAAGTGTATTATTGAAGAAGGACTAGTGAAATTGAAAGTGTTTTTGATATGGCTGAAGGTGGTTTACCGTATAGTTTTAGGGACAAAACGATGGATGTAAGGAGAGAAAGGGATCGTCTAGAAGAGGAACGTGCTCAAAGTAGACTTCTAAAAGTGCAAGAGAGAAGGAGGCGGAATGAAGAGTTAGGGCTTTTATGTGAACAAAGGCAAAGAGTAATTGCTAGTCGTACCAGACCAGAGGAGCTACTACAATCCACTCCTGCGCATAGAAAAGACACGTCATTTGTCACCATAGACGAACTAGTTGTACCTGAAGAGAGGGATATTGACTTTTCACTTGAAACTAGAAAGTTGGAAGATCAGCTTCAAGAGTTAGAAATAAAACACCCTGTGACAAATGCTTAAGGGATGAGATTGTTTATCAGAATGTATACATGATACACTTCTACATTTTATATAGTCGTATACGTGCATTATAGAAAAATACAATTACGTGTATTTAAGTTCGCAAAGGTCACCTTAATTAAGTTGCATTATTAACGCAAAGCATACAATGTTTGTTAGTCCGTAACGAACGTGAGGCAATTTAAAAAAAAATCCACATGCCGAAGCTCCCGGACAGGTCGTGTTCCTGTGGATCGCTCATCTATGACGGAAACACGTGCTGACTTCAGTGTTGGAATTGTTCACATTTCACATTTCTTATGACATTTAGTTAAAGGTGCACTCTTACTCCCAAATAAGATTTACCAAAATAAATATTTGTTTTGAATATTTCAAAAATGTCGAAAACAATGGTTCGTATGAAGGATACCGAAATTAATTTGAAAGAAATGAGCATAAAACACGACATTTCTACCTTATGTAGCTATAGTAGATCACAGTAAATATCTTAGCATTCACCAATCATAATAATTATTATTATCAGTATGGATGTTGAATTTTTTCAGAACAGGCACATATTTCTCGCGTACTGCCAATTTTATGATAGCCGTTATGACAATTAGTCGATAATTTCTAAATTATTTCCCTTGATTGATCTTTAAAATGGCTGACGAAGCAGAAGATTTGTCACAAGAAAAAACAGAGAAATTAATTCAATATCAGGTAATATCTCCATGATATTAAGGCCTATTTATTTCACATGCTTATCAGTATCATGGGTTAAATTATATAGTTTCAATAGTGTTTTAGCCAGGTTTTGAAAACAGGAATAATGATAGTTTGGTTTGAAATTATGTAGTCCAAATAATTGTACGTTGACGGATTTTTTTAGATTTTTGAAATGGCAAATCCTTCACGTACAAATTGTTTAGTATCAAAAGTGGGTAGTTGTTCCGATCAGGATTCCGGGTTAAAGCATATAGCGTCTATAAAATATCATAAAAACAAGAAATATTACCAGATAATGTTATTTTATAATAGTTCCGTACACAAAAAAATAAATATCCAACTTATAATTATGAGTTTGACGGCTTTTCTTCATTTCATTCTGTCAAAACATAACGATATATACATGAAGGGCACCTGCAAGGCTTTAGGGCACAGTTTTAAATCGCTCGGAACATTTCGGCCATGGCCGAGTTGTTACGATTGTATAACGAGGTCTATCTCGAAGCTTTGTCGGAGGAGGCCGAGCTATTACGATTGTATCGAGTTGTTCCCCTTCGTATAATTGTTGTCTGTGTCAGTCAACTTTCGTTTTATTGGAAAGGTAAACAACTTGTTTTAATGCATTAAATGCTTGTTTAGTGCAAAATAACATTTCACTTACATGGTAAAATATGAATATAACTCTTTATGATCAATTTCAACCATAAAATACTTCACTTAAAACAATTTCAATATTTTTTAAAACACCCCCGTTTTTTGCACATTCCCGTTTAGACGTTAGGGATTGGAAGAATCCCGTATAACACGTCTATTATTTTAGACTAGAAATTATGTAGACTGTAGTTAAAACATTTATATTATGAAATACAGACGAAAACAACGAAAACAAATCTATCCATAAAGATAGGACCATCATTACGGACAAGGCCAAAATCCGGTAAATCAAATTAGATACCTGTTTTCTATTACACAACACATTTGTTATGCCGCTATGGGGGTTCTTGATCCATTTTTTGGCAATGGCAGACTCGAGACGGCTGCCATCTGAGCTGCAAGTGTAGCAAGCAATGTTAATCTTGAATAATTTCTACACCGCTCATACTCTGACATCTCACAATGTACCGTTTGATCTGCGAAAATACAACACATCTCAATGCATGTGTAAATAAGTTAACTCTTGGTGTTTGTTTAGATAACACTTGATAGAAAGTAATCATTGATAATTGAAGATTAATTAAATTATTAATGAAATGAATAATGAGATGTGCATTGAAACTTGTCATTTAGCTTGTATATATATATATATTCGATTTTTGCCTTATAATACCTGGAAATAGAATTAGAATTACGACGACCATTTGCAAGTATTAATTTATTAGACACCAAATGAACCTTAAAGTCCGCAAAGCTGTGTGGTAGTTGGTCATACTTTAAAAAGATCGAAAATGATATTAATTCAGATAATTGTTAATTTTCATGTTATTAAATTGCTACAGGTTTCACACAATTCGTTTCCTACTAAATTACTTTTCATGAGCACCACAACCTATTCATTGGCACCACAACTTTCAGAAAATCGAGCGTAGTGCAGCAAGTATAACAAATAAAGTTCTAAAATTTGTAACGCTGCAACCTTTTGTCAATAAAAAAGCCACACACATGTAAAGAAAATGCTTAAACCTAAGGTACGAGAACAATTCTCACGAAAATCCAGATTTAGAACTTTTACATTTAGAACAACTCATGGCCATTCCGATGTGGAACTACATTCTCCAATTTTTTTAATTTACTCGTATAAACCTCTAAAAATGAAAAATAAGAAACCATACTCACTGTTTACATCCACAGGTGATCGTCACATTGCCTGAATACAGTAATACATACTTATTTTATATTTTTTTATTTTTTTTTATTTTTTTTTTTTAATTATTTATTTATGTCGGTCAAGATAGTGAATATGTGTCATTTAAAAAAAAAATCCACAATTTTTTATGAAAGAAAATTAGTATAATATATAAATAAATATAAGGTAAACATGTGCTAAAAATCATCAATTCCAAACAGACCTAATCAATAGAGCGTAGTTCCTAAAATAATTGAGATAATCTAATATTTTTTACTGTTCTGATAAGGTAAGATTCCCATCTACAAGAAAAATATAACTTTTATGCTAGTAAGATTGACCTTAACGGCATATTCAAACAAAATGCACCGACCAGAAGCTGAAATTCGCCATTACGAAAGAACCAGGAGGTTGAAATACAACGGATTTTTCCCCCCTAAAACACGTTAAAATCAGACTGACATGCAAACTTTCCGTATGCATTACAAAGAGAAGCTTAAATATCATTTCTACCGTTAAAAACTCGTTGAGTAAGACGCGTATTTATCCAAATAGAACGTTTTTTGTTGCAGTATTTCTACTTTCACTTCGAATCACTTTCTTGCAATTTTGACCTTGACCGCGCACTCATCTATGACTTAAATACACGAAGCGTTTTCATTGGATGGCTACCATCAACTTTCCTTGTTTGAATGAAGTAACTGGAAAAACATTCAAATGTTATCCAAAGTGAAAGTAGAAATACTGCAAGAAGAAGATGGCCTTGTACAGTGAACCTCGGAACCTAATTGCAGAGCATATATTAATATATATTTTTAATTAGATTGGAGGTGTAACTTTTTAAATGCCCATTCTAAAAACTTGTGGCCAAATCAAGATAACTTTTAATCTATTGGTATGTTTACAATTTATTTGTGGGTTTTCTTTTGTAACAGTCTGTGCAATGGTTAAATAGTTAATGCTTTAACTTCAATAGCAGAATAATAATTGATGTGCATATAGTGGAGTGTTTTGCTTTGTTGTTACAGGACCTCACTGGAATAGAAGACTTTGAACGATGTAGAGCAACTCTGGAAAGACACAATTGGGACATTGAGGTATACTTCACAAACACTGAGTTGGTTGCACACAATTGGGACATTGAGGTATACTTCACAAACACTGAGTTGATTGCACACAATTGGGACATTGAGATATACTTCAGAAACACTGAGTTGATTGCACACAATTGGGACTTTTAGGTGTACTTCACAAATACTGAGTTGATTGCACACAATTGGGACTTTTAGGTGTACTTCACAAATACTGAGTTGATTGCACACAATTGGGACTTTTAGGTGTACTTCAAAAATACTGAGTTGATTGCACACACTTGGGACATTTAGGTGTACTTCACAAATACTGAGTTGATTGCCCACAATTGGGACATTAAGGTATACTTCACAAATACTGAGTTGATTTCCCACAATTGGGACATTAAGGTATACTTCACAAATACTGAGTTGATTGCTCACAATTGGGACATTGAGATATACTTCACAAATACTGAGTTGATTGCCCACAATTGGGACATTTAGGTGTACTTCACAAATACTGAGTTGATTACACACACTTGGGACATTTAGGTGTACTTCACAAACACTGAGTTGATTGCACACAATTGGGACATTTAGGTGTGCTTAAGCAAACACTGAGTTGATTGCACACACTTGGGACATTTAGGTGTACTTCACACACACTGCGTTGATTGCACACACTTGGGACATTGAGATATACTTCACAAATACTGAGTTGATTGCCCACAATTGGGACATTTAGGTGTACTTCACAAATACTGAGTTGATTACACACACTTGGGACATTTAGGTGTACTTCACAAACACTGAGTTGATTGCACACAATTGGGACATTTAGGTGTGCTTAAGCAAACACTGAGTTGATTGCACACACTTGGGACATTTAGGTGTACTTCACACACACTGCGTTGATTGCACACACTTGGGACATTGAGATATACTTCACAAACACTGAGTTGGTTGCACACAATTGGGACATTGAGATATACTTCACAAATACTGAGTTGGTTGCACACAATTGGGACATTGAGATATACTTCACAAACACTGAGTTGGTTGCCCACAATTGGGACATTGAGATATACTTCACAAACACTGAGTTGGTTGCACACAATTGGGACATTGAGATATACTTCACAAACACTGAGTTGATTGCACACAATTGGGACATTGAGATATACTTCACACACACTGCGTTGATTGCACACAATTGGGACACTGAGATATACTTCACACACACTGAGTTGGTTGCCCACAATTGGGACATTGAGATATACTTCACAAACACTGAGTTGGTTGCCCACAATTGGGACATTGAGATATACTTCACAAACACTGAGTTGGTTGCACACAATTGGGACATTGAGATATACTTCACAAACACTGAGTTGATTGCACACACTTGGGACATTGAGATATACTTCACACACACTGCGTTGATTGCACACAATTGGGACATTGAGATATACTTCACAAACACTGAGTTGGTTGCCCACAATTGGGACATTGAGATATACTTCACAAACACTGAGTTGGTTGCACACAATTGGGACATTGAGATATACTTCACAAACACTGAGTTGGTTGCACACACTTGGGACATTGAGATATACTTCACAAATACTGAGTTGGTTGCACACAATTGGGACATTGAGATATACTTCACAAACACTGAGTTGATTGCACACAATTGGGACATTGAGATATACTTCACAAATACTGAGTTGGTTGCACACAATTGGGACATTGAGATATACTTCACAAACACTGAGTTGGTTGCACACAATTGGGACATTGAGATATACTTCACAAACACTGAGTTGGTTGCACACAATTGGGACATTGAGATATACTTCACAAACACTGAGTTGATTGCACACACTTGGGACATTGAGATATACTTCACACACACTGCGTTGATTGCACACAATTGGGACACTGAGATATACTTCACACACACTGCGTTGATTGCACACACTTGGGACATTGAGATATACTTCACAAACACTGAGTTGGTTGCACACAATTGGGACTTTTAAGTGTACTTCACACACACTGCGTTGATTGCCCACAATTGGGACATTGAGATATACTTCACACACACTGCGTTGATTGCACACAATTGGGACATTGAGATATACTTCACAAACAGTGAGGTGGTTGCACACAATTGGGACACTGAGATATACTTCACACACACTGCGTTGATTGCACACAATTGGGACATTGAGATATACTTCACAAACACTGAGTTGATTGCACACAATTGGGACATTTAGGTGTACTTCACAAATACTGAGTTGATTACACACACTTGAGACATTTAGGTGTACTTCACAAATACTGAGTTGATTGCACACAATTGGGACATTTAGGTGTACTTAACAAACACTGAGTTGATTGCACACACTTGGGACATTGAGGTGTACTTCACACACACTGCGTTGATTGCACACAATTGGGACATTGAGATATACTTCACAAACAGTGAGGTGGTTGCACACAATTGGGACATTGAGATATACTTCACAAACACTTAGTTGATTGCCCACAATTGGGACATTGAGATATACTTCACAAACACTGAGTTGATTGCCCACAATTGGGACATTGAGATATACTTCACAAACACTGAGTTGATTGCCCACAATTGGGACATTGAGATATACTTCACAAACACTGAGTTGATTGCCCACAATTGGGACATTGAGATATACTTCACAAACACTTAGTTGATTGCCCACAATTGGGACATTGAGATATACTTCACAAACACTGAGTTGATTGCCCACAATTGGGACATTGAGATATACTTCACAAACACTGAGTTGATTGCACACAATTGGGACATTGAGATATACTTCACAAACACTGAGTTGATTGCCCACAATTGGGACATTAAGGTATACTTCACAAATACTGAGTTGATTGCCCACAATTGGGACATGAGATATACTTCACAAACACTGAGTTGATTGCACACACTTGGGACATTGAGATATACTTCACAAACACTGAGTTGATTGCCCACAATTGGGACATTGAGATATACTTCACAAACACTTAGTTGATTGCCCACAATTGGGACATTGAGATATACTTCACAAACACTGAGTTGATTGCCCACAATTGGTACATTGAGATATACTTCACAAACACTGAGTTGATTGCCCACAATTGGGACATTGAGATATACTTCACAAACACTGAGTTGATTGCCCACAATTGGGACATTGAGATATACTTCACAAACACTGAGTTGATTGCACACAATTGGGACATTGAGATATACTTCACAAACACTTAGTTGATTGCCCACAATTGGGACATTAAGGTGTACTTCACAAACACTGAGTTGATTGCACACACTTGGGACATTGAGATATACTTCACAAACACTGAGTTGATTGCCCACAATTGGGATATTGAGATATACTTCACAAACACTGAGTTGATTGCACACAATTGGGACATTGAGATATACTTCACAAACACTGAGTTGATTGCCCACAATTGGGACATTAAGGTATACTTCACAAATACTGAGTTGATTGCACACAATTGGGACATTGAGATATACTTCACAAATACTGAGTTGATTGCCCACAATTGGGACATTGAGATATACTTCACAAACACTGAGTTGATTGCACACAATTGGGACATTGAGATATACTTCACAAACACTGAGTTGATTGCCCACAATTGGGACATTGAGATATACTTCACAAACACTGAGTTGATTGCCCACAATTGGGACATTAAGGTGTACTTCACAAACACTGAGTTGATTGCCCACAATTGGGACATTGAGATATACTTCACAAACACTGAGTTGATTGCCCACAATTGGGACATTGAGATATACTTCACAAACACTGAGTTGATTGCCCACAATTGGGACATTAAGGTGTACTTCACAAACACTGAGTTGATTGCCCACAATTGGGACATTGAGATATACTTCACAAACACTGAGTTGATTGCCCACAATTGGGACATTGAGATATACTTCACAAACACTGAGTTGATTGCCCACAATTGGGACATTGAGATATACTTCACAAACACTGAGTTGATTGCACACAATTGGGACTTTGAGATATACTTCACAAACACTGAGTTGGTTGCACACACTTGGGACATTGAGATATACTTCACAAACACTGAGTTGCTTGCACACAATTGGGACATTGAGATATACTTCACAAACACTGAGTTGATTGCACACAATTGGGACATTGAGATATACTTCACAAACACTGAGTTGGTTGCACACACTTGGGACATTGAGATATACTTCACAAACACTGAGTTGATTGCACACAATTGGGACATTGAGATATACTTCACAAACACTGAGTTGATTGCACACAATTGGGACATTGAGATATACTTTACAAACACTGAGTTGATCGCACACAATTGGGACTTTTAGGTATACTTTACAAACACTGAGTTGGTTGCACACAATTGGGACTTTTAAGTGTACTTCACACACACTGTGTTGATTGCACACAATTGGGACATTGAGATATACTTCACAAACACTGAGTTGGTTGCACACAATTGGGACTTTTAAGTGTACTTCACACACACTGCGTTGATTGCACACAATTGGGACATTGAGATATACTTCACAAACAGTGAGGTGGTTGCACACAGTTGGGACATTAAGGTGTACTTCACAAATACTGAGTTGATTGCTCACAATTGAGACATTGCAGTATACTTGAACTTCACAAATGCTTAGAGCATAGCACACACTTGGGTCATTGAGGTATACTTCACAAATACTTAGTTGATTGCTCACAATTGGGACATGGAAGTATTTGTGAACTTCACACAAATACTTAGTTGATTGCACACAATTGGGACATTGAGGTATACGTCACAAATACTTAGTTGATTGCTCACAATTGAGACATGGAAGTGTACGTGAACTTCACACAAACACTGAGTTGATTGCACACAATTGGGACATGGAACTATACGTGAACTTCACACAAATACTTAGTTGAATGCTCACAATTGGGACATGGAAGTATACGTGAACTTCACACAAATACTTAGTTGATTGCACACAATTGGGACATTGAGGTATACTTCACAAATACTTAGTTGATTGCTCACAATTGGGACATGGAAGTATACGTGAACTTCACACGAATACTTAGTTGATTGCACACAATTGGGACATTGAGGTATACTTCACAAATACTTAGTTGATTGCTCACAATTGGGACATGGAAGTATACGTGAACTTCACACAAATACTTAGTTGATTTCACACAATTGGGACATTGAGTTATACTTCACAAACACTGAGTTGATTGCACACAATTGGGACATTGAGGTATACTTCACAAACACTTAGTTGATTGCACACAATTGGGACATTAAAGGTATACTTTAAATACTTAGTTTGCAAACAGAAACAAGGTATAGCTTGAGTAATTCAATCATTTACATGTTTTGTATAAACAGTCATGAACTTAAATTAAGAAATATATTAATGGTCAATGCATGGTTACAGATAGCAGTGCAGGCCACTTTCAATGAGCAAGAAGGCAACCCAAATGTGTATGACGAACCCCCACCCCCGGAACCCAGGGACCCACCGATGAACCTCGAACCCAGCGATCAGAGGTTGGATATGAGTGATCTAAATGTCAGGATTTCAAAATCTTGTTTGCTTGAAATTGCTAAAACGTTAAAATGATTTCTTAATATCAATACGTTACTTTCATGTTATATGCATTGTCTGGCAAAAAAGCTGTTTGTGATGCATTTGGCAGGAATTACCCTGAAACACAAACCATGACTTCCTGGCCCTTTACTTTCTAGGGACCTTCAATTCCAACTTACTTTGCAACCCTTGGACCTCCTGAAACTTAGTTTAAACTTCATATTTGGGACCCTGAACAATATTTTGAGACCCCCAATTGGTAAACCATGAGGATCCATAAGGACTCCAAACTAAAAAAAAACTGGGGAAACTCTGCATGTGGTATATTGAAATTTTCAGTTTCTGATCTAAAGTTATGAAAGTTGGGTGATGAACTTTGTGCCATTAGTGGTTATATTGTTGTAGAATTTTGTTTTACCATTTTGCAGAGTATTCACTGTTGAACCGCGAGCTCCTCAGGGCATTGTGCAATGGAGCTACTATATCATCACCTTGCCATTTAGATTCCTCTACACCACCCTCTTAGATATCATCAGAATTGCTTGTAAGTTGAAACATTCTTCCTTTAAATGAACACTGTCATAAGAGTATGAAAGCTAGGGTTGAATACAAGATTTTTTATGAAGTATAAGTCCGTCCTCATTGTTAGATTCAATACATGTATTTTGAAGATCTGTTGAGTCCCGAAGACTTATTAAAAGTCCTTGCCCCCAATATCACAAACATATTTAAGCTCTTTCTTAATTTAAAAGCATTTTTGACGTGCATATACTGTATACCAATGTGCATATACTGTATACAAGTGTACATATACATTGCATATACTGTATACCAATGCGTATATACAGCGCATATACTGTATTCCAATGTGCATAAACAGCGCATATACTGTATTTTAATGTGCATATACAGTGCATATATACTGTATACCAATGTGCATATACAGTGCATATATACTGTATACCAGTGTGCATATACAGTGAATATACTATATACCAATGTGCATATACAGTGCATATATACTGTATTCCAATGTGTATAAATAGTGCATATACTGTATTCCAATGTGCATATACAGTGCATATATACTGTATACCAATGTGCATATACAGTGTCTATACTGTATTCTAATGTGCATATACAGTGCATATATACTGTATACCAATGTGCATATACAGTGTATATACTGTATTCCAGTGTGCATATACAGTGCATATACTGTATTCCAATGTGCATATACAGTGCATATATACTGTATACCAATGTGCATATACATTGCATAAACTGTACACCAATGTGTATATACAGTGCATATACTGTAATCCAATGTTCATATACAGTGCATATACTGTATTCCAATGTGCATATACAGTGCATATACTGTATTCTAATGTGCATATACAGTGCATATACTGTATTCTAATGTTCATATACAGTGCATATACTGTAATCCAATGTGCATATACAGTGCATATATACTGTATACCAATGTGCATATACAGTGCATATACTGTATTCTAATGTGCATATACAGTGCATAAACTGTACACCAATGCGTATATACAGTGCATATACTGTATTCCAATGTTCATATTCAGTGCATATACTATATTCCAATGTGCATATGCAGTTTATATCCTGTATTCCAATGTGCATATACAGTGCATAAACTGTACACCAATGTGCATATACAGTGTATATACTGTATTCCAATGTGCATATACAGTGTATATACTGTTTACCAATGTGCATATACAGTGCATATACTGTTTACCAATGCGTATATACAGTGCATATACTGTATTCCAATGTGCATATACAGTGCATATATACTGTATCCCAATGCGCATATACAGTGCATATATACTGTATCCCAATGCGCATATACAGTGCATATATACTGTATCCCAATGCACATATACACAGTGCATATACTGTATCCCAATGCGCATATACACAGTGCATATATACTGTATTCCAATATGCATATACAGTGTATATACTGTATCCCAATGCACATATACACAGTGCATATACTGTATCCCAATGCACATATACACAGTGCATATACTGTATCCCAATGCGCATATACACAGTGCATATACTGTATCCCAATGCATATATACTGTAATCCAATGTGCATATACAGTGCATATATACTGTATACCAATGTGCATATACAGTGCATATACTGTATACCAATGTGCATATACAGTGCATATATACTGTATTCCAATATGCATATACAGTGCATATACTGTATCCCAATGCGCATATACACAGTGCATATACTGTATCCCAATGCGCATATACACAGTGCATATACTGTATCCCAATGCGCATAAACACAGTGCATATACTGTATCCCAATGCGCATAAACACAGTGCATATACTGTATCCCAATGCGCATAAACACAGTGCATATACTGTATCCCAATGTGCATATACACAGTGCATATACTGTAACCCAATGCGCATATATGCACAGTGCATATACTGTATCCCAATGCGCATATACACAGTGCATATACTGTATCCCAATGCGCATATACACAGTGCATATACTGTATCCCAATGCGCATATACTGTAATCCTATGTGCATATACAGTGCATATATACTATATACCAATGTGCATATACACAGTGCATATATACTGTATACCAATGTGCATATACAGTGCATATACTGTATCCCAATGCGCATATACACAGTGCATATACTGTATCCCAATGCGCATATACACAGTGCATATACTGTATCCCAATGCGCATATACACAGTGCATATACTGTATCCCAATGCGCATAAACACAGTGCATATACTGTATCCCAATGTGCATATACACAGTGCATATACTGTAACCCAATGCGCATATACACAGTGCATATACTGTATCCCAATGCGCATATACACAGTGCATATACTGTATCCCAATGCGCATATACACAGTGCATATACTGTATCCCAATGCGCATATACTGTAATCCTATGTGCATATACAGTGCATATATACTATATACCAATGTGCATATACAGTGCATATATACTGTATACCAATGTGCATATACAGTGCATATACTGTATTCCGATGTGCATATACAGCGCATATACTGTATTCCAATGTGCATATACAGTGCATATACTGTATTCCAATGTGCATATACAGTGCATATATACTGTATACCAATGTGCATATACAGTGCATATACTGTATTCCAATGTGCATATACAGCGCATATACTGTATCCCAATGTGCATATACAGTGCATATACTGTATTCCAATGTGCATATACAGTGCATATATACTGTATACCAATGTGCATATACAGTGCATATACTGTATTCCAATGTGCATATACAGTGCATAAACTGTATTCCAATGTGCATATACAGTGCATAAACTGTATTCCAATGTGCATATACAGTGCATATACTGTATTCCAATGTGCATATACAGTGCATATACTGTATTCCAATGTGCATATACAGTGCATATACTGTATTCCAATGTGCATATACAGTGCATATACTGTATTCCAATGTGCATATACAGTGCTTATATACTGTATACCAATGTGCATATACAGTGCATATACTGTATTCCAATGTGCATATACAGTGCATATACTGTATCCCAATGTGCATATACAGTGCATATACTGTATTCCAATGTGCATATACAGTGCATATACTGTAATCCAATGTGCATATACAGTGCATATACTGTATACCAATGCGTATATACAGTGTACATATACTGTATTCCAATGTGCATATACAGTGCATATACTGTATTCCAATGTGCATATGCAGTTTATATCCTGTATTCCAATGTGCATATACAGTGCATATACTGTATTCCAATGTTCATATACTGTATACCAGTGTGCATATACTGTATTCCAATGCGCATATACAGTGCATATATACTGTATCCCAATGCGCATATACAGTGCATATATACTGTATCCCAATGCGCATATACAGTGCATATATACTGTATCCCAATGCACATATACACAGTGCATATACTGTATCTCAATGCGCATATACATAGTGCATATATACTGTATTCCAATATGCATATACAGTGCATATACTGTATCCCAATGCACATATACACAGTGCATATACTGTATCCCAATGCGCATATACACAGTGCATATACTGTATCCCAATGCGCATATACACAGTGCATATACTGTATCCCAATGCATATATACTGTATTCCAATATGCATATACAGTGCATATACTGTATCCCAATGCGCATAAACACAGTACATATACTGTATCCCAATGCGCATATACACAGTGCATATACTGTATCCCAATGTGCATATACACAGTGCATATACTGTATCCCAATGCGCATATACACAGTGCATATACTGTATCCCAATGCATATATACTGTAATCCAATGTGCATATACAGTGCATATATACTATATACCAATGTGCATTTACAGTGCATATATACTGTATTCCAATGTGCATATACAGTGCATATACTGTATTCCAATGTGCATATACAGTGCCTATACTGTATCTCAATGTGCATATACAGTGTATATACTGTATTCCAATGTGCATATACAGTGCATATACTGTATTCCAATGTGCATATACAGTGCATATACTGTATTCCAATGCGCATGACAGCGCATATATACTGTATACCAATGTGCATATACTGTATACCAATGTGCATATACAGTGCATATACAGTATTCCAGTGTGCATACACAGTGCATATACTGTATTCCAATGTGCATATACAGTGCATATACAGTATTCCAGTGTGCATACACAGTGCATATACTGTATACCAATGTGCATATACAGTGCATATACAGTATTCCAGTGTGCATACACAGTGTATCTACTGTATTCCAATGTGCATATACAGTGTATATACTGTATCCCAATGTGCATATACACAGTGCATAAACTGTATTCCAATGCGCATTACAGCGCATATATACTGTATACCAATGTGCATATACTGTATACCAATGTGCATATACAGTGTATATACTGTATTCCAATGTGCATATACAGTGCATATACTGTATTCCAATGCGCATTACAGCGCATATATACTGTATACCAATGTGCATATACTGTATACCAATGTGCATATACAGTGCATATACAGTATTCCAGTGTGCATACACAGTGCATATACTGTATTCCAATGTGCATATACAGTGCATATACTGTACACCAATGTGCATATACAGTGCATAAACTGTACACCAATGCGTATATACAGTGCATATACTGTATTCCAATGTGCATATACAATCGAAACTCGATGGCTCGATATTATAGGGACTGGCCAAAGTACTTCGAGCCTCGAGAATATCGAGCCAAGCGGGATTGCTTACAGAATGTTATTTTTTTCATTTGTTACATAAAGTTTATTTACCTCGATTGTTATTGGCTACGCTATCTCCGCAAGAGAAGGAAGAGTATTTATTGGGCATAGTTACGCACCCTAAATTTCGTAATATGACTTATTCGATTATTAGAAAATCTCATTTTATTTTTTATTTATAATAAAAATACATTTATGCGAAAACAAGCAATTGTAAACAGTGGGTAACACAAACATAGCTCAAAATGCATAGTAATTTAGGGATGGATAACAATTAGAGACATAACTTATAGTGATGGCATGTTTATTCAAACTGTTAAACCATTTAAATTCGATAATAATTATAATATCAGTCAAGCAATTTTAATCGATTAGCGCCTTGTGCTAAGTGAAGCCAATCAAACAAATCAAGGCGTGAGATTCTTAACTGAACCCGCGAAAATGACATCGACCCAAGCAACCAAATCAAAGTGTGAAATTCTTGTTTGGGACCGCGAAAACGACTTCGAGCGTGGGGAAATATCGACCCTCAAGATATCAAGCCATCCGATCGAAATTTATATGAACAAAGAGTAAATAAAAATCGGTCCTTTTAATTCGGTTCGAGCCAACGAGGATATCGAGCCATGACTGTACAGTATTCCAATGTGCATATGCTGAATACCAATGTGCATATACTGTATTCCAATGTGCATATACTGAATACCAATGTGCATATACTGAATACAAATGTGCATATACCGAATACCAATGTGCATCTACAGTGCATATACTGAATACCAATGTGCATATACAGTGCATATACTGAATACCAATGTGCATATACTGAATACCAATGTGCATATACTGAATTTACCAATGTGCATATACAGTGCATATACTGTATACCAATGTGCATATACTGAATATCATTGTGCATATACAGTGCATATACTGTATTCCAATGTGCATATACAGTGCATTTACTGTATTCCAATGTGCATATACAGTGCATATACGGTATCCCAATGTGCATTACAGTGCATATACTGTATTCTAATGTGCATATACAGTGCATATACTGTATTCCAATGTGTTTATACAGTGCATATACTGTACACCAATGCGTATATACAGTGCATATACTGTATTCTAATGTGCATATACAGTGCATATACTGTATTCTAATGTGCATATACAGTGCATATACTGTAATTTAATGTGCATATACAGTGCATATACTGTATTCCAATGCGCATATACAGTGCATATACTGTATTCCATTGTGCATATACTGTATTCCAATGTGCATTACAGTGCATATACTGTATTCCAATGTGCATGTACAGTGCATATACTGTATTCCGATGTGCATATACAGTGCATATACTGTATTCCATTGTGCATATACTGTATTCCAATGTGCATTACAGTGCATATACTGTATTCCAGTGTGCATATACTGTATTCCAATGTGCATGTACAGTGCATATACTGTATTCCAACGTGCATATACAGTGCATATAATGTATTCCAATGTGCATATACAGTGCATATACTGTACACCAATGCGTATATACAGTGCATATACTGTATTCTAATGTGCATATACAGTGCATATACTGTATTCCAATGTGTTTATACAGTGCATATACTGTACACCAATGCGTATATACAGTGCATATACTGTATTCTAATGTGCATATACAGTGCATATACTGTATTCTAATGTGCATATACAGTGCATATACTGTAATTTAATGTGCATATACAGTGCATATACTGTATTCCAATGCGCATATACAGTGCATATACTGTATTCCAATGTGCATATACTGTGCATATACTGATTACCAGTGTGCATATACAGTGCATATACTGAATACCAATGTGCATATACAGTGCATATAATGTATACCAGTGTGCATATGCAGTGCATATACTGATTACCAGTGTGCATATACAGTGCATATACTGAATACCAATGCGCATATACAGTGCATATACTGTATTCCAATGTGCATATACAGTGCATATACTGATTACCAGTGTGCATATACAGTGCATATACTGAATACCAATGTGCATATACAGTGCATATAATGTATACCAATGTGCATATATATATATATATATATATATATACAAAGCATATTCTGTTTTTACTGTACATTCTGCTACATTGAAGGTAACTTATTACTTACTTTAATGTAGGTGTACAAAAAATTTTTTCAAGTGAATTTCTTTTTAACTTTCAACAAAAATTAAATATTCACATTGAACCTTACATGTGGCACCACCTGTATATTCTGCTGACAAAGTATCCATGTGTTTTTCAGTTCAATTTTTACGACCAGATCCCAGGAGAAGTAAGTGTTACAACCAGACTCCATAACACTGCTGTAAAATCATTCATGGTTTTGTTGAGTTAAAAGCAAGACTGGTATTTTGCATTCCTGGGTGGAGTTAGTAATTGTCTTTCCATACAAGTAATAATGAATTATAAACTCAAACAGTTCTGGAAATATTTGGTAGTTTTATTTCAGATCCTCATTGTTATTGCAAACAAAATGTAAATACTTTCAACTTCATGTTGTTTATTTGAAATCAAATCTTTGCCAGAAATTATACAGTTTAAGAGGTGAATCACATATAACCTGTTTGTATCCTAGATGTAACAGACCCATTGGGAGATGTAACCAGGTTTATCCAGTACTACAATGAGAAATATGGTGCAGCACACCCTGTGTTTTACCAAGGATCATACAGTCAGGTAAACTGCCATATTTAACTTGTAAACTAAGGCCAACTTCATGTCAACTACACTTGAATAGTTGCGATGCAGAATCTGTCAAATTTCATATCTACCTGTACTCTAGTACTAGTCAGGATATGCTTTCAGGTGTCAACTGTACACAGACATGCACCCAGGTGTCAGCTGTACTCAGACATGTACCCATGTGTCATCTGTACTCAGACATGTACCCAGGTGTCAGCTGTACTCAGATATGTACCCAGGTGTCAGCTGTACTCTAGTGTAAGGACATGTATCCACATGTCAGCTGTACTCAGACATGTACCCAGGTGTCAGCTGTACTCAAACATGCACCCAGGTGTCAGCTGTACTCAGACATGCACCCAGGTGTCAGCTGTACTCAGACATCCTACCAGGTGTCAGCTGTACTCAGACATGTTCCCAGGTGTCAGCTGTACTCAGACATGTACCCAGGTGTCAGCTGTACTCTAGTGTATGGACATGTATCCACATGCCAGCTGTACTCAGACATGTACCCAGGTGTCAGCTGTACTCAGACATGCACCCAGGTGTCAGCTGTACTCAGACATGCACCCAGGTGTCAGCTGTACTCAGACATCCTACCAGGTGTCAGCTGTACTCAGACATGTTCCCAGGTGTCAGCTGTACTCTGACGTGCACCCAGGTGTCAGCTGTACTCAGACATCCTACCAGGTGTCACCTGTACTCAGTCATGTACCCAGGTGTCAGCTGTACTCAGACATGTTTCCAGGTGTAAGCTGTATCTGCTGCGTGTCAGGACATGCTCCCAGGTGTCAGCTGTACTCAGACATGCACACAGGTGTCAGCTGTACTCAGACATGTACCCAGGTGTCAGCTATACTCAGACATGCACCCAGGTGTCAGTTGTACTCAGACATGTACCCAGGTTTCACCTGTATACAGACATGTTCCCAGGTGTCAGCTGTACTCAGACATTAAATTCACACAAAATCAAGATTTTTATTTTATTAGTATTGATGGGGAAAAAACATAACATTTTTAGTCATGTTAGCTTATCTTTCAGGCACTGAATGATGCCAAGCAAGAGTTGCGGTTCCTGCTAGTGTACCTTCATGGCAAAGATCACCAAGATTCAGACAGGTTTTGTCGTGAGACTCTGGGCAGTGAAGTTGTTACTAACTTTGTCAACCCTTCAATGCTGTTTTGGGCCTGTGATACTAATAGCCCAGAGGGTTATAGAGGTTTATTCTTTACCTAACTATTTTGGTCTTCTGAAAGTTGTCAGAGACTTAAAATTACACTCATAATAACAGGTTTTTAGCTCGACTATTCGAAGAATAAGGAGAGCTATCCTAGTCACCCGAGCGTCGAGGTCGGCGTAACCACTTATGGTAAAGTTTGCGTACCACCTCAAATATTTTCAAAGTCCATTGACATATGGCTTTGAAACTTTGCACACTTGTTCACCATCATGCCCCCAACCTGTACACAGGAGGAGGTAACTCTATCAAGCATTTTGACAAAATTATGCCTTTTTTTCCACTTAAAATTTACGTTAAAGTTTGCGTACCACCTCAAATATTTTCAAAGTCCATTGACATCTGGCTTTGAAACTTTGCACACTTGTTCACCATCATGCCCCCAACCTATACACAGGAGGAGGTAAATCTATCAAGCATTTTGACAAATTATGCCCCTTTTTCTTCTTAGATTTTATGTTAAAGTTTGCGTACCACCTGAAATATTTTCAAAGTCCATTGACATCTGGCTTTGAAACTTTGCACAGTTGTTCACCATCATGCCCCCAACCTGTACACAGGAGAAGGTCACTCTATCAAGCATTTTGACAAAATTATGCCCCTTTTTCGACTTAGAATTTACGTTAAAGTTTGCGTACCACCTCAAATATTTTCAAATTTAATTCATGTAAATATCTCAGCACATCATGTATTGCATTGAAATCTAATCTAACAGTGATCCATGCATGTTTTGCCAAAACTTTTCAATCCATACACTGAAAAACGGCGGAATAGTCAAGCGCGCTGTCTCTGTGACAGCTCTTGTTACATTGTAAGATTCATAAGCAGGTTCTTTTGTCATTTATTTGTTTGATCGGTTTCTTACCAACCAGTATTTAGGTGCTGTATTTCCGATGAACCAATTTAGTGCAGCCTTAAGTATCAAAGTTCAGTAGCGCATGGTGTTCAAATTCGAGGGACATAACTTTTTATGATATAATAAACATTTGTGGTTATTCACTATAATATTATTAAAGTTTTGATTGAGGCTAGTTTTAGAAAAATTGTAAGATAAAATCTTTATTGATTGACCACTTATGCAATGCATCTAATGAATTCTAGGATAATTGTGTTTGAAACCAAGGTGATTCCTATTTATGTTCTGTTCATAGAGTCCATACATTTGTTTCAGTGAGTCAAGCATTAAGAGAAAACACATACCCATTCTTAGCACTGATAGTCCTCCGTCAGAACAAAATGACAGTTGTAGCAAGAATCGAGGGACCTATAGGTAAGTTAAAGTTACCGGGCAAAAAGATTTGTATCTAATCACAGTTGTGTAACTGACCACCTGCATTTGTATCAAAACTGACCACAAACTTTTGTATCAATACTGACCACAAACATTTTTACCCAACTACAGTTGGGTTACTGACCAAAAAACATTTGTATGAATACTGACCACAAACATTTATATCACTACTGACCACAAACATTTGTATCAATACCAACCACAAACATTTGATCAATACTGACCACAAACATTTGTATCAATACCACAAACATTTGTATCAATACTGACCACAACTATTTGTATCAATACTGACCACAAGCATTTGATCAATACTGACCACAAGCATTTGTTTCAATACTGACCACAAATATTTGTATCAATACTGACCACAAATATTTGTATAACAGCTGACCACAAACATTTGTATCAATACAGACCACAAATATTTGTATGAATAATGACCACAAATATTTGTATAACTGCTGACCACAAACATTTGTATCAATACTGACCACAAATATCTGTATAACTGCTGACCACAAACATTTGTTCCCAAGAACAGTTGTGTAACTGAACACAAACATTTGTATCAATACTGACCATTGTTTTTTTTTGAGTGCTTGCTTAACGTTGTCATGCACAGTGTGATTTTGAAATAATCTGGCAAAGATGTTATCTACACAAAGACGATGTATTGGTTTTAGACCCACATTCTTAGCCTGAAGGTCAAGGTCACACTTGATCATTAGGGAATGCTGCATATATGCACATAAAGGATGTGTGTTCATGTCTTGCTGTAACTTTGTCATGCACTTGAGATTTTTGAAATAAACCTTGCACAGATATTTGGCAAATAAAGCAGATGTGTCATGTGCAAGACAAATGTCCCTACATCGAAGGACAAGATTCATAAGCTTTATAAATATGAAGTTCTGCATATATGTACAGATTATAAGTGGTTGTGTCTGGGCTGTTACTTGGTCATGACCAGGGGAATTTCAAATAACATGCCTATTGCGCTCAGCACACATGTCACATTGCCATGCATCAAGGGATTTTGAATAATCATGGCACAACTCTTCTGAACATAGAGTTGACGTGTCCCGTGCAAGACCAACATCCCTCCTTTGAAGGTCACACTGTCAAGGTCAATGATAATGGATTCATGAATTTATGCACATATAGATCGTCATGTCTGTGCTGTGACTTTGTCATGCAATGGGGGGATTTTAAAATAACGTTGCAGAGATGTTTTGAATATAAAGGTGACATGTCATGATAAATAACCATGTCCCTTCCTTAAAGGTCAAGGTCACACTTAGAGGTCAGTGATTATGGAATGCTGCATATATGCACATTGCATAGGTGTTCTTGTCAGGACTGTTACTTGCAGCAAGTAATTTTGAGATATATTGGCACAGGTATTTGTATTTGACACATATAGGTGACATGTCTGGTGCAAGACCAACATTCCTACCTGGAATGTCAAGATCTCACTTTGAGGTTAATATCGATTTCCTTTGATATTCTTGAACCATCATATATTTAGGTAAAATAGTACTTCTAGAACATTTTTCTGTTAAGAGATCTATATAGTGTTCAATGTAGTGATTATATTCCATACATGAACTGCTGGTTACAAAATTACATTGTTGTTTTCTCTTGACAGAGGCTCCAGACCTAGTGGGTCGTCTAGAGCAGCTCATGTCTGATAATGAGTCATCGCTGGTGGCGGCACGTGCAGACCGTGAAGAACGCAGCTTCAACCAGTCGCTACGGCAACAGCAAGATGAGGCTTATCTGGAGTCTCTTCATGCAGACCAGGAGAAGGTTAGTAGTTAAGCCATGAGGTGAGACCTTAGGGTCGTGAAATGCTGAAAATACACTGAAAGTAAGTAGATGTCATAGTTTATGTATTTCATTGCTATCAAGAGTACATATTAGTTGTGGGGATGACTGAGAGTCTGTTAGCTGTGTAGAATCGAGTCCTTGTATCCTGTTTATGACGTCATGAGAAAGAGCCTCAAGTGAGGCTAATGAACTCTATGATGAGCAGAGGACACCAACACGGCCATTGTCATTGTTGCAGCCAACCGACTACCATTCACCTATCTCAGTACCATAATTACTGATGTGCTTTGTTTAGTTTTTAAATCATGAGGAGCAGTGGTACATAGGGTATGTTACACAGTGAGTTGCTTATGTATAGTGTTTTCTGTTATTGTCAGGAGCGTCGTAGGAGAGAGGAGCGTGAGAGAGAGGAGGAGGAGGAGGATAGGAAGAGGAAACTGAAGGACGACCATCATCAGATGCTCCAGGTAATACAAGGGTCGTGCTCACACATTGAGTGACTCATATGCAGGGATACAAAGTGTTCTTGACAGCCTAAATGACATAAAATTTCTACCAGTTCAAGTTGTAAAACTTTGTCATTTTTGGGAATCATATAATATTGCAAAATCACTCTGTAAATGAAACTTCTCCTGAATATATGGCTTAGTACTGAAAGATATTTTCAGGTGATTTGTATTGAGAACATTTTGCTTGACCTTCAGTTATAAGGAATTTGCTTGAAATCCGTTGAGAACTGTTGTTATACACCCAATTTACTTTGTACCCACTTTACAAAGTAAATTGTGGGCTATAGTGTTGGGAATCTATTCCAGTTTGACTATAGATAATCGGCTCCACTTAAGTAAACATCATCGATTGTACAATCTTTTTTTGATAATACCTGAAATGTAGTTTTATTCTTGTGCAATAACTCATAATCATTTACTATGCTAATGTTATGTATATTTTTAAAGATATTTAGTGTTGTTCTTGCTCTTGGCCATATTGTTAACAATAACAACTGAACGTTTATAAACTAACTGAGAGGAGAAAATTGGCGGAAATTAACCAAACGCAAATAATGATAGGGAAGAAAAACATCACGCTGGTTAAATCGATGATTGATTATGACCAAATACAATTGATTGTCGCCAAGTTCAGGCCCAAACAATCAATTAAAGATTATAATTGATCATCGGAACGTCTCTAGTGGGCTATATAGGATTCACACATGTCCGTCCGTCTGTCTGTCTGTCCCATTTTTGTCTGGTCCATATCTTTCTCATTCATGGTCGGATTTTTTAAATTATTTGGCTGAAGTGACCTCCATAGCATGAGTATGTGTTGTGTAAAAACCAGTGTCCCTACCTTCAAGGTCAAGGTCATTCTGGACTTAGTATGTTTTGCTATAACAGCCTTACTGATACTAGTTTGTATCCATATCCATATCTCATTCATGTTTGACTTTAAAACTGTATGGCTGAAGTGACTACCATGACATGAGGATGTGCTAGGTTCAAGTCCTGTGTCACTACCTTAATGGTCAACATCACAGCAATCTTCTGAACTTTGTGTGGTCCATCGGTCCTTCACATTTTATGTCCGATCCATATCTTTCTCATTCAGGACTTTTCCCGCCCAAGACCCTTGTCCCTACCTTTATGGTCAAGGTCACAGTAACCTTTTGGACGAAGTATGATTTGCTATGTGAGCCTTACTGGTGATAGTTTATGACACACAGCAGTACCAATATTTTCTTATCTTACTCATGTCTCTACATTATTGACAATTCTGTGGCACGTTGACCTTCAGTGAAACACGTCCACGTTTCTTTAGTTGTTCTATCCAGGAAGTATTTCCGACACATGGGCTTGCAGGTGTATATATCACATTCTATGAAAGCTCTAGTTTCCAGATGTAATGTTAAAACTAGGGGAAGACATGGTGTATCAAAAATAATTTGGAGGGTGTGATCTTTTTTTCCGAAAGCGAAAGCCCATGCTGAATAGGGTTTACACTCTGATTACGTTGACTTGCATGCGAAAGACTAGATTTTGTTGTTTATTCAAAAGAAATTGCAAAAGCTGACAGCTTAATAATATTGAAAGCTTATTGCCTGCTGGTAGAATTTTCACTCAGACCCTTTGTGGTTGAGAGGTCATTTGAATTTTCTTTTATTGAGGCTCTTATGCGCAGCTTAAATATTGTGTTATACTGAGTAACTTTGTCTCAAATGATTGTTGACTGAGATAGTGTATAATATTTCACAGAATCGTGAGCTACGGAAGGATGAACTACGGCAGAAGATCCCTGCTGAGCCGGCCTCTACGGACCCAGACTCTGTGAGAGTAGTGCTCAAACTGCCACATGGAACACGCATAGAACGATGCTTTAGGAAAACAGACTCTCTCAAGGTGAGTTAAGTAGATAATGTATCATTTCGTTGTAAAAACAGCAAAACATATCAGACTGATATCTTAAATATGAAGTGTTACTGGTAGTGCACTGTGATACAGGAGGACTAGTAGGTTTTAGCATAGTTTATTTTTATATGCACCCAAGTAGCCGACCGTCCCAATCCCAAGGTTTCAGATCAATAACCAGTGTGCGAAATTAACGGTACCCTGACCCGAGCTATGAAAAAATCCTTTAGATAGTCAGATTGGCGATGAAATCATCAGTCTTGAGGATTAATTTACTGACTTCCAGATGATTTCACATCGTTACGGATATTTCCTGAAGCAGTGATTTCCCTTGTCAAGCAATACTACATTGCTTGGATTTGAGTATTATGACGGGAAACAAGCTAAGACTAGTCGTCCAAACTTCTTTTGATATAAAAGTTTCTGAAAAATGGGCCCAGGGACCCCAAACTTGGTAGGCAGGTTGGTTATGACAAGCAGAACCCTTTTGAGTTCAAGGTTGTGTCAAAGGTCAAGGTCAATAACTTAAGAACACTTGGGCCTACCAACCTCATACTTGGTAGGCAATTTGTTCACTTATATATGTTGTGTTCAATGTCCAACAATCTCATTAGAAAAAATCAAACACTAGTTTACATCCACTCCATCTTGCAGTGACTTATTATCTTTGTGTTCATACTTTGCTAAATAATAATAGCATCAATTTTTCCAAATAGCATGTGTATCTTTAACTTGCCTTCTCCTCTATTTTCAGTACCTGTACTATTTCACATTCTGCCATGAAGAATGTCCGGATGATTTCCATATAGTGACTAACTTTCCACGACAGACATTGGCTTGTGAGCCCACAGAGGAAAACCCAGAACCTGAAACATTTGAACAGTGTGGACTGGGCAAAAATGAAATGTTGTTTGTGCAGGACAACGAAGCTTGAGGCTTCTGGAAGACTTAGGATGGACTTTATTTCATGTTAAGGGTTTCAGATTGTATGTACAATACATTTGGTGAAAATGGGTCAAAGTATTACCACAAAATGTTGTTCTCGGCTTGTTGAAAATCATATATCTGATTTCCTAAAGGATATTTTAATGCCTAACTATTGTATGTATATTGATAATTTTACTTGGTAAAAAAACCCAGTTTGTATTGACGAGCGTGGTGGCAATTTCATGAGGGAATAGATTTCAATACTTTTTAGCCTGAGGTTTGTTTCAGTTATGGAGATAAAAGTTTTGGATCCAGTTCTTTTATAACTGTGGGCATTTAAAAATAGGTGCTTTAACTTGTAATGTCACCAGTATAGCTATAGATATGCTCTCATTTAAAGAAATGGAAAAGAAAGAAGAATGTTATAAATTGAAAGTGGGTATGAGCATCAGCTCAATGTGCATGTTGGTAGGCAGAGGGACATATCCACCAAGTCGTAGTCAGCACAATGTAGTTATATTATGTGAGTGAATATGCCAAGAAAAGACTATGTAAAGATCACCCCTGTACAGTCCAAATTCCTCATGATTCATGAGCAGATATTCGTGTACAATGTCATAACACATGTACAATGTCATAACACGTGTACAATGTCATATCACATGTACAATGTCATAACATGTGTACAATGTCATAACACATAACATGTGTACAATGTCATAACATGTGTACAAATGCCATAGCATGTGTACAATGTCATAATGCATGTACAATGTCATAAATGTGTACAATGTCATAACATGTGTACAATGTCATAATCTTTATATTAAAGAAGGACTAACAAATATATAATTATATATGCTGCCATCCTTCAGAGCATAAGTCAGAGCTCAGCATATTTATGCCCCCTTTTGAAAAAAGTGGGGTATATTGTTTTGCACATGTCGGTCGGTCGGTCGGTCGGTCTGTCTGTCTGTCGGTCGGTCGGTCGGAATACCAAATGGTTTCCGATCAATAACTTGAGAACGCTTTGACCGAGGGACCTCATACTTGGTATGTGTATTGGTCATCACCAGCAGATGAACCCTATTGATTTTGAGGTCAGTGGGTCAAAGGTCAAGGTCAGTGTGACCTTTACATGAAAAACGGTTTCCGATCAATAACTTGAGAACGCTTTGACCCAGGAACCTCATACTTGGTAGGTGTATTGGTCATGACCAGCAGATGAACCCTATTGATTTTGAGGTCAGTGGGTCAAAGGTCAAGGTCAGTGTGACCTTAACATGAAAAACGGTTTCCGATCAATAACTTGAGAACGCTTTGACCCAGGGACCTCATACTAGGTAGGCTTATTGGTCATGACCAGCAGATGAACCCTATTGATTTTGAGGTCAGTGGGTCAAAGGTCAAGGTCAGTGTGACCTTTACATGAAAAACGGTTTCCGATCAATAACTTGAGAACGCTTTGACCCAGGAACCTCATACTTGGTAGGTGTATTGGTCATGACCAGCAGATGAACCCTATTGATTTTGAGGTCAAAGGTCAAGGTCAGTGTGACCTTAACATGAAAAACGGTTTCCGATCAATAACTTGAGAACGCTTTGACCCAGGGACCTCATACTAGGTAGGCTTATTGGTCATGACCAGCAGATGAACCCTATTGATTTTGAGGTCAGTGGGTCAAAGGTCAAGGTCAGTGTGACTGTAAGCTGAAAAAAGGTTTTCTGATTGTCCATATTTTATTTTCTTATATAGTAGACAGTAGAAATTTATATGTCACTAAATGCATGAGTTGAAGTATCAGTTTTCAGTGAACATCTAGTTTAATTATGCCCCCCTTCGAAGCAGAGGGGTTATATAATTGCTTTGCACATGTCGGTCGGTCTGTTGGAAGACCAAAGCTTGTCCGAGTGATAACTCAACAATTCCCGGACCTATGGTCATCAAACTTGACATGAAGATTAGGTATGACCAGTAGATGACCTGCCTCATATGCATCCAATGACAAATCAGCTGTCATTTCAGTCCATGCATATTTCATTCAATTGTCCAAATATTTCTGGCAACTTGGCGCTCAGGGGGCATAATGTTTGACAAACATCTCTTGTTCATTATTGTTTTCATCATTTGAAAATTCATTGAATCCTCAATAAGATAAAGATGATACTTTGCATTGGAACAGAGGTTCTGTACTTCTAATGCAGAACTAGATTATTGAGTATTTGATTGTTCACATTGAATATTTATAACAGTTACTTCAGTCATGTACGGTAGCTCTTTATTTTTAAAGCAATTCAATAAATGATATACAGTATTTGTTGAAATTCATTGTTAATACTTTAATTGTACTTTAACAGAAGCGTCATACCTTACCCATATATGATCAACTGGCACAGGATGAGTGTATGATGTTGTCTTACCTATAGACACATTCTGTCAAATAGTAATGATAAAGGGGAAAAATGCATTACTACCTGCCCCGGCGTCGGCGTCCGGTTAAAGTTTAAGGGCAAGTTTAGAACTTCAATACCCTTCATTCAATTTACTTAATACTTCTCACAGTTGTTCAGGGCCATCACATAATGAGATTAGATAACTGCATATTATCCTTTATACAAATTATGGCCCCTGATTGACTATGGATAAGTTAGTTTTAGGGCAGGTTGGGATATGTATTGATAACTTCTATACCCTTCATTCACTTGTCTTAATACTTCACACAGTTGTTCAGGATCACCACATTATGAAGCTACATAACTCCATATTATCTTTAATACAAGTTATGGCCCCTGATTGACTTAGGAACCTAGGTTAAAGTTTTAGGGCAGGTTAATGTTTTAGGGCAAGTAGGGATTTTCACTTACAACTTCAATACCCTTCGAACAATTCACTTAATACTTCACACAGTTGTTCAGGGCCATCACATAATGAGGTTAGATAACTGCATATTATCCTTTATACAAATTATGGCCCCTGATTGACTATGGATAAGTTAGTTTTAGGGCAGGTTGGGATATGTATTGATAACTTCTATACCCTTCATTCAATTGTCTTAATACTTCACACAGTTGTTCAGGATCACCACATTATGAAGCTACATAACTCCATATTATCTTTAATACAAGTTATGGCCCCTGATTGACTTAGGAACCTAGGTTAAAGTTTTAGGGCAGGTTAATGTTTTAGGGCAAGTAGAGATTTTCACTTATTACTTCAATACCTTTCGAACAATTAACTTAATACTTCACACAGTTGTTCAAGTCCATAACATAATGAGGTAAGATAACTCCATATTTCCTTTATACAAATTATGGCCCCTGACTGACTATGGAACTTGGGTTAAAGTTTAAGGGCTGGTTTCGGATATTTATTAATAACTTCAATAGACTAAATACTTCACACAGTTGTTCAGGACCAACACACAATAAGGTAACATAACTTGTCTTTAATACAAGTAATGGATCCTGATTGACTTAGAAACTTAGGTTTAGGGGCCTAGTTTAAGTCTTCTACAAGTGACCCCCCCCCCAAAAAAAAAATTAAAAAAAATTGGGGTATAGTATACAACCTCTGTGTATTGATCTTAATCTACTTGCCTTGTTCCCTCTTATCAGATCTCACGGTGCATATCCATATCGGTACCCTCTTTGCGAAATCTACTGAAACGGTACCCTCTTTGCACATGCACCGGTTTTTTCTCTGCTAAAAACAAACCGGCGATTGACAATAAGCCAGTAAATGTTCATTTAACTGATGAAAGGAGGTATGTCATGTGTAAAAGAAGTATGCCACGGAACACTAGAATGTTATAGCTATGTCTTTTAGTAAGTCGCCCATTTTTCAATTACTGCAACTCCATAATAAGCTACACAATATCGATATGTCTTGCCTCGCCCACCGCCTCTGCATGTTCTGCGGGCTTAAATGAACCACTGGTTTGATTATGTACACCCCATACATATAACATGTATTCATTTATATATCATATTCATACAAATGGCAATTAATAGTCTAAAATATGTGGTAAATTCATAAAAACACCCTACGTTCGGTTTTGCAGCGGCACGGGTTCACGAATTCATTCCTTATATTTACACCAATAGTTCATTATTTCATTCAAGAATGAAAAAAAGGGATTTTTTTAGTTATCCTTTCTTTACCATGCAGTAAATAGAACAACCCGACTGTAACCGGACACATTTTTTTCAAATGACGTCACAATAACGCGGGAAAAGATCAACCACTTAAAATCACTTTCAAACGTAAAATTGAAACACTTCTGGCAACAAAACATTTAAAATATAATAAATTAACACTTTCTATAATGTTGATTTATATTTTACGGGACCTGCTGATACAATACAAACAATAACAAGATCAATAGTTTCCATGTATATTGTTATGCGATGAATTGCGGTTCGAACATATCCGAAGATGTTGCGTTCATCGATTGATGAACGCAATTGCCGGATGCAGTTCATTTAAGGAATGAAAGTTGAGATGTAAATATTATATTACATTTCGTGTCGTTGTTGTTGTTATTGCTTCTTTAAATGCTCAAAAACTGTAAAAAGTGCTATTTTGTATTGACTACTTATCTGAACATTTAGTTTTAGTCTGCCACACTATTGATTCAACATACAGAACTCTTGATGATATAAACGAGCAATAATAACATAAAATAATTAAGGTAATACAAAGAAATTGCTTTTAATCATATAAACCAAACAAATTCTTCACCTTTGTATTTCCATATTATTTAAATCGTTTACGTTTGATTCTCCTTATGCAGTTTGGGATTTAGAATTTTGCTTTCGTCTCTAGGTTCCAAAACGTGAAAGATATACGTGGCAACACATTCCAATGTTCAATCAAAGCGCGAAAGCGCTGAAAGACTATCTGCAGGCAAATGTGTGAGAGCACAAGGGCAGGTTGCGTTGTATTGACACACCACGCCCCCGTCCGTTTTTTTTTTTTATCAATTTTTTTTTATCAAATTTTAGTAAGAATATGTTGTGCTTACTGTTACTTGTGAAAATTGGCAAAAAAATTTTTTTTTCAATTTTTTTATTTTATTATCTTTGTAAAGGGTGACGACTTGACCCTGAATTTCCATGTATTTGCCGACATGACCCTGTTTAAGAGGCCTTAACTTTATCAAATCTTAACCAAACTCTACATTTTTGGACTTTCCTTGTAGAGTTAGAGTCAATCTTTAAGAAAATGTACAATTTTAACGAAAACAAATGCAATTTCAAACCCGAATTTCCTAAAACATGTTACTCGACGAACCAACTACCCGCAATTTTCACCGAAATTTTCCAGACTAAAATGCATTATCCCGCTATTGCATCATCAATTCAACACGTGTGCATAAGAGAAACATATCTATCACGATACAGGTGAAATGGAAGTCAAATATCGTCCAACAGAGCCGTGCACGCTAAAAAACAATGTTCATACTTTGTTTACAATAATCATACATGCCAGCTAGTATGTGTACATACACAAACAAATTTACCCACGCAACGCAACTATATCGTAGATGCAAGAAGGGCACCAACGCATGCGCCGTGAATCATTTCCGGTTGCGCCATGATGGCATATATGCGTAAATAAATAAACAAAGATTGTAAATCGTGTGCACGGCTCTGTTGGACGATATTTGAATTCCATTTCATAATAAATAAAATAATTAAAAAAAAAATTGCCAATTTTCACAAGTTACAGTTACAATATCATATTCTTACTAAAATTTGTTAAAAAAAAATCTTTATAAAAAAAAATAAAAAAAATAATAAATAAAAAAAAAACGGACACGGGGGCGTGGTGTGTCAAAACAACGCAACCTGCCCCTGTGTGTGAGAGTTGCAAATTTTATTTGAACAATCGAAATGGGTGAATGGCACTTAGATAAAAGTGAAAGGTCAAGAGGGTCAAGAGCGCTTGTGCCCAGATTGGGCGAGGAAACAAACAACTCTATAACTATTTTATGGCGTCTTGTGTCATTTTGTTTTTGTAAAAGTCACTTCAATCGTCGTAATTCCCCATCTCCATGAATTTTAATGTTACAATGCATGCCCCTTTCAATTCTTTCTAAGGGTTTTTCGTTGCTTTGATTAAATACCATACGATAGGAAAGTGTAATACATCATATATATATATATATCGTTTCCTTTAATGAACAAACACGTTTTGTTTAAGGAAAATCATTTTTTTTACAAACATCTTCAGCAATAATTCCATTCAAAATGCACAGCTTATCACTTCAGTCGACGTATTCCCCATCCCCATGTATTTTAAGTTATAATGCATGCCCCTTTCAATCGTTCCTAAAGGTTTTTCGGTGCTTAGGCTTTTCTTGCATACCCCATGTAAGATGATTCACGCGCAACAACGCGCCACTTCTTATTTCATTTACTGTGAAATCATTAATGTTCGTGGGTTAGGTGATCCACGAATTCAAGATCCCACGAAATATAAACCCTTTATTCACTTTTTCAATTGCCTTGTTACGTACATACTCTAGTATATTCTTTACAGAGGTCGCAGTATACAGTGTTAAAACCTGTCTCACTGTATAACTTACGATCATTATTCTGTTAATATATTATAACTGCCTTTAACAAATAATGAACCAAATCAATTAAATGTGTTTTATGCAGCAAATGACAGTTATAAGCACGTGTTTAAACGTGTGCTGTTAATGAAAATCTCCAAGTTTACAAGATGTGCGTGATCAGTGTCCATACTCGATTTTTTTATTATAAAATAATTAATCGATTACTAGTATATTGAAGGTTACTAAGCACCGAACGTGACAATATACGCACCTTTTCGGTGTTTTCACAGTTTGCAAAATTCTTAATTGGCATTCAATGGCTTCCCCTATCTGTATTTATGATCAGGGTACATCTTCTTTTATTACCTTTATTCCCAATTAAATCGATAAGTGACATGGGTATATGCACTAATTGGCATGTCATACCTTATTAGCGAGTGTCATAAACCGAGTGACGTAGAAGACGGAAATTACGGGACAGCACGTAGATATTATGCAGACGATCTAGGATGATCGCATCTTCGATTTCATCAAAAATGAAAATCCACGAATTCAAGTACCCACGAAATTGATTTTTTTCGGCAAACCACGAAATTTCATGCCCACGAACATTAATGATTTCACAGTATTGCATGGTTTATGAAAAATATATTATGCCATTTCAATAAAGCGCAATCAAATATATATGTTTGCAAGACTTTTAATTAAAATTGAAAATAATTAATCGTAAAAAACGCTATTTTTAGTTATTTAAAAATACTGCGCTCTATGACGTCAGTAAACAACGTCGCACACGCTTTTTGGTGTAATTGTACAAAAGTTCGTATTTTACGTCATTTTTTCAGCAGATTGATAAATTTAGATATGCAAGAAAAAAATATCAATTATGTGATAGATTATAAGTATTTATCATGTGTTTCCGGTACCGATCGAAAAATCCGACCCTCGGGCACGCTGCGTGACCGGTAACTCGGCAAGCCTCGTTACCGGCTTACGCACGTGCCCTCGGGTCGGATTTTTCTATCCGTACCGGAAACACATGATAGATACTTATAAGATATCATACGATAGGTAAGTTTTATGAACATACACTTTTTAATTGTTTAAGGAAAATGATTTGATTTTACGAACAACTTTAGCAATAATTCCTTTCAAAATGCAGAGTTATCAGATGGTCGTTTTCTCGCGGTAAGGACAAACATGTGGTCAGTTAATGTATGTAGAAACTATTTTTAGAATATCGGTTAGTTAATGTAGTTGAAACTATTTTTAGATTATCGGAAATTGTCTGTTCTAAGAATGAGAATATGATTGTGCCTTTTCAAGTTTTATTGAAAAATAAATGTTATTTAAGTTTTATGTAAGTATCTGTGTAGAAATAGTACTAGTGCTGTTATGAATACTTAGCACTCTTTGGATGTTTTACAGATTTAATCCGAACTACTTTGCTTCACCAAACGTATGCATAACACGTCGTATCAGGGCCGGCATGTGTGCTAATATAAATTGAAAGCCTAATGTCTAAAACTATGCCAAGAATACACCGGAACGAAGCTTTTATGCAAAAAATGAAAACATCTTTTTAGAAATATAGACGCCTAAATTATTTTTTAGTAAAAATCATAGAATGAATAGTATTTTGTTATTGTATAGCAGGCAATTCATAGTATTTGAAGCATTAGCAACGCGAAACCTGACATACAACTATTTTGACATTCAGACAATCATTTTTGTTTCTTATCTCATAAAAGTAATATAAAAAATACACCATTACAAATAAGCGTGCTTCAAGGTCACGTCAGGTTATAATAACAAACCCTGCAGGCGAATGGACACTTGCGGTCGGTTATAATTTCTGAAACGTCTTGGGTTAAACTCAAGAGTGAATATCATTATGTTACCTTCCTATCAGAGCCTCCATTATTTTGACCCACATTAATCTCATAAATATAGCGATCTAAAATAGTTATATTCTGCTAAAAATAAAACGCCGGGATGCAGAAATACAGCGCGGAAATAG
Source organism: Mya arenaria (assembly GCF_026914265.1). Taxonomy (NCBI): domain Eukaryota; kingdom Metazoa; phylum Mollusca; class Bivalvia; order Myida; family Myidae; genus Mya; species Mya arenaria. Next base: position 46,434,437 of record NC_069131.1, on the reverse strand, counting down.
CCGAACAAGCATGAACTCATACTCGGACCGCAATACAACTAATCTATTTTTATGGTTTCGACGTCATTTTGCTAAACATAGAGCGCATTGAAATTCAGACAAATCAAAATAGACATTTACTATTTATTTTGATAAATACAGTGGGTGGTAACGTTTTGTCGACTACGGTTGCTACGGCATGGTTTGACCCGTTTAAACAGCTGTTTCCTGTGTCACATTGCAATGTTTTCAGGTTATGACACATTACGATACCAACTGTATTGATTTCTTATCGCTTGTATTGTGTATAATAATTGTTATGGCGTTAACATGTTAAATAATCACATCCAAAAGGGTAAATGTACTATTGCATTAGTTAATTCTTTGTTCTATTCGATTGAAAACCCCGGAAGTACAAATTTAAGAAAGAGTTTAGTTAGCGATTATTATTTGAACTGTTTCCTTAAGGTATGTAAGTTTACACACTCAAATATGTTTTAATATACAATTATATATACTAACCAGTATACAAATGATATTTGTCATTACAAATAGGTAGACCCATTGTCAATTACAGTATCCTCTTTGTTTGTAATTGATATGATTTATTAAGTTTTTCATTGCAGGCAATATTTTGAAAGAAAAGCTCAGTCATCTGAGATGCAGTGCTGCAGCACTGAAAAGCATTGGGTATGACTGTATATCTCAGCGTATGATTAAGCCAACTATTGCAAAAACTATGCAAACAGTAATCGGGGAGTAGGATTATTATTATATTTTTAGTGTTATTAGACCCAGTCTTTCAAAAACAGATGCAATTGCCATTATAACATAGTATGAAATAAGAAAATACTTGCTACTGCTTCTTGCAAACTACCGATTTTTTAGCAATATATGTAATCTAAATACAAAATATCACTGTCAAGGCAGGCATTTCATTTGAATTTGAGAAATGGCTTTTACAAAACAAATTTGTACTGTATTTTTTTTTATCTCTTAAGATAAATGTGTACTTTTACAAGAAATATTATCAAGAATTGTATTTGAAAAAAAATGTTAGACCATTTCTTTTTTTATTTTACTAACAACTTTCACGTTTTATGGATAATAGTAAAGATTATGTATCTTCTATTTTACAGGTGCCCATCATGGAGTGTTTCTCTTTGCCTGCAATCAGGATACATCAACTGACCTTTGAACTGTGTTTTCCAACTTGGGATTCAAACACATGCCCTCTTGGGTAGGAGAAAGTCAGACAGACACCTGTGGCTACATCACTATACTTCTTCAAGTCTTGCTCTATGAGGGATCATGATGTGAAATAAAACAAAATGCAGTCATCTTTTTGTTATATTAAATAAGTTATGAACAAATAAAATATTTCAAACATTTTATCAATTCGTTATTTTGAAAACCAGTATGAATAAACATACATGTATACCAATAGACAAACAAATAATTGGCAAAGAATGGGCACAAAATATAAGAATATTGAAGTTGGAGATTTATTGTTAATATTGATTTTAATGTGACAGAAAATGCCCCAATTTGCCAAAAAGCATTGAATATCAATTGACAATGCTTGGATTTACAAAATTCTGCCCAAATGAGTATAGATCTGTGAGTTGCTGTTTGGTATTTGTTCATAAAAGTCATGATATATAAATCAAAGTTTTAAAAAAAATGTTGCAAACATAAAACAGTGGAGGATCTGATGTTATGTTAAACTGATATACTTGTATAAGCTATTTAAACTGTATATGAGCAGATTCTTATGGAAATATGAGCTTTAAGTATTACTTTATTCCAAAATGGTGACCTAGAAGGTTTAGTTCCTTGTATTGGTCAATGTTATATTGTTCACTTAACAGCCTGAGGTAAATGCAAGATATAATACAGTCAAGTTCAGAAACTGCTCAACAGTTATAATAATAAACCCTTCCTCTCAATATTATGTACATTTGTGGGAAGTAATATCAAATCCTTCAAAAGGTTAAAGAGACATGGAGCAGACACAATTTGTTACAGATGGACAGACAGACAACTGGAGCTAAAAGAATTGGTCTATTTCAGGAGGAGACATACTTAGCCAAATGGTTCTTGAGAAAAAGTCATTAAAAATAATTTATAAAAAGTACAATAAACAGGCAGTGATAAAAGTTAACATGAACACTAACTTAGGCTTAGATGAGCTGGATGAAAAATGTCTTAAACAAAATAATTGAGAAGTTGCCCAAAATGTTACAGCTACATGTGAGAAATGAGCCAAGTGTCAACATGAGATGTTTGTCAAACATTATGCCCCACCTGAGCGCCATGTTGTCAGGATTATATGAACAATTGAATGAAATAAGCATGGACCGAAATGACAGCTGATTCGTCACTGACATTGGATGCTGTTGAGGCAGTTTTAAGATGTTGACCATTTAAAGTGTGAGGATAGAGTGTGTTATGACCATGACCTTTGACTCTATGACCTCAAAATCCATATGAGTCATCAGCTGGTCTACAGAAATCTAAATGTCAAGTTTGAGGGACATGGGTTCAGGCATTGACATGTTATCACACAGACAAGCTTTTTCCAATCAATGTCACTGTGACCTTGACGTTTGACCCGATGACCCCTAAAATGAAAGGGACTCATCTACAGGCCAGACACAACTCCAAGTCAGGTTTGAGGGCCGTGGGTACAGGCATTGTCAAGTTATCACTCGAAACATTTTCGCATTCAAGGTAACTGTGAACTTGACCTTTGACCCAATGACTCCTAAAATCAATAAGCGTCATCTCCTTGTCAGGACCAACTTCCATGTCAAGTTTGATGATCATAGGTTCAGGCATTGTTGAGATATCCCTGAGAGAGGATTTGTTATCTTTTTTTGCATTAAAGGTTATTGTGACCTTGACCTTGGCTTGATGACCCTCAAAGTCAAGAGGGGTCATCTTCTGGTCAGGCCCAACCTTTATGTCAAGTTTGATGACCATTCAGACTGAATGGTATGATTGGTCCAGGAATTGTCGAGTTTGCTTTCAAGATCACTTTGACCTTGACCTTTGACCCCTAAAATCAATAGGGGTCATCTACTGGTAAGGCCCAACCTCCGAGTCAAGTTTGAGGGCCATGGGGGCAGGCATTGTTGATTTATCACTTGGACAACCTTTTACCATTCAAGGTCACTGTGACCTTGACCTTTGACCCGATGAGCCCTGAAATCATCTACTGGTCAGGCCCAACCTTCATGTCAAGTTTGATGACCATACGTCCAGGAATTGTTGAGTTATCACTCGTACAAGCTTTGGTTTACAGACGGTAGACGGTACCGACTGACCGACTGACATGCGCAAAGCAATATACCCCTCTTCTTCGAAGGGGCGCATAATCAAAAATGTCTTATTATGCACAGCAGTAATCACATTGACAGAGACATTTTTCCTTTGAAGTATTTATAAATTGAGTCAGTAGCTGAGTCCTTGGATGACATAACAGTGTAGTATGTTGGTTATAATATTCGTTTCCTTTTTAAAAGATATGCCAGCATGTATTAAGATGGTCTCTTCTTCCTGTCTAGAGTCAACATCAAAGTCCACAGTAAATAGATTCATGTGAGTTGCACGAAGACAGAATTTTCAAGTTTAAACAATTTACAATGTTGAATTGATGTAAATAGTTCAGATCACAGCAAGGGTAAACTGAATCAGAATGAATCCATTGAAGGTGTTGAAGCAGTTTCTGTTTGAAGGCTGTTCAACTCAAGCACAATCCTTTGATATGAGATGGTGGCATAAACTGTTTGTGAATTATGTCCTTGAAAAGTCTTTGGTAGTCTCAATTTTCACCTTGAAAAACAGTTAAGATGAATTTTGTAGAGATTGGAAAGTCTATTGCTCTTTCGGTAACTTTCATTCTAGGTTCCGAAGTATTTGTGACATGGTGCTGAGTCTCTAAAACTAAAAACAAAAATTATTTAAGACCAAAAAAACAATGATAAAAAAAATTTGAGTACATATACAAAATATTTTAAATTTACACCTCTTAACAGTCACAGAATATTTCACAGAGCCACTTGTAAAATATGTATAATAAAACATCAGTTTTTTTCTCAGTTAAATAAAGGGCACAACTCAAAATCACTTAAAGCCGGATATATAGAACTAATAATTAGTACCTATACATCATATACAAATATAATACAATAACATTAGTGTATTGTCTCTGACATGACAGCTGGCTATAATGATACCTTGAATTTGGTTCTTTGACAACAGACTTATCTGCTAGAAATCATTAAAAACCCTTTTTATTTCATTTGTTTTCTTCAAGGCTGCACTCTTACAGATTAACAGTTTTAATAATATTTTATCTTTTGTCCAGGAATGAGCAAATTTTGTGTAAACATCTGAAAACCAGCGATACAAGAATGCTGACAAAAGATTTTATCACAGTTTTTCATATTTCTGTCGCAAATTAATGTTTTTGAAAAATGCATAAAACATCAATTTTTGAAAATAAATATGAAAACTTGCAATGTGATTTTTTCAGCAGTCTTATATCACTTGTTGCTATGCATTTTCACATGCAATGTTACATATATACAGTATCCAGTGATGTGGATCATTCCATATATATATGCTGCACATCTTTAATATTATAATTATAGAATGTGCATCAAACTATATGCATGATAAGCTTAAAAGTTTGTATTAAATTGAGATTTGGTAAAAAAAATGCTACAAACTGACTGTAAATACATACATAATGCACGATTTCCACTTGATTCGCTCTTGTGGTGTATTTACTTTTATCTTGCTTATAAATAACACAAGTAAACCGGAAATATGGAAATTTAGTTACCCATCCAGAAACCTGCAGTTCTGTGTAACAATCCGTCCCGCCTAGTTACCAGCATCTTGGATCCATGTCAGGATCTGAAATAAAAAATGAATAATCTATTTATTTATAAACAGGCTGTTTTCTTTGTGAAGCTTAAAATATGGTTGACATTTTACTTTAAATGCAAGGTGGTTTCTGTTTTAATAAAGCCATTGCTTGAGCTCAAGTAGTCATCAGTCGTGGGGTTCAAGACCTGAACCTGTCCCACTTTTGCACCCAGGTTTACCATACTAATATTATACCGTTCATGAGTGTGTCCCAGTACTAACCCACAAAGGTCAGATTGTTTGCAAATTAAGTTATCAGGAACAGTTTGTCGAGCTGGTTGAACAATTCAACTGCAAGCTTTAAGTTATTTTAAGTTCTAAGGGCCTGTGAGCCAAGTTGATAGCGGAGAGAGGGAGCCCGCCAGCTCATCAGGAAGCTGTTTGCGCTTCCATTTCTTCCAGGACAACACATAGAGCGCGCCTTCATCAAGCTTAAAGACCGGGCAGAGGGGAGTTCGAACCAGATGAAGGAACTCTTCACGTAAGTTGAAGATCAGTGGATGGAGATCTCCCTCTAGAGCACCACTGAGTGGTCTGTGTACCGACAGACGATACGAACCAACAATGACACCGAAGGTAAATACAAAACTGTTGTAAATATTTATTTATTATATTCCCCGTATCATTTCCGGTAATAGCATTCACTAAAAATAGAAAATCATGTATGTTTTAATTTTAATTGTGTTATGACTGTAATTTCAGGATGGCATCGCCGTTTGAACTTTTCTGCCGGTCGGTCAACCCTGCAGTTTTACGTTTTGCTGAGTCTGCTGCTGAGGGAATCCAAAATGGTGAAGGTAACACATCAACTGGTGTCGGAGGCAGCCCTTGGCCGTCAGCGTCGAGAGCGCTACAGAGACATCGACGCCAGTATCATGGATGAGTGGGACTCATACGATTCTCATGAGGTCACCTGCGAAGAGTTCCTGAAAAATGTTGGTGCCATCTACGGCGGTCGATAGGTGTTTGGTCAAGACTGATGTTAGACATTGGACATGTCATATTATTAGCAACATAGTTGTGTATAATACTTAAAGATTATTTAATAAAAAAAAAAGTTTAAACATTTCTTCTTCAACTCTATTTCGTTTTATAAAAATATCTCGTGAATAAATCTTTACATGTTTGCAAGTGTACAGATATTTTCTTTAAATCTATTTTTATCTATGCCTTTGTATGCATGTATACAGTATAGCTTTGTCTTTTAAAATAAAAAAATGAAATTACATGTTTTTTTACTTACATTTAGAAATAAAAATATAAAATAAAAATAAGGGCCGAAACGTCTCGGTAATCAGGGGCCGAAACGTCTACGTGATGGGGACGATTTGGTAAGGGGCCGAAAAGGTAACCGTTTGAGCTAGGGGCCGATTTGGTAAGGGGCCGATTTGTCTGGTAGCCGAAAATTTAGTCAAAACGGCGTCTTAACGATGAGTTCATGTCATGTAATATTTTGTGAAATAGCTTTTATGTTTCAAATGATTTTTTTCAGCAGCAATCGAACTAGTGTATTTGTTTGAGTAAATTATTTGGATTATACCTATCACAGTGTGTCAACGTTATGCCTATTGTTATTTTGGACTATAGGGTGTAGATTTTAAAGTCATACACAATATGGCGGCGATTATGCGGAAATGAAATTGAATGTTACTTCGAACACGTTCTTCTACAAAATACCTGTGTTTAGTGCTTTTGTTTTAACATCAATCGAAGCAAAAATGACATCAATGTATGCGTCTAAAAATGTGAAGATGGAGACAATCCAGAAATGAGCTGCCAGGAAGTGATCGATTTCGGACACGAAGGTACATGTACATTAGTCTGAAATAATAGACGTGTTATACGGGAATCCAATCCCTAACGTCTAAACGGGTTTGTGAAAAAAGCGGGAGTGTTTGAAAAATATTGAAATTGTATTAAATGAAGTATTTTATGGTTGAAATAGATAATTAAGTTTTATATTCATATTTTACCATGGAAGTGCAAAGCTATTTTGCAAAAAAAAGAGCATTTAATGCATTAAAACACAGTTTGACACAGACAACAATTATGCCAAGCGGAACAACTTGACCCAATCGTAATAACTCGGCCACCTCCGACAAGCTTCGAGATAATACAATCGTAACAACTCGGCCTTGGCCAAACAATCTGAACACCTCAGCCAGTATCCAACAGGGATTGACTATCTCGAAGCTTACCGAAGATGGCGAGTTGTTACAATTGATGGCCGAAATGTTCCGATTGTTGTAAAATTGTGAACTGCAGCCTTGCAGGTGCCCTTCATGTATATATTGTTATGTTTTGACAATGAAATGAAGAAAAAACCATCAAACTCATAATTATTTGCTTGATATTACTTTTTGGTTACGGAATTTATACAAAATAACATTATCTGGTAATATTTCTTGTTTTTATGATATGTTATAGATGCAATATGCTTTAACCCGGAATCCCGATCGGAATAACTACCCACTTTTCATACAAAACAATTTGTACGTGAAGGATTTGCTGTATCAAAAATCGTAAAAAAATGTGTCAACGTACAATTATTTGGACTAGAAGGTACATCTAGCTTATCTACATCTCTTAGTCTAAATAATTGTACGTTGACGGACTCTTTTTACGATAAAAAAAATGTATATATATATATATATATATATATATATATATATATATATATATATATATATGGCAAATCCTTCACTACAACATCTTCATGTTACTTTCAATTCAGAGTTGATTATTCACTAAAATTATTTCGCATTTTTAATTATTGTTTAACCTGAAATGTCTCAACCATCAAAAAAGAACATATAATTATGCTTCAATAGTCTAAAAAAATAGACGTGTTATATGGGATTCTTCCAATCCCTTACGTCCAATCGGGTTTGTGCAAAACAGGGTGGGGGTTGAAAGATATTGAAATCGTAGTTTGATAAGTATTATATGTTTGAAATAGATATTAAAGGTTTATATTCGTATTTTAGTTATTACCATGTAAGTGCAAAGATTTTTTTCACAAAACAAGCATTTAATGCATTTAAACACAACCATTTTACATCTATGTAAATCTATGCACCGCAGCCTTGCAGGTGATCTTCATGTATAACAGTTTATATCATTATGTTTTGACAGTATGAAATGAAGAAAAACACTCATCAAACTCATAATAATTCGTCAGCTTTTATTTTTTGCGTACATAACTCATATTTTAGGTATATATAATTATCTGACCCGGAATCCCAATCGGAATAGCTACCCACTTTTGGTACAAAAAAATTGTATGTGAAGGATATGCCATTTCAAAATTTGTAAAAAGATCAGTTAAGTTACTATTATTTGGACTAGTGCTTCAAGTGTTTGATTTATTGTCTCTATAATGTATAATGCACCTGTCAATTGTAGAGCCAAGCTGGGAGCTGCATAAAAATCGGTTACCCGGTTAGCTCAGTTTGACAGATCTCCATGCAAGTGTTCACATGGTCGTGGGTTCAAGCACCATACAAGTAGCATCTTTTCTCAAAGGTTTACTTTAGAACCCATCATCCAGGAAACAATTATGATTTTTTTATTAAATATTACAGGCCATGTTCTTTTGTAAACTTTCAGATTGAGAAGAGCCTGGATACAAGGCTAGTATTGTTAACATCATCTGATACAATCAACTGGAACAAAGCTGAAATGGCTGCCTGACCTGACTTAAAAATTGGATGGCAGTACATCAAACTAGAAGATTACAAGTATTGAGGTGGACAAAATGAAACCTGGGCCTACCAAAGCTGTCAGATTGCACAAGAAACACATAAATGCAGGTATTTACTGAGATATTGTAATTATTTTTTGAAACTTCTCATTTATTTAGGAAGTTCAGTTGAAACAGAGTTGGCAAAAAAAAGAACAAAGGTATATACATTTTGAATTCTAATTCAAATGAGAACTTTACTGGCCAGCACAGAATGGTAAAATGCTAGTCTACCAATATAAATGTGCCTGGTTCGAATCAGTAAAGCTGATGAATGTACTGGTTGTGTAGCCATATGTTTAAGCTGCACTCTCACAGATTGTCTGTTTTACCAACTCTTTATTTATTTCTTGGTCTTGTAATGAATTATTTTATGCGAATTTCTGAACACTGGACATAACAGACAACTGGAAAAAGTGGATCGCTGCTTTCTTATATTAATTCAGTCAAAAAAGACAACTGAAAATATTGGAACGCTGTTTTCTTATTTTAATACGGTCAAAAGATGATGTTCTATGCCAAAAATCTCATTATTAGTAAAGCGTTAGTAATGCTTTTAACCATAAAACCAATAGTTAGTTACAAATGTAAATATAAAAAACATGATCTTTTCATTTGTCAGCAGTCTTATTTCATCAGTTTTCATACTGCTTTTCATTAGCTTATTCCAAGCCAAAAAGTAAAAGAAGTTGTCAAAACCTTCAATCTGTGTTGAGAGTGCAGCACTCTTACAGATTTAACGTTTTGACTACTTTATTTATTTTTTGTCTTGGAACGGGCCAATTTATGTGAAAATGCATGTTAACCATTCATATATTATAAGATTGCTGACAATAAATTTGTCAGAAAATGTTTATATTTAAGTTCAAAATGTTTTATGCCGTTAGTAACGCTTTAAGCCATAAAACCTTTGTTTTCGACCTGAAATATGGAAGTCTGCAATCTAATATTTTGTCAGTAGTCTTATATCACTGGTTTGCAGATATTTTAGCAAAAAATAGGTCATTCCAAGACATAAGTTGTAAAAACAGTAAATCTGTGAGAGTGCAGCTTTAAATGACTAAATGTTTTGATTTTGCTCAATTTTCACCTAAAATCTTATAGTTTTGTGGCATCTAAATGATTTGTTTTTAACAACATAACATGTGCATATGTATATATTTGTTCTTAAATTTGTAATTTAGATTGGAAGATTCATTCTCTGGAAAGTAGAAAAGGGCATGTTACATACTGTTATCACTGCCATGACAGAAACCATATTGAGGAGCTGGTCCACCTGTAGGAAGAATTGCGCTATTGGTTGGAGCAGCACTATTACCCAGCCATACACCAGCACTTAGTTTGTCATAGGGAGCATTTCTGAGCAGTTATGGAGACCACTAACTATGCAGGTATGTCATAATCAAAATCTTGGTTTATATATTTTTTTTATTATTTAGCATCTGTTGCGAAGAAATTTATTTCTAGATTGAAGGCACACACTATAGATTGATGCCCAAAAATATATTTCTTATTTTAATGCATTATCATGTCTAACTCATTTGACTTAAATGATCAAAGCAAAAGAAATGCAAATGATTAATCTGCAGATATTCAAATGTAAGCTTTTTTAACTGGGGAAATTGTTGCCACTTGTCTATTAATTAAAGAACACATTTATAATTAATAATGTTTAATCTGTACACAAATTATATGCCTTCTTTGTTTTAACCATCAATGTCAAAGAGTCCAGCATGATAATGCATTAAATTGAAAAAAATGCATTAATTTATATGAACCCTTTAAAACAAAGACATTTCCTAAATCCAATAAAAAATAATTGAATATTGATGCAGAGTTCAGTTAGAATATAATATAACTTTTTTTGCAGTTGTTGCAGTGAAACTTGCACCAGTGTGTTTTCTGTGGAGATAAAGAGATAGTGTCCAGCAATGAAGACCCAACTCAAGATCTGACCTTGTAAGGCCAATATGAAATAACTGTGTGGGAAAATGGGAAAAACCTGCAGTCAGGAATGCACGGAAATCATCAAAAGAACAGTGTTAAATTAATCTTAGATAACTTGACATTTATTTTGTTTGACATATTTATTCATGGTGCAGTGAAAACATTCTTTTTTTCTCATGGTTATTTAAATTTAGAATTGATAGGAGGGAACATCACTATGTAGTTTCATGTTCATAGTTAGATCAAAACCCATGTACATGCCCAAATGAGCATTTGAAAATATCAAAATGGTACTTGTTGTATGAAGTGTAAGTTAATTAACATAATAAACAAAAATATTTAATCAATTTCAATTTATTATGCCCCTTTCAAAGAAGAGGAGTATATTGCTTTGCACATGTTGGCCGCTACGTCCGTCTGTCTGACAGTAGACCAAAGCTTTTCCGGGTGATAACTCTACAATTCCTAGACCTATTGTCAAACTTGACATGAAAGTTTGGTTTAACCAGTAGATGACCCGTTTTGATTTTAGGGGTAATATGGTCAAAGGTTACAGTGACCTTGAACATGAAGGTGTCAAACCATACATCTGACTGATAAGTTGACAATGCCTGCACCTATGGCCCTCAAACTCAACATGGAGGCTAAGTCTGACTATTAGAAGATCCTATTGATTTAAGGGGTCATTGGGTCAAAAGTCAAGGTCACAGTGACATTGAATGCTTAAGGGTTGTACTAATAATGACTGGACAAAGCCTGCACCCATGGCCCTTGAACAACTTGACTTTGGGGTTGGGCCTGATCAGTAGGTGAGCCCTATTGATTTGTCACAGACCATTGAACGCAAAAAGCTTTCCTGTGTGACAACTCGACAAAGTCTGCACCCATGGCCTTCAAACTTGAAATTTAGGTTTGGGGTGACCAGCAGATGACCCCTTTGGATTTGGAGGTCAAGGTCACATCTCCAATATTGGTCATTAAAACTATGTCATTTACTTATTCCCTGCTGCTAAGAGGATACATGTTTATCAGCAAATATCAGCCGTCATCTGAATATGAGTGAAAACTGTACCAACTACCCTCATACTTTGAATAGCATAATCTTAAAACTGCCTCAAAGGCATCTTTTGTCAATGAAAAACCAGCTGTCATTTCGGTCCATGCATATTTCATTCAATTGTCCAGATATTCTTGACAACATGGCGCTAATTAATGCTGCAGGTTTGAAATTTAAGACATTAGTTTGTTTTTTTCAGCACCATGCAGATTTATTAACACTTTTATAATAAAAACAAACTAGAATATTTTTTTTTAAAGATATTAGTTTTTTTCATGGTATGATGCCACAGCACCATGCAGATTTGTTTCCACTTTTATATCAAAGAAAGTAACTCGAGCACAAATTTGTAGATATGTGGACTCTGTTGATAGAAGTTCTGGGAGGCATTTTTAGGCTTGAAAGAGCATCATTTTAAAGTTATATTTTATTATGTCCCTTGAATCTTGGGTATAGTTTGTATTGTATTTGCATTTTAAAGACATTGGCTTCAACAGACCCTTATGAAATGAAGGAATGTAATTGCTTACTGAAACTGTTATAAGCGACGTCATAAATTGAAGCAATTTTAACATAATGAATATGCATTTAACTAATTTAAAGCGGTTCAAAATTAGGAAATTTGAATTAAGAATCTTGTAGGCCATTGGATACATGATTAAGTAGGGCCAATATATTTGTGCTTATTATAATCACATTTATCCTTGTTCATCATATGTATGAAATCATTTGATCACGTTTTATTTGAAAGAACTTTGCGGTAGTGTTTGCTTGCTTCAGTTACGTCACCGACAGTCTTGCAGCGCTTTCAGCGCTTTGATTAATTTACTCATCGGGTTGCAGATTCCACGGAGTCGTCTTCTGTCTTAAAATTGGCAGTTGCTTTTGTTAAAATACGCCATAATAAATGAAAGATCGCCAATATAGAATATTTCTGTTGTTGTGGAGGCCATTTTTTAGTCTACGAATTTCGTACGCCACCCTTAGAACTTTCGTAAAAATGTTCGTAGATCTACGAAGAAACAGATGCTTGTTCGTACGAAATTCTTAATAAAACGGCTAAACAGCCTGAGATACATCGTACAAAGTTCGTGAGCAAAACAGACTTCGTACGAAGTTTAATAAAACTGGCCCTTATTCCAGTAAAGCTTGGAGTCCGGATTTATTCTAGCAAGTAATTTGTTTGGTGCCAAAAAAAGGAAAAAGTCCAATGTCATTAAATGTAACGGTCAGCTAACGCAGGAAAAAATCAAGATAAAATAAATCATGCATTCTTAAGTAATGTATTTAAAACATAACCTTTGTGCTTTAGAATTATAGGTTTATTGCATAATTATTAATGTTCTTGTAAGCTATTGAATATTACTGGTGTTTTAAGCATTGAAAAACCGCACTCTTTCTTCGACCGAGACAGGCGGTAAATCGGTTTGTAACTTTTCAGCCGACTGCCCCTACTATGAACGCTGCCCTGAGCGGGCACCGTCCAAAAACGGGTTAAAACGACATGAAAAGAAGTAGTTCTTTGGAGTTTGCGGTCTAAAGACTACCTGTGCGCATGCGCCTGCATGGTATGATTACGTCATCGAAGGCGTTTTGTTCGTTTGTTATTTCAAAGGAATTACAAGAAAGACCATTGATGCAAAGCATCAAAGGGCGCCGTTTAATAGTTTATGCACTTGTTATATGTTGAAAAACAAGGAATGTCAAGGCCAACAAGCATATTATGGTGTATTGGACCGCATCTATGAAATTCTCAAAATGTTTGTAGTTTTCTGCATGACAACATAGGCAAAAGCATTGAAATTGAAGATTTTCAAGTTTCATTAGGGGTGGGGTACATTAATGAACACGACAGAATTAGGGTGCTTGTGCACTGTACTTTTTGTCATTGCCACATACCCAGATACCAAGTGTTATTTCAATACCATAAGTAGTTATAAAGTAATGCTCTGGTCAAGAAAAAGCGGCAAAGGGCAATAATTATGTAATTAGCTTAAAAACAGCTATAGTCATTGTGCACTGCACTTCCTCTCGTTGTGCTAAATACCATTGAATGATGTTTAATGACATTCCAAAAAAGTAGTTTTCTAGTTATGCTCCGGACAGGAAAAGATACAAAGGGAATAACTCTTGCAATACGCTGAAATAGAGTTATTGTTAATGTACACTGCAGTTCTAATCATATAGGCGGAGGGGGCAACGTCACCATGCTGGAATGACAACTTGTAGGGAAGAATAAGTTACCTCATTCATCATGAAGTAGTGATATGAAATAACAATTCAACAATTTGTGTAGTACTTTAATAAACATTATCATTTCGTCCAAAAGTTGCAAACATAAAAAGAACATAATTATTGAACTGTAAAGTTGCAAACAAAAATAGAACATAATTATTGAACTGTTATATAAAAAGTGAACATTGTTTACTAGATGAAATGCTTTTATAACATAACATGCCTTGTTTTTAGCTGTTTAATAATACTAATGTTAACTTCTTCATTTACATAGTAAAGAAGAGTAGAAAATGGATGTTTTAGTTGATATTAACACAAAAACAGCATGTGTCTTATTGGACAATGGCATTTTTTTCAAATATGATAAAAATAACGCATTCAAACTGAATATGTATCAGACTATGTATGAAGGAAATAATACTGTTTCTATTTTTCACAAAGGTTTTGAAATACAACAATGCACATATAAGCATAAATAGGCCAAATATGCAAAAAAAATAATAGTAAACAATGTGTGAAAGTGATACTGAACACTTAAAAAAATTTCTTTGTGCATTAAATGAATATATACCAGAAAAGCAATACTAAATCAAGTCCAAAATGTATAATAACATGAAGAACACCCCTTTATGAATATCTTCATAACAAATCAGAGTACATGTAAACAATAATCATTTATATCATTAGTATCAAATGTGTCCAGTTTAAAGTGTGTTTTCATTTGCATTAAATTACATTGTAATATATACCAGAAAAGCAATTATAAAAATCCTTAAATGTACAAGAAACTGAAGACAATAAAGAATAACACCCATTTATGAATATCTCCAAAACAAATCAGAGGTCACCTATATATAAATCAATAATCATTGGTATAATTAGTATCAAATGTGTCTAGTTTTGTGTGTCTGTTCATTATCTTTAAATGAGCATCTTTAAAGTGAAACTCTTATTTGAAATCAATACATATAATTGTATATATAACATACATCAAATTGAGTGAATTACAATAACTACTTACTAAATAATGTATTTACTGAAATATCGTTTACTGATAACAAGCTTGTCACCCTGTTTATAATAGCAGAATGCATGACAAATATTAAATGATCAATTGGTGATTGCTAAAAGATTTACTGTGGTCTACTATAGTATCACAAGGCAGAAATACCATGTTTTAAGTTCATTCTTATTAGCAAATTGAACTCCTTCATTAGAAACATTGTTGTTGACATCTATCAACCCATTTTAAAAAATGAAAACAATAATATTAATTATCATAAGTCTTACTGGGGAGTAAGAGTGCATCTTTAAAAATAGTGTGTGTGTTTTTTCACTTAAATATGTAACAATTCAATTTGACAAATGAGACAAAAGTTAGGAAATAGAAGTAGTAATTGTACATAAAACAAAACATCAACACAAATTGACAAAGCTCAATATAACAGGAAATCTATATTATGAAAACACAAATCCTTAAAGGCCATAATTATTTGAACTGAATTATGGTATAAGTAATACACACTTTTATAAAGCTTTTACGGTCAACATAGTTATTATCATGGTACACTATGGGACTTTTATCCAAATTTTGAAGATTTTTTACTGTTAATTAAAAATATTTTGTCTTTATTTGATTTTTTTTCACATTATCAGAGATTATGAAATAAACACAACAGTTTCTGGTAAAATAAACTTCAGTTAACAGAAAAATTTGTTTAACCGAACATATTATTGATACATATGGAAAAAAATCATTTTGATTGATCTTGTGAGTCTTCGGAACAGAGCAGTATTTCGATGTTTGAAAATATATAGCAGTTTTATAAATTCATAAAAAATAGTTAATAATAAGACAACCTGCTGAAATCATTTAAATATTTTCTATGATGTCTAATGAACAATTCAAAAGACAATATATGATAGTTCAGTTTTGAAGAAAATATACATAATGTCATGTAACTATACATTTTTATAACTAATAAAATGCTGAAAAATCAACCTTTTTCTTGTAAAAAGCTCAATTGGACTTATTCATAAAATGTAATCATTCAAATAAATGAATTTTACTTATGATACTAACTCAGAATTCAGATTTAAAAACAATGAATGTACTTTTAAATTAAAATATGTAAAGAAACAAGAACACTAAGTAGGCGGTAATGCCGGTCCAAAAATGTCAGAGTGAAAGTTCTCAACAAATGTCTTTTTAATATTATAACATGTAAACAGTCTCTGCTGGTAATCGATGCCTATTTGTTTTATTTAGTCAATGGTATTCTAACATTTAGAACTTTTCACAATAATTCTTCACTCTTCAACATTTGAAGTTTGGTTTGTTCCCATGCATTTGTACTTGTAGTGTCTGCACAGATGAAAATTACTCAATGCTGAGTCAATGCTGATTTAACTGGTCTTTACCCATCTAGAATGTTTAGTGCTGTAAAAGAAAAAAAAAAGTACTTTCTAACTAATTTGTATAGATAATAATACTGCCATACATATACAAAATAAAATATAAACAGTTTAATATTTCTCAACATTATTTAAAAACAACAACAATAAGCTGATACAGACATGTATATAATATAAAGAAAATTAGTAAATTTATCAATAAAATTCATCATCACCACCACCAGAACCACTGGATTATTGAAAACATTGAGTTTATAAAACAACAAACACCAACTCAAATATGTTTTATATGAAATACTCACATCATCTCTATCAGATGTGGATAGACATGGATGTCAAATCTGTCTCAATGATCCAACAAAGTATTTAATGCAGGCTGGAATTCTTCATATAATAGTAATATTCAGTCCTTTTCCTGCCTGAAAGAAATTAGACTTCTGATTATCAACCAACAGAAACTACAACCGTAAAATACAAATGCACAAGTATTAATTATACATTCTGCACTAATATTCGTTTTAGCCAAGAGTAAGGGTTGGTAGGCACAAATGTGTAGATGTTGTGCATATAATTGATAATGATTCACAACAGTATGGCGTTCAACGAGACCTACACCAAGCAAATGAATGTCGCTTGTGTCCAAGCTGTTGTGGCTTCCAGCCCGAAACCATGTACATCTTTTAATACAGGTTTATTTTGAAAATATGCAGTTTGTAAACAAATAATGGGTATTTTTAAGTCTAATATTTTTCTAAGATAAAACAATCAAATAAAAGATTACATACTCATATCATATACATAAATGATGTACATAAGTACATTTAAAAATATGTAACATAATGCACCACTCAATTGTAACCACGGCCCTCCAGGTCTGGGGATATGCCGGGGAAATGGGCTGTGTTTTTAACTTTCAGGTGGCCTCGCAGTGCCGGGTGAATACGGTGGTTTTGTCTTTGAGCCAGATATAGCAGGGAATATGACTTACCTAGGCTCCCTGGGGTACGGGGCATATGGCGAGGATTTGACCATCAGTTCGTCCCCGCAGGACGAGGATTTTACCCGGGGTTGGCTGGACAGAAAGTCAAAGTCCCAGCTATTCCTCGGACCTGGTGGGGCTTTGGTTACAATTGACTGGTGCATTATAAGTAGATGTAAAGTATGTAACAACTAACATGTATATTTATAGTACATGTAGAAATATTAAAACGCTGTCTTAACGTTTAGCAAATAAAAATGATTTAAGAATTCCAAAGAAATTAAAAAACAAACATTTTTGAACACATAAACTTACACAACTACTCAAGGATACTTACATGAATAGCTCTTTGATAGGAATATCCCAATTCCACATGCTGATTGTTGACATTAGTTTTTTCGACAGAAAATCTTCTCTTACGCGTATAATTCAC
The DNA here is from genome assembly GCF_026914265.1 of Mya arenaria. NCBI lineage: Eukaryota > Metazoa > Mollusca > Bivalvia > Myida > Myidae > Mya > Mya arenaria. The sequence goes on along the minus strand of NC_069131.1, from coordinate 46,416,712 downwards.
TTATAATCCATGTTTTACTGTAATGACTCAAATTGTTAGATGTATCGTAATCAACTGTCAGTGTGCACTTTTAGTGTTTACTTATTTTAAACGTATATTCATGACAAAACCGAGTTTCCAATGATGATGTAGAAATTCCATTATTGACCTATGAATAGCGGGGAAATACCTTCTGGTTCTAAAAATAGCAACATCCGGATATGTGTAGTGTTCTAAAAATAAAACAACTCGGGGGCAATCGTAATACAATTTTACTAATGTCACCTTCAACCCATTAAAAAATAAAGTTAGGTGAACTTTAATCCAATATCGATTAAATTAAAGAAAACAGCTTACCTCATTGTTTATTAATGCAGTAAACATAACAAAACAACATAAAACATAATTATTCCCATTCACATAATTACCGGTCCACACATTTTACATTTCATTCGGAACTCCTCCGAATATTTACATTTCCGGCACATGCTATTACAGTTAACCAATCGGAAAACGTAAACGAAACGGGAACAGTTATTAAACTTATTTGTCGTTCTTCAAATATAATGTTTTGAAGATAAATTGAAGACAATCTATTCAACCACAAATAGCATTTTAACACCCATGCAATCGCCATCCATTTGCATTTTTTAATCATAATAAAATAACAGTAAAACCCAACTGTCAATCAACTTAAAAAGCGCTCCTACCACTAGCTAAAATAAATTCCCATTCCATAATAGGCGCGCTCTTCTGAGCGGCGCCAACAAATCAGTTTTCAATGACTGATGTGGTGGAAATATGGTTTTGGGGCATAATCTCATTTTTTTTCTTGCTGAATATTTTCATTTCCTCTACAAAATTTCGATTACAGAATACACGTGTAAACAGCATGCTTCATACATTGTACTAAAATCATTTAGTAGTAGGTTTATTCGGTAAAAAAACATGAACATTACATGGCACGTCATAATGCAGACAAATTATAACATATCATTATCAATGCATAGACAATAGAAACCATGAAATGCACACACAATACCAAGGATGACACAAAAAAGAGAAAAATGATTTTCACTTATTTCCATTGTGGTCCTTGAAAAATTGGTGGCAGTATCCAAGTACAAGGATAATAAATCTAGACAAGTTATAATCTTATATCTTAGATAATTAATTGAATAAATTAAATCACAGAACTCATTAACATTATTACTCTGTATTCATAGCCTATTACACTGCATTCATGGCCTATGTATTGTAACAGAAGACTTGAGGTCATAATGTATGGAATAAAAAAAAATGCCATTCAAAATGGCAATACTGTAAAGCAATATTAATATCACAATGAGATATGATAAGATATAAGGAAATACGTGTAAATAAGAACCCTACATGCTAATAAAAATGAAATTATTATGATAGCTAAATATAAAAATTTAAAATGATCTTTAAGACTGTAATAGGTACTGTTTGATGGCAGACTTGAAATGGTTAGGTTTTGAAATATTCCTTATATTTTGAGGAAGACTATTCCACAAATTTATGCCATTATTTGTGAATGTCTTTGCCCCAAAACTGCCAACCTTAGGCTTGGAGAAACGACCAGTGTTAACAAAGGTAAAACTATCCGCAAAATGATCAGACACTGGCTGAGCTACCTTATTAGACCTTGTACAGCAACCGTGCACATCACTTAGCGGTTTAAAATGTTCACCAAGATACTCAGGGGCAAGGCCATTCTTTATCTTATGGACATGACAAAGCATAATTTGCTCTACCTTTTTTGACACGGGTAGCCAACCTAAACTTAGAAATTGCTCTTGACCAACATGAGACATGTTATCCATCTTTAAAACAAACCTGATCATCTTATTTTGGGTAGTCTGGAGTTTATTTTTAAGTGACTGGGTAAGACCTGGATACCAAAAGGAACAAGCATAGTCATAGTGGCACTGTCTAAGGGACATAACCAAGAGTTTTCTAGTGTGCATATTTAAGAATTTACTTTTTCTGTATAAGAACTTCAACCTGGAGTTTGCCTTACTAATAACTGACTTGGCTATTGGCATTTGATTTCAGAAATTGATGCATTCTGTGTGATTCCCATGATCAACACACTTAAATACAAGTTTTATTTGAATTCATTTTGCAGTTGAAATCTACTTAACGGTTGAGAATTGTCCGCAATGGACTGAGGAGGCTCTGGTGTCTATATTCTACATAGCGTGTACAAAGATTATATTTTCTACGCTCGCGTGAATAACAGCTCTGCATGGCAATTTTTCCTCCACATACATGCGTAAATTTATCCTTAGTGTGCAATGTAAAAGAACTTTTTAAATATGTAAACATGACAAAAAATAAATATTTAAAGCTGCAAACTCACAGATTTACCGTTTTTACAACTTTTTTTTCTTATTTTTCTTCTTGGAATGAGCAAACTGGTGCGTAAATATATGCAGACCAGTGATCAAGGACTGCTGACAAAAGACCAGAACGCAAATTTTCATATTTCCGTTCGAAAATTAATGTTCTATGGCTAGAATGTTCTTATATGACTGGTTTACATACAATTTCGCATAAATTGGCTCGTTCCAAGACAAAAAAGTTTGTCAAAACGTTCAATCTGTGAGAGAGCAGCTTTAAAGGAAAATGGATTTATCATTCTTATTATTAGATACATAATACACCTGAACGAGCTATTATAAATGCTGATGGAGCATTTTACACTGTGCTACGTTAACTCGTTCGACGTCTTCACACACCGTTAAGGACGTACGCAGAAATTACGACACTAAGTAGGTAAACTAAAGGTGGTAAGTGTGGTTGTGGTTGTGGTTGTGGTGTTGTTGTTGTTGTTGTTGTTGGTGGTGGTGGTGATGGTGGTGGTAGTTGTACTACTACAGCGAATATTTGTTTTTGTAAAACCCTGATCATTATGAATAAGCAATACAAATGGCGAAAAGGATAACAAACCTTTATTTCGCGGGATTGATTCTTGTGGCTACAAATGTTTACCCGCCAACGTCAAATCGATAAGTGAGTATGTCATGTTTACTATGAATGATTATTTCCAAACAATGCATAGGATATCCTTTTGAAATTGAGTATTGTTTGAAGCAACGTTAATATGCACGTAGTATTTGCAGTCATGTTTACCACTGTCTCATCTATATATGGTACTTCTTCATGGTTCACGTTTATTTTTCCAAACAACATTGTTTATATTTATCCGCAATAATCAACGTATGCAGGAAAACGTTTTTTATCATTTGGACATTGTTATGTTTCCAATAAGTCTGCAAATACCAAAAATCTTAAAAAAAAACTCATGATGAGTCTTATGGACCATGTTTCCTTTTGTACTTTATTTAAACCGATGCTCACACTAGGGCCTTAATGACCAGAAAATAGTAACAAAAGGTGTACGCGGATAAATTTGAACCAAATCAGCAAAACCGTGCAAGGTAGCAGATCAAGTTTTACAAACGGTAACGAAGTACCAAACTCGTATGTATGCAAATTATCAATCGTTTTAATTTTTATAATACTAGAGAAGTGGCATTGGTTTTCGCGTATTTGTGGGTCATTGGAAATCGAGTATTAGTGATTTTCTCTTCACCCATAGACTGCAGTATGGCTTGCCCAGATGAGACGACATCATAACTTACGTTCGAAGTTGCCGCAATTCCAGTCATATCTAGGTATCAGAAGTATTGAAACACACACGGAAATACCCTAACCCTTTTTAATAGACCTGTGCTGTCACATATACGTTACACTTTCACTGGGGTTTAAACAAATAATGAGCATTTCAAATGTCTAAGTAGAATGTACCATTTCATTCCGAGTGACAGGCAAGTAAGCTTCTGGCCCCAATATAAGTCAAATCTCAATCTCAGTCTCAACTCATTTAATCACATAGCATCAAAAGATCCTGAAAATAATTAAGTTTTTGCACATTTTAAAATCAAATTATATCATTGAATATGTTGATTTAAACCTTTTGTCTAGATTCCAAGGGAAAACTATTATACAGCCAAAAAAGTAATCGAGAACAATTAATTGCCTTTTAACATATACTCAAGTATATTTTTTCCTCTAGAATTAATTTTCTTTGAAATATTGTCAAAATCTTTTTATCAACACATTTTATTAAAAAAAAAAAAAACATATTTAAAAAAATAAATTTTTAATCATACTATGCTCTTATTTGGTCAAATGAGTCGAGATTAAGATTGAGATTTGACTTAAGTAGTTTTGTGATATTGGGGCCTGGCATCAATTGTTATTGTCTTCTTTCAGTATGATGCCAGTGGGGAGCATGAACCTGCGACCTACCGCAACCGAAGAGGACGCTCAACTATTCAAGAATGACCAAGCGTGTGTATTTATCCCGTGAATACAAATAAGACGAAGAAATGTTTACTATTTCATATTTTCTAAGCACAGCTGCTCACATATTAAAATAAAAGATATATGTCTTAAAATACATACTATACTATATAGTATACTATATTAAAAGCACGCACATGAAAATATTAATGAGAGGAATGAAAGTTTGTTAAACCCATGTTGTGAAAAAAAAAACATTTTACAGATTTTTATTGTATTATGAATGTTGAGCTGGCGCGACACAAGAACGTTTCACAATCAGAATCAGAAGGTTATTGCGACATCGAACGTTGATTTGTCTACGCGCAGCCAATCAGGACTTACATCGAGTGTGAACGTAAGTACGCGTCTGCTTATTACCACGTATGAACATGAATGTGTTGTTCTCGCTGGATTGAAATGTATCCACACTTTTACTGATATTGGTGTTCTATTTTTATTCTATTCTTTTGTGGTTTCATTCCATATTCATGTAGATATATTTAGTATTAAAAACACCATGCCACTAGCGTTACAAATCTGGTACGTGCACAACTTCACTCAGTGTAACATTGCGTTCACCGAACCGATATCTTCAAATTATCGGAACGATGTAGAAGTCAATATTGGACCTACAAGTCAGACTAACGTCATTGAGGTAAATATGTATTGAAAACGATATCGAACAGATTTCGAATATAAATGTCTTTCATATATCAGAATGAAATCGAAAACGATATTGGAACTATATAAATGAAATACTACTACATCAATTTCAACAAAATATTTTCCACTTAGTAGAAGAAATATCTGATTTCCCTGTTGATATCAACAAGGGCGGTAATGTCAGGTGCGTCCAGGTTTCCTGGTTCATTGTTTTAGCTGAAAAACGTCCTCTATTCGGTGAGTATTACCACTGTTTTCTATATGTTATATATCTTATTAAAGACCAAATGAGCTTGTTTACGATGACGCTTATTTTAGAGAAAATTATGTCTGTATTAAAATATCTCGTGAAAAAAATAAACGTTCTTACAAGGCTTTCCGACTCACTCAATGTACTTTATTTTCTTAAACTACAATTTAATACCATTGTAACGTGCGACGCCAAAGACGCAACAGATCCCTTCAGAGAAAAGCATGCTCGGCCCTAAAGTCATTTCAACTATTTTTAATTTTCACACAATAATTAACTTAATACAATAGTTAATAACTTAATATAATATAGTTAATACAATATGAAGATGTACAGATATATAGTTTATACTTTCAGGGAATGAAAGATGACACGTAAAAAGAGAACAAACCTTAACAGACAGAAAACAAGACCCTTGAAGATGAACGATATAATTATCAACTTTGCATACCTTTATCACCACTGTATAGGCAAAATCATGACAGCAGCGCAAAACGATTATTTCCAAGATCTCCCGGCACAAGGTCATTAACACCAACAGAGTCACCATGTCGGAAACGCATTCGACGTTTGTTGTGTGACAAGGAACCAGGGAATCATTTGATTAAAAGTGTTCCACGTTAGTTAAAATAAACGAGATATATTTCATAAACTGATTAAAATTAAGGCTTTAAAGGGGCACTTTTTAATTAATATGGATAGTTTTCTTTTCACTGATTAAAAGCTGTAAAAAAATCACTAGACTAAATTAGTATGATAACATATATTGTGAACCTTCACTCATGGTAAATATCTTTAATTTACAGCAAAGAATCCTCCTGCGAATAATCGTGTCTACTTTTAAGACGAAAAAGGCATTTAAGTGAATTATGAGGTCAGGGCCTAAGAGTATGTTCGCAATCCTCACCAACTTCCATGATGATAAATCATGTATGAAATTATTTTAGTTTGTGTCCAAACTGACACCAGTTTTATATTTCTTCTTGATTCCTAAGGTTTTTAAGGACGATTGTTATTTGTATCCATTTGTTGGATATAAACATAATTTGAATCATAACAATTTTCTTTTTTGTATGCATACTTTAAATAGATCTTATTATTAGATGTGCAAATTTCAAACTAAAATTTTCACACGGTATTTAGTTAAGAATATTTCTGATGAAAGGTACATAAGTTGTAACTAAAATCAATCAAACTCCCTGTTCGTATTTTACTGTTGAAATAATTGTTTAAAACTTGAACATTGTAAACTGTATTTTCACCGCTTTTGCTTTGTTCTAATAATTATATGGTTGCTGGTATTTGGTTCTAATGCTCTTTGTATTGGTGTTCATGAAATACTTTACTGTCAACGTTGTATTTCTTCAAATACACATACATGCAAATTATATAGTTTTACATACCCATGTGTCGTTAAATGTTCTTGTTATTTCTTACATATGTTATTCTCATAAGAACGATAGGATATCTCTGATATGCTCTGCAGGATATGATAAGCTCCGCCTACCAGCTAGTCGTCAGCGAATAGCTTTCACTGCATTATATTCATGTATTTCAAGAATCATAGTAAGTTGTTGTTAAACTGTTGTATAGAATAAACCGATTATACAAATCCCGTCACGGATCTGACGTACCCTTAAGATACACAAGGATCTGTTACTTTATGTTCTAATTATACAGAACACAGAAAATTACAGTAATATTTATCACTTCAGTTCCATAACATGTAATATTTGTTATGTACGTATATGTTACTAAACATAATAAACGATGTTGTTTCTTTTTAAACATGTTCATACTCGTTTTAGCTATAGTTGTTATAATAAGACAGACACAGGAATTCGTCATCACAGATCAATCACGAAATCATCATCAAACATGGTAAACGAAGCTAAAACACTAACACAGCAATATTGATAGAACAATGAGTGTAAACAAAGCAAATTTAAATACTATGCCTCATCATTTTACACAAAATAAAAGATGATAATACGTAGATCAGTGTCTTACTTCTCATACAACTTGCAAGAGTACTTAGATTTTTTTTTATTCTCTCTGTCATTGTGTCCAGGGTGAGGAATCACGTTACATCAACAGGGTTCTCACATGTGACACCACGGTTCAAAACCGATGTAAACAAGCAATAAAGTGACAGTAATTTCTAAATAATTTTTTTAAGAGAAAAGATAAGAAAATATTTCTTAGCCTATAAAAGACTATGCTATTTTCTGCTTCTACAAGACTGTGAAATAATTTGGAATTGCTTGTATTTAACGATGGAGTCCTCGGCCAAAATTTCAATTCGACGGGATTTTGTAGAACGATGCAACGCTGTGTGCGCCGTGAGTCTTTGTTTGGTATACATTTCTTAGTAATTAGTAATATTTAAAGCTGCACTCTCACAGATGACCATTTTTACATCTTTTTTAGTTTTTGTCTTTAAAAGAGCAAATTTTTGCATAAATGTCTGCAAACCAATTATATAAGATTGCTGACAAAAAATCAGATCGTAGATTCTCATATTTCCGTTCGAAAATACTAACGGTTTAAGAAAAATGCATAAAACATCTTTTTTTTAACTTAAATATAAAAATCTGCGATCTATTTTTTGTCAGCCGTCTTTTATAACTGGTTTTTCGCAAAAATTGGCTCGTTCCAAGACAAAAAATAAAAAAGTTGTTAAAACGTTCAATTTGTGAGAGTGCAGCTTTAAGAACTCATACATGTGTTAAAATGTTATTTTTACTCATTTCATTCATTAAACGAATTGTTTGTAAAATTTATTTTAGTTCTTTTAATGAATATCGATATTTCAAGAAAGGCTGTTGTTAACGTGAATTTTATATTTGCTGTTGATAACGTGAATTCTTCTCATAACATGCTTATTTAATTAAATAAGTAGTTTGAACTACTCTCTCAACTGTGACGATAATGCATTCAACACTGAACTATTATTCCAAATGATATTTCTTTCATGAAATGTATGAATATGTTTGCATATTACATACGTAAAGTCATGTTGTTGTTTACATAAACATAATCATAAAGCATTGTTGTTTGGCACGGCCTTCGTACAATTTGAATACATTATTCGTCGTAAATGTGTACACAAATGACAAAACTATCTGAGTTTTTAAAATAGGTGTAGTTATTTTTTCTAAAAGGAAACGACCTGTTGTTGTTAAAAGATTATTGTTATAGATAGAACGTTTTTCACATAAATATTAGTGTAAATGCAAATAACACAAAGGTAATATTTTTTAAAAAGGCTGAAAGATTAGGCGAAATTTAATAGTTTTGTATCAAGGGCTTGAGTTTGAAATTGTGAATAAATTTAATAAAATATCTAGGAATAGTATTTAGCACTGGTAGGTCATTTAGCACATAGTTTGACACTTGGTCAGGACAGCTATTAAGACAATTTACAAGCTTAATTCAGCCCTAGTAAAATTTCCTGGTATATCAACATACCATTATTTATCTTTGTTTGATAAATAAATATATCTTGTTTTAAACTAGGGCTGTGAAGTTTTGGGTCTACAAGATAGCATTAAGTTAGAAAGAGTTTATTCCAAGTTCGGTAAAGAAATTGTAAATGTGATTAATTATTTGTTAACGATTTTACAATGGGGTGATATTAAATATGTTAAAGCTGTAAAGAAAATCGTATACAGATTTAGAAAGATTGCCGAATTATTAGTCATGGGCAAAAGTTATTATAGATATATTACAATCACTAGGGTTTTATGATGTATGTTTATTTCAAAGTGTTGATGATGTTAATATATATTTATATGTGAATTGTAACATAGACTAAAAATGTACAAAAATGGTTTGCTGAATTTAATAATTCATCTAGAACAAAAACGTTTGTATTGTTCGCACACTGTAAGTTGCAGCCATTTGTGTGTGCTGTTAATATTACTATATAGTTAAATTTGGGAAAGCATTGACGAGACCTAGACTTTCGTCACACAGGTAAGAAATTGGGGCCGGTAGATGGCACAAACCTACTCCTATCTGAATATGAAAGGAAAAGTAAAGTTCGCCATAAAATAGTAGATGAATTTCATTTCTTGTTTGAATGTACTTTATTTAGTTATTTAAGAAGACAATACAAACATAAATACTTATTAAATAGACTAAATATAACCAAAATTTTTGAACTTTTACAAATACAAATAAGACTATTCAAAGTAAATTAACAATGTTAATCCACAAGGCTTTTAAATTGAGAGTCCCTGTTATTTTAATAATGATGTTAAATACTCATTTAAATTATATTTGTAACCGCTGTCACCTCATTATGGTTATATGATATTCTATGTGTACTGTCTATGTTCAATTTCTGTTTCGAAAGAACCTTGTTAGTATAAGTAAGTAAATAAGTGTACGTGCATATGGCCTACGATCGATTGATAGAAGTGCATTTAATTTTATATATAATGAATTCCATCGATGTACATATGTATGTTCATGAGGCTATGGCCTGGCCTTTATGCATTTGAATAAACTATGAAACTTTTTTTTCACAACTCGAGGCTTGTTATTCCACTTATGATGTCTGGTTGGTGATATATTACTCTATGGCGTCAAAGCTATCAATTCTCCCCCACTCCCCTCAGATTTAAGATAAAAAATACCCGTAATGAACTTCTCTTCTATTGACATCACAAAATTGCCTCCCTCGTTGAAGACCGTCATCTGTAGCACAATAGAAATATTGTCATATGGTATTATTTGACATGTGAAAACTTGGTAAACCTTGTTTCCGTATAACACACTAGGCTCGGGTAGGGATGAACCTTTCTTACACGAAAAGCAAGATACAAATTATCATCTTACGAGGGAAGGCCATTTTCATGGTAGTCATTTTGTTAGTGCTTTTTATTATTTTCTCGTCTTTATATACACTAACTTCTCTATTCTCACATAGCCCGGGCTTTGCTAATTTGCATATTACCAACCAAGTTTACATCCGGTATGAACGTACTTCCGTTTTATACGGAATATTATTATGAACGCACCTCCGCCGCTGTAGACCTCCGCCGCCTACAGCGGACCGTTACACTTCAACCAACAGGAAAGTAGAGCTTTCTCTGAAAGATTGTTGAAGTTCCAACTTACTATGCCTCACAGGATAGCTGAGCTTTCTAGCAAGAGCATAGAAGTGGAGACTATGAACGCACATCCGCCGCCTACAGCGGACCGTTACAATAGTTTGAAAGCGTTTTGATGTGTTTCATTGATCAAAGCTAGTCTCAAGTTTCAAGTTGTATTTACATCTTTGGCATATAATATGCATGAGATGATGACATAGAAACAAATAATGTTTTCTTGCGAAAATGTTTCGCCTTCATGAAAACCACAAGCAGCACTCAACAGTTTAATGACGTCAGCGGACCGGCCAAAACTATGACATGGACCGCTGTTTGGATTTTTATTAAAATACACATTCGGAACTCCTCGGCCATTTTTTCAAAAACGTGAAAAAACGGCCGAGGAGCTCCGAATGTTAAATACAGTGATATACGGACCAATCAACTTTAAATTAATGGTGGAAATAGCAATTCAATATAACTTAGAGTTGCCCAGTAAGCCGTGATTTTTTTTCTCTTATTTGAAACATGAATTTATAAGGCCTTGATATTGTGACTCAAAATTATATAACGCATATTAAACATGATATAAAAATGCATTTTAGTGGGTTCGCATATAAAAAATTATTTCAAAAGGTGCATATACAAGAAAGATATTAACTTTCGGCCTGTGTCTTGTAATTGTCCCCTATCGTCAAATTCTGGTATTTCAACATCAAACGTTCGCAAAATGGTTGTATTAAACAATATGTCCTTCGCTGTAAAGTTCATAATTATTCATTTTAACAAATGAAACATATTACAGTATAGTGTACTTTTGAATTTTGTCAAATCTCATTTTACCAGTCCTTAACCAGGCGACACACATGGTTATGTCAGTGAAGTTTCGCTGGATCTGCAAACAATGTTGTTGCATAGCAAATTCTAATTAAAACACTTTAACCTCGTGCTTTACGGGCAACTTATGCACGACGCATCCCAAATGCAGAAGATACGGAAAAAACATTTTAGGCACCGGTTCTCAGAAAACAAGCGACTCTATGTAACCGACTTAAGATGTGAAACCCCAAATCAACTCATTACAATTGTTGATAACATTTATTTACTGACACAAAAATGCATTTCATCTTACAACTCACATACACATGCAAGATGGTACATGTACATTAGATTACAAATCAACGTCAATATATTTGCCACACCTGATATACCGTGAAACACTCGGAATCGCTTGTAGTGCATGATGTACCCCGGCTGCTTCTTCAGTTCTGTTCGGTCACAAAAACCGACCGCAAAAGCCACATGTGAACCTTTCTCGAGTTCGAACACATTAATCATCGAACTGACGATGTTGGATGCTAGGTAAAAGCTGTTGATGAAGGTAAAAGCGACGCAGGCACCCAACAGGTAAAACTGAGAAAAGAAGGTAGATCGTCATTACCTGGCCAAATATTTAGAGATAACGCTGACTGGTGTGAATTTGGAAAATATTTTTTGAAGTTTATGCATCAATTTGAGTTCATGTGTAGATGTGTTTGCAAACCTATATTTTGTTAAATAATTACATATTTAATGATTTAATATCTTCGAGATAAAATATGAATTAATAACCTTAGCTATTGTCCGTAGACGTAACTTTCTTTAATCATTTTGTCGTACATATTCAAACGGAATTATATGTAGTTACCGTTATGTTGTCTTGGTTTCTAGACGTAGACTGACGTATAGTAAAGGTCAGTAATGTTACACAGGAAAGTAGCAAAGTGGATCCGAAGTACAATGGAAAAAGTCTACATTGCACCCGTCCAAACATAATCCTCGGTAAATTGAAAAACATGGTAATCCCTGAAATATCAACACGTATATTATACAAAACATATGTAATATACTGCGGAAACATTTACAACCATAATAGCACGACACAATTTTTGACAAGATTCAACAAATACTGCTGATAAATGACTTGAATGACCTTCTATTAGTAAGTATGCTTGGGCATTAAGATGAGGCACAGATTTGATGCTGTTGGGCTGATAAAACCTTAATTTATATATGCTTCCTGGGTGCAGTAATGTAGGTTTAAGAATGCTCCTGTATTAAGACATACCAGCTATGAATGTGACCCAGCATTGCGCGCCAAAGTGCGCGGAGAACGTGAGGAGGTGCAGGAATGTCACCACCTGCGGGTTGAATGTCAGTCTGTCGCTGAATACGAGGCAAATTGCTGTCAAAGCAATTATCACCGCTGAGAAGTGCTTGACTATCTCGGCGCTGGAATATTAAGAAATTGATTGATATGTAAATTTCACTCGACGGCTTTCAGAAAAATACAGAAATTATTAGCTTTGTCTGATTTATTCAAAAGCAATTTGGCAGATTAAAACGGCTTGAAAGTTTGAAAGCATTTGTCATATATATGAAATACAGCCATCAATAGAATCTAGTCCATAAAACAGCCGTTTCGGGGGCGGTTTTTATTTTGGCGACTCTACGTTAAACGGAACATAATTAATGCCCAAAGGTTAAAAAAATCCCGCTTAACGCTCATTATTGTGTCTACAATAGAACCAAACCTTCAAATATTAACAACATGAATGCAATTCCATTACCATTGTTTGGGAATTTTATATTCTGTTATGTTAGATGCGATGGGTTCGTAGTTATTTTTCTTTTGTTCTCTTAGTAGGACTACATTTTACACACAGATACTACTCTACCAACCATGTTTTTGTGCAGACGGATTTCACATCTTCCTTAAGCACATAATCAGCACGTAAATCTTCCCTGGCTGTTTCTTCTGACTGTCTGCAACTGTCTTCTTCCAAAGGGGTAGACAGTCCTATACGATCCTCCGCATGTAAATGTCTCTTGCGGACACTGGCCACTAAAAAATCCTTGTGAGAGTACAAGTCACTCTTTTCAATTGCACACGTGTTAAATTGAATCCCCATATCTATCGATAAACACACCGAACTAAATATTCACCTCTATCTCATAAGGTAGTATATATAACGTTATCGCCGCTCCCAAATCACATTTCAGCCTGTCGTCTTTCAAAATCCAACCAATGCAGATTTTGCAACGTCACACGCAGTGTACTTGTAAGCCTCATCTGGTTTCTATAAACATTGCATCATTGAACGAAGAGGTGTGCTACTCTTTGAAATTACTCCACATCGTTCTTAATTCTAACCTTTAATAACTTTATTTTGCGCAGCACATGTGTACGCTTTTTCTTATTGTTTATTAACTTCAATACCCGTATTTTGCAATTCTGGCTGAGTGTTTACCCAACAGCCCCATTAAGTGCATACGGAAGTGTTTGAACTTGAGAGACTAGAGGCATAAATGCTTCCAATGGCAAATAGGATGGGTCCCGTCAACGTAACTGTGTGCGGGATGTTTACTACGATAAAAGAAAACGTTTATCTATACACATTAAACTTTTGATACTACTTTACCTCTTCAGGAATAACGATGTTTTTTCAATCTCACGATTCATGTTTGGGCGCTTTCAGTGCAGGCTGTTCCCGCTCTATTTCGGGACGTGTTAGAGCTGTCCTGCCTCACCTTTGTGACATATGCTATGCGCTCTTTCCACGAATCAAGGACATCAGAAGAAACGCACCAGGTTAATACATTAACACTTTTTTTTCAATTACAAGCTTATACATTACACAGTACATATTATAGTAAATAAAGTTTTGTTCAAATATTTCATTCTTGAGGTTGTTTTAAAGTCTGAAGCTCACGTCCAGTCAATTAGCGTCTGTGTCTGTATTTGTGTTTAATTGACAAATTTGCATTGAATTGATTAAAGTCATCCGTCATTGAATGTAATCAGAAGCCACTCAGTGGCGTTCTTTAAGGGACTAGACACCAGATGATTCTATTGAAAGAAAATTGTCAGTAGGGTAAAAAGGGGACTCTCGCGGCCATCTTTGGCGGTTTCCCGCGTTAGCGGCCATCTTTGGCGATTTCCCGCGTTAACGACCAGGGGACTCTCGCGGCCATCTTTGACGGTTTCCCGCGTTAGCGGCCATATTTAGCGATTTCGCGCGTTAGCGGTCATATTTGGCGATTTCCCGCTCTTAGCGGTTATGTTTAACCATTGTTTAAAATCCAAGACAAAGGGTCATTGTTTAACTGGGTCTCCATTGATTATCAGTATTAATCTTTTTGCGATTGAAGTTGGCAGCCATTGTTTTACCGGCTAATATGAGTTATAATTTGACACCATATGACTCAAACAGGAGAATGTTTGATTCCTTTTGGGATGAGAATGGTAATATGTTACCCTGGACAAGAGATAGTGAAGCTCGTTGTATATATTTGTGGGTTAAGGAGAGTCATCAGAAAATGGTAACACTTTTAAGACAAACTAACAATTTTCAAACCATAGTTGATCAGTACAATAGCCATCAAGAGATTGAAGAATATCCGAATAGATGTAAATTAATTCCCTTTTTAACCGCATATACAGGACTTAAAGAAGAGCCCATAGTACGAGAATAATCAACGTCCAAGACATTTTTTATTGGATTGTCAATAGTGGTATATAACAAACCGAACAAATTGGATATTGTAAGTCTGTGCTTAAACAGTTGTCTAAAGTGTTTAAAAAATACAAAAAATGGCTCAAGCTCAGATACGTTTTTCTAACCAGTTGCAGACATATTTGAGAGGTTTTGGTTTTGAAAATGTCTCTTGGTCACCAATCAGAAGGGAAATTACATGTTACATGCACACTTGGTGATAAATTTGTCATAGTTGTGAAAGAGAGACAGCAACGCATTAAAATAATATTTAAAAAGGGTCACCAAAGTCTTCAATTACCATTTGATATTTTTGAAACTCTCTGTGATATGAAGGAAAGTGTTCAGTTATTGGCTTCATTCTTACACGGACAGTCGAAATGACAACTTCAAAACTATTAGAGTTTGAATATAGTTCTCCAAGCATGCTATTCTATCAAGACAGACTTAAAACGTTCGACATGTGGCCACCTCAAATAGAACCAAACAAGTTCGAATTATCTTCCGCAGGATTTTATTATACTGGCAGAAATGACACAGTAGAGTGTTTTTCTTGCGGTTTGCGATTACATCAGTGGCAGAAAGGAGACGAGTCGTTGTTAGAACATAAAACACATTCTCCAAGTTGTTTATTTTTGAACATAATTGGACATCATAAAAACGACATTTCATGGCAGCATAAGGACACCCGATCTTCGTCCTCCAATGACTCATCCCGAGCACCATGGACGTGGACCGAACCTCTGGCGGGTTTTCAATATGGCGATATCCCCGGATGATCTGAAAATTCAAATTTGAATTTTTCCGTTACCATATGTAACTATAAAAGACATACAACACAGCACAAACATTCAGTGTTTCATCGACATTTGATGTGATCATATCGCAGCAGAAAAACTTAACATGGATTGCAGTGAACTATCTCAAGATATTTATGAAAATGAACATTGTGACTCCAAAACGAATGTTATGGACACTACAGAGATTTATACTCCAGTTTCTACAAGTGTCGCGCTAATGAATTCATACTTTGAATTTGTATATGCGAAGGCACTGTGTGAGGTTATGGGTATGGTGACTAGACAACTTTGTTATGGTTGCCAGATGGATCTCCCATCTCAAAAAGATCACGATTGTATCATGGATACAGACCCTGATGATGATGAGTATAAAATAGAACGTTACTTTAGTGACATGCTAAACGCAGTTAATGAAAAAAATATACTACAAAGTTGGGAAGAAATTGTGCGCATTTCAAACATTTCCTCTGAAATGATTGATTTACACAAACATTTGCTAGAGAACAATGACTATCTGCAGATAATGAAAACCGAGCGGTGGTGTGAAAATATGAAAAGAATGGTGTTGACAATCAATCGCATTGAAGATCGACTGTTTCGTCCATCACGTTGAGCAAAAGAATATTTACATCACAACAAAATGGACATATTATGCAATGTTGTATGTGTTTTACTGCATTTTTCTTCAAAAAAAGAATTCATGAGAAATTAAGAACTCTGGCATTGTGTGGCGTAAAATGATTTGTTATATTTATTACTTCACGAATTTCCTTTTTGCATGTTTCAAATAAATATTTAATTCACTTTATGTACATGTATGTCATTGTATGTATATGCTTGTATGATCATATGCTGACTTATTTTATACATGTTTAGTTTCAAATAAATGTATTTATATCTATACATGTTTTCATTTCCTTGCTTTAGTTTAATTAACAACCCATGTGTCCCATAATATAAACTACTTACAACGATGATCATGTTTAATCATGGATAAAACGCAGAAGGAACATATCCTATCACAATATTATTTCGATTCTAAAAACGCAGGCAGCTTTTTGGGTGCAAAAAAGTTACACAGGATATTAAACCAAAACTATCCAAGAGTATTTACAACTTATTTCATACAGAAATGGCTCAACAATCAAGATTCGTATGCCATTCAACGTCAGGCGAGACATACATATAAAAGACCACGTGTTGAAGTGGCGGGTATGAACGATCAGGGTGATATGGATTTAATGGCAGTTGATAACATTGCTAAATACAATGATGGAGTTAAATACCTACTCATTGTTATAGATATATTTTCACGTTTTCTATCCGTTGGACCCTTAGTTAATAAAAAATCTAACACGGTATTGTTAGCAATCAAGGATATTCTTAGTGTTCATAAGTTTAAAAAGTTAAGAACGGACCGAGGTTCTGAATTTATCAATCGTGAATTAAAAGCGTTTATGCAAAAGAAGAGAGTTTACTTGTTTAATACACAAAGCACCGCTAAAGCAAACTTTGCAGAGCAAGTCATTCGTACCCTTCGTGGTATGATATTTAGAATGTTAAGATATCAGCGAAATTATAGATATATAGATCACCTTCAAGATATTGTAAATAGTAACAATAATTTCCCCTCATCGGAGTTTGGATGGATTAGCACCAAGTGATGTTACAAAGAAAAACGAGACACAACTTTGGAGTAAAATGTATCTAAAACCTAAAAAATTCCCCAAAACGCCTCCTCGCTTTAAATATAAAATTGGTGATTTGGTTAGATTAAGTTACACGAAACATCCCTTTAGAAGAGCTTATCAACAACAATATACTACAGAAGTTTTTCAAATAAAGAGCAAGATTTTCAAACAAGGTTTTCCATTGTATAAGATCATAGACTTGAATAAAGAACCAATATCAGGTTATGTGAATCAAAATGAAATAATTCCTGTTGATAAAGATGCAGACAGTCTTTGGTATGTTGATAAAGTTTAAAAAAAGAGAAAAGTCAAAGGGAAATTAGAGTATTTTGTTCGATGGGAAGGATTTCCAAAATCATTTGATAGCTGGATTGATGCAGATCAAGTTCAAGAACAATAATAATGGAACGTTATGTGTTTGTGAGAGACAATGAGAGCAATGATATTTTTATTGATAATAAACCGTATAGCTTTAAAGTGCAGTTGAAGTTACCACTTCATTTTGATGGATATTGGAAAGTAGCTTTAAAAGAAATCTGTTTACAAACAGACTATAAAGTTAAAAAGAAGGATTTAACTGACACCATATTTATTTATTCGAATATATCTAAAGAAAGCATTGCAAATGGCAGTGAACACGCATTACTGAGAAGAGTGGAAAAAATTACGATAAAAAATGGAGTTATGTGTTTGATACTCCATTTTATTTACCATTAAATAAAACAGAGTTTCGGGAAATGGAATTTGATATAAAGACAGTAGACAACAATTTTGCAACATTTGTTGATTCACCGGTCTACCTCACACTTCACTTCAAACGTTACTCATTTTACCCTAATTATGAATCGCTCTAAGTTGTATGTACCAAACCCAGAAAAATGGATTAATTACTTTAAACAAAATAAATCACAGGTTGGGAAAGGATTTGCCATACCTCATAAGGCTTCCGCAGAGAGCAGCGACTTGACATTGAACGTGACTTCCCCCACACAGCAAATTGTAAATCAAGCGAAAAGCGAACTGAAACGAGAAGGTATAAAAACACCTGAAGTATCATCTTTTTCGCATACATCATCAAATCAGTCAAACGTTAAGGGTTCAATCAAAAAGGTAAAACAACACGGAAAGACAGCGAAAATAGATCAAAATACCACCAAAATAAACGTTAAAAAAGGATTGAAAAAAGCATCAAAATCCGTGAAAAAGACATCAAAAACTACAGAAAAAAACTTTAAAAACGGTGCTACATAAGTGAACAGAAAAACTTCAAGACCAGTCCAGGACATATTCACTTATTAAAAATGTCATACTTTTTACAAGATGGATTTTCTGAGGGTGTTCCAAATGAACTATTATTATTTGATTTACCACCTACACAAGTTGCTGTCAGTGATGTGCATTACCAAGAAATTCGACCTTTATCACAAGTGTCAGATGATACTCCTATCGAGTTCCAAATAAGTGGACAAAATTCAATGGACTATCTCGATCTTCGAGGAACACAATTATGTGTGAAATTAAAAGTTACTAATCCAGATGATAGTGATATTACAAGTGTTAAAGTGGGACCTGTAAATTTATTCTTACAAGCATTATTTTCAGCCACTGAAGTCTCATTACAAAACAAAGCTGTAATTTCTTCAAATTACAATCCATATAATGCAATGATTCAGACTTTGTTACACAGCGGTCATGATGCTAGCCATTCGCAATTATTATCTCAATTATATATTAAAGATGATAATGACAGTACTGGAGCAGTTATTACGGATGCCAGCGCTGGTACTAATGGTCTCTTTTTAAGATCAGAATACATTAAAGGCTCCAAGATTCTGGAGCTTCAAGGACCAATATATCACAGTTTATTTACTATTAAACGCTATTTACTAAATCAAGTTGATGTCAAATTGAAATTATACCGAAGCTCTCCAGCATTTTGTTTATCAGCAGGGGATGCATCTCCCAACTATAAAATAAAGATTATAGACATTTACTTACTAGCAAAGAAGGTAAGAGTCAATCCAGCTCTTATTGTAGCTCATGCAGAGTTGTTGAAAAACAGCACAGCTAAATATCCATTTGACAGAGTAGAGTGTCGATCGCAAAGTCTTGCTGCTGGAAGTACAATGTTTACATGGGATAATTTGTTTCAAGGACAAAAACCAAACAAAGTAGTTGTGGCATTTGTAAAATCAAAGGCTTTATCTGGTGATTATAAATCCAATCCATTTCATTTCTTAAACTGTAACATTCAAAGCATATGTTTATATGTGGATGGTGTTCCAGTGTGGGGTAGCCCATTAAAATTAAATTTTGATGCATCTGAAGGGCAATCTTTTATGAGAGCCTACACAAACATGTTTCTAACAAATGGACAGTGGGGCAAAAACTCAGGACTGGATATAAATAGAGAGGACTTTGCCAAATCATCAACACTTTTTTCGTTTCAGTTAGAACCAAACTTTTTAGATGACAACACATTTCTTTCTCTTGTTAAAACAGGCAATGTGCGTTTAGAGGTTCAGTTTAAGACATCATTGACAGATACAACAAGTTGTATTGTACATAGTAGCTCTCCTGCTTTTTTTCAAATCAATTCACACAGAGACATAATTACAGAATGAATACATCCCAAATTCAGTGTTGTTTCCCTTTGCTAAGAAAGTCTGTACTTGGTGTTTATGCAGCAAATGAACTTCCTACAGAAATGAATATTCCATGTGGATTTATAGCAAAATACAGATGATCATACAAAGACAGGAAGGCATTGGTGTGCCTTTTACTTTCCAAACTCTACCACCATAGAATATTTTGATAGTTATGGAATGCCTGTCAACTACTTTAATGACTATTTCCCTCAATACACATCAACTTTTTCATCACTTATAACAAATTCAAAGCAATTACAAAGTTTGTATAGTGATGTGTGTGGAATGTACTGTTTATTTTTCTTGATTCATAGATTGAATGGTGTATTGTTTTATGATATTGTAAATATGTTTTCCAATGATGTTCATTGTAATGATTTATGTGTATACAATTATGTCAGTAGCATGTTTAATGACTGTGTACAAAATCAATGTGTTTTTAACCAATCATGTAGAGCATTAATAAAAAATGTATAACTACATTAAAAGTGTTGTTGTTTTTCAATCTTAAGATCATTTATATTGCTGAAGTCTTCGTATTAACATCATGACAAACACTGTTGTGAAATTTGAAAGTCCAGCTACTTGCATTATAGCTGGAGCGAGTGGAAGCGGAAAATCTACCTTTCTTTTTGAACTTTTTAAGAGTGCAAATTCCATGTTTAATGATGCTCCAAGAAAAATTATATACTGTTATTCAACTTATCAACCATTATATGACAGCATGAAAACACATGTGCAAAACATAGAATTCTTTGAAGGTTTACCATCTAAAGAAGATATGGATCTTTGGGCATACGACTCTGGATTTAAGATTTTAGTCATTGATGATTTAGTGCAAAAGGCTTCAGAAAGTATTGACATTGTGAACTGATTTACGATTTATAGTCACCACAAAAAATTTTCAGTGTTTTTTGTGGTACAAAATCTGTTTTCTGGAGGAAAGTATTTCCGAACTATTAGTCTGAATAGTCATTACTTTGTATTGTTTAATAACCAGAGAGACCAACTTCAGATTCAAACACTTGCTCGTCAAATGTTTCCAGGTGATTTAAAATATTTTATGGATGCCTATAAAAAAGCAACACAAAACAAATACTCTTACTTACTCGTTGATGTAAGCCCACATTCAAACAAGTTGTATAAATTGCGCACCAACATATTTCCCTCTCAGACGTTGATTGTCTTTCGACCTGAAAAAGAAAAATATGAGTGAAAAAATGGAAATGTAAAAGTATTTTTTAAAATTTCTCTTAAACACAATTGAAAATCAACAAAAAATGCTGATAAAAGCATTAACAAAATCACAAATGAGTGTGATTGTGGAAGTGGTTTACAATATTCTCATTGGAAATCTAAAAATTTCCGACAATATCAAAAAGTCATTGAAAAGATATAGGAATGTCATTCGTAAGTTTGTGGTAAAAGGGCTATCACAAAAAAAGAGAAGAGCTCTCCTCCTAAAATTTTTTAAGAAATTTATTTTATTAATACAACCTTATGAGTCATGGCTCAAGAACTAGTATTGATTTTAAAATCAAAATATGAACATATGAGGAAGGAATTTACAAAAAGTGATAACAATAACCAGTTTCATCATAAAAAATTGGAACAATCATCAATACATAATAAATTGAATGATGATACAAGAGATATTTAGGATACTTCACATCAAAAAGGAGGACAACTTTTAAATCCAAAGAAAAAAAAGTTTGTAAAACGATCAAATATTGTTTTTGAAAAAGCATGGCCTACTACAAAAGATTTATTAGAAACAAAAGGTCGTAAAAGAACAACTACAAAGACAGAACAATCACCAAAGAAAAAAATGAAAATTGAGCTTAAAACGACAAAAGCTATTGTTAGGAAAAAACCAACCCAAGAAAAGTGGATCGTTTACAATGTATAAGCGGGAAAAGGTAGAATATTTAAAGCATTTCTGACTTGAAGTGGGATCAGTTTAACATTAACCTTCAAACATGCATGATCAAAGTTTTAGTGATTACCTTACTTCAAAATATGCGCATGAATATGAGGAATATCAGAGACAAAAAAGGATAAAATTGGATTCAAAAATATTTGAGTGTGATACTTGTGGAAAACACTTTAAGAACAAGAATTCTTTGATATCTCATGCGCTCACACACAAAAGTTTTTACAATTGTGAAGTTTGTGGAGACAAATTTAAAAGAAAAGATTATCTTAAAAAACACTTGTCTAGAAAACATCAACAAACTTGTGGAAAAATAACTCCATATAATCAAATACCTCCAAGCAGCGACACCCAAAGCTCCTCTTCAACAAGCAATGTAGATCATACAACAGGACTTCTCACCACTTCACAACGAGCACAGCTACAGTCAGCTATCTACACCATCTTCTACTGCAAGAACACCGCTCTCTCCAAGTCCGCACCTTCAAAATGAACACAACTACAGTCAATTATCTACACCATCTTCGACTGCAAGAACACCATCATCAACACCAACTTCCACTGCAAGAACACCATCATCTACAACAATGAACCACAGTTATGAACATGCTATTAATGAAAACATTCAAGATTTCACCATACAACCAAATCAACATGAACAATATGATCTGCTGGCACTTTTTGCCAATGCCAATAAAAACATTCAAAATATTTTAGAAAAAAGACTTCAATTGTATCCTATTAAATGGTATTTATCAGTGCAGGTTGAGCTAGTGAAACACACAAAAGATGGAGACAATACATCAACTCCACATTTTAGATCTAAGAGTTATAGAAGTTTAAATTTGATAACATTTGATGAAAACAACTTAAATGAAGCATTTCAAAAAATGTTTGAAAGTTTTGAAAAGTACATAAGAGAAAGCTCTGGGTGGGTTCTCAAACAAGTATTAAGTATAACTGTGCACACTGTGAAATATTCTCCAGTGTCCGGATCTAGTTTTGTAGAGCTACCAAAGCCTCTTATTAACTATCAAAGTTTACTAAACATAAGAAATCTTGACCAAAAGTGCTTTCTATGGTGTTGTTTAGCATCTCTTCATCCCTTGGATTCCCCTCTGGTGAGTGATTATGAACAATTTGAAAATGAATTAAACACAAAAGGTCTGCTGTTTCCAATGTCATTGAATCAAATAAATCAATTTGAGAAGCAAAACCCATTTTTGTCTGTAAATGTGTTTACTTTTGAAGACAATGATGTTCTTCCACTACGCATTACAAATTGCCAAAACAGACTCCATCATATTGACTTATTGCTTTTGCAATCAGAAAACAGTTCACATTATGTGCTTATAAAAAACATAAACAGGTTTCTTAGTCATGGTAAGAAAGGACATCGTGCATATTACTATTGTCGATATTGCCTCCATGGATTTAGTAAACAAAGTTTATTAGATGATCACCTTTCATACTGTCAAGTCCATGATGCTCAAAAAATTGAACTTCCATCAGGAGCAGACTGCTTTCTTGAATTTAAAGATTATGAAAAAACACTGCGTGTCCCTTATGTTATTGTGGCTGATTTTGAAACATTAAATAAACCAATAGAGACTAACAACCAAACAGCTTCAACATCAAAAAATCAATTGTTAGAACCCTGTTCCTTTGGATATAAAGTTATTTCAACTGATTCAAAATTAACCAAATATACTGTTATCTACAGAGGTCCAGATGCACCCAAAAAATTGTTAGAATGTCTTTTACGAGAAAGTCATGAAATACAGCAACATATGGAAAATATCAAACCCCTAGTTTTAAAGGAAAGTGAAGAAAAACAGTTCGAACAAGCAAACACATGTTGTTTATGTCAAAAAGTATTTGGTAACAAGGAAAAGAAAGCAAGACATCATGATCACACAAGTGGGAAATACATAGGGGCTGCACATATGAATTGTAATTTACAATGTAAACAACCCAGTTTCATCCCAGTCATCTTCCACAATCTTAAAAATTTTGATGGTCACTTGCTTTGTCAAAGCATTGGTACATTTAAAAATTATAAAATCAATTGCATCCCACAGTCAGTTGAAAAGTATATCAGTTTTAGTATTGGAAATCTTAGGTTTATTGACTCTTTGGGTTTTCTCCCTTAATCTCTTGGGACCCTTGTAGATAACTTAGCTCAAAATGGCCCACAGTCTTTCCATCACATTCATTCAGAAATCAAAAATCATGGAAACCTCCTGCTAAGAAAGGGGGTTTATCCTTACGAGTTCATGACTGGCTGGGATAAATTTGAAGATGCTGATCTTCCAGCAATAGAGAATTTTTACTCTTCATTGACTGAGGAAAATATATCAAAAGAAGACTATGAACATGCAAAGCAAGTATATCAAACATTTAAACTAAAAAGTCTTGGAGAATACCATGATCTCTATCTAAAAACAGACATATTGTTATTAGCTGATGTTTTTGAAAATTTTCGTGATATGTCACTGAAGTGTTATGGTTTAGACCCTTGTCACTTTTACACCAGTCCGGGATTGAGCTGGCAGGCAATGTTGAAAATGACTGAAGTCACTCTAGAGCTCATGACAGACATTGATCAAATTTTATTTATCGAAAAAGGTATTCGAGGTGGTATTAGTCAAATATCAAATAGATACAAAAAAGCAAACAATGAGTATTTGAATGATTATGATCCTACAAAAGAAACCTCATTTCTAGCTTATTATGATGTCAATAATCTTTATGGTTACAGTATGTCACAACAACTACCAACAGGCTTCTTTAAGTTTTTACAGAAGGAAGAAATTGATACTTTTGAACCTGAAAAAATACCAGAGGATGGATCTAAGGGGTATATTTTAGAAGTAGATCTAGAATATCCAAAACATTTACATGACAGTCATAACGACTACCCATTAGCTCCGGAACGTAAATTCACACCCAATGAAAAATTATCTCCTTATGCTCAACATGTGTTGAAACATTTACACAACAGTGAGGAACTTCCACCCAGAGCAAAGATTGAAAAATTACTCACCACTTTAGAAAACAAACAGAATTATGTACTTCACTATCGCAACCTGCAACTGTATCTCCAACTCCGTCTAAAATTGAAAAAAATACATAAAGTATTAGAGTTCCAACAAGAGGCTTTCATGAAACCCTACGTTGAGTTCAACACCAAAATGCGACAACAAGCCAAGACTGCTTTCGAGAAGAACTTCTTCAAACTCATGAACAACTCGGTCTTCGGTAAGGTTTTTTTTTTGGGTTCGTGTTAATTATTGCGTTGTTATCATTTTTGTATGATCTGCCCGTATGTAATTTATACAATAGATTTATTGTCACTTCCATACCACTAATACTTATCTACAAAAACAACTGTTCAGGCGTAGTTTCACTTTTTGGTATTTCCTTCATCTTCAATCAGACGCTTACAAGTGCTCATGTACAATTAGGAACCTAAAGTAAAACTGACCAAAACTAACTACCGGCAAGTAAAAAGTGTATTTTTCGGTCCCATTTTCATATCCCTCATCCAAAACACAGGTATCTAAGATAACGACGGATACCATCATAAAAACATATATTGAGCAAATCAGAGTAAAGATTAACATGATGAAAAGTTACTTACCAAAAATTTTGTTTACTTTCAGGAAAAACCATGGAAAATCTTCGGAAGCATCGGTCCGTAGAACTTGTTCATACAGAAAAACGACTACAGTAGGTGTCATCCAAACCCACTTATAAGATGCACCGGATTTTTTCTAAAGACCTTGTTGGTGTTGAATTAAGTCGCAAAAAAATTAAATTAAATAAACCAATTTTTTTTGGAATGAGTATCCTTGATTTGTCAAAATATACCATGTACGATTTTTTTTATAATCATTTGAAAAATGTGTATGGTAGCAACGTTGAGCTAGAATTAACGGACACAGATTCATTTTTAGTATCATGTACAACACCGGACATTTTCCAAGATATGTTGGCCTATTCACATTTGTTTGACACTTCAGATTTCCCTAAAGATCATTTTTTATATAGTGACTTCAACAAAAAAGTAATGGGAAAAATGAAAAGTGAAACAAATGAGAAATGTATTAGTGAATATTGCGGTTTGCGATCGAAAATGTATGCATTTAAGTGTGATGATATAGATGAGAAAAGAGCAAAAGGGATATCAAAAGCGGTTGTTAAAAAATCATTGACTCTTAATGATTATAAACATGTATTATTTATTAATTCTCAAATGCACTCAACAATGCATTCATTAAGAAGTCATAACCATAAAAATTATCTGGAAACAATCAGCAAAGTAGGATTATCTAGTTTTGATGACAAAAGATTTTTATTAGAAGATGGAATTAAATCATATGCTTATGGACATTATAAGATACAAGACATATAATTTCTATGTTTTATACCAAATTACATCTAATTTCATGCGATGTTATCTACTGCTCTACTGTTGAAATGTAACCTAAAATAAATAAAAAAATAAATAAATATGTATGATCTTTGTTAAACAAATTGTTTGAATTCAATTATAATCAACTTTATTTGTATTTGCATTGTATTGTACTTATAAGAAAATAAATATTAAAATCTTGTCTGATATTTTATTTATTGATACAACATACCGGAATGGTATAAAATAGCTCGTCAGACATGTCCTCAACTTATAATTCTCAATTTGGTCTTTTTAAATTTTAAAGTATTGTATTAATGGAATGAAATAGTTATACACAAAAATAAATAATAAAAAACATTCACGTTTTCATTACAATAAGATCGAACACATCTTAACATTTCTGTAGGGTTGATTTAATGAAATGTAAACGATACATCATACCTTTAAGGTATGAGGTTATTTGATAAAGAAATTGTGTGAATCCTTTACCGATTTCATAAAAATAGTGAAACTCAAAAGAAGCTAAGAGAGGACAAAACTGTTATATCTTCAAAACCTACTTTTGGTGGTCAAAATAAAAGATTATTTAGTAAGTTGTTTGAAAAACTTTCATGTCATTGTAAGGTTCAACGGAGGTGTCCATAATGATAAACAGAGTCCAGTGAATCGAGCGCTGGCATTTGACAATGGTTTAATAAGTGATTTATTGTGATAGCATATAAAAGAATCCGTTTGATCACATATAAAGATGGTGGAGGTTATGATAAGTCCATCGTCTGATGAGGGAAAACAATACCATTAAATAGATCCTAGGTCGATGACCCTATGTTAGAAACGTTGGATGAGTTGTCCTTTGACATACAATACACTGATGTGATTAGTGTGACAATGCTATTGTTTATATCCCTTCTATTGAAATGAATACTGTTAATCAATGGAGACCCAGTTAAACAATGACCCTTTGTCTTGGATTTCAAACAATGGTTAAACATGGCCGCTAACGCGGGAAACCGTCAAATATGGCCGCGAGAGTCCCCTGGCCGTTAACGCGGGAAATCGCCAAACATGGCCGCTAACGCGGGAAATCGCCAAAGATGGCCGCGAGAGTCCCCTGGCCGTTAACGCGGGAAATCGCCAAAGATGGCCGCTAACGCGGGAAACCGCCAAAGATGGCCGCGAGAGTCACCTTTATACCCTACTATTGTCAAAAACAAACATAAAATTGCGTCGATATTAGTACTGCGTTTTGATCCGAGAGGTTGTATTCGACTAGAGTGGATTTTTGCAGATTCGGATTTCACGAGCGGCGCAAGCCGAGTGAAATCAAAATCTGCAAACATCCACGAGTACGACATACGGCATCTGGATCAAAACGCAGTACTAATAACCCTTTTATTATATACATTACTGGTTAGATCACTTAAAAAAACATGTTTTCATTAATAACTTATAGAATAATACATGGTTGACCATGGCTTTTGGTTGATACTTGCCCCAGTGGAAGGAATAATTGCTCCGAGGGCTTTAGCCCGAGGGCAATTATTTTCACTGGGGTAATTATCAACCAAAAGCCATGGTCAACCATGTATTATCCTGTATAATACATATGTTTTGTCATTTGTCAATGATTTCAAATGGATTTAAAAACATGGTTTTGTGGAATAATGAAGGATATATATATTAAATTAGCATGTATTGAGAAACTCTTAAAAATGAGATATAACAAAATGGTTTTTTGAATGGCATTAGCTGCGAAAAATAACGAGTGACTGCGAATCAAAATAGCAAACCTTTTCGTACGTGTTTTCAGAATAAGCCTGCAATTTTTCAATTCTTCAAATGTTTCCTGTTTTACATCGGCTGATTTTGATGTTCATTTCAATAGGTGAGCACAGCTAGGGTCGATCAAGCCTAGGAGCAGTTTCATAAGAATCTCGGCTTGAATGACCCTAGCCATTTCGCTGTAATAATTAACATTTCTCAGCGACTAAAGTTAAACAAAACGTTTCAACAAAAAACATTTCCTTGTCTCACTGCTTTATGACCTTTACCGAATGTAAACATCCGGTACGGTTTTGGGTAGTACTCGTCACTGAAACACGGAAGGTGTCATTATTGCAACGATAGTTCCATTTTTAATCCCTTTAAAGCTTTTAATGTTTAAATCTTTTCCTAACAAGTTTACGGCGGCCATATTTATTTTCGTGAAAATGACGTCAGTGCGCACGTTTTTGTCTTCGTCAGGCAATTATGCCATAATAGCCCTGACGTGCCGTGATAATCTCACGGGCGGAGACGATAATCATTATTTCGGGAACGAATTTCTACAGTAAAAATTTAAATGTTACTATTTATAGTAACATGTGTATTATGTCATTTTAACGACGCATTATTTTGTTTTAAGACGTCATTTTAACATCGCGCAACGATACTTGCTATGACGTGGCGTCACAAGAGTGGAATACGGCCGTATTGCACTGGAGTGGAATACGGACTACCGTATTTTGCGATATGTTTTGCGAGTGGTTTTATGATTGGTATATAGTAAATCATATGTATTGTTTATCACATGCTTACCCTTGTTTTCCGTGTAATATACCCATTACGAATATTTTTATCTTACACATGTGTAAGATAACCTATCAGACATTTCTATTGGCCAGACTAATCACACGCATCCTTGATATCCCTCCGCATTGTTTGTAAACAAAATGGTTTAAATGCCAACAAATACTTACCGTAATACTAAAGCTGTAAGACTTCCGGGAGAGAAATGGCTATCGAATCATAGTGCAAGAAAGCATCTTGTACAAAAACTTTCTGATAACAATGTTCCGCCAACCAGATAATGCAGATTACTAGTCACAGAAATATCCAGTCAGTCAACAAATACAGCCACAATAGTGACAAACACCACAAGAACATTTCAAACATCTCCATCTTGACCAACACAAGCAATATGCAATCAATGCCATTTGCCTGCCAATTTAATCAGCTGTCGGTTACCGAAAACACAAATACGAATTCCGCAGCACAGACATCTCATTACACATCCCATGGCGGCTAGAACACCATGTTCTCTGGAAACATTCCTAGTGGAAATTAACTATTTCAACATCAACATCCATGCAGTACAGAGTAAGGCTTCGTCGTTTTCATCTGCATGTTGTGAAACACCATGTACACCAAGAAAACGCTGCAAAATCATCGTAGAAAGCGACAGCGAATAAGTTTTGAATCCGCACACAGTAAAACTTGACAGACCGATGTAGGTCACATAAACCGCGTAAATGCATGTGTAACGTGCCGGGGCTAACTTTCAAATGGTTATATATAAGATTTTCCTCTTTGGCTACTATGCCAAATAATTTGCACTAATGATTATTTAAAATGATTGGATCGTGAAAATAATTATCGTTCAATCAATGATAAATCAACAAAGATTGGAATATTTACAGTTTTCATAGACGCACATATTAAATTATCTAACTTTTCCTATATCCCTAGCTTTTCACTTAAAAACTGTACTTAATAGTATTATGTCAATGTATGGTAAGGACTTTTGAGTTTACTTTCATTACTTCTATTGTTAAGGAGGCGCTTTTCTATTTAATACTCTCTGGTTCACAGTTTATACCATACTTATATCTATATTAATATAGATAGTTCGGTATAAACCCCTAGGGAATTAACATGTATATTTGCCGCTAGGACAAATAGTGTTTAACCCCTATTAGAGATAATAAATATAGTACACCTTGTCTTATCAAGTTGTTGCTCTCGCAGAAGCCAGAACAAGAATGAATAAAATCCGCTGGTTTGCTGTATTTATACTCACGATATCACGTGACCACATTGGACGGTCCTAACCGGTTGGAATAGTCCATTTTCAGAGTTAAGTCTTTTTCCGTAGGGGTTTCGCCTTATATTTTCATATTTTCAGAAAACAACAGTATAAGTATAAATCGCTGTTCGCATCATGATTATTATTATTCAACCATCTTATTTCAATTTACGATCAAGTTGTATTATTAGATGTTGTTTTTATTGAGAAATTCACTCTCTAAACTAATTTCATACCCCATATTAAAAGTTTAGCATTGAGTGCATAACAAATATATAAGTAATCCAAATACTATTTGTTTATGACTACTTACTATTTCCTTTAGCCTCCTATTCTTCCGAAACGTATTTTGCCAATGAAATAATAACTTTTAAGATGATTGAAATATAGCGGGTTTCCTAACTATTCAAAATGAAAGTGAAAGTGTACAATAGCAAAATCCTACGCCTTACTGTAAAAGCAGCAGACAACAGTTTAACAACGTATCGCTCGGCCCAAATTTGCTACATTACCCACGCCTCCGATTTCCACGCGTCTCGCGGGGATAAACCTATATTTCTTGTACATAAACCGAACAATCCAAACAAATCTAAGCTTCACACATTTTAATGAAATTTACAAAAACGACAATAACAACATGGCAAAAAAATGAGTTTGATGCTGTTAACAAATAAAGGTTCTACTCAGCTTCCTGCTGTAGCATTGATACACATACAAAAACAAAAATCTACTTCGAAATTTAACAGTTCGCAAAGGTTTCAATAATGTTTAATACACTTATTTTTCAGTTTCAAAGCTCACTTGAAGCATCCCGTCCTCAGAAACTTCTATTATGATATTGTCAGGTTTGATAAACCCATCAGCAACATAATCTCCAAGACAATATGTCTGCTTGGAAATCGTCTTCTTCTCGGGGCATACAATTGTCAGGTTTGATTAACCCATCAGCAACATAATCTCCAAGACAATATGTCTGCTTGGAAATCGTCTTCTTCTCGGGGCATACAATCTTCGCCTCCAAACTGACGTCCTCATTTTCTCGGATAGTCATTTCCTGACGTTGTTTTCCATCCTGTACACACCTCAGAAAACTAAAACCAATCTTTCGGGGTAATGGTGTTGATACAGGACAATGTCCTTTGACTTTACTGTCACTCTGTTCAATCCGACTAGTGTCCTCGGTTACCGTAATCCTCCTTTTAACATTGGACTCGGCATTCTTGGTCGCGTTGACTTCGCTCACACACCGTTTTCTGACCCCTGGAAGTAAAGGTTTAGTGGGTTTGCGCGTTACTCTGCCTAAAAGCCATATCAACATTTACTTCTTTCAGTCCATCATTCTCAGTTCATTTCCCCGCAATACTTTCTTCGGCGAGATCTTTCTTCTTACTAATTGTGTCCTCTTTAAAATCATCATCATTTTCAACATCCATCTTTTCAACACACTTTTCTTCTTCATCACTATGATCAAGTTCAATATCAGGATCACGAGCCCATCCTTCATCAACAGCTTCCGATTTCTCAATGTCAATTTCACTACACCCAGGCTCAACTTTATCCTTAACTGTATCACCTTTCTCAGTAGCATGCACCATCTGCTTATGCTTCATCATGAATGAAAATCTTTTAAATATTTTTCCACATTCATCACAACTTGCCTGTTGAGCTAACATGAGCTTTTCCTTCTCTTCTGTACATTTGATAAGATGCTGCTCAAACTTCTCGTCGGTTGGTACACTCTTTTTGCATTGCGGGCATATAGGCTGCATCGACTTCCGCGCCGTTACCTTTGTCTTGGCCATCTCAGACCTGGAACAAGAAAATACATAATCTTGAGCCCATACAGGTTTCCTACGTTTTCTGACATTAACATCAAAACTATCATCAGTATTTAAATCTACATCATGTTCATCATCGATATTATCAGATTCTACCATTTGATCATCTTTTACTTCGTTATGTTCCTCTACATTATCATTTTCCCTATCTAATGCCTGACTCTTAGATTTTCGTATTCGATCACAATGTATAACCTGCCCTTTTCCCTTTCTACCACAATTGATTTCATAGAGCACTACGGACATTTTCCTTAAAACAGTATATGGCCCTTTCCAAAAAGAGGTAAATTTTGATGATGTCCCAACCTTCTTTACAGGAAAATATACGTATACTTGATCCCCTACGAAAAATGTTTCATAAGATATATTGCGGTCATGAATCTGCTTTTGTCGTTGTATTGATGCACAAGTATTTTGTCTAACCATTTCGTGCGCTACTTCTAACCTTTCTTTCAGCTCCCATACCCATTCATTGTCAGGTATTGCTTTGATATCTGACGGCATTTCAAAAACGATGTCCAAGGGCGTGCAAACTTCTCTACCTAACATTAACATGTTCGGGCTCATCCCAGTCGTTTCATGCTCTGCGCTTCTATATGCCATCATGACATACTGAATCTGTTCATCCCAGTTGTTGTGGTGTTCATTGACATATGCGCTCAGCATTGTTGTTAATGTGCGGTTAAAACGCTCAACCATACCGTCTGATTGAGGATGATATGGAGTTGTCCGTGTCTTGTTTATTTGTAAAAACTCGCACATCTCTTGAAACAGTTTACTCTCAAACTGTCTTCCTTGATCCGAATGAATTTGGGACGGGATACCAAATCGGGTAATAACTTCCTCAATCAAAATCTTTGCAACTGTAGCGGCTTCCATATCCCGCATTGGAAAACTTTCAGTCCACTTCGTGAAATAATCCGATATCACAACTATGTAGCGATTTCCCCGATCGGTTTTTGGCAACTCACCCAATATGTTAATGGCTATCCGTACCATTGGGTAACCACTTCGAACTATCTGCATTGGAGCTCGTTTAATTCTATTAGGACCTTTTCTCCTGGAACAGACTTCACAACCAGCGATGTAAATACGTACGTCATTTCGTATGCCAGACCAATAAAATTTTCTTTTAATTTTGGCTAATGTTTTCCTTATTCCCAAATGACCACTTGCTTTGATATTATGTGCACATTTTAGAACATCCCTTCTGCATTTGCTTGGTACAATTGCTTGTTTGACGATTTCTTTTGTATCATTATTAATCCATCTTCTCACTAAAATTCCATCATCAATCGCAAGAGAATCGAATTGGTTCCACAACGACTTCAGACAATAACTTCCTGATGCAAGTTCCTTGTTAGCTGGTCTGTTGTCGTTAACAACCCATCCCATAGCCGTTTTAATATCTGGATCCTCCTGTTGTTGTTTTTGTAGGTCCCAAGATGTATCTCCCTGATGTACGTCAGCCACTCGGTGAACTTCTACCGGTTTTGCAGTTTCCTTTGCATCAATCTGCTTTTCTTCGTCGCTTATGCCACACTGTCGACATGGTATTCTACTCAAGTCGTCTGCATTACCATGTTTTCTACCTTGTCTGTGTTCAATAGTTATATCATATGCTGACAAAACCTCCAACCATCGTGCAACTTGTCCTTCAGGATTTTTAAAACTCAACAACCACCTCAGTGATCCATGGTCAATCCTGAGAAGGAATTTCCTGCCGTAAAGGTAATGCCTAAAATACTTTACAAAGAATACTAGGGCTAGCATTTGATTCCGTGTCACGCAGTACTTTCTCTCGGATTTTGACAAGGTTCGACTTGCATAAGCCACAACTCTTTCTATTCCATCTTGTTTTTGAGAGAGAACGGCACCAATGGCAAAGTTACTTGCGTCCGTATCCAGTGTAAACGGAACTGAAAACACTGGGGGAGCTAGCAAAGGTGCACTAGTCAACTTATTTTTCAACATTTCAAATGCTTTCTCACAATCTGATGACCACTCAAACCTTTTTCCTTTCTCTGTCAGCTGATAAAGTGGTTTTGCAACATTTGAATATCCCCCAATGAATCTCCGATAGTAACTACAGAGTCCTAAGAAAGATCGTACCTCTGTTACGTTCTCCGAAGTTGGCCACTGCTTGACACACTCAATTTTCTTCGGATCTGTTGATACACCGGATTCATTTATGACATGACCTAGGAACTCCACTTGTTTTCTGAATAGTTGACATTTTCTTGGTTTCAATTTTAATCCAGCACCTTCAAACCGTTTGAAAATGGTTTCAAGATTTTGTATCATTTCTTCAAATGTTTTCCCAGAAACAATAATGTCATCTAAGTACACTAAGCAAATTTGCCAATGTAGTCCAGCTAATACGCATTCAATGAGACGCTCAAATGACGCTGGCGCATTACATAAACCGAACGGCATAAAATTGAATTCATATAGTCCCCTACGTGTCGAGAATGCAGTTTTTGGCTTATCTTCCTTGGCCATTTCAACCTGCCAGTAGCCAGAACTAAGGTCCAAACAAGAAAAATAGACAGAACCAGACAGCTGATCCAAAGACTCATCTATTCTAGGCAGTGGATACGCGTCCTTCATTGTAATGTCATTCAGACGCCTATAGTCTATACAAAATCGCCTTGAACCGTCCTTTTTCTTAACCAAAACTACACCACTTGCCCATGGACTCGTTGACGGCTGTATAATGTCATTTTCTAACATTTGATCAATTTGAGAGTCAACTTCCTCTTGCATATGCACTGGTATTCTTCTGGTTGGCTGTTTTATTGGTCGTGCCTCTCCAGTGGGTATACGGTGTTGTATTATTCCAGTCCTACCCAAATCAGTGTCCGATTTAGAGAAAATATGAGCATACTTCATCAGTAGATTCAAAATCTGCTATTTCTTAACATCAGACATTCCCTCTGCTGCCCGTTCATACAAGTCTGTCATATGAGAGGGTAAAGTCCTACATTTGTTGATCTTTTCAGATGTTTCCTCGACTCGGTCAACCTTGCTTATAACTGCTACGTTGGTCCCCGGATAGAAGGTTCGTGTCTCTTCAGATAAGTTTGCTATTCTCAATGGAATATTGTCCATGACATTCCCAGCGTTCGGGCAACCAATCCTTTCCCAAGTTCAACAAACCTTTCATTTGGTTCCACTATTCCTAGCCCAAACCTGTTTACTCCAAGATCATTTATTCTTACGGTAACAATCATTTCTGATTTTGGAGGAATGTCAACTTTTTCCATCAACACTACGCGGTAACAACCTAATTTCCCAACGCTTTGCAAGGCAATTTTCTGCCCATTGATGGTTAATGAGTCCTGTATGACATCGATATGAACAGTGTACACTTTCATAAAATCAATCCCAAGTACAACATCCATGTCTGCAACTACAACTTTAATCGGGCAACTCGTTTCACCAAGCTGTATTGCAAGCTCTGTGCTACCGATTATATCAATGTTACTTCCAGAAGCCGTTACAATTGGAGCTTCAAAAGTCGAAAGGATGTGGTAACCTTTAATCATTTCCCATATTTTACTGGAAATTAATGTTAGCGTAGCTCCTGTATCTACAAGGCAGGCGACGTCTATACTCCCTATTTTAGCTGAAACATATAAACCAGCTGATGTTTGAATATGAGCTTGTTTTAAGCTTTGCTGCTGTTGTTGCTTATTATTTTCCTTCTTTCCCTCATAAGGTTTACTTTTAATATTTGGACAATCCCACCTTAAATGTTGTTCTGATCCACACTCAAAACATGCTTTCTTTTTGACAAATTGTCTTTCATTCGACTGTTAACCAAATGATCTGTTTTCAGTATAAAACTGTTTCTTGTACGGTGTTTGCTGATAACTTCTACTACCACTCTCATTTTTACTGAACGATTTCGACTGTGTTTGAGCGTTCAACTTTGCTCGAAGATCTCGAATTTCTTCCCTCATTTGAGACATGGACTCCCCTGAGTGTTTGTCTTCATCATGGTTGGTAGCCCGAACCATTCCTTTCTGCCGCTTCTCTGCACAGTAAAAGGACTCTAGTTCAACCGAATGCCGAACAGCATCATTTAAATCAACAGGCCTAGCCTGTTTTACTTTCAATCGCATATCTCCATTTATCAATGAATCGATAAATTGCTCTTTTGCGAGCGTTTCTCGCATGTCATTTGGTGCGCTTGGATATGCCAAATTTGTGAGACGGCGAATATCCTGACCTAGCTCTAACATTGTCTCAGTAGCTCTTTGTTGCCGGTCCCTTAACTGTACCCGGTACAATTCAGTTTGATTTGGAGGCGCAAATCGATCCTCCAAAGCACTCACCAACTTCTTGTAGTCGGTAGTGTTATTTGCAAGGTTTCCGAATACACCTTGCGCCTGTCCCCTCAATGAAACAGACAGATACAGTCCTTTTTGATGGTCATCCCAACCATTCAATGAAGCACATGCTTCGAAATGGGCTTTATAGTCCGCCCAGGCACTAGTCCCATCATAAGTCGCGGGCTTCATTGTTAAACCCCGACCAACTGTGCCCCCACTATTGCATATCTGCTTTGTATCTTCTAAAGGCACAGTTTCTGAACAACGTGCCTTCTTCCTTCGTTCAGTAACGAATTCACCTGGCCTGTCATTAGCCATGCACTCCGTCTGGCATGCTATGTTCGTAAAGGAAACACTTGATTTATTTGGTGTTTCAGGCAACAACCGTCTTGATCTTGTCAATTTTGAATGAAAAGCTGGGGTGGTTTCTATCAGTTCTCGTTTAACAAATGAACTAAGCATATCCATCCTACCACGCGGTATATTTTCTCTAACTGGTGTAGAAGCATTTATTTTATATGAAGTTATGTCAATCTCTCGTTGCATTGCGTCAATTTCTTGTTGTAACTTCATTATATGGAGCTGTCGCCTTAAATCATCTATTTCTTGCTCCATATGACGTTCACGATCACTTCTTCCGGCCATTGTCGTAGGTTTGTGAATATATATGAAAATTCAAATAGCCCCACGTTGGGCGCCAAATTTTGTAACGTGCCGGGGCTAACTTTAAAATGGTTATATAGATTTTCCTCTTTGGCTACTTTGCCAAATAATTTGCACTAATGATTATTTAAAATGATTGGATCGTTAAAATATTTATCGTTCAATCAATGATAAATCAACAAAGATTGGAATATTTACAGTTTTCATAGACGCACATATTAAATTATCTAACTTTTCCTATATCCCTAGCTTTTCACTTAAAAACTGTACTTAATAGTATTATGTCAATGTATGGTAAGGACTTTTGAGTTTACTTTCATTACTTCTATTGTTAAGGAGGCGCTTTTCTAGTTAATACTCTCTGGTTCACAGTTTATACCATACTTATATCTATATTAATATAGATAGTTCGGTATAAACCCCTAGGGAATTAACATGTATATTTGCCGCTAGGACAAATAGTGTTTAACCCCTATTAGAGATAAAAAATATAGTACACCTTGTCTTATCAAGTTGTTGCTCTCGCAGAAGCCAGCACAAGAATGAATGAAATCCGCTGGTTTGCTGTATTTATACTCACGATATCACGTGACCACATTGGACGGTCCTAACTGGTTGGAATAGTCCATTTTCAGAGTTAAGTCTTTTTCCGTAGGGGTTTCGCCTTATATTTTCATATTTTCAGAAAACAACAGTATAAGTATAAATCGCTGTTCGCATCATGATTATTATTATTCAACCATCTTATTTCAATTTACGATCAAGTTGTATTATTAGCTGTTGTTTTTATTGAGAAATTCACTCTCTAAACTAATTTCATACCCCATACTAAAAGTTTAGCATTGAGTGCATAACAAATATATAAGAAATCCAAATACTATTTGTTTATGACTACTTACTATTTCCTTTAGCCTCCTATTTTTCCGAAACGTATTTTGCCAATGAAATAATGACTTTTAAGATGATTGAAATATAGCGGGTTTCCTAACTATTCAAAATGAAAGTGAAAGTGTACAATAGCAAAATCCTACGCCTTACTGTAAAAGCAGCAGACAACAGTTTAACAACGTATCGCTCGGCCCAAATTTGCTACACATGTACTCTGAGTGTGACGTCATCAAATTGTGTAGCTAAAGAACTTCAGCGAACACGAACAGAACAGAACAGAACAGATTTTATTTCAACTTATGCATAAAGCATCTCGTTACAGTATTCGTACAAAGAAAAGACAAATGTCATAATATGTGATCAACGTGTATAAGATGGTACTTTTAGATAATAGAGTAAACAATAAACTGTAGATATCATAGTGTTATATGGAGAATGTTAACAATGTATCAATAAGCTAAATTATAGTAATATAAAGTAATTGATTCCACAAAATAATAGCTAAATAGTGGAAATGTAAATGGTGATAAAGGTGGCTACTCATTTATATCATTAATGATTGTATTACGTCTATCGTTAGCAAATAATAAGTATTTACAAAGATTAACAATAGTTGTTTTACAAGAACAGTTGAGTAATTCAATAAACTTATACATATTTGGTCTAATTCTAAAATATCGTTTAATGTACTGTATCCTTAGATCGTTATAACGACTACAACTTAAAACAAAATGAAATTCGTCTTCAATGTCCTGTGCATCACACAATAAACATATTCTCTCGTTTCTTTGAAGTCTACTTGCCCCATATCTTCCGGTTTCAATACGTAAACAATGGGCTGACACACGTAATTTGGTAAGATATTTTCTATATGTCTTATTATATAGCAAATTTAAATAACTGGCGATTTCAAACTAATCATGGAGGTGTAAAAATGCAGTATTAAGTTTTGTACTGTTAGTAATATCTGCGCGCCACTTCTGTAAAAAAGTATCAGTAAGGCGCTGTTTAAATAGCGGAACAAATGTTTTAACATTATAATTCCATGGGTTGCACCAGACATCATAAAATCCATATCTCTCTAGTAATGTTTTAACATTATATGCCCAGTTTTTGCGTCCAAGTTCACACGACTGAAGGGATTTACGATAAAGGGATGTAAGCAATATATTATTGAAATCTTGTGCCTTGAACCAGTACTTAATTATTTTTAAATATCGGGTAATATATAATGGATAACGTCCTAATTCGCCATAGACTGCTGCTGTGCACGTTGTTTGCTTGACACCAAGTAGAAATTTACAATATTTAAGGTGTATTCTTTCCAGGTCCTTGGACTTCGTAAACCCCCATAGCGGACATGCATAATTAAGAGTAGACCCGACAAAGGAATCAAATAGTTGTAACGCTATTTTAGGTGGGACATCGTATTTACTTATATTTCTGGTTAATACGTTCATCACCTTTAGTGCTTTACCCACTACATACTGGTTGTTTAAAACAAATGATCCCGTATAGTTAAAAACAACACCCAAATAATTAAAATCGTCGACTATCTCCAGGGGTTCATTATTATAGTACCAAGTTTCGTTGGGTCTTGTTGGGCCTCTCTTTCGAAATACTACCACTTTAGTTTTGACAGTATTAACTTGTAAACCCCAAGTGTGACAGTATTCATATAATTTGTTTAAACTAGTTTGTAGGTCCTCTGGAGAGTTACCAAATATGACCATATCATCAGCAAATAGCAATATCATAATACATAAATCATATAGTGACAATCCACTCCCAATATCGGATTGTAAATATAATTCCAGGTCTTCTAAGAACAACGCAAATAATATCGGTGAATTATAAACCCAAATTGTGCGTCTGATAACAGATTATTGTCTTCGAACCAAGTTTCAGCTCGTTTGGTTAAAATACTAGTAAATATTTTGCCCAGGTTACTGACAAGAGTTATGCCCCTGTAATTATTGGTGTCATTCATATCCCCTTTCTTACATATTGGGACAATATAGCCATATGACAAGGACAACGGAAAGTGACCACTATCTAGTACGACATTAAACAAATCGGTTAAATGACCAACCAATATATCTATAGATTCAATAAAAAAACTCGTTTAATAGATTGTCGATAGGGCATGCCGATTTATTCCGCTTAACGCCCTTAACTGCCGATCTCACTTCTTCTGCCGTTAAAGGAGAGTTTAATTCTTCAAATTTGGGATCGCCAATATTAAAATCGGAATTATTAACAAATTCATCTATTTCGTCAATCTGTGTTGCGCGTATGTCATTAAACAAAGCGGAAAAATATTCCTTGAAACTATCCGTATCGATATTACCAGTACTGTTATTATTCCTAGATTTAAAATGATTCCAGAAATCTTTCGGCCGTTTATTTCTCAAGTCATACAGTTCCTTCGCCTTACGGGTTTTATACGCTCGCTTTTTCTTTTTGATAAGCGTTTTATAAGCGCGTTTATGCTCGTTTAACGATGCTCTATTATACTCCGACTTATTAAGATTAAAATTCTTTAATGCGTCCGTATATACTTGTTTGGCAATATAACAATCATGGTCGAACCATTTACTTTGCATGTGGCGACTTTTATTGCCATTGCTCTGCGTATATTCTTTTTTAAAGTATGGCTCCGCGCTTTTAAGTATTGTAGATGAGAAATCATCAACTAATTTATCTACGTCGCGGTGCTGAGTAAAATCCGCGTCATGGAATATATTATTAATATTATTTAGGCTCGCTATGAGATCCCGTCTAAATATTTTTTTGTGTTCCTCGCACCATTTAAAGTATGTCCGCTTTTCATCGGTCCCATCACGCGTATCATCATTGACCGTCCGTGTATGTACTTTAATATCAAACGCGATCGGTGCATGGTCACTAAATATATTAAACGGGTTTATATCGAACTGATTTAACAATGTAAAATCAATTTCTCTACATACCAGGTAGTCGATAGTAGTGCAAGTATTATGGCTTAAATATGTGTATGCCCCTTTGTTATTGTCATTACTTAATCTCCCGTTGACAATGCGCGTATTGGTGGCCTTGCAAAAATCAAGCATGCGAATCCCCCTTGTATTACATACTTTATCTTGGGAGGCCCTTCCCGTAAATCTATCTGGTAAATAATCATTATCGTCTAAATCTGACACCAAGTTATCATGTAAAATGCTGTCAGGCCTTTCACCCACCCTACAATTCCAATCGCCTGCTAAAAATATATTCCCTAGATTTTCAAAATGAAATATATCATCACTCAAAATATCAAATAGGTTAGCGTCAAATATTGCATTAATTGGTGAGTCATCTGACCACAAATATAAACCACATAAGTATATATCATTATCAAGTGAACAAGAGCTGTCACAGTATGTGACGAATGCCCCCGAATGTGACATTGACCTACGAACAAGGTCAGTACATGAAAAGTTTATCTTGCCTTTACGTGTCAAATACATATGGCAAGTTATTTTAAATTGCCTCTGAACATAAAAAATACCACCCATACTTCACAACCTACACTGTTATGTCCTTATATTCAGAATTCCCTTGTGAATAAACACTTAGTGTATCTTTCACCTTAGAGGTAGGGATATGGGTCTTGCACACGACACGTTGTCTTCGTATGTGGAACACATGTAGCAAGTGATTTTAAAATCTGTCCATACAAGGGAAAGTAACAGCCCTGACACGACAACCTATACTCTATGTCCTTATATGCAGCACTCCATTGTGAATTAACACTAAGTGTGACCTTGACCTTTGAGGTAGGGACACGGGTCTTGCACGCGACACGTCGTCTTGGTATGTGGAACACATGTGTCAAGTTTTTTTAAAATCTGTCCATACAAGGGAAAGTTACAGCCCGGACACGGCAACCTATACTCTATGTCCTTATATGCAGCACTCCATTGTGAATAAACACTATGTGTGACCTTGACCTTTGAGGCAGGGACACGGGTCTTGCACACGACACGTCGTCTTGGTATGTGGAACACATGTGGCAAGTTATTTTAAAATCTGTCCATACAAGAGAAAGTTACAGCCCGGACACGACAACCTATACTCTATGTCCTTATATGCAGCACTCCATTGTGAATAAACACTAAGTGTGACCTTTGAGGTAGGGACATGGGTCTTGCACGCGACACGTCGTCTTGGTATGTGGAACACATGTGGCAAGTTATTTTAAAATCTGTCCATACAAGGGAAAGTTACAGCCCGGACACGACAACCTATACTCTATGTCGTTATATGCAGCATTCCATTGTAAATAAACTCTTAAGTGTGACCTTGACCTTTGAGGTAGGGACACGGGTTTTGCAAGCGACACGTCGTCTTGGTATGTGGAACACATTTGGCAATTTATTTTAAAATCTGTCCATACAAGAGAAAGTTACAGCCCGGACACGACAACCTATACTCTATGTCCTTATATGCAGCATTCCATTGTAAATAAACACTAAGTGTGACCTTGACCTTTGAGGTAGGGACACGGGTCTTGCACGCGACACGTTGTCTTGGTATGTGGAACACATTTGGCAAGTTATTTTAAAATCTGTCCATACAAGAGAAAGTTACAGCCCGGACACGACAACCTAGACTCTATGTCCTTATATGCAGCACTCCATTGTGAATAAACACTAAGTGTGACCTTGACCTTTGAGGTAGGGACACGGGTCTTGCACGCGACACGTCATCTTGGTATGTGGAACACATGTGGCAAGTTATTTTAAAATCTGTCCATACAAGAGAAAGTTACAGCCCGGACACGACAACCTGTACTCTATGTCCTTATATGCAGCACTCCATTGTGAATAAACACTAAGTGTGACCTTGACCTTTGAGGTAGGGACACGGGTCTTGCACGCGACACGTCGTCTTGGTATGTGGTACACATGTGGCAAGTTATTTTAAAATCTGTCCATACAAGAGAAAGTTACAGCCCGGACACGACAACCTGTACTCTATGTCCTTATATGCAGCACTCCATTGTGAATAAACACTAAGTGTGACCTTGACCTTTGAGGTAGGGACACGGGTCTTGCACGCGACACGTCGTCTTGGTATGTGGTACACATGTGGCAAGTTATTTTAAAATCTATCCATACAAGAGAAAGTTACAGCCCGGACACGACAACCTATACTCTATGTTCTTATATGCAGCACTCCATTGTGAATAAACACTAAGTGTGACCTTGACCTTTGAGGTAGGGACACGAGTCTTGCACGCCACACGTCGTCTTGGTATGTGGAACACATGTGGCAAGTTATTTTAAAATCTGTCCATACAAGGGAAAGTTACAGAGCCGGACGGACGGACGGACGGACGGTGCGATTTTAATATGCCCACCTTCGGGGGCATAAAAATAATATTTATCAATTTTCATCCAAATAAGTGTGTCAAAATGGTTTCTGACAATAGACACTCCTTGACTAATAGCACTTTTGACATATATTACTATACCACCACTGTGTCTCTTTGCATTTTTGTGTTTTACCTTTCTGTAGAAATTATAACTCTCATAACCCTCTAATGTAATATTTGAATTAGAATTGGTCCATGTTTCGGATAAAATAATAATATCATTATCCATCAAAGTTTTCAAAAAATCACTATCCGCAAGCTTTCTTTCAGTTAGACCGTTACAGTTCCACACAAGTATCTTAAGTCCATTCCCCGATACTTCCTAGTGCGACGTAACTGGTTTTCCATCTACATACAAAGTGTCATAGACTAGCCAAGCACGTTTGCCATCCTTCTTCGCTTCCTTCAGTTTGGGTACGAGTTTTCGACGTATGTCCATAATTTCAGGCGGGAATTGTTCACTGATGAACTGCCTAGATCCTTTCAGGAGAAAACCTTGTTTCCGCACGGCCTCGCGATCTTTGAAGTCGGTGAACTTACACACGATGTTGCGTGTGCGAGTATTACTGCCGTATCTTCATAGACGCGGCTAATTCCTGGGCGATCTTAAGCCTATCTTTCAGGAAGTCTCTGACCTTGACCTCTGTGTCACCTTGATTCTCATTTGGCCCTTCTTCTATTCCACCAAATATAATATTGTTCCTCATACTTTGGGATTTCATATAAACAATGTCATCCTGCAGTTTGGCGTTCTGACGTTCTAATGAGTCAAAGCTTGACTTTAATTCAGCATGATTGAAGTCTGATTGTTCGGCCTTCTCTTCTAATCTAGAGACTTTCTGATCAACCTGCTTGTTAGTATCATGTACTAATGTCCAGAGCCTTTTCATATCTTTATCGAAACTATCAACTTTAGTTTCTAGTGTGTTAAGTTTGTCTAGCCTTTTCTCAATATTGTTCATTTGTACTTGGATGGTTTCCAAAACGCCAAGAACTGTTGAAATGTCCGCTTTAGCAATATCAGGTGCCACGTTGTTGGCCATTGTAATATTTATATTTCCAGTATTCTCAGCTAAAGAGGAAGGTTCGTTGAAAACTGGTGTGTCTTCATATAGGATAGAGTTAGTCTGGTTTAAAATATCACTTACTGAAGTGTTACCCCCTTTCTCTTCTGCCGGGCCTCCGATCTTGGTCAATTTGCTTAGATTCAAATTTTCATCATCCCTACTACTTCCTTTCTTCCGTTTACTCCTCTTAGACCTCCCCATAGCTCACAAAATACACTTGTCCATACATT
Organism: Mya arenaria; assembly: GCF_026914265.1. Lineage (NCBI taxonomy): Eukaryota > Metazoa > Mollusca > Bivalvia > Myida > Myidae > Mya > Mya arenaria. The sequence continues at coordinate 46,372,052 of NC_069131.1, read as the reverse complement.
CTCACTTTAATTCCAGGAAAAAAACTGAATAGAAACAGTTAAAATATCCAAATTTCTAATTTAAAGTCCAGAACGAAAACAAATACGTCCATCTTGAACACGTGACCTAATGAAAGGACACGTTATATATTACCTTTTTGGATGTGTTAATGTGTTGTAAACATCAAAAAAATAAATATCAACATTAAAGTTATGGAAGCCAGAACTACAAATTGTGTACTTATTGGCGTTTTTTGGTTAAAATCGTTCGTTATTCATGTTGTTGGATATTTTACTACACATTTTTATATTTGTGACTTGTTAAGCGCTTTATCAGATTTTAAAACTTGATAACTGCTAGTTACTTTTGTCATTTTAATTTGGAACTATTTATATGGCGCATCGTTGACATTCTAATCTGAGTACTTTGGCTGTCAAACAATCGGTTCAGAAAGTGGAACTTAATTGGTAATAAAAACACGGTTTTAAGCATGTGATAAAAAAGATCTGACACTCGTTGTCATTTAATTTAAGAATGCTATTAAACTCGTCCATGAAAGTTGTTAGTAAGCTCGCCAGAGGCTCGCTTACTAACAAATTTCATGAACTCGTTTAATAAAATCTTGTATTAAATGACAACTCGTGTCAGATCCTATATTTATCTGTACTTATCACGTGACTTTCACATGCTAAAAATACACATTATAAAATGGGAAACCATTATGCGCTTTTTTAAAACGGGTAAACTCATCTGAAACAGCTCACATTATTTCGTCATCAAAATGATGTTTTGTTGGCCTCATAATAGATCGTGTTGACAATTCCAGGCTTATCTTGTGAAAATAATGTATTAGCCAATTTGGGGACCGTCTGGTTTCTAACCCCTTTGAAATCTTAAACTTGAACTAAATGCCGAAAGCGTGACACCAGGGCGGAAAAGGAAAGCCATAACACAGAAACAAGCTATAAATAACAAAACACTTATAATCATCAAGTTCCCTTTATGTCGCACGTGCATAGCCTACAATGATCTCCAGACAAACGAGCGAATGCTCACAGCGTTTAACGTTATGATAACTTTGACGAGTGTCAAATACCAGTGAACTTCTGATGACATTTGTCCATTAGATGCACCTCAAAGATAACGATTAATCAAAAGATACACGTATGACGGAATAACGGATTCAACAACCTCGAGCAAAACGAGTGCGATAAACAAATGTCCAATACGTATGCCAAGTTCTCATTCCCGAATCTAGCAATAGGTATGTTATCCCGAGACTTACAGTTTCTAAGAAAATCGAAGTTCCATCCGAACGGCACATACATTTATCAACGACGGTTTCTTACCTTTAAACGCGTGATGCTTCACTGTGCATTCATGTATGTAGGCTATTTCATGTATAACAAATGAACTAATTTGACCCTCAAAGAAAAACCAGCAGCGACTCGTTATCTTTGGATAACCATTTCGGAGTGTTTTACATACATTCTGATAGTTCATATATAAAAAATATACAAGAAACATTTATCATAAGTGTCAAGGCGTGTTTAACACATCGTCTTAATGTTAGACTTTGGCAACATGTCAGTCAAAAAGACCTACGTGATAGTATACTTGGCGCGTTATAAATCATACGTGCGCGCACGCATATTCAGACATAGAAGAAAACCTGGTTATGTCTTGTCGATAATATAAATATTTTTCTTGCTTATTCAAGTGCTTATTTGTGAACTTTTGATGCCTGGTGTATGCAGGTATCATTTGGAAAGGTTTAATCTGTAAAGAAAGAATATGCAATTATTATACTGTTGCAAAATATACGATTTCGGTCGTGATAAAGAACAGAAATACAAACTGCCATAACATTAATAGTTGTATTGTATTGTTGGCCAATTATTTAAAAAAATATTAAACAGTAAGCAATACCTTTTAAAAAGATACCAAAATTACATGGGGTCACCAAGCATCCAAGTTTACATTCGGAACATACATGGACACCGGGTTACATAGCATACATGGACACCGGGTTACACAGCATACATGGACACCGGGTTACACAGCATACATGGACACCGGGTTACACAGCATACATGGACACCGGGTTACACAGCATACATGGACACCGGGTTACACAGCATACATGGACACCGGGTTACACAGCATACATGGACACCGGGTTACACAGCATACATGGACACCGGGTTACACAGCATACATGGACACCGGGTTACACAACATACATGGACACCGGGTTACACAGCATACATGGACACCGGGTTACACAGCATACATGGACACCGGGTTACACAGCATACATGGACACCGGGTTACACAGCATACATGGACACCGGGTTACACAGCATACATGGACACCGGGTTACACAACATACATGGACACCGGGTTACACAACATACATGGACACCGGGTTACCCAACATACATGGACACCGGGTTACACAGCATACATGGACACCGGGTTACACAACATACATGGACACCGGGTTACACAACATACATGGACACCGGGTTACACAACATACATGGACACCGGGTTACACAGCATACATGGACACCGGGTTACACAGCATACATGGACACCGGGTTACACAGCATACATGGACACCGGGTTACACAACATACATGGACACCGGGTTACACAACATACATGGACACCGGGTTACACAACATACACGGACACCGGGTTACACAGCATACATGGACACCGGGTTACAGAGCATATATGGACACCGGGTTACACAGCATACATGGACACCGGGTTACACAGCATACATGGACACCGGGTGACACAACATACATGGACACCGGGTTACACAGCATACATGGACACCGGGTGACACAACATACATGGACACCGGGTTACACAGCATATATGGACACCGGGTTACACAACATATATGGACACTGGGTTACACAACATTCATGGACACCGGGTTACACAGCATACATGGACACCGGGTTACACAACATATATGGACACCGGGTTACACACACAACATACATGGACACCGGGTTACACAACATATATGGACACCGGGTTACACACACAACATACATGGACACCGGGTTACACAACATATATGGACACCGGCTTACACACACAGCATACATGGACACCGGGTTACACAACATATATGGACAATGGGTTACACAACATACATGGACACCGGGTTACACAGCATACATGGACACCGGGTTACACAACATACATGGACACCGGGTTACACACACAACATACATGGACACCGGGTTACACAATATACATGGACACCGGGTTACACAACATACATGGACACCGGGTTACACAACATACATGGACACCGGGTTACACAACATACATGGACACCAGGTTACACAGCATACATGGACACCGGGTGACACAACATACATGGACACCGGGTGACACAATATACATGGACACCGGGTTACACAACATATATGGACACCGGGTGACACAACATACATGGACACCGGGTTACACAATATACATGGACACCGGGTGACACAACATACATGGACACCGGGTTACACAACATACATGGACACCGGGTGACACAACATACATGGACACCGGGTTACACAACATACATGGACACCGGGTGACACAACATACATGGACACCGGGTTACACAACATGCATGGACACCGGGTGACACAACATACATGGACACCGGGTGACACAACATGCATGGACACCGGGTGACACAACATACATGGACACCGGGTGACACAACATACATGGACACCGGGTGACAAAACATACATGGACACCGGGTTACACAACATACATGGACACCGGGTTACACAACATACATGGACACCGGGTTACACAACATACATGGACACCGGGTTACACAACATACATGGACACCGGGTTACACAACATACATGGACACCGGGTTACACAGCATACATGGACACCGGGTTACACAACATACATGGACACCGGGTTACACAACATACATGGACACCGGGTTACACAACATAAATGGACACCGGGTTACACAACATACATGGACACCGGGTTACACAGCCGACATGGACACCGGGATACACAACATACATGGACACCGGGTTACACAGCATACATGGACACCGGGTTACACAACATACATGGACACCGGGTTACACAACATACATCGATACCGGGTTACACAACATACATCGATACCGGGTTACACAACATACATGGACACCGAGTTACACAACATATATGGACACCGGGTTACACAACATACATGGACACCGGGTTACACAACATACATGGACACCGGGTTACACAACATATATGGACACACCGGGTTACACAACATACATGGACACCGGGTTACACAACATATATGGACACACCGGGTTACACAGCATACATGGACACCGGGTTACACAGCATACATGGACACCGGGTTACACAGCATACATGGACACCGGGTTACACAACATACATGGACACCGGGTTGCACAACATACATGGACACCTGGACACCGGGTTACACAGCATACATGGACACCGGGTTACACAACATACATGGACACCGGATTACACAGCATATATGGACACCGGGTTACACAGCATACATGGACACCGAGTTACACAACATACATGGACACCGGGTTACACAGCATAAATGGACACCGGATTACACAGCATATATGGACACCGGGTTACACATCATACATGGACACCGAGTTACACAACATACATGGACACCGGGTTACACAGCATACATGGACACCGGGTTACACAACATACATGGACACCGGGTTACACTTTCTGCCAGTGTCCATCGCTGCGCTTGCTTTCTTCAGTAACCGAATGGAATGGTTTAAGGGGATGTATATTTTTTAACCTGGTTTTCAACGAAAAATCAGGTGATTAGAATGATGATTGGTTTTCGTCCAATATATTTAACTACATTGATGGATAGTAATGAAAGTTCGTGTGTAGATAACTGATCACGGTACAGAGCTATAGCTTGGGATTGCTTTTGAGGGGGGTGAGGTCAATGTCACTGTTACTAGAAAAAGGAAAAAATGGTTTCCGCCCAATAACTCAAGTATAAAAGTGAATGCTGATGAAAGTTGGTGTGTAGGTAGCTTATGTTTATTTTATTTTCTTGTGTATGTTTTCAGTCTCTTTTCGTCGCATTGTGGCGCTTCTAGTTTTGTTTCTTGCTCAGGTCCAGGTTTTACAGTTTTGTAGTATACGATTTAAATCTGTGTAACCTAATGCATATATATGGACATAATTGAAATCACAGCGGAATACGTGTATCATCATTTTTAAATATTGCTCCCCAAAGTAAGGTTAAGGGGAAATTTCGGTAGTAAAACTTTTTGGCTCCTTCAACCCACTTTTGCATGATTTTCTTTTCTGTTTTGTTGAACAATGGCTATCTTGCAATCTTCCAGAAAATCCTCATGTTTTAAGAGATATTCGATGTACCTGTGCTAAAACATCAACTACTCTGTGCATAGCATCGTGTAATAGACAGACTATATTGTTACTAACATATATACGAGCTATTAATCTGTTGTTCTGAATGTTGCATTTTTCACAACAAGATACATTCTTTGCTTGTTGATAAATGTGCTTCTTTAAAACAAAAGTTTTTTGTGATATATTGACACTTCTATTTCACTCGAAAGGAAAAGTGAGAATGCATATGAGAAAACCCCCACTGTTTTGTTCGCAGTATTAAACTCTTGTTTAGGAATGTTCTGTAGGGTCGTACGCAATACTCAGAAACTTAGAGGGACTCGCTCGTATTTTGGTATAATGCACTTTTTGTATGACGAAATAAAGTGTGGCAAGTCAATAGGAGTTCTAAAACTAATACCAAAAGACGGAAACCTTCAGAAAATGTTGATATTTGGTCAAATGTCCTCTTTCTAAAACTATCAAAAAGGGTTGGTTAAGTCTTGGTGGTCTAGTGGTTACCGCGTCTGTTTTCTATTTTATATTTTTACTTTCCCCGGCGTCGGTTCCCAACCCACTAAAACCAAAAAAAAAAATTATACTAAAATTGATTTGTTTCTGCAATTTCGATTTCGTAGAATAAAATAATGATAAAATAGTGTTTTATAGAGTCATTTCCGGGAAAACTAATTGTTGGAAGGCAGATTCTCAAAATCTTAAGATTCATACTTATGGGCAGGCTTAAAAATGGATGTACAAATTTGTAAAAAATCACACGAAAAGATAACATTTAAAATTTTTCTTTTGAAACACGATACACTGCTTATCAGCTGTGGGGACTTTATATTGAGATTAAGAATTCAACAGATATTTACAGACTTTTTTTAAAGAATGGAATGGTTTTGTTTTCTTTTTTTCGCTACGCAAGGTTTATATATAAATATAAATCAAAATGTATAGTAATGTTTATTTAAAAATAATTGCATTCCATGCAATAGGCATAGACAAATGTATTAAAAGTATTTAAATTGTAAAACAATTAAATTTGAATCCCTGAAGACATTCAAACAGTAAAATTCTTATATAGCTATATATACACTTCAATACGCATTATACATGGTATATGCTACAAATTGTGAACTCATTACTTATATTTGAATTTAGCATGACATCAATGGGTTGATATCTAAACGTAACACATGTTGTTAATGAGAGTTGAGCGAAAAGGTGCATGGATCTTCAACAAAAGATTAATCCCAGCAGTTGTATATTTCTAGACGCTAGAATGTACATAGACAAGCCAGATGGTACACGTACACCACATTGCATATCATCGTCAATATGTTCGCCACTCCTGAGACGCTGTGGTACATTCTGAAGAGCTTGTAATATTGCACGTAGTCCGGCTGTTTCTTGAGTTCCGACCGGTCACAAAAGCCGACCGCCAAGGCGACATTCGTGCCCTTCTCCAATTCAAACATGTGGATCATTGAGTTCACAATGCCGGGAGCCAGGAAAAAGCTATTGAGGAATGTCAAAGCTATACAAGCGCCGAGGAGGAACATCTGAAACAGAGCGAGACAAATGTTTATACGTAAAGTCAGAACGCGTTAGTCGTTATGCAAACGAGACAAGCATTACATGTAATGACGGTTGACTTTAATTAATTTATCAATTAAACAAAAATACAGACACAGACGTTAAGGTTTCAACATGACGTTTTCATCAAACTAATATAATAAAACAACCTCAAGAATGCACAATTTGAAAAACAGTATAAACTACAACATGAACTAAGTAAAAGTATAAGCTTGCAATTAACTTTACAATACAAATATATTTGTGTATATATTAACCTTGTGCGTTTCTTCTGATGTCCTTGATTCGTGGAAAGAGCGCATAGCATATGTCACAAAGGTGAGGCAGGACAGCCCTAAACACGTCCCGAAATACAGGGGGAACAGCCTGCACTGAACGCGCCCAAACATGAGTCGTGGGAGATTGAAAAACATCGTTATTCCTGAAAGTGTAAAGTTATTTCAAAACTTTACCATAAGTAATAGAGAAACATTTTCTTGCATCGTAGTAAACAAATCGTTTCATACCAACAGTCATTTTTTTAAATTAACAAGTATTGCATTTTATAAACATAGATTAATATGCGATCAATATTTTTTTATAATTAATTTCAATAACCGACTTTCAAAGATTTTAGTTGAAAAAAGACATATGTCGCATAAATCTGCGCACAAAAGCAATGATACGTGCACTCACAGTTGTTAAATTTATAAGTACCTGCAATAAATGTCACCCAACATTGGGCCCCGAAGTGCGCGGCGAAGCTCAGAATGTGGAGAAACGTAACAAGTTTCGATGTTTCATTGCTTCCTGTCCCAGCTATGAGGTACAAGATGGTTGTGGCCAGGGCAATGGCCGAAAAATACTGCACAAATCGTGAACTGTAAAAATACAAGAACTTACTGTTTTATGTGTTGTAATGTATTGAAAAGAAAACAATATTGCTATTTAAAACAAATTGAACTCTCTCAATGTATCTAGACATTAACGTTCGAAGTATTATATAAATAAAAATTACAATAAGGCATAAAGTTGTAATAACAGAATAAATATATTTTGAACATATAAATGACATTTTCAACTGTAAATTATACCGCCATTTTTAGAAACTAAAGTCAGTGTATTTCAACTGGAAATACACTTGAGACTCGACACTTGACACTTACCATGTCTTTGTACAGACGTCTTTCACATCTTCTACAGGGCCTGAATTACACGAAAGTCCACTCCCCGGCTTTCCCCGACGATATGTTAAGTAGTTGTACGGTACATGTACCTCGAAGCCACCCCGAAACGCACACTGCTCCGAAAGACGTGTGTTTCCGGCCATTGGCACACAGGGATCACTGTCGGACCGCTCCCGATCTAAGCTGTTTTGTTCACACTTCCCCGGACACGTGCAGTACATGTCTTCAAATTGAACTCCAATATTCTTCCTTATACACATATCTCTGTCGTAAACAATTCTCTAAACTGTGTGTACAGAGTACTGATACGTTCTGTTGTTGTATTCTGGTATGTAATATCTCGCTTTAGCAACCAATTGGTCTCTCTTCTCTATATTTATGAGACATTTCGCTCGCACAACATCCTTATATACACCTCTATATCTGCATCACCGGTGTCCAATAACGCGGGCAACTCTATTTTAAACTTTTTGTTGGTTAATGGGATCAATATAATGTTTTGCATGCAAATGGCTATTTACTTTTCATTGACGTTATTCAGATACGAGCGTCATTTTCTCGATTTTTCCAGAATGGCTAAGGAAGCATTTCAATTAACTGCAGTTACTGGATTAGAAACGATGTACACGTCCAATAAAGTATGTTCAATTGCAAAGCAATCGTCATATAACTTATGTTCTGCTGTTGGTAACATATGTTCTGCTTTTGACGCAGTTGGCGTGGGCTGGGAATGTATACAATGCAAAATTAATAACTTACGTCAACATGAACTCACAGAAATAGTAAAGTTACGCAACTTTTCCATGTTAAAATCAGAAGAAGTTTGAGATTGTGCACACATAAACTAGTAAAAACCCCAGTGAACTCCTGTTTCACCGACCGTTCAAAGGTCAGACCCAAGCATTTCTTGATGTATCAAGATATATATTTTGTTACATAATTATGTGGTATATCTGTGCTGTTCATTCGTTTAGTGTCAGTAAGGCCATAACATGATTGTGGTTAGATGTTGGATCAATGGCTCATCACCCAACATATAAAGGCTGACACTCAAGATTGAACCCACCATATAAAGGCTGACACTCAAGATTGAACCCACCATATAAAGGCTGACACTCAAGATTGAACCCAACATATAAAGGCTGACACTCAAGATTGAACCCACCATATAAAGGCTGACAAACAAGACTGACACCACCACATACAGGCTGACACTCAAGGCTGACACCACCATATAAAGGCTGACACTCAAGATTGAACCCACCATATAAAGACTGAGACTCAAGACTGAACCCACCATATAAAGGCTGACACTCAAGATTGAACCCACCATATAAAGGCTGACACTCAAGATTGAACCCACCATATAAAGGCTGACACTCAAGATTGAACCCACCATATAAAGGCTGACACTCAAGATTGAATCCACCATATAAGAGCTGACACTCAAGATTGAACCCACCATATAAAGACTGACACTCAAGATTGAACCCACCATATAAAGGCAAACACTCAAGGCTGACACCACCATATAAAGGCTGACACTCAAGGCTGACACCACCATATACAGGCTGACACTCAAGATTGAACCCACCATATAAAGGCTGACAAACAAGACTGACCCCACCACATACAGGCTGACACTCAAGGCTGACACCACCATATAAAGGCTGACACTCAAGATTGAACCCACCATATAAAGGCTGACACTCAAGATTGAACCCACCATATAAAGGCTGACAAACAAGACTGACCCCACCACATACAGGCTGACACTCAAGGCTGACACCACCATATACAGGCTGACACTCAAGGTTGACACAACCATATAAAGACTGACACTCAAGACTGAATCCACCAAATAAAGGCTGACACTCAAGACTGAACCCACCATATAAAGGCTGACACTCAAGGCTGACACTCAAGGCTGACACCACCATATAAAGGCTAACACTCAAGACTGAATCCACCATATAAAGGCTGACACTCAAGGCTGAACCCACCATATAAAGGCTGACACTCAAGACTGAATCCACCATATAAAGGCTGACACTCAAGGCTGACACCACCATATAAAGGCTGACACTCAAGACTGAACCCACCACATACAGGCTGACACACAAGACTGACACCATCACATACAGGCTGACACTCAAGGCTGACACCATCATATAAAGGCAAACACTCAAGGCTGTCACCACCATATACAGGCTGACACTCAAGATTGACACCACCATATACCGGCTGACACTCAAGACTGACACCACCATATATAGGCTGATACTCAAGGCTGACACCACCATATATAGGCTGACACTCAAGGCTGACACCACCATATACAGGCTGACACTCAAGACTGACACCACCATATATAGGCTGATACTCAAGGCTGACACCACCATATATAGGCTGACACTCAAGGCTGACACCACCATATACAGGCTGACACTCAAGACTGAATCCACCATATACAGGCAAACACTCAAGACTGACACCACCATATAAAGGCAAACACTCAAGGCTGACACCACCATATATAGGCTGACACTCAAGACTGACACCACCATATACAGGCTGACACTCAAGACTGACACCACCATATACAGGCTGACACTCAAGACTGACACCACCATATATAGGCTGACACTCAAGACTGACACCACCATATATAGGCTGACACTCAAGGCTGACACCACCATATAACTGTTGACACTCTATACCGACACCGCCATAAAACTGTGGACGCCCAATACTGACACCGCCATACATGGGTTGACATTCTATACTGACACCGCCATACAACTGTTGACACTCTTTACTGACACCATCATACAACTGTTGACACTCTTTACTGACACCGCCATACAACTATTGACACTCTTTACTGACACCACCATACAACTGTTGACACTCTATACTGACACCATCATACAACTATTGACACTCTTTACTGACACCATCATACAACTCGAGGGTTGAAAGCGAAAAGGTTCTATCTGCTTCTTTATTTAATGTCACTTAGAACCTTTTCGCATTCACCCCTCGAACTGTTGACACTCTTTACTGACACCATCATACAACTATTGACACTCTTTACTGACACCACCATACAACTATTGACACTCCATACTGACACCACCATACAACTATTGACACTCTTTACTGACACCATCATACAACTGTTGACACTCTTTACTGACACCATCATACAACTATTGACACTCTATACTGACACCACCATACAACTATTGACACTCTTTACTGACACCACCATACAACTAATGACACTCTATACTGACACCACCATACAACTGTTGACACTCTTTACTGACACCGCCATACATGAGTTGACATTCTATACTGACACCGCCATACAACTGTTGACACTCTATACTGACACCACCATATACAACTGTTGACACTCTATACTGACACCACCATATACAACTGTTGACACTCTATACTGACACCACCATATAACTGTTGACACTCTATACTGACACCACCATACAACTGTTGACACTCTATACTGACACCATCATACAACTGTTGACACTCTATACTGACACCACCATACAACTGTTGACACTCTATATTGACAACACCATACAACTGTTGACTCTCTATACTGACACCGCCATACAGCTGTTGACACTATATACTGACACCGCCATACAACTGTTGACACTCTATACTGACACCGCCATACAACTGTTGACACTCTATACTGACACCACCATACAACGGTTGACACTCTATACTGACTCCCCCATACAACCGTTGACACTCTATACTGACACCGCCATACAACGGTTGACACTCTATATTGACACCACCATACAACTGTTGACACTCTAAACTGACACCACCATACAACCGTTGACACTCTATACTGACACCACCATACAACGGTTGACACTCTATACTGACTCCCCCATACCACCGTTGACACTCTATACTGACACCACCATACAACGGTTGACACTCTATACTGACTCCCCCATACAACCGTTGACACTCTATACTGACACCGCCATACAACTGTTGACTCTCTATACTGACACCGCCATACAACTGTTGACACTCTATACTGACACCGCCATACAACCGTTGACACTCTATACTGACACCGCCATACAACTGTTGACTCTCTATACTGACACCACCATCACCACCATACAACTGTTGACACTCTATACTGACACCACCATATAACTGTTGACACTCTATACTGACACCACCATATACAACTGTTGACACTCTATACTGACACCACCATACAACTGTTGACACTCTATACTGACACCGCCATATAACTGTTGACACTCTATACTGACACCACCATATTACTGTTGACTCTCTATACTGACACCACCATACAACTGTTGACACTCTATACTGACACCACCATACAACTGTTGACGCTTTATACTGATAATATACTGACACCGCCATACATGGGTTGACACTCTATACTGACACCACCATATACAACTGTTGACACTCTGTACTGACACCACCATATACAACTGTTGACTCTCTATACTGACACCACCATATACAACTGTTGACACTCTATACTGACACCACCATATAACTGTTGACACTCTATACTGACACCACCATATAACTGTTGACACTCTATACTGACACCACCATATAACTGTTGACACTCTATACTGACACCACCATATACAACTGTTGACACTCTATACTGACACCACCATACAACTGTTGACTCTCTATACTGACACCGCCATACAACTATTGACACTCTATACTGACACCACCATACAACTGTTGACACTCTATACTGACACCGCCATGTACAACTGTAATCATTATTATTATTATTATTATTATTATTATTATTATTATTATTATTATATTATTATTATTATTATTATTATTATTATTATTATTATTATTATTATTATTATTATTATTATTATTATTATTATTATTGATGTATATAAACGCGGGTGAACGGTATTTAAAAAGTTGGTATTTAAAACATAGTACAGAAAATTACCCATATCATCAAACACGTTAATAACCTGTACACTGCCCCAGTCCAACGTCACTATGGCAACTAAATAAACATATCTGCCGTACGTGTCGCTACCAGGTCGTTGACGGATCCACAGAGTATTTTCTACGGTCACCGACTTTATCCTGTATGAACTAGATCGGAACTATATGGGTTTGCATGTATCAGACATTGCATGCGATTCCAATAATCATCATGTTCAGTGAAACAGTGGAATGATGACAAGTATTTCCAGTAAATAAACTCGGTCAATCAATGTGCAATCGCATTTTACAAATGGTAAACAACAAACAACATTTTCCGTTTGAAAGTACCGTTCCCGTATTTTTCTAGAAATGCATTCGTCACGTAAATATTGCAATATCATCAAGCATACTGATATTTGATTCTGTCCCTTGTCGCACATACTTAATTCACTTCAAGTCACGTCTTACGTGCATCAACCAGAGTAATGACCACAATTTAACCTTTGGTTACCTTTATATCTAAAATTAACTGCTACAGCAATGTCGCTTAGATTGGGTGGTCCGTTTAGCTAAACTATATTCTGTAAACGTGACAACACTATTTAGTAACGAAGGACATAATACACTTGTATAATGTTAATGTGAACATATTAAATAGATTTTTTCTGTCATGTTCAATGTCATGTAGGATTTCTAGAAGAGAACGAAAACAAAAACTTTCTTTCTTACATGACGACGGATAAAAATGTATATCATATGACAAGTAATTTGAAATCTGCCATATTAAATAACTCTACCGTTTCCTGTTATACATCTTGTCTCGTACTAGCTGCAGTAACGCCCAAGTACATCTTGTCTAGTACAAGCTGCAGTTACGCCCAAATACACCTTGTCTCGTACTAGCTGCAGTAACGCCCAAGTACAACTTGTCTCGTACTAGCTGAAGTAACGCCCAAGTACACCTTGTCTCGTACTAGCTGAAGTAACGCCCAAGTACACCTTGTCTCGTACTAGCTGCAGTAACGCCCAAGTACAACTTGTCTCGTACTAGCTGAGGTAACGCAAAAGTACACCTTTTCTCGATCTAACTGAAGTAACGCCCATGCATATCTTGACTTGTACTAGCTGCAGTAACACCCAAGTACACATTGTCTCGTACTAGCTGAAGTAACGCCCAAGTATATATTGTCTCGTACTAGCTGAAGTAACGCCCAAGTACAACTTGTCTCGTACTAGCTGAAGTAACGCCCAAGTACAACTTGTCTCATACTAGCTGAAGTAACGCCCAAGTACACATTGTCTCGTACTAGCTGAAGTAACACCCAAGTATATATTGTCTCGTACTAGCTGAAGTAACGCCCAAGTACATATTGTCTCGTACTAGCTGAAGTAACGCCCAAGTACACATTGTCTCGTACTAGCTAAAGTAACGTCCAAGTACATATTGTCTCGTACTAGCTGAAGTAACGCCCAAGTACACATTGTCTCGTACTAGCTGAAGTAACGCCTAAGTACACATTGCCTCGTACTAGCTGAAGTAACACCCAAGTACACATTGCCTCGTACTAGCTGAAGTAACGCCAAAGTACACATTGTCTCGTACTAGCTGAAGTAACGCTCAAGTACATATTGTCTCGTACTTGCTGAAGTAACGCTCAAGTACATATTGTCTCGTACTAGCTCGAGTAACGCCCAAGTACACATTGTCTCGTACTAGCTGAAGTTACGCCCAAGTACATATTGTCTCGTACTAGCTGAAGTAACGTTCAAGAACAACTTGTCTCGTACTAGCTGAAGTAACGCCCAAGTACAACTTGTCTCGTACTAGCTGAAGTAACGCCCAAGTACACATAATCTCGTACTAGCTGAAGTAACGCCCAAGTACACCTTATCTCGTACTAGCTGAAGTAACACCCAAGTACATATTGTCTCGTACTAGCTGAAGTAACGCCCAAGTACACATTGTCTCGTACTAGCTGAAGTAACGCCCAAGTATATATTGTCTCGTACTAGCTGAAGTAACGCCCAAGTACATATTGTCTCGTACTATCTGAAGTAACGCCCAAGTATATATTGTCTCGTACTATCTGCAGTAACGCCCAAGTATATATTGTCTCGTACTAGATGAAGTAACACCCAAGTACATATTGTCTCGTACTAGCTGAATTAACGCCCAAGTACACATTGTCTCGTACTATTTGAAGTAACGCCCAAGTACATATTGTCTCGTACTAGCTGCAGTAACGCCCAAGTACACCTTGTCTCGTACTAGCTGCTGTAACGCCCAAGTACACCTTGTCTCGTACTATCTGCAGTAACGCCCAAGTATATATTGTCTCGTACTATCTGCAGTAACGCCCAAGTACACATTTTCTCGTACTAGCTGAAGTAACGCCCAAGTACATATTGTCTCGTACTAGCTGCAGTAACGCCCAAGTACATATTGTCTCGTACTAGCTGCAGTAACGCCCAAGTACACATTGTCTCGTACTATCTGAAGTTACGCCCAAGTACACCTTTTCTCGATATAACTGCAGTAACGCCCATGTATATCTTGACTTGTACTAGCTGCAGTAACACCCAAGAACATCTTGTCTCATACTAGCTGCAGTAAAACCTAACCAGGACATTATTGTCCGGTACTAGCTACAGTAACGACAAAGAACATATTGTATTGTACTAGCTACAGTAACGACCAAGTACATATTGTATTGTACTAGCTACAGTAACGACCAAGAACATATTGTCTCGTTTAAGCTGCATTAACAACCAAGTACATATTGTCTCGTACTTGCCACAGTAACGACCAAGAACATACTGTCTCGTTCTAGCTGCAGTAACATCCTATCACAAATTGTTTCGTTTTAGCTGCAGTAACGCCCAATAACATATTGTCTCGTTTTAGTGTCAGTAACGCTCAATAACATATTGGCTCGTTTAAGCTGCATTAACGTCCTAGAACATATTATTTCGTGTTTGGTGCAGTAACGCCAAATACATATTGTGTCGTTTAAGCTGCAGTAACGCCCAATAACATATTGTCTCGTTTTAGTGTCAGTAACGCTCAATAACATATTGGCTCGTTTAAGCTGCATTAACGTCCTAGATCATATTATTTCGTGTTTGGTGCAGTAACGCCCAAATACATATTGTCTCATTTTAGCTGCAGTAACGCCCATTAACATATTGTCTCGTTTTAGCTACAGTAAAGCCCAAATACATCTTGTCTCGAACTAGCTGCAGAAACGCTCAAGTACATATTGTCTCGTTTTAGCTACAGAAACACCCAAGAACATTTTGTCTCGTACTAGCTACTGTAACGACCAAGAACATATTGTCTTTTACTAGCTGCAGTAGCGCCCAAATACATATTTTCTCGTACTAGCTACAGTAACGACCAAGAACATATTGTTTCATTCTAACCGCAGTAATGCCCAAATACATATTGCCTCGTTCTAGCTACAGTAACGACCAAGAACATGTTATCTCGTTCTAGCTACATTAACGCCCAAGAACATACTGTCTCGTACTAGCTGCAGTTACGTCCAATAACATATTGTCTCGTTTTAGTGTCAGTAACGCTCACTAACATATTGGCTCGTTTAAGCTGCATTAACGTTCTAGAACCAATTATTTCGTGTTTGGTGCAGTAACGCCCAAATACATATTGTCTCGTTTTAGCTGCAGTAATGCCCAATAAAATATTGTCTCATTTAAGCTGCAGTAACGCCCAATAACATATTGTCTCGTTTTAGCTACAGTAACGCCCAAATACATCTTGTTTCGAACTAGCTGCAGAAACGCTCAAGTACATATTGTCTCGAACTAGCTGCAGTGACGCCCAAGAACATATTGTCTCGTTTTAGCTACAGTAACACCCAAGAACATTTTGTCTCGTACTAGCTACTGTAACGACCAAGAACATTATTGTCTTTTACTATCTGCAGTAGCACCCAAATACATATTTTCTCGTACTAGCTACAGTAACGACCAAGAACATATTGTTTTATTCTAGCCGCAGTAATGCCCAAATACATACTGCCTCGTTCTAGCTACAGTAACGACCAAGAACATGCTATCTCGTTCTAGCTACAGTAACGCCCAAGAACAGATTTAGCGTACAAGCTACCGTTACATCGAAATACATCGTGTCTCGTACTAGCTGCAGTTACGCCCAAATACATCGTGTCTCGTACTAGCTGCAGTAACGACCAACTACACATCGTCTTTAGCTGCACTAACGACCAAGTACATCTTGTCTCGTACAAGATGCAGTAACGCCAAAGTATATCTTGTAAAATAATAGCCACGGTCAGGCCGATGTATATCTTATTTCGTACTAGCTACAGTAACGCCCAAGTACACACTATCTCGTACTAGCTACAGTAACACCCAAATACACCTTATCGCGTACTAGCTGAAGTAACGCCCATCTACACCTAGTATAGTACTAACTGCAGTAATGTCCATGTACATCTGGCTTGTACTAGCACAGCAACGCCCAAGAACATCTTGTCTCTTAATAGCTACATTAACGAGCAAGTACACATTGTCCCGTACTAGCTACAGGAACGACCAAGAACATATTGTTTTGTACTAGCTACAGTTACGACCAAGAAAATATTGTTTCGTACTAGCTACAGTAACGACCAAGAACATATTGTCTCGTACTAGCTGCAGTAACGTCCTATAACATATGGTCTCGTTTGAGTTGCAGTAACGTCCTAGAACATATTGTTTTGATTTATCTGCAGTAACGCCCAATAACATCTTGTCTCGTACTAGCTGCAGTAACACCCAAGAGCATTATTGTATGGTTCCAGCTGCAGTAACGACCAAGTACACATTGTCTCGTAAATCCCCAAGTTTCGCCCCCTTAAACATCAAAATCCTGGACCCGCCCATATTTACGTCATGCGATAATCACACCCCTTTTAATTATAAATTGCTACGGAAAATAGGCTAGACGAAGCATTGCAGTGCAAATGTAATCAATAGTTGGTGGTAGTGTAATAGATTCAGGGTAAACACAAGTCAGGAAGCCTTTTGATGTGTTGTTGTTTCAACGTTCTTCACAAAGAAAGGCAACATTGGGATCGGTCTGCATTTGACGTAAACAGTTGTCTTCCATTAAAACACCGTTCGCTTTCAAAGGTTTTTCATATACTTTGTTTTCAGCTTTGAAAATATAAGCCCCACTGTTCGGTTATATGTTCACGGTCTCTAACCACAGACCCATTAAAATTCATCCTAGATGTATTATGCAAAAAAAAAAATAGATTTGGTTAGGGTAACAGGTAGGATAGGTAGGCTTTTTTATTAGGCTTTATGTAATCTTGAACGTTATTGTTATCATTGGAGAATTGTGGTAAAGTATTCTTCTGTATGGAACTTTAATTAAAGGTCTTAAACTATATATTGAAACAGGCACTTATTATGTTTGTTTTTATTTTGTTTACCAACTATCTATAAAACAGTGCGGTCGGTGCCTATTTCGTAGGAAGAGACGGGTCACCAGAACCAAATGTATTTTTAAAGTGACTCGCTCATGTTTTTGGATAAAAAATAGTGTTCCAAGTAAAACATCTGAAAACACTTAACATTATTTTACGCTATGGTATTGCAGAAACAAAATACAGTTCTAGCATAAAAAGGTATTTTGGTTCGATTTTGGTAAAGTCTATGAAAAATAGAAAACCGCCGGTTAGTCCACACGGCCACCGGGACTTTAACAAAAGTTGTGGATATGTTGACCTGTTAAGGATACATTGATAACATCACAGGATAATGTAATTCAACCAATCACGCATCATTGTGGTCTTCAAAGACGATATGAGCAAATATCGACATTTGTTGAAGGGATCCAGCTTTTGGTAGTTTTGTTTTAACACTCCTTATGATTTGCCACACTTTATTTCGTAATTTAAAAAAGTGCATTTTACAAACCATGAGCGAGTCACTTTAAGTCCTTATAGTTGATTGTATGTATTCGTTGTTTCTTCACTATTTTCCAGAATCGATTAAGTTAAGTTCGGCTCTTGTATTTTGATTCCTTAGATATGCATTGATAAAGTTTCCATATAGCCTTTGGTAGTTACGCTTTGCGCCTTCATATTGTTCAATGACAACGCGTTCATGGCTACGCGGACTCCCCTCGCAGCACCACACGCGAGGCCGTCCCTCCATGTCCGCGTGCGCTTCTTAAGCTCAACATCCTAATATGTAATAAAGTGCAATTTGCTGACATGGAACTTCACCATTTACAATACTTTCAGCCTTCTGTTCGTAATATCAAGTTTCTTATCACACTTAATAATGATATTATGATAAATACAGCACCAATAAACGTTCCAGCAGGCACACGACATCGGTTCGACGTCGGATAGACGTTGTATACTCCCGGCGCCACGGCTGTGCTGTCGGCGGCCAATCATCCTGGTATAAAGTAGACTGGTACCATACGTTACTTTTCTAGAATATCTAAATTCTTTTTGGAGAGAATAGAAAGAGGGTACCAGTGCATATTTAAAGCGGACGTTAATATAACGACAAAACCCGAAGTCCACACATCGTTATTACCAAAATACATGTACGACGTCTTTGTCTGACGTCGTGCTGACGTAGGTGTGTGTCGTATTTAGTCGTTTATGTCCAAAGTATTTGTAAATACATGATGAACTTTTTGAGTTTAATAAAGAATTACGGTTTGACAGAAACGAACAAAAAAATGTCCACACGAAGTATACTGAACACTGTGTGGTGAAATCAAAGTACTGCAGTGGTTGGTTGGCATGTGTGATTTTGCTGAAATGTTTCCGTAGTATGGAGAATACTTTCAGAGCTAGTGAAATGTTGAATTAGATAAATTGATGAATAACGCATGTGCTAATGTACAAGTAAAACGTGTGAATAACACAAAAAGAGGTCCACGGAGCGAACGCCATCTTTTGTTTTGTTTTTACTAGTGGAACAAGGGACAAACTCTAAAAATATTAAAGCCTATGGTCACGAGCCTAGCTTTGCGTGTGTTTATTGTCTCTGGCAACATGTGTTCCAAGTTTCATTTGTATAACTTGAACAGTTATTGAGTTATGGCCAGGGTTAAAACTGTATTGGCATGATGACGACAACAACACCAAAACTGCGTGTATTTCATCCATATCGCGAGATTACTACGTTTTGACGGAAGTGATAACTTAAAATGATTATGATAATTTAATGATGAGGATATAGGCCAGTTAGCTATTCTTGTGTTGTTATTTTCCACTCAAACAAAGGTAATTCACAATGAACAGTTTTTGTGTGTAATATAGAACGGGTAGTTATCGCAAGACGCTATAAAAGAGGATTTTTTTGCTTATTAGTTCATAAATTTCAATGACCGGGTAGTCATCATATAAGATTTCAGAGTACCAAAGAACAGGCCATCGTCAAAGAAGAATGCCTCAACTACTCCATAAGCATATATATATAGTCTCTGACTATTTGTGATAAAAGCATTTCCTGTGACTGGAAACGATGTCTAATTTTAACCAACCAATACTCTTCCGGTTCTATTTTGTTCTCGTGATAGTTCTCTGAACAATGTAACAAATCAGTTGTCACTATATTTCCTGTTGAAAACTCGCCATTTTGAGAAAACCGCGACAGGTCAATGTTACCGCCCCGTCATCACCCCTCCGTTGTCGACCTCGACGGAAACAGGGGTCGAGACTTACAATATTTTCCAGGACTCCCGAAGAAACACCACCAGATGAAATCAAGCGGGCTTTTATATGCTGGTTTTACAAATAATTTTACATTCGGTATGTAGTAGAATATTTACACACCTTTAAAATACTACACTGAAGAAGAATTTAAGAGTCCTTCGACAATTTGTTCTTTATATACACTAACTTCTCTATTCTCACATAGCCCGGGATTTGCTAATTTGCATATTACCAACCAAGTTTACATCCGGTATGAACGTACTTCCGTTTTATACGGAATATTATTATGAACGCACCTCCGCCGCTGTAGACCTCTGCCGCCTACAGGGGACCGTTACACTTCAACCATCAGGAAAGCCGAGCTTTAAAGATTGTTGAAGTTTCAACTTACCATCAAACAAACAAACACCAGATAGCCGAGCTTTCTGACGTAATGAAACAAACACCAACAAATCCCTTCAGGGAAAAGCATGCTCGAACCTGAAGGGGTCCACTGGTCTTTATAGACACTAACTTCTCTATTCTCACATAGCCCGGGATTTGCTAATTTGCATATTACCAACCAAGTTTACATCCGGTATGAACGTACTTCCGTTTTATTGGCGCCGCTCTGAAGAGCGCGCCTATTATGGAATGGGAATTTATTTTAGTTAGTGGTAGGAGCGGTTTTTAAGTTGATTGACAGTTGGGTTTTACTGTTATTTTATTATGATTAAAAAATGCAAATGGATGGCGATTGCATGGGTGTTAAAAATGCTATTTGTGGTTGAATAGATTGTCTTCAATTTATCTTCAAAACATTATATTTGAAGAACGACAAATAAGTTTAATAACTGTTCCCGTTTCGTTTACGTTTTCCGATTGGTTAACTGTAATATCATGTGCCGGAAATGTAAATATTCGGAGGAGTTCCGAATGAAATGTAAAATGTGTGGACTGGTAATTATGTGAATGGGAATAATTATGTTTTATGTTGTTTTGTTATGTTTACTGCATTAATAAACAATGAGTTAAGCTGTTTTCTTTAATTTAATCGATATTGGATTAAATCATCACCTAACTTTATTTTTTAATGTGTTGAAGGTGACATTAGTAAAATTGTATTACGATTGCCCCCGAGTTGTTTTATTTTTAGAACACTACACATATCCGGATGTTGCTATTTTTAGAACCAGAAGGTATTTCCCCGCTATTCATAGGTCAATAATGGAATTTCTACATCGTCGATTAATAGTTGGAAACTCGGTTTTGTCATGAATATACGTTTAAAATAAGTAAACACTAAAGTGCACACTGACAGTTGATTACGATACATTTAACATTTTGAGTCATTACAGTAAAACATGGATTATAAGTGAATTATACGCGTAAGAGAAGATTTTCTGTCGAAAAAACTAATGTCAACAATCAGCATGGAATTGGGATATTCGTATCAAAGGGCTATTCATGTAAGTATCCTCGAGTAGTTGTGTAAGTTTATCTGTTCAAAAATGTTTGTTTTTTAATTTCTTTGGAATTCTTAAATCATTTTTATTTGCTAAACGTTAAGACAGCGTTTTAATATTTCTACATGTACTATAAATATACATGTTATATACTTTACATCTACTTATAATGCACCAGTCAATTGTAACCAAAGCCCCACCAGGTCCGAGGAATAGCTGGGACTTTGACTTTCTGTCCAGCCAACCCCGGGTAAAATCCTCGTCCTGCGGGGACGAACTGATGGTCAAATCCTCGCCATATGCCCCGTACCCCAGGGAGCCTAGGTAAGGCATATTCCCTGCTATATCTGGCTCAAAGACAAAACCACCGTATTCACCCGGCACTGCGAGGCCACCTGAAAGTTAAAAACACAGCCCATTTCCCAAGCATATCCCCGGCATATCCCCAGACCTGGAGGGCCGTGGTTACAATTGACTGGTGCATTATGTACATGTTACATATTTTTAAATGTACTTATGTACACCATTTATGTATATGATATGAGTATGTAATCTTTTATTTGATTGTTTTATCTTAGAAAAATATTAGACTTAAAAATACCCATTATTTGTTTACAAAGAAAAATATTAGACTTAAAAATACCCATTATTTGTTTACAAACTGCATATTTTCAAAATAAACCTGTATTAAAAGATGTACATGGTTTCGGGATGGAAGCCACAACAGCTTGGACACAAGCGACATTCATTTGCTTGGTGTAGGTCTCGTTGAACGCCATACTGTTGTGAATCATTATCAACCATATGCACAACATCTACACATTTGTGCCTACCAACCCTTACTCTTGGCTAAAACGGATATTAGTGCAGAATGTATAATTAATACATGTGCATTTGTATTTTACGGTTGTAGTTTCTGTTGGTTGATAATCAGAAGTCTAATTTCTTTCAGACAGGAAAAGGACTGAATATTACTATTATATGAAGAATTCCAGCCTGCATTAAATACTTTGTTGGATCATTGAGACAGATTTGACATCCATGTCTATCCACATCTGATAGAGATGATGTGAGTATTTCATATAAAACATATTTGAGTTGGTGTTTGTTGTTTTATAAACTCACTGTTTTCAATAATCCAGTGGTTGTGGTGGTGGTAATGGTGGTGGTGATGATGAATTTTATTGATAAATTTAGTAATTTTCTTTATATTATATACATGTATGTATCAGCTTATTGTTGTTGTTTTTAAATAATGTTGAGAAATATTAAACTGTTTATATTTTATTTTGTATATGTATGGCAGTATTATTATCTATACAAATTAGTTAGAAAGTACTTTTTTTTCTTTTACAGCACTAAACATTCTAGATGGGTAAAGACCTGTTAAATCAGCATTGACTCAGCATTGAGTAATTTTCATCTGTGCAGACACTACAAGTACAAACGCATGGGAACAAACCAAACTTCAAATGTTGAAGAGTGAAGAATTATTGTGAAAAGTTCTAAATGTTAGAATACCATTGACTAAATAAAACAAATAGACATCGATTACCAACAGAGACTGTTTACATGTTATAATATTCAAAAGACATTAGTTGAGAACTTTCACTCTGACATTTTTGGAGGGGCATTACCGCCTACTTAGTGTTCTTGTTTCTTTACATATTTTAATTTAAAAGTACATTCATTGTTTTTAAATCTGAATTTTGAGTTAGTATCATAAGTAAAATTCATTTATTTGAATGATTACATTTTATAAATAAGTCCAATTGAGCTTTTTACAAGAAAAAGGTTGATTTTTAAGCATTTTATTAGTTATAAAAATGTATAGTTACATGACATTATGTATATTTTCTTCAAAACTGAACGGTAAACTATCATAAATTGTCTTTTGAATTGTTCATTAGACATCATAGAAAATATTTAAATGATTTCAGCAGGTTGTCTTATTATTAACTATTTTTTTATGAATTTATAAAACTGCTATATATTTTCAAACATCGAAATACTGCTCTGTTCCGAAGACTCACAAGATCAATCAAAATGAATTTTTTCCATGTGTATCAATAATATGTTCGGTTGAACGTAATTTTTCTGTTAACTGAAGTTTATTTTACCAGAAACTGTTTATTTCATAATCTCTGATAATGTGAAAAAAAATCAAATAAAGACAAAATATTTTTAATTAACAGTAAAAAATTTGGATAAAAGTCCCATAACGTACCATGATAATAACTATGTTGTCCGTAAAAGCTTTATAAAAGTGTGTATTACTTATACCTTAATTCAGTTCAAATAATTATGGCCTTTAAGGATTTGTGTTTTCATAATATAGATTTCCTGTTATATTGAGCTTTGTCAATATGTGTTGATGTTTTGTTTTATGTACAATTACTACTTCTATTTCCTAACTTTTGTCTCATTTGTCAAATTGAATTGTTACATATTTAAGTGAAAAAACACACACACTATTTTTAAAGATGCACTCTTACTCCCCAATAAGACTTATGATAATTAATATTATTGTTTTCATTTTTCAAAATGGGTTGATAGATGTCAACAACAATGTTTCTGATGAAGGATCTTGAGTTCAATTTGCTAATAAGAATTAACTTAAAACATGGTATTTCTGCCTTGTGATACTATAGTAGACCACAGTAAATCTTTTAGCAATCACCAATTGATCATTTAATATTTGTCATGCATTCTGCTATTATAAACAGGGTGACAAGCTTGTTATCAGTAAACGATATTTCAGTAAATGCATTATTTAGTAAGTAGTTACTGTTTTTTCATTCAATTTGATGTGTGTTATATATACAATTATATGTATTGAATTCAAATAAGAGTTTCACTTTAAAGATGCTCATTTAAAGATAATGAACAGACACACAAAAACTAGACACATTTGATACTAATTATACGAATGATTATTGTTTTATATATAGGTGACCTCTGATTTGTTTTGGAGATATTCATAAATGAGTGTTATTCTTTATTGTCTTCAGTTTCTTATACATTAAAGGATTTTTATAATTGCTTTTCTGGTATATATTACAATGTAATTTAATGCAAATGAAAACACACTTTAAACTGGACACATTTGATACTAATGATATAAATGATTATTTTTTACATGTACTCTGATTTGTTATGAAGATATTCATAAAGGGGTGTTCTTCATGTTATTATACATTTTGGACTTGATTTAGTATTGCTTTTCTGGTATATATTCATTTAATGCACAAAGAAATTATTTTAAGTGTTCAGTATCACTTTCACACATTGTTTACTATTTTTTTTTTTTGCATATTTGGCCTATTTATGCTTATATGTGCATTGTTGTATTTCAAAACCTTTGTGAAAAATAGAAACAGTATTATTTCCTTCATACATAGTCTGATACATATTCAGTTTGAATGCGTTATTTTTATCATATTTGAAAAAAAATGCCATTGTCCAATAAGACACATTTTTTGTGTTAATATCAACTAACACATCCATTTTCTACTCTTCTTTACTATGTAAATGAAGAAGTTAACATTAGTATTATTAAACAGCTAAAAACAAGGCATGTTATGTTATAAATGCATTTCATCTAGTAAACAATGTTCACTTTTTATATAACAGTTCAATAATTATGTTCTATTTATGTTTGCAACTTTACAGTTCAATAATTATGTTCTATATATGTTTGCAATTTTCGGACGAAATGATAATATTTATTAAAGTACTACACAAATTGTTAAATTGTTATTTCATATCACTTCTTCATGATGAATGAGGTAACTTATTTTTCCCTACAAGTTGTCATTCCAGCATGGTGATGTTGCCCCCTCCCCCTATATGATTAGAACTGCAGTGTACATGAACAATAACTCTATTTCAGCGTATTGCAAGAGTTATTCCCTTTGTATCTTTTCCTGTCCGGGGCATAAATAGAAAACTACTTTTTTTGGAATTTCATTAAACATCATTCAATGGTATTTAGCACAACGAGAGGAAGTGCAGTGCACAATGACTATAGCTGTTTTTAAGCTAATTACATAATTATTGCCCTTTGCCGCTTTTTCTTGACCAGAGCATTACTTTAAAACTACTTATGGTATTGAAATAAAACTTGGTATATGGGTATGTGGCAATGACAAAAAGTACAGTGCACAAGCACCCTAATTCTGTCTTGTTCATTAATGTACCCCACCCCTAATGAAATGTTCAACTTGAAAATCTTCAATTTCAATGCTTTTGCCTATGTTGTCATGCAGAAAACTACAAACATTTTGAGAATTTCATAGATGCGGTTCAATGCACCATAATATGCTTGTTGGCCTTGACATTCCTTGTTTTTCAACATATAACAAGTGCATAAACTATTAAACGGCGCCCTTTGATGCTTTGCATCAATGTTCTTTCTTGTACGGAATATTATTATGAACACACCTCCGCCGCTGTAGACCTCTGCCGCCTACATGGGACCTTTACACTTCAACCATCAGGAAAGCAGAGCTTTAAAGATTGTTGAAGTTCCAACTTACTATGCCTCACAGGACAGCTGAGCTTTCTAGCAAGTGCATAGAAGTGGAGACTATGAACGCACATCCGCCGCATACAGAGGACCGTTACATTATCATTTGTATCACAGTATGAAATGATATATGAGTACGAATCAAACATGAATGAAACACATTGAAACCGTGGCGGGGTTTTATTGTTTGTTTGTTTTGACATTTTATCATTATTGTTCATGATTGGGAGATTAAAATCCAATGTAAAATGATCTGTTTTCATCCAAAAAGGAAGTTTCAAATGGATAATATGCAGATCAATATCATTTACGAAAACTGTGACTTAAAACCGAAAGTTGACTAGCAAAACCTCCGTTGTGCATTTTATTACAAGCGTTAAATAATCCGCGAATAAAATCATTTTATAATTGTAAATAACTTTCTGCTTGAACTTAACCTGTAATTTTGGTTTCTATCTAGACTTCTGGCGAAAACTTGGGGTTGCCCGAAATGACACTTGACTTGAAAGTTCTGGAGTCCCTTTTTACTCGGGATCAAAGGTCACCGTTAGTCGAACGCTGTGGAAGTAAATGATTTTCATGATTTCACCGTTAAGTTACAGCTCATGCTTGGTCACGCTATCGTCTGCCTGACGGCCGTGAACGTTGCTCATGAGATCACACCGTCGTGGAAACGATATAAGCTTTCCGTTAGTGCCGAAGGGTATCCTTTCAAAGTAACCTTTAATGGCGCCTGGAAATCAAACAAAGACGGAAACGAGAAGGTTAATAAAATATAATGTCTTGAAATCCAAGTGTTCAACCTGGGAGTAGGATTATTTGTTATTGGTCCCAGGTTCAACACTATGATTTTGGTACAAAAAAGTCAGTCCTCGAAGTCAACACGCTGACAAGAACTCAGACATTCATTTGAAGCCTAACATTTTTAGCAAGCGCAATCCAGAGCAATAATGTTTACACATTTTCGATCTCAGAAGTGGTTAACGTTTAACTAGCGTTTTGCTCAGAAAAGGCACCGCCTGGACAATACCACTGGTCGTTTACACGAAGGTTTGATGGTTGTGTGTAACCTCATTTAATATTCGATTTGCGAAAAATTACGCACGCGCAGAACGCACGCGAAAAACAAAACAAAATGGCGTTATAAAATGCGGACTGTTGTCTAAATGTCGCGTTTTTAAGGTTTTAGGAAGTATCTAACGTTAAACCCTGACATACTCTTTTCTTTCTTGGTAAGTTAACGTTCCGGAAACACATACCTTATTCACAATATTTCTTCCATTCTAAATCTGCCCTTAATCTAATCCTAAAACTAGTCCAAATAATTGTACGTTGACGGATTTTTTTTAGATTTTTGATATGGCAAATCCTTCACGTACAAATTGTTTAGTATCAAAAGTGGGTAGTTGTTCCGATCAGGATTCCAGGTTAAAGCATATAGCGTCTATAAAATATCATAAAAACAAGAAATATTACCAGATAATGTTATTTTATATTAGTTCCGTACACACTTTTTTTTATCCAACTTATAATTATGAATTTGACGGCTTTTCTTCATTTCATTCTGTCAAAACATAACGATATATACATGAAGGGCACCTGCAAGGCTTCAGGGCACAGTTTTAAATCGCTCGGAACATTTTGGCCATGGCCGAGTTGTTACGATTGTATAACGAGGTCTATCTCGAAGCTTTGTCGGAGGAGGCCGAGTTATTACGATTGTTTCGAGTTGTTCCCCTTCGCATAATTGTTATCTGTGTCAGTCAACTTTCGTTTTATTGGAAAGGTAAACAACTTGTTTTAATGCTTTAAATGCTTGTTTAGTGCAAAATAACATTTCATTTACATATAGCAAAATATGAAAATAACTCTTTATGATCAATTTCAACCCTAAAATACTTCACTTAAAAAACACCCCCGTTTTTTGCACATTCCCGTTTAGACGTTAGGGATTGGAAGAATCCCGTATAACACGTCTATTATTTTAGACTAATCCTAAAACATGTCTAAATCCATTTCTTTGTCCGTCTCCGTACATATACTCATTAGTACATTTAAATGGTCGTCAACGATTCTTATTGACTATAAAGTCAACCACTTCCAAAGTGTGCCATTTCAGGACCAAGATGAAGTGAACCACATATACATTAGGCCAAAAAAAAAAATAAGTGTGTTTCAGGTTACATGATCAAAAAAAATAGGGACGGTAGGCAGGTTTTTTTTTTTTTTTTTTTTTTTTTTTTTTTTTTTTTTTTTTTTTATACCGTCACATATTTGGTTTCTTTGACAACTACTATATGATGCCATTAAAGATGCCATTTTTCGATGTTTTGAATATTTTATAACATTATAATAATTTAATTGGTGCACTTTCAGGACCATACATGTACAATATTTAAATGAAGACCCATACAACCAATTACAGCAAACCAAAGGAAACAAGATGCTGCACATGTTTATGTTTGTCAGTTTCTGTTAGGACGTCTGTGGAAACACCAAATTAGTACTATTATCCTGTCATTTTTCTTGCTAAAAGATCAATATTAAAAACAAACAACTTGTATTTTTATTTCTTTGTTTCTTTATTACTATCAATAAACCAACACTGTGAAATCAGAAAGGCTTATTTTATCCATTAACCCTTGACTCCATGTATGCTACATTTAAAAAAAATGCATTGTATTCTAATTTTGATCACTCTTGCAAATATTATCGAAAACTGAGCATTTGCTCCTGAGGAGCAAATGCTCCATTTCTCATATTATTAAATACAAAACATTCATAATAATTAATTGGAATTTTATGGGAAAAAATAAAATGCCAATTATGAATGTTTTGTATTGTGTTTTTAATGTTAAATATTATTATTAAAGGATTAAATGTAGAGTCAGTAAAATATACATTTAGCTTTCATGCAGCTTTGTCAAAGATATAATTAGCCCTAACTCCAGTTACTTGATAAGGCTGTGCACAGTATTTCACACTTCACAATTCCAACACAAGTATATGTTATTAATTCAAACAAAAAGGGTATGTGTTGCTTTCATACATTTAAAAAACAATGCAGCTTTCTGCAAAATAAATGGAAACTCAAAGAAATATACATTGTCAAACTAGGGCCATAACTTTCCTAATAGAAATTTGTCTACCTACTCTTTACTCCAGCCAACATATTAGAAGCCTTATCAAATGGGGTTTAATCCTATTTATTTGATTTCTGTTAATCTTTTTGACACTTTTTGAACTCTTAGAATGCTGCATTTATAGCAATATTACAAATTGCGACAAAACCGAAAGCAAGTCTATTTTTAGCGCGTAAACGTCATTGCGAAATTTGCATATCACGTGACTTTCCGACAACATAAAATTCTATGATTTGCATATTTAAAACTAACACGATAATTACGCAACAACAAGGCTGTTGAGCTAAATATTAAAATTGTTTGCTAATAAGAGACATAACAGTTAAAGGATGTCATTGTTTATCCGTGAAAGCAATAAAATTCTGCAATAATTAGCGAGGTGTTGACTTGGCCGTGACTGCTTGCCCTAGTTATCGGATTAATTTTTGTTGTCGCACCAGCAGATGCGCTTGATTTATGACAGTGACAGAATCGATTATCATGCAGGCCGCATGTTCACCACTTATGTCATTTTAAGAAAATATTTTAGAAAAAAATCGTTGTCGCCATAAATTCGCCAAATTTGAAAAGTTGTCGCCACTTTTGCGATTTTGTCGCAAATGGCGACAATGGCGATCGCCAGCGGGAACCCTGACAGTTAACTCCGCTTATAACCATATTGACATACCTCAAAATTATCATCGTTATATCGGAATTATTATCATTAAAAGCGAAACATTTAATTTTATATTTGAGTCACTAGCAGAGATAAAATACACACTCTGAATTTCAAACAGATTGCATACAGATGAGACGCTGAGTTAATCGGCAGACGCCATTATCTGTCGCCTGCTTACTCCTACTCAGTGCGCTCAGACGCTCTATCGATTTTTCCGGGATGAATAAAATACACGTTTAAAGCGTCTGACGACATTGAGGAATATTTGGGTAGGATAAAAAAATTACGGTCGGCGGGCGCGGAACAGACACGGCCGGGTAACCGGAAACACACAATTTTTTTTTTTACGCCTTATAGTAGTGGCTATTGTGTGATGGCACACTGAATGAAAGGTGATAATAACTAGTAATTATCACCATTTGGATGCAATACTTCACACATTTGCTACACTGTAAATTTGTGTTTTATTAGCAGTTAAAACTTGAATAATCATGAAAACTGAACTTTTAAAACTTCATGACAAATTAAAAAAATAACGATACAATGTATTCATATTACCTTGAATCATTTATAATCAGTATGGAAAAAATCACGGCGATAGCAAACATGCTAATATCAGGCTGATGTCATATGATTGAAAACATAGTTTCTATTTCCAGGGTAAAGCTGCCAACAATGATAAGCCCAGATATGGAAGTTATAAAGGAGGTGCCGGGGTACAGAGTTATCCTTAAGGCCGTCCTTAAATCACAAATACAGCAATTGGTGAGTTTGACCTGTGTCTGAATTTAGGTAGTGAAAATATAATGAAAACTTATTGGGAAAGAGACCGGTTTCTACCGTTAATCAATTGACAAGAACAAAAATACTTCTGGGGTCTGCTTTATCAAGAATCGTAGTAACCATAATGTGTACTTGGGAAGGAATTATAATACTGTACACTCCACTTGGAACTACCACTTTCCTCGGTCACTCCGAGTTTTTTTTAATTTATCGCGGACATCCACCGAGTATGTAACCGCTTTCCTCGCTAAAAGTTTCGCAGAGTTGCTTGTTTTCGGCCGAGGGTTTTATTGCCAGTATCGCCGGTGATAGTGTTGTTTTATTGGCCTCAAAGCGGAACTCCGAGGTGTATGCTTTGCTACTACTGAAAATAAATAATGACATTTGCAGTTATTTCGTTTATAAAAATAAATTTTTCTTGTAAAGAAAGAAAGAATACCTATTCAATAAAACAATACATCTTTATCTCGTTTGGTTATTAATTTACATTTCAACCAATATTCGTTAATTGCCTGTTGATATCCACACACATTTAAGATATAACACTAGGGCTGTAACGATTCATGGGTGCATCGTGAAATTTCCAAACTACCTGTAAAATGAAAAATGAAAATAAAATTATTACAAACTTTGCAATGTAATTTTCTTTTTTAAATTTGATGGTACAAAAGATATGAAAAAAACCCTGATATCTGCGAGCTAGCTGTATGCGAAAATGCGGCTGAAGTGGCTTTCGCTGTTTTGACAGTTTTCAGTCGTCAAAGTCAAGAATGGGGTAGGGAATACTACAGGTAGTAAACAGAACAAAAGGCAAATAAATAATACTCATTTAATGACAATAATAGGCTCAACAATTAACATTAACAAACATTAACAAATAATATTCATTTATTAATATAGCAAACAATTTACAAAATAATGAAAACATTAAAAATATAGTTTTGGTAAGGATATGGCATATTCTCAAAAATTTACAAAATAGGCAAACATAGTCCTACATAAAGAATTTTTTTTTTATATATATATAAGCGTATCGTGATATATCGTGAACCGTGTACTCCGTATCGTGATACATATTGTATCGTGAGTTGAGTGACGATACACAGCCCTATATAACACCATGTGTTGTTTGTTTACCATAATTATGTCATACAGCTTTTGTGTTGTTGAGAACTGAATTGGCTTGGAGTAATATGCAGGTGTTGAGTACTATGTAAGCAGGGTTCTCAATAAGAACCGGCCGCCGGCCAAAATGACCGGTTCAAATGGCATTTGGGCCGGTTCAAAATCGCCTAGTAACAAAAATTAAAAGTTCCCAAATCGTTTACAATTTAAATTTTTAAAATCCGTCAACGAATAAAAAAGTTATTGCCTTTTAAATACGACGACTTGATTAGCGTTCGCCCGGTCCCGCATATTTCTTTACGGCGCCGTTTAATAAACTTCACTAGTCCGTGTAGATAGACGATTGATAAAACGCTTGGAAGCAAGCGTCTCATTCTAGTAAAAATGAAGAAAAGAAAAATACACGATTTCTTTCACCCTGTGTCGAGTGAGTATAAGATAAAAATGAAATAAAACAGTTGCATTTATGAATTTTGTGTTCTGTTTATTGTTTCACGTTCGATTTCCACCGTTTATTTTGTTTGAAGTTTTGATCGTTGTTTATTCCGTACAAGATGCATTATTACGAAGATTTGATAAGGAGGTAAGTTTACTCTATTATCATAATCATTATTCTGTATGAAAAAAATCGTAGCAATATTAAAGACTCACCAAATATAAAGTGGGTTGGGTAAGGTAAATTTTTAAATTTTTGCTTAAACTTCAATTTTAATACAAATTTGCAACTACATGATGTCAAAATTAGACAGTGTGTCCCATTTATAAGAAAACATTTTGATTGCAAGTGTTTTGAATAAAACAAAAAAATGTAAAAAAGATAGTGTACTTTTGATTTCAGTTGCATGTGCAGCAAGCTAATCATTGACTAATTTTTTATTGAAAGTGAATTGTTTCCTTTTTTATTTTAAGTGACATTGATGTAAATTTTACTGACATTTTAAAACTGTCATGTCAGTACCAAGTTAAAGTGGTATTAATGAAATGTAAAATGTGCCATTTCCTGCATTTTTATATTATTTCAGGCAGTACTTGTTGAGGGGGAGGGGGACTACTACTCGTCCAGTTCATCAGATGAGGACAGTGACATGTGTTAATAACAGGGTTAAGCGTAATGAATACTGTTCTTATTTAATTCAATGTGCCTTATGTATTTTCACAGTACAATTGCATTGTAGTTTTGTTAATACATTGTATATGGTGTTGAAAATACAATTTTCAAATGGATATTTTGTTGTTGAAATTTGGTAAATAAATATAATTGCATTATGATATATATAGATCCTGATACAACTAATGCAGTACTTGTATCTGCATATTTAGGGGATATTACTTATAAAATTGCACTTGAAAGGGGTGAATTAAAAGGCATTCAAATAACCCCAGAATGCAGGGAATGACGCGCTCACATAAAAAATTTTTTTACCCCCCCCCCCCCCAATTTGGGCCTGTTACTTTTTATAAACGGCCTGTTCACTGAAAAGTTATTGAGAACCCTGTGTAAGTGTAAATATTTTTCCCTGTCACTATTTCTTTTGTGATACATATCAGTTGTTTTTCCGCATTACAGATAATATCTAAATTGCATTGTTAATTATGACATTATGAAGTATGAAGGTAACTCATGTTCTGTGGTTTAAAAAATCGCCGATTTAATCTACATCTGTATGAAGATATTGTCGTAATCTATTTCCTACTCTAAATGAATATAATTCAGCTTTCAATTGAACTATTTTATGAAAATTGCGGTGTTAGTATGAATATTGTGCTTAAAAATATTCAATTGAAACCATAACTTCTTAGTTAATAATTAAAAATTATACGTATGAAACGCAATCTAGAATTTTGACAATGTGGAAGTCAGGTGATATGCAAATTTTGTAGTGACGTATTGTGCGCTAAATTTATACTACTTCTGGTTATCTTGCATGTTGGTTATTGCGAAAAATGCATTTTTTTTTATCAAACTGCAGGTTTAAATGTAAAACAGTTAAGAGAAATTAATTGAATATACATAGCAAACAGAATGTTTACATAACTTTAAGTAACTGGGACTGTTGGAAGTCAAATGAGTGAGATATTATTAGAACTGGGTCAAAAATGGACATCAACATATATTGCATTTTTGTGCAGTCAAAGGATTACGAGTCTTATTATGTGCAAATAAGTCTGAAAAATATTGAAACAACACAATAAAAGAACAGTATTCAAATAAATTACACAAAATCAGGTACATGTACAGTAGGAATATCTTATTGGTTTCCTCGGAGTTTTGCAGTGTTTTCACTCCCGAGTTTCGCAGTGATTGTAATTATATGTTCCACTGATCAGCCTCTGAGGGTGAATGAGTGAAAACACAGAGAAAAGCGGATAATGATAAATTGGATGTCGTGTCGCGATGACGAAAATCCGCCTAGGAAAACGGAAAGTGGGAGTTCCGCGTGGAGTTTACTGTATTCAGTCATTAGTAAAAAACATGTTTATAAGATGCATGTGCAAAGAGTGAAATATGACTGCATTCATGTGGTAAGCTAACTTCATGCATAACAGGCAGAGATAAAGAAAAATAGCAATTCACTGGAGCCATCATAATCCGTTGAAATTTTCAATAAATAAAAAAAACTTAAGTGTAATTTCTTATCAAGTGTCGGCAGAGTTTCGCGGAGTTCATCTCTTCGAGGAGCACTCTTAATTCTGAGTTCGACTGATCACCCTCTGAGGGCCTTAAATTGAAATTCCGAGGAATGCCGACAGTTGATAATTTCATTGTGTTGGCCGCAATAGCAAAAAGCCGCTTAGGGAAAGGAAAGTGGGTCTGACTCGTTGAGTGTACTGTACTTAATCTCTCCTAGGTACCCAATCTCTCCCAGGTACCGAATCTCTCCTAGGATCAAATCTCTCCCAGGTACCGAATTCCTCCTAGGATTCTTGGTGAATTGGCCACTTGTTTTGTTTAGACAATGTTAAATCTCTGTTTGTCATCTTTGAAACATTAAATTTTTATCATTTGTAAATTGCTGTTTCTAGAAACTGGTCCATTTGGGGATTTACTGTACATGTGGAAAGAGGGACAAACTCTCTGCACTAACGAAGAGTCATTAATCTTAAGAGCGAGTTTAGCTGACAGTTTGTGTACCTCAGACAGTATTTCATTCACTGTTTATTGTTTTATTTACTTTGACAGTGATTTATTTTGAAACCTGCTGGGGTGTTGCTCATATAAGGCTTCAAAACATAAGATTTTGCTGATTAACAGTATTGAAGAATAAATATGGATGCAAATCAAATCAATCACTGCCTTGATTGCAGTCAAAGGTTCCCTCTTGGGATTTCAAAGTTTTTAATTTTGTCGCATTTGATGCTGATAGCGATCACCAGCAGAAATCCTAACAGTAGTTATGTGAATCATCAATGTTTATTTTCAGATTGAACAGCTAGCATTGGCCACAAATGAAGAGTCCATCATTCTGACAGCCAGTGTGGCTGACGGCACCCTGAGTCACCTTGGCTCTGACTCAGCGAAAGGTTTCCTCCAGGACCATGAAGATGTCAAGTCACAATTCCTGGGATACTGCCTTAAAAGTATGCAAAGTTTAATGACATGGTGTTTTTAAATTTAAAATAATTGAACTATACAAAGTTTGTATCTGTGACTCTCTTGTTTTCGACCCCTGGAGTAAGATTTTTTGTCCCAAAATTAGGGTAAAATAACCTTTTCTGTAAGTTTCCCTTATTTCTTTGCCTTAATTTCATTCCTCTGGTTCAAGAATATTTTCAGTAACTATGGCACTTGAATTTTTATCCCCCGCCTTGAAAAGGCGAGGGGATATAGTAATGGTAGGCGCGATTCCGTGTGTGCGTGCGCGTGTGAGTGCGTGTGTGCGTGCGTCCTTCCCACATTCATTTTTTTGCAACTCCTCTTACGTTTTTCATGCGATTTCTACCAAACTTTCACAGATTGATGATCATAAAGTGAAGCAGTGCATTTTGACGGGTTTTCCCGATTCGACCATTTTTGAAAGAGTTATTGCCCTTTGCTTATTTTACATTTAAAATTGGTTTCTGCGCAACTCCTCTTACGTTTTTCATGCGATTTCTACCAAACTTTCACAGATTGATGATCATAAAGTGAAGCAGCGCATATTGTTGGGCTATCCTGATTTGATCATTTTTGAAAGAGTTATTGCCCTTTGCTTATTTTACATTTAAAATTGGTTTCTTCGCAACTCCTCCTACGTTTTTCATGCGATTTCTACCAAACTTTCACAGATTGATGATCATAAAGTGAAGCAGCGCATATTGTCGGGCTTTCCCGATTTGACCATATTTGAAAGAGTTATTGCCCTTTGCTTATTTTACATTTAAAATTGGTTTCTTTGCAAATCCTTTTACGTTTTTCATGCGATTTCTACCAAACTTTCACAGATTGATGATCATAAAGTGAAGCAGCGCATATTGTCTGGCTTTTGCGATTTGACCATTTTTGAAAGAGTTATTGCCCTTTGCTTATTTTACATTTAAAATTGGTTTCTTTGCAAATCCTTTTACGTTTTTCATGCGATTTCTACCAAACTTTCACAGATTGATGATCATAAAGTGAAGCAGCGCATATCGTCTGGCTTTCCTGATTTGACCATATTTGAAAGAGTTATTGCCCTTTGCTTATTTTACATTTAAAATTGGTTTCTTTGCAAATCCTTTTACGTTTTTCATGCGATTTCTACCAAACTTTCACAGATTGATGATCATAAAGTGAAGCAGCGCATATCGTCGGGCTTTCCTGATTTGACCATATTTGAAAGAGTTATTGCCCTTTGCTTATTTTACTTTTAAAATTGGTTTCTTCGCAACTCCTCTTACATTTTTCATGTGATTTCTACCAAACTTTCACAGATTGATGATCATAAAGTGAAGCAACTCCTCTGATGTTTATGACTATATAGTGACACAGCGCATATTGTCAGGTTTTTGCAATTTGACCTTTTTTGAAAGAGTTATTGCCCTTTCTTAATTTTACGCATTTCTTATGTTCCTGTTAAACTACCCTTACCATTGATTGGTGTTCATTACAAAAAATGTCCCCATGAGGCGGGGGATATAGCTGTCTGTGACCGCTCTTGTTCAGCTGAAAATTGTAAACAAATACGTAATTTTTCCAATGGTTAAATGTTATTACTTTCTGTTACATTCTGTATCTGATTCAGGCATGGGGTAATATAAATCAAGTTGCTGGATTGACACCACGGCATGATTGATCGCAATGGCGTGATCCATCGGGCTTTCTTCCTTTTACAACATTCCATATGGTTAATGTATTTCTCAGTTAGCAACACAATTATGTTCACGAAATACATCATTATAAAGCAATGTGCATACATATATATAGGAATTAAACAATACACAATATACACGTGTGTTATACATTTTCTTAAAAAAAAATTGTATTCTCAGGTGTTGACACTAACCACTTTTCCAAGGGATCCCGAAGGGACACCAGCATTTGAAATCAGGTGTCCCTTTCATTTTATACCAGCTTATGCGATGGTAATGTGTACGCAGTATGTGCATCCGTGCGGTTGTGCGTCTGTAAACAATTGGTTGTGAACACGATACAGTCTTCAGTTTTGATTGTATCTCGATGAAACATGTACAGTATCTAGATATCCATTAGAGCTCGGTTCCTTTCGAAAACCAGCCAGATCCGCCCATAAATGCCTAGATTATGGGCCATGAAAGTTTTAAAGAAATGCTTTCTATTTTTAGCCAGGTCTGCATGAGCGAATTCTATTTTGCAGATTCATCTTAACAAAATTGGTTGTGAATGTTTTAAGTTATGCACCTGGTGTCATTACTGGCCACACCCAGGGTTCACAGGTTTGGTAAACATAAATCTACAAAGGTTTGAAAATCTTTTTGTGTGTTCGTGCATCCATCTCAGCACAATTGATTGTGAATGTTTGTTCAAATTGATCAATGTTGTCCTAGGATGCCCTTGACTTTGACCTTTTGACCAACTTTTTTTAACTTTTAAAACTACAGAAATTTTTACTATGAGTACAGTTTTGAAAGCATTTTTTTTGTCAGATGACTTTTATTTGGCACATATTAAAATAGTTCATGCAACTAATCTGCTTACAATACTTTCTGGGCTCAGATGTTGAACATGCTACGTTTTCAGGTAACCCAAACACCAAACATAAACTATATGTCTGTTGCCTTTTACCCATACATACATGCTGTAGATTGATATGACCACAAAAGCCATGCCAGTAGAGCATAGGCCCTTTTGGGCCTCTTGTTTCATTACTTACCCTGTTTTAATATTAAATTCAATATGCAAATACAGTGTCTTTAAAACACCATATTATACATTTACATGTTTTCAACCAGGGTTCGAATTTAACTTTTTTTGATAATCTGTTTGCTTTTCATCATTATTCAGACTGTGTCGCGATACGATTATCGCTAAAAACCGCCGCCAAAAATAGAAACGAAAAACCAGTCTACAAAAATACATAGTAACAAGTACATGCCACATAGTAACGAGTACCTGCCTGTGCGCATAACGTTAATCTACGTCATCAATTTCTGTGTGATTATTGGAAAACGAAAGGAGGCATTTCTAAAATTAGTTTAATAACTATTGTGCAGGAATTGATCACCGATTATGTTCATATCTATTTCGAGGATTGCATATTTTCTGCAAAAAGTGTCTTTAAATTCAACTCGCATTTTTCAATTTTGGCTCGCATTTTGTGAGTGTGCGAGTGCTAAATTCGAACCCTGTCAACAGCATGTAATGACAAGTTAGTAGCAAAATGTCAGACATATGAACCTCTGGCAATGGCAAGAGGAAGATTTGGGTCTACGAGTCAGTAAATTGGGTTCAAAAGCGGTAGAAATTTTCTCTAAGTCCCTTTTGTTTTCAGTCAAAAACAAAGATGGATACAATGTAAATAAAAACTTGATGGTTGGTACTATTTTTAGATTTTCGGAAAATATGCATAAAATATGTCATGGTTCAGGGTCTTTGTCAGTGCTTTGATTGAGAAACAGTTGGAATATTACATCTGGCTTGTGAAAACTCAAGTTTATATTAAGTAAAGCTGCTGATCAATCAATCAGACTGCCCAACAGGTGTAGAGCATACTGGAAGAGCAGACGACCGAAAAAATTTGTATGTTAAAATGTCTTAAAATTTTATACATTGGTTGCATTAATAAAACTTTGGGAATTTTATTTCTATGTTGTTTTGATCAAAGCTTAAAACAAAGAATGCTGAATAGAAGGATTCCGGTATTTGTGCCGTAAATGTTACTGTAACAACTCAAAGGTCGCATCATTAAGGCATCAAAGTCATTTTTTTGGGGTGGTTCTGACACATAAGCAAACTAATTCAACATAATTATTGTACCGATAATAAAAGTCTGTCACCTCTGACCTTGTTGATAATGTAAACAACAAAACAGAAGTGCGCACTGTGAAATGACCTGTTTATTTATAGATTCATGATGTAACAATAGTTAAAAAGTCAGGCATACTTTCGCTTTAGTGTGTGCAACGTATTAATAATAATATCATTTTTACGTATGCACTTTTAAGAAATTTAGGGGGACCCAAATTTAGGTAATAAATAAATAAAAAGCTTTTTATTTATTGATATTGAGCTTTTATCATTCAAAATTTTAATGTCCCAACAGAATACCGGACTTCGAAGTTCTGGTGTCCCTCCCGAAAAATTGGTGTCCTCAGGATCCCGGGACCCGGTTAGTGTCGAACACTGTATTACCGTGTTTTCCCGACTATAAGGCGATCCGCTTATAAGACGACCCCCATACTTTCAGACAACACGAAAACTTTTCCTTCTTCACACGACATTGCGACAGGTAAACACTGCAAGTTTACCTGTCGCACCAAATTTTTACCTGTCGCAATGTTACAAACAGTATTCAGTAACATCAGCCTAAACCTTGATTTTAAGCCTCTTTTTTAAATAAGTTTTGTAATTCCCCATTATAACAGGTTTAGATCTTTTTGGTTAGATTTGTCTTACAGTACTATAATAAATTACAAAAAAAAAGCCAAACATAATGTAAAA
Organism: Mya arenaria; assembly: GCF_026914265.1. Lineage (NCBI taxonomy): Eukaryota > Metazoa > Mollusca > Bivalvia > Myida > Myidae > Mya > Mya arenaria. Next base: position 46,331,368 of record NC_069131.1, on the reverse strand, counting down.
AAATCAATATTCGGATCTTATAAATGTCATAATTTTTTTCTTCCCTTGCCTCCCAAAAAAAACCTCATATCTGGTTCGTCTACCCATGAAACAGCTAGATCTTTCTCTTTTAGTTCATCTTTAAATTAAAGATACAATAGGGTTATAAAATGTAACGAATTGTACTACAAGTCAAACTCAGGCACAACATTTATGCAAAAACAAAAGTAGAGTTCTTGTTATTGGCAATGTTAAACAGAGCGGAAAGAAAGTCAGCTCGGTATATTAATCATCATATTTAAATTAACACGATTGCCGGGAACCACTACATACGAAATTTTGTAATTTCCGAACATTTCCGTAAAATAAAAGTATTAGAGTACCAGCTGAAATCGGAACCTTACGTGTTTTATCGGCTTTTACGGAAACATGTCGAAACGGGGTTTACAAATAGTGAAACACGGATTAACACGCTGAATAATCATGATATAAAAATAACTCTGAACATTTATTTAGAAACTGAAAGTAAATTTTCCGAAAATTAAACGGTGCTGACTTTAATTTTTCACCGGACATTGTGACCGACCAAAACAAAAGTTTCGTCGGTCAAAATTGAAATATACCGGACATGTCCGACGGACATTCGCATTGTCTGTACATTGCCCATGAAATCTGGTGTTTTTGTCTTGACTCGTTTATAAGACGGGGTAGATTTTTAAAGCAAATCCAGCACTTGAAATTCTCCAAGTCTGTAATAATTTTCAAGCTTAACAGTCAAATATCAACTAAATTTTTTCATTTGCTTCATTTGGGATTATTGATTTTTATTTTCCGATGGTATGGTATGTTTGAACCAGCCTAGACGCAATTTTGGGATATAAGTGGGTTCATACGGTATTTGATTGACCTATTTAAATGCAAACCATTGCAGTGCATCTTTGATCTTTACACATCTAGTGCTGTTATGTTCAAATTGTACTGTTTGATCTGCAGTGACAAACAGAACAAATTCCATTACATGTGTTAATGCGTTATATTTTCGCAAGTGTTTGTTTGGATTGCAGTTGATGGGACTTAAATTTTGAGTAATAAATAACCATTGATGATTGCGGATAAATTAATGTAATGATTAATGAAATATGTATTGAAATCTGCTAGTTACATTAATGTGCATGATATATGCAAAGCCTTATAGTAAGAAAAAAGGTAAGTTTTATTTACGACATAGAAAAAATAACAATGCATTTTTTAAAAAAAATATTAATTTTTTAAGGTAACAAAATATGTCTCCTGTGAAAAACGATGTGTTTGGACCGATAACATGTGTTATATTGAGTGTTCATCGTAGCGAAACAAAGCAGATCTATGGTCGTCTTAATCCGATGGGTGTGATCGTGTCACTTTTATTGGGGTGTCATCCACAGACAATAAATCAGTCAGTTGAATACTTTTATTGGGGTGTCATCCACAGACAATAAATCAGTCAGTTGAATACCTTATGTTGAATATTCCTGATTATGACTCTATTCTTTATGAAATTCTTATTGACTCACCTATAAGACGGGCCCCCTACTTTAAGGTTCAAAATCAGGACCAAATTTCCCCGTCTTATAGTCGAGAAAATACGGTATTTAAATTGCATTTAAAAAATTTGAACATTAAACAATTTTAATTTGAAGTAATTTAAACTTTCAAAACATGATGACGACTGGAGTATGATGGACAGAGTACACGGCCTCTAAACGCCAGCTCCACCACTTAATGGTGGTGCAAAGAAAAAGAGCTGTTGACACTTCCGTGGTGGAGCTGTGCCCTATGTTTACATTAACAAATGTGAGTATGGTTTATATGTTATTTGATAATTTCATTTAACGGACATATTTCAAAAATCGGAGAATGTGGTACTGTGCAAGAACACTAATACTGCAAGCTGGTTACTATTTCGTTTCAATATTGTGCAAACTGTGGTGTCAAGAGCTTTTCTCCCGAATCGGACATTTGCATAATTTGAGATGTGATTGCAGAGCAAGTACAATTTGGTGCTTACACACCCCGTAAGAACATTCTCACGCATGCAAACATAACTGTTATGCATAGTACCTATGCCAGAACACAACACAACTGATAAGCAATTCTTAAAAAGGAAAAATGCACATATTTATAAAAGTGGTGGCGCTGTTGCCCTAGTGGTGGCGCTGTCGAGTATGTTTTGCCCTTGAAGTAATATAAAAAGTAAACGCCTTTGGAATGAATATTAAGGTTGCTATGTTTATCATTCATTGTTATGCAGGTTATTCATATTTCTTGCGGAAACAAAACTCTACGCTAACTACTTAAACCTTACTGAAAACTAATTCGAAAAAAAACGGGTTTGTGCTGTTAAATTTACCATAGAACTATAAGTATCTATCATATGTGTCCGGTTAAGAGATGGGTATTTTTGCAGACCGGACGTGTGTAAACGGTCATGTGACCAGTGCTAGAAAAATGCATCTCACACCCCCATGTAAGATGTCACACGCAACAACGCGCCACTTCTTATATATTTTATTGTATGGTTTGTGAAAAGTACATTATTCCATTTCAATAAAGCACAATCAAATGATTAAGTATGCACTTAATTAAGATAGATAATAAATAATCGTAAAAACGCAATTGAAATAGTTACTATTTGACATCAATAGTGATTTAAAATTACTGCGCTTTATGACGCCAGTAAACAAAATTTCAAGCTCTTTTTGGTAAAATGTACAAAAGTGCGTCAAAAAAGTCAATTTTCCACAAATTGATAATTTTAGATATGCAAGAAAAAATCTCAATCACGTTTTTCCTGTCCGGATCGAAATATTCGTCCCTCGGTCACGCTGCGTGGCCGGTAACTCGGCTTTCGCGCGTGCACTCTTGTCGGATTTTTTCTATCCGTACCGGACACACATGATATATACTTAGAGTTCTATGGTAAAATAAAAGCACTTAGCCGTTTGTTTTCGGAATAGTTTTCAATAAGGTTAAGGTAGTTCGCGAAGAGTCGAGTTTCTGCACGTAGTATGCATAACCAGCATAATGTTCAATGAATGATAAACATAGCAACTTATGTATTCATTCTAAAAACTTTTTATATAACTTCAAGCACAAAACATACTCGATAGCGCCACCACTAGGACGACAGCGCCACCACTTTTATTAATATGTGCATATTTCCTTTTTAAGAAGAGCTTATTAGATTTGTTGTGTTCAGAAATAGGTACTATGCATACCAGTTATGTTTGCATGCATGAGAATGTTCTTACGGGGTGTGTAAGCTCCGAAATGTACTTGCTTTGAATCAGATCTCAAAATATGCACAAGTCCGATTCGGGAGAAAAGTTCCTGGCACCACAGTTTGCACAATATTGAAACGAAATAGTAACCAGCTTGCAGTATAAGTATTCTTACACGGTACCACATTCTACGATTTTTGAAATATGTCCGTCAAATGAAATTATCAAATAAAATATAAACCATAATCACATTTGTTAATGTAAACATAGGGCACAGCTCCACCACGGAAGTGTCGACAGCTCTTTTTCTTTGCACCACCGTAAAGTGGTGGAGCTGGCGTTTAGAGGCCGTGGAGTAGTGACATGAAGTAGAAGATGGATGTCAGATGGACTCGGCGGTGACATGAAAAATGAGGACAGGAACATAGAAAGACTTGGCAGGAATATCAAATAGGACAACAGGAACATTATAGACATGGTAGTGGCATGAACTATGATCAAAGAAACATTGACAAACAGACACATCATTGACATAAAATATGTCAACAACTGGCATCATGATCAATGGACAGAGCATTGTGATTAAATACAACATCAAGAACACTGCTGGACTTGGCAGTAACATCAAATACAAAGACAGGCACAATGAAGGACACCACAACAGCAGGCACAACGAAGGAACATTGACAGACACTACAGCGATATGAAGTACAATAGGAACACTGACAGACACTACAGCGATATGAAATACAACAGGAACATTGACAGACACTACAGCCATATGAAATACAACAGGAACATTGACAGACACTACAGCCATATGAAATACAATAGGACCACTGACAGACACTACAGCCATATGAAATACAACAGGAACATTGACAGACACTACAGTGATATGAAATACAACAGGAACATTGACAGACACTACAGTGATATGAAATACAATAGCACCACTGACAGACACTAAAGCCAATTGAAATACAACAGGAACACTGACAGACACTACAGTGATATGAAATACATTAGGACCACTGACAGACACTACAGCCACTTGAAATACAATAGGACCATTGACAGACACTACAGCCAATTGAAATACAATAGGACCACTGACAGACACTACAGAGATATGAAATACAACAGGACCACTGACAGACACTACAGCTATATGAAATACAATAGGACCATTGACACACACTACAGCCATATGAAATACAATAGGACCACTGACAGCACTACTGTGATATGAAATACAACAGGAACACTGACAGGCACTACAGTGATATGAAATACAATAGGACCTCTGACAGACACTACAGCCAATTGAAATACAACAGGACCACTGACAGACACTACAGAGATATGAAATACAACAGGACCACTGACAGACACTACAGCCATATGAAATACAACAGGACCACTGACAGACACTACAGCCAATTGAAATACAAGAGGACCACTGACAGACACTACAGCCATATGAAATACAACAGGACCATTGACAGACACTACAGCCATATGAAATACAATAGGACCATTGCCAGACACTACAGAGATATGAAATACAACAGGAACATTGACAGACACTATAGAGATATGAAAAACAGTAGGACCATTGACAGACACTACAGAGATATGAAATACAGTAGGACCATTGACAGACACTACAGAGATATGAAATACAATAGGACCACTGACAGACACTACAGCCATATGAAATACAATAGGACCATTGACAGACACTACAGTGATATGAAATACAATAGGAAAATTGACAGACACTACAGCCATATGAAATACAATAGGACCATTGACAGACACTACAGTGATATGAAATACAACAGGAACATTGACAGACACTATAGAGATATGAAATACAATAGGAACATTGACAGACACTACAGCCATATGAAATACAATAGGAACATTGACAGACACTACAGCCATATGAAATACAATAGGAACATTGACAGACACTACAGTGATATGAAATACAACAGGAACATTGACAGACACTACAGCCATATGAAATACAATAGGACCATTGACAGACACTACAGTGATATGAAATACAACAGGAACATTGACAGACACTACAGAGATATGAAATACAACAGGAACATTGACAGACACTACAGAGATATGAAATACAACAGGAACATTGACAGACACTACAGAGATATGAAATACAACAGGACCATTGACAGACATTACAGAGATATGAAATGCAATAGGAACACTGACAGACACTACAGCCATATGAAATACAATAGGAACATTGACAGACACTACAGTGATATGAAATGCAACAGGAACATTGACAGACACTACAGTGATATGAAATACAACAGGAACATTGACAGACACTACAGAGATATGAAATACAATAGGACCATTGACAGACACTACAGAGATATGAAATACAATAGGACCATTGACAGACACTACAGCCATATGAAATACAACAGGACCATTGACAGACACTACAGTGATATGAAATACAACAGGAACACTGACAGAAACTACAGCCATATGAAATACAACAGGGCCATTGACAGACACTACAGCTATATTAAATACAATAGGACCACTGACAGACACTATAGCCATATGAAATACAACATGACCACTGACAGACACTACAGCCATATGAAATACAACAGGACCACTGACAGACACTACAGCCATATGACATACAATAGGAACACTGACAGACACTACAGCCATATGAAATACAATAGGAACACTGACAGACAGGAACATTGACAGACACTACAGAGATATGAAATACAACAGGAACACTGACAGACACTACAGTGATATGAAATACAACAGGAACATTGATAGACACTACAGCGATATGAAATACAACAGGAACACTGACAGACATTACAGCGATATGAAGTACAACAGGACCATTGACAGACACTACAGCCAATTGAAATACAATAGGACCACTGACAGACACTACAGCCATATGAAATACAATAGGACCACTGACAGACACTACAGCCATATGAAATACAACAGGACCATTGACAGACACTACAGTGATATGAAATACAACAGGAACACTGACAGACACTACAGCCATATGAAATACAACAGGACCATTGACAGACACTACAGCTATATGAAATACAATAGGACCATTGACAGACACTACAGCTATATGAAATACAATAGGACCACTGACAGACACTACAGCCATATGAAATACAATAGGACCATTGACAGACACTACAGCCATATGAAATACAACAGGAACACTGACAGACATTACAGCGATATCAAATACAATAGGAACACTGACAGACACTACAGAGATCTGAAATACAGCAGGAACATTGACAGACATTACAGCGATGTGAAATACAACAGGAACACTGACAGACACTACAGGTATGTGAAATACAACAGGAACACTGACAGACACTACAGAGATATGAAATACAACAGGAACACTGACAGACACTACATAGATATGAAATACAGCAGGAACACTGACAGACATTACAGCGATGTGAAATACAATAGGAACACTGACAGACACTACAGAGATGTGAAATACAACAGGAACACTGACAGACACTACAGAGTTATGAAATACAGTAGGAACACTGACAGACACTACAGCAGGGATAATTCTAGTAAGCGATTTCCTCGATTTCTCGCATAAAAATCGCTCAAATCGCATACAAATCATATAAATGCGAGATATTCTTGCGCTTGATTGCAATTTGTGTATTTTGTGTCTTTTCCCTTTTGTTGTTTTACAAAATAAAGCATCGTAATCGCTGATGGCTTTTTGGTTATATTAATTGAATTACGGACGAATTGCCTCCCCTGCATAGAACGCATTTGTGTTATCCAATGTTTTAATCGATATCGTCCACGCACTTGTTTTCAAGCATTTTTGCGACCCGGAATAATTTTGTTTACACGGGTTACCACTGCATTTTAAAGGCGTCTACAATATCGGAAGCGTCAAAATGTCAAATCAGAAAACGTTGTTTGCATTCCTTGAAAAAAGTCTCTGGACCAAAATAAAATACCAGCTTCAGATGAAAACAAAAATGGAAAGCCTTCATCTCCCCCCCAAAAAAGTCAATGCACCTATCAGCTAAAATGGCTAAATCCTATTTTTTGCTCAAGTATGATGAGTATGAATGTTCATGATGTCGGAACTGTTAACAAGTGTTTTCTTCTAGTCAAACAAATGTATATATCATATCTATATATCTATAGATTGTAAATTTGTAAATATACCGTATTGATATTTATGAATAAAGTTACTGTTATGCATTGTTTTTTCACTGCGTTATCCATGTATTATAAAAATCTCACTGAAATTAAAATTCTCTCACCAATTTTGGACAAATGGGAGCAATTCTCTCATTGAAAATCTTACGTAGAATTATCCCTGCTACAGAGATATGAAATACAGTAGGACCATTGACAGATACTACAGAGATATGCAATACAATAGGAATATTGACAGACACTACAGAGATATGAAATACAGTAGGACCATTGACAGACACTACAGTGATATGAAATACAACAGGAACACTGACAGACACTACAGCGAAATAAAATACAACAACAGGAACATTGACAGACACAACAGAGATATGAAATACAACAGGAACACTGACAGACACTACAGTGATATGAAATACAACAGGAACATTGACAGACACTACAGTGATATGAAATACAACAGGAACATTGACAGACACTACAGCGATATGAAATACAATAGGAACATTGACAGACACTACAGCGATATGAAATACAATAGGACCATTGACAGACACTACAGAGATATGAAATACAACAGGAACATTGACAGACATTACAGAGATATGAAATACAATAGGACCATTGACAGACACTACAGTGATATGAAATACAATAGGACCATTGACAGACACTACAGCCATATGAAATACAAAAGGACCATTGACAGACACTACAGAGATATGAAATACAATAGGACCATTGACAGACACTACAGAGATATGAAATACAATAGGACCATTGACAGACACTACAGTGATACGAAATACAACAGGAACATTGACAGACACTACAGTGATATGAAATACAACAGGAACACTGACAGACACTACAGTGATACGAAATACAACAGGAACACTGACAGACACTACAGTGATACGAAATACAATAGGACCATTGACAGACACTACAGAGATATGAAATACAATAGGACCGTTGACAGACACTACAGTGATATGAAATACAATAGGAACATTGACAGACATTACAGCCATATGAAATACAATAGGAACATTGACAGACACTACAGTGATATGAAACACTACAGCTATATCAAATACAATAGGACCACTGACAGACACTACAGAGATATGAAATACAACAGGAACACTGACAGACACTACAGAGATATGAAATACAACAGGACCATTGACAGACACTACAGAGATATGAAATACAACAGGAACACTGACAGACACTACAGCGATTTGAAATACAACAGGAACATTGACAGACACTACAGATATATGAAATACAACAGGAACACTGACAGACACTACAGAGATATGAAATACAACAGTAACTTTGACAGACACTACAGATATATGAAATACAACAGTAACACTGACAGACACTACAGAGATATGAAATACAACAGGAACACTGACAGACACTACAGAGATATGAAATACAACAGTAACATTGACAGACACTACAGAGATATGAAATACAACAGTAACATTGACAGACACTACAGAGATATGAAATACAACAGTAACATTGACAGACACTACAGAGATATGAAATACAACAGTAACACTGAAAAACACTACAGCCATATGAAATACAACAGGAACATTGACAGACACTACAGATATATGAAATACAACAGGAACACTGACAGACACTACAGCGATATGAAATACAACAGGAACAATGACAGACACTACAGAGATATGAAATACAACAGTAACACTGACAGACACTACAGATATATGAAATACAACAGTAACACTGACAGACACTACAGATATATGAAATACAACAGGAACATTGACAGACACTACAGCCATATGAAATACAACAGGAACACTGACAGACACTACAGCGATATGAAATACAACAGGAACATTGACAGACACTACAGATATATGAAATACAACAGTAACACTGACAGACACTACAGATATATCAAATACAATAGGACCACTGACAGACACTACAGAGATATGAAATACAACAGGAACACTGACAGACACTACAGCGATATGAAATACAACAGGAACATTGACAGACACTACAGATATATGAAATACAACAGGAACACTGACAGACACTACAGAGATATGAAATACAACAGGAACACTGACAGACACTACAGTGATATGAAATACAACAGGAACACTGACAGACACTACAGTGATATGAAATACAACAGGAACACTGACAGACACTACAGAGATATGAAATACAACAGGAACTCTGACAGACACTACAGTGATATGAAATACAACAGGAACACTGACAGACACTACAGCCATATGAAATACAACAGGAACACTGACAGACACTACAGCGATATGAAATACAACAGGACCATTGACAGACACTACAGTGATATGAAATACAACAGGAACATTGACAGACACTACAGCCATATGAAATACAACAGGACCATTGACAGACACTACAGCTATATGAAATACAATAGGACCACTGACAGACACTACAGCCATATGAAATACAATAGGACCACTGACAGACACTACAGCCATATGAAATACAACAGGACCATTGACAGACACTACAGTGATATGAAATACAACAGGAACACTGACAGACACTACAGCCATATGAAATACAACAGGACCATTGACAGACACTACAGCTATATGAAATACAATAGGACCATTGACAGACACTACAGCTATATGAAATACAATAGGACCACTGACAGACACTACAGCCATATGAAATACAATAGGACCATTGACAGACACTACAGCCATATGAAATACAACAGGAACACTGACAGACATTACAGCGATATCAAATACAATAGGAACACTGACAGACACTACAGAGATCTGAAATACAGCAGGAACATTGACAGACATTACAGCGATGTGAAATACAACAGGAACACTGACAGACACTACAGGTATGTGAAATACAACAGGAACACTGACAGACACTACAGAGATATGAAATACAACAGGAACACTGACAGACACTACATAGATATGAAATACAGCAGGAACACTGACAGACATTACAGCGATGTGAAATACAATAGGAACACTGACAGACACTACAGAGATGTGAAATACAACAGGAACACTGACAGACACTACAGTGATATGAAATACAACAGGAACACTGACAGACACTACTGCGATATGAAATACAACAGGAACACTGACAGACACTACTGCGATATGAAATACAACAGGAACACTGACAGACTCTACAGCGAAATAAAATACAACAACAGGAACATTGACAGACACTACGGAGATGTGAATTACAACAGGAACATTGATAGACACTAGAGCAAAATGAAATGAAAATACAACAAAAGGAACATTAACAGGGCTGAGGCTCAAGGTCAAAGCTTCATCAAGGTGGGACCAATCTGAAAGGTCACGATCACACTTACAGGTTTTATCTTTATAGAAAGTGCACTATGCAGATTGAGTATAGTTGATCAGTCTGGTCTGTAACCTTGTCATGAATGGGTGGATTTGAAAATAAATTAAATAAACATGTTTGTGAAATGTAAAAGCCATGTGTGTTGTATCCTACTTCAAAGTTCAAGGTCATACTTAGAGTTTTATCATTATGAAGTGCTGCATATAACATTTGATATAGTTTAGTTGGTTGTATCTGGGCTGTTATTCTGTCAGGCTGGGAGGGATTATAAATTGATTTTGCACATGGTTTCTGTACATAAAGGCAATATTCGTAAAACCCGCGTCCATACTTTGCAATGTTAAGGTTACACCTATAGGTTAATCATCAGTTAGTGTATATATGCTCAAAGAGAAATGTTGTTTGTTTCTCGGCTGTTATATTTGGCTTTTTTACACACCTTATCAGCGGATCATGACTTTCAGCTGGGTACTAGCTGTGACTCGATTACAAATGTTTGATTTTGAGTACACAGCCAAGGCCAGTTGAAAACTTTTGAAGACTATTGAGCAATGGTAAAGGTTCTTTGACCTTAAATATATTAAAGTGGGTTTATCTCAAGTGAATAGAGGTAAACAGCTTATAAAACAGCCCTTGTTTCGTAGAATGGGGTTCAGCAGCTCAACATTAAGCCCTAAAATTAGCTCTTATTACTTGGCAAAAACCTGATTTGGGAGTCAAGAGGTCAAAGGTCAAGGTGATTGTGATCTTGACTCAAAATGATGGGCATGATGTGCGCTTACAAGAGGCCACACATACACTTGCGGAATTAAAGGAAATATTAAGATGCTGCAGCCTCTTGCCCTTTAAGTAAAGTGAGACTTAATCCTTTTGCATAATATTTCATTGCAGCACACCATAGAAAGAAGCAAGAGGAAGAAAGAAGAATAGCAGAAGAGGCCCAGGTACGCCTGCAACAACAACAACAGCAGGTCACACCCTCAAAGTTTAGCCCTGGGGACCCTAGGGGTAGTTTCCGGGCAAGGTCCCCAAGATTTATGGCCCCAAGACAGCAAGGAGCCCTCCACCCAGTGACTTTGACCCGGGCTGGTCCCGGGGTAAGGCATGAGCCATACAGCATTCAGTCGCCTAGGAGGCAGATGGCTTCTTCAAATTCAGGGCCAGGGGCTTCCCAAGCTAAGAAAGTGAAAACTGAGCCAGAAGATACAGAAAGTGCTGGAGAGGACAGTTTTCATAATGTGGCAAATGAGGATGAAAACTCCAAGTCAAGTGTGGGTCAGAATGATGGAAATCAGGAGGGACTAGGCCTTGGTGCTGAGTTCTCTAACTTTATGTCTGGTGACAATACTGAACATGGCAATAATTCTCAAGGTGACTTTGGTGCTGTTGATCCAAATGTGAAAGTAAAACTTGAGCAAACAACTGATGCTGATATGGATGAGTTAGAAATCACTGGTGTTGAACCAGGTCATGTTATGGCCCCTCCCCCAGACAGCTGGGACCCTAATGTGTCCATGACAGCAGACCCAACAGGTGCTTCAGGTTCCCAGGAAGACATGGCATCACAGCAAGGATACAGTAAGTGACCATTTATTATTACAGCATTTAGCCATATGAATGCCATTTGGTTTATGAAATTTGGCTAGGATCAACATCAGATCTTGGGCTAGAAATGTTGTAAATGTAAGGAAAAAAACCTACAGTGCGAAAGAACTGATTTTAATCCATGCTGAAATACAAATTATCTAATGGCTTCTGTGGCTTCACCATGGACTGCAAGTTAGGTGTTCTCATAAGCTGTCTTCGGATGGGTTTTTATCAGCCATCAGATTAGAAGTACAATGTACCAATATATACAATTATTATACCCCCAACAAACGAAGTTTGAAGGGGATATATTGGAGTCACTCTGAGGTCGGTCGGTCGGTCTGTCGGTTTGTTGGTCGGTCTGTTGCAATTTACCTTGTCCGGAGCATAACTTAAAAACTACTGGATGGAATTGGATTAAACTTCATACAATGGTAGAGCATAATGAGAGGAAGTGCAGTGTACAATAACCATAACTCTATTATTGCTTATTACTGAGTTATTGCCCTTTGTTAATTTTTTTTGTCCGGAGTACAACTTGAAAAGTACTGGATGGAACTCATTGGAACTTCATACAATGGTAAAGCACAATGAGAGGAAGTGCAGTGTTCAAGAACCATAACTCTACTTAAGCTAATTACTGAGTTATTGCCCTTTATTTGTTTTTTTGCTGTCATTTTTTTTTCCAGACATTAACTTGCAAACTACTTGATTGAATTTATTAAAACTTAATTCAATGGTAAAGCACAATGAGAGGAAGTGCAGTGCACAAGAACCATAACTCTTATTTCAGCTAATTACAGAGTTACTGCCCTTTGTTACTTTTTCTTGTCCGGAGCATATCTTGAAAACTATTGGATGGAATTTAATATAACTTCATACAGTGATAGATCATAATGAGAGGGAGTGCAGTGTACAGGAACCGCAATTCTATTTCAGCTAATCACAGAGTTCCTGCCCTTTGTTACTTTTTCTTGTCCGGAGCATAACTTGAAAACTATTGGATGGAATTTAATAAAACTTCATACAGTGATAGATCATAATGAGAGGGAGTGCAGTGTACAGGAACCGCAATTCTATTTCAGCTAATTACAGAGTTACTACCCTTTGTTACTTTTTCTTGTCCGGAGCATAACTTGGAAACTATTGGATGGAATTTAATAAATCTTCATACAGTGATAGATCATAATGAGAGGAAGTGTAGTGTACAGGAACTGCAATTCTATTTCTGCCAATTACAGAGTTATTGCCCTTTGTTCTTGTCCGGAGCATAACTTGAAAACTATTGGATGGAATGTAATAAAACTTTATACAATGGTACAGCACAATGAGAGGGAGTTCAGTGTACATGAATCACTACACTATTTTAGCAAATTACAGAGTTATTGCCCTTTTCTTTTTTTTTCTTTTTGTCAAACTTTTGTCCAGACAGTAACTTGAAAACTACTTGATGGAAAAGCATAAAACTTCATACAATGATAAATCAAAATGAGGTGGCGTTCGGGGGTATTAATCACCTTCAGTGATAGCTCAAGTTGGATTTAAAACTTGAAGAAAGCAACGTGTTTGGCTGTTTGTCATGTTTTAAGTTTTGATGAATGTGTATTTTAAAAACTTTAATAGTGATTGCATTGGTGGAAATAAGTATATGTTTGCAAGCTGGACACTGTTAAAATGTCTGCCAGCTTTAACAAAAAAATCATTTTACATAACTAGCAAAAACTTAGAAATGTAATACTTTTTTATTGTCTGTTTTAAAACCAACAACTCTTTGTCTAACTTGCAGCCTATGGATAAAATGTTTAGTGCACTTTTAAAAATAACAGAATCAATGGTATCTATTATTATCAACATTTTTATCAAGCAAATAAAGAAATGACTTAAAAAAGTGAGAACTAAAAACTCACTATACAATACACCATACCACTCCATATACAGCACACTCAACGAGTTAGACCCACTTTCCGTTTCCCTACGCGGATTTTCGGCAACACAATGAATTCATTGACTGTCTGCGTTCCTCAGAGTTTGAATTTAAGGCCCTCGGAGGGCGATCAGTCAACCTAAGAATAACCAGCGCGGCGTTTTGGAGGGAGTAAATCGCTATTATTCTTTTTCCTCTGCCCGTTTTGCATGATGTTAGCTTACCACAAGAAGGCAGTCATATTTCACTAGTTGTACATGCATCTAATAAACGTGATTTTGCTAATGGCTGAATACATTGATAAACACATTTCACCCGAGAAATGCTAGGTTACACATTTTCTGAAAATCAGGAAGTCAAACATGCATTCAAAGTTCACAGCGCATGGTTGAATGCCTTCTTGCCTCGTTATCTGTGGAAAATTCCCTAAAACGTCATAGCTATTTTTAAACACCAATAATAAATAGTACATTCTACCTAGTATTGATCACGCGCTTGATGTCAGAGGTCATGGTTCAGAATTGTGTAAAATGTCAGCTGCTTAATGATTCAATACAATTAGTGGCAATACTTTATATGATTCAATGTTTATTATTCAAGACAGTATTCAAATACAAATTAAACATTGGTAAGAATCTTTTACGATTAACAATGTGCATAAGAATAAAAACAAATAACTTACAACCCATTTCATTCTGAGACCCAGTTAGATATGATACCTTGAATATCTGGGCATTTTCCAATAACTGATAAGCCATCTGACTTTATATGACCCCTGTGTTGTATAAACACTAATAACTTTTTATTAGCAAGTGATTTTAAATAAATTATTTTTTGCAAGTTGAACAGGTGACAATAAAGAAAAAATAACCAAAAAATAAATATGAACTATTTGAAAGCAAAAAAGTCACACATAAAAACTTTTTCAATGTCACATACCGTATTATATCATGTATAGGACGCTATCATAGATAGGACGCAGGCAAAAAAATAGTTGAGAAAACGGGTAAAAACCCTTAATATATAAGATAGGACGCAGCAGAAAAATGTCAAAATCGGAGCCGAAAAATTGAGGTTGGTCAAGTATTTATAACATATATATTGAAGTAAAAAACAAACAAAAAATTGTATATGAGGCATATTTTGATAACTGTCTTGTGTATTTCGATAATTATCGTCGTATTTTGGTAATTTAGCGTACACAACAGTGATATATGTCTTGACATTTTGAGAACATTTACGCATATTATAAGACTTCTACAAATGCCGTAATAGTCCCGACTGACAGTCAACCGTTGCAACCGTTGCAATAGTCTCGACATGCCTTCTGAATGACAGTCAACAGTTGCAACCGTTGCAATAGTCTCGACATGCCTTCTGAATGACAGTCAACAGTTGCAACCGTTGCAATCGCAACAAAACTGATGATTGTTTTGATAAGGCTTGTCGCTGTGCGGATTAAAGCATGTCGGCATAATTAAGTGTCGGTAATTAGCCTTGCCAGCGGAAGGCACATCGGGTAAAGTGCGAACAAACAACCATAAGGTATTACCATCACAATAGTTTGTTCTATTGATGTTTTTCTAATGACAGACAGCGGGTGTTTTTCACACCTTCGCACATTTGAAAAGATTTGATAGGGACAATAATG
Organism: Mya arenaria; assembly: GCF_026914265.1. NCBI lineage: Eukaryota > Metazoa > Mollusca > Bivalvia > Myida > Myidae > Mya > Mya arenaria. Next base: position 46,315,290 of record NC_069131.1, on the reverse strand, counting down.
CTACTTTGCGTTATGCACATTCCTTAATCAATTTTTTAAAACAGTTACATACAAAATGTTTTGTAAAATATCGAAACATTAAAATCATAAACAACGATTAATTGATATTTACCTCCTTTCCCGATTTCCGTTACCGCTATAACTCAATCCAGTTAAAGTGCTGACTCACATCGAGATTTTGTGAGTAGCGTCCCTTTTATAAAAAAGTAAACACTCGTGTTTTTTTCAATTTATTTCTCAATAAATCATTTTAAAGTAAACATTCAATATATTTCTGCGTGTGTTCACTTGCGTGATTTTACCTATGTCAGTTGTTCTTTTCGGTGACGCAGTACAGATACTTACTATTACCGCGTTCTTCCCCGGTCCGATATTTTCGACCTGAAATGGACTTGGAAAAAAACAGATGAAATTCTAATAGCATAGAAAGGACGCAGGCAATTTTTAAGACGAGAATTGGGGGTAAAAAAGTGCGTCCTATGCATGATATAATACGGTAATCCAATGTATGAAAGTTTCTAAATTAATCTATCTTTAAAATGCAGAAAGAATTATGAAAATAATTTCAATCTATAAAAAGTTATGACAGTTTATATCATCCTAAGTCCACTTTGGAGCAAATCGGGCCGGTGGATGTTCATCGCGATGTTGGTTGGCATAGCTGTTTGTATCCTCAACCAGAAGGTCCCAAAAGTCTTGCCCCCATAACAGTTTTATTTATCAAAGACAGTAGTGCATTAGCCTGGCTTCCTCGGGTTATATTGTTCTTTAGGACCACCATTCTTTGTATTCCCACTTGGAAACCTTGGGGTGATCCTCTTTGTCATCCTATCATTCTAGAATGCCTCAAGATCGTCAAAAAAACTCCACAAAATAATGCAAATGTCATTTTTGTGTGATTTCTATCACTGTTTTAATATGTCTTTTGTTTGTACCAAACAAATTCACATAAACTTTGTCATTAACCATCACAATATCACTATCGTCACTCAGGTCGGAAGTCCCATCCATTTCAACCATAATTCGCATCTTTCGCATCAAAATCGCAATAAAAAGCTTCATTTAACTCGATTTTTGAGTTTTAAAATCACTTCTGCATTAAAATGTTCTGCGCATCTATCTGCGCATAACATCTGGTCATACCGGAAAACATATAAACCGGAAGCAATACAGCCAAAACGAAAGTAAATAAAGTGAAAGTTCAGTACGTCAAAAACTACACCTTTTGGTGTATCCCGCATGTAAAAGGTAACTACACCAAAAGGTGTATCCCGAATGAAATGAGTTAAACAAGAATGATTTTTTGCTTATCAGATTAGACATGAAGTTCCGCCGGGGGATCATAAAATCAGATGATTTCCAACGCTATTGTTCATATTAGACTCGGCGGTAAGCCAGCAACTCGGAGGAACTTGGGGGGATTTGATCAAGAGCAACAGTTTTACCCTCGGAGGAATTCCGCCATCATTGAATTTATCCCTCGAAGTGAGCGAGGAAAGTGGGTCTAACTCTTTGAGTGTACTGTACAATACACCATACCACAAACTATACATCACACTGTACCACTCACTATATAACACACCATGTATGCCACTCACTAAACAATACACCATACCACACACTATACAATACACCATACAGCTCACCATACAGCTCACCATTCAATACACCATACCACACACTATACAATATACCATACCACACACTATACAATACACTATACCACTCACTATACAATACACCATACCACACACTATACAATACACCATACCACTCACTATACAATACACCATACCACACACTATACAATACACCATACCACACACTATACAATACACCATACCACACACTATACAAAACACCATACAGCTCACCATACAATACACCATACCACACACTATACAAAACACCATACCACTCACTATACAATACACCATACCACTCACTATACAAAACACCATACCACTCACTATACAATACACCATACAGCTCACTATACAAAACACCATACCACTCACTATACAATACACCATACAGCTCACTATACAATACACCATACCACTCACCATACAATACATCATACCACACACTGTACAATACACCATACCACACACTATACAATACACCATACCACTCACTATACAATACACCATACCACACACTATACAAAGCACCATATCACACACTATACAATACACCATACCACTCACTATACAATACACCATACCACACACTATACAAAACACCACACCACACACTATACAATACACCATACCACTCACTATACAATACACCATACCACACACTATACAATACACCATACCACATACTATACAATGCACCATACCACTCACTATACAATACACCATACAGCTCACTATACAATACACCATACCACTCACTATACAATACACCATACAGCTCACTATACAATACACCATACCACTCACCATACAATACACCATACCACACACTGTACAATACACCATACCACACACTATACAATACACCATACCACTCACTATACAATACACCATACCACACACTATACAATACACCATACCACACACTATACAATACACCATACCACTCACTACAATACACCATGTCACACACTATACAATACACCATACCACACACTATACAATACACCATACCACACACTATACAATACACCATACCACTCGCTATACAATACACCATACCACACACTATACAAAACACCATACCACTCACTATACAATACACCATACCACTCACTATACAAAACACCATACCACTCACTATACAATACACCATACAGCTCACTATACAATACACCATACCACTCACTATACAATACACCATACAGCTCACTATACAATACACCATACCACTCACCATACAATACATCATACCACACACTGTACAATACACCATACCACACACTATACAATACACCATACCACTCACTATACAATACACCATACCACACACTATACAAAACACCATATCACACACTATACAATACACCATACCACTCACTATACAATACACCATACCACACACTATACAAAACACCACACCACACACTATACAATACACCATACCACTCACTATACAATACACCATACCACACACTATACAATACACCATACCACATACTATACAATGCACCATACCACTCACTATACAATACACCATACAGCTCACTATACAATACACCATACCACTCACTATACAATACACCATACAGCTCACTATACAATACACCATACCACTCACCATACAATACACCATACCACACACTGTACAATACACCATACCACACACTATACAATACACCATACCACTCACTATACAATACACCATACCACACACTATACAATACACCATACCACACACTATACAATACACCATACCACTCACTACAATACACCATGTCACACACTATACAATACACCATACCACACACTATACAATACACCATACCACACACTATACAATACACCATACCACTCGCTATACAATACACCATACCACACACTATACAAAACACCATACCACTCACTATACAATACACCATACCACACACTATACAACACATCACACCACTCACTATACAATACACCATACCACACACTATACAACACACCACACCACTCAATATACAATACACTATACAACACACTATACAATACACCATACCACTCACTATACAATACACCATACCACTCACTATACAATACACCATACAACACACTATACAATACACCATACCACACACTATACAAAACACCATACCACAAACTATACAATACACCATACCACACACCATACAATACACCATACCACACACTATACAATACACCATACAGCTCAACATACAATACACCATACCACACACTATGCAATACACTATACCACACACTATACAATACACCATACAGCTCACCATACCACACACTATACAATACACCAAACCACTCACTATACAAAACACCATACCACTCACTATACAACACACCATACCACTCACTATACAATACACCATACCACTCACTATACAATACACCATACCACACACTATACAATACACCATACCACACACTATTCAAGACACCATACAGCTCACCATACAATACACCATACCACACACTATACAATACACCCTACCACACACTTTACAATACACCATACCACACACTATACAATACACCATACCACTCACTATACAAAACACCATACCACACACTATACAATACACCATACCACTCACTATACAATTCACCATACTACACACTATACAATACACCATACCATTCACCAAAGAGCATAACATACACCATATCATACAATACACAAACATCATTCATGTTTTAAAGAAAAGTCTTCAGCTTTGGACTGCTACATTGAATTATATGAAGTGTTTCAAGTGTTATTCATGATTTCATATTGTTAAATATTATTTTTGTTATATCAAATGTTGTACACTTGATACTTTGATGTTGGTTTGTAGTTTGTAGATAATTTGACAATAATTTATGACAAATGTTTGAAAATAAGTAACTGCAGCATGTTTCTTAATAGCCTATTTCATTGTTCTTGACTATTTTACAAAGAAAACAAGTGAAAAATAAGCCAATTAATCAGTAGAGGAAATTGAGGGATTACAGACAATAGTTGACCAAAAGAAGATTCCTATTTTGATTGGGCTCAGTAGCAGTGATTTATTTGCATCAATTTTACTGCTGAATATTGCCTGTTTCTTCTTGCAAAAAAAGTGTAATCACTGATATTTACTTTACTGATTTCAAAAAAGAGTTTGCGCTCAGTATATACGACAGTGCCCAAACCTAGTAGGATTATTTATTGTAAACAGTAAGTGTTCCCTATTTATTTTGAGATCTTTGTATCAAAGGTCATGGTTGTAGTCATTTCTTTTACATAAAGAATTGTATTTAAAAATTTGGTTTGACAATGATAAGCGGAGGCAGTCAACATTGCCACATAATTTTAGTTGTATTTGGGTTCAAAGTCATCATATTTTTCTTCGTTTAACACTCATGAATCTAACTTAGTCATATTTGGGACACAGTAGGTGTTCAGGGGGCATGATGATGTCTCACAAACATCCCTTGTTTTGCGTGTTAGCTTGTGTGATGAATTTTTTGAACATTTATTACTTAAAAAGAGGCCTGTTTTATTGAGGTATTTTAGTCGTAAGTTCAAATAATCTAAAACCTGTTTAACTGTCACAAATGTCAACAACCTGGTTTTATTTATGTCTTCAACTTTGTGTGCCTTATTAATAACAGCTTAAGTTCATTTTGTGCAAATATGTAGCAAAATAACGAAAATAAGACACTGACATAATTTCCATTTACGACTAAGATCTTTATTGAAACGGGCATCATGGGAACATGTTTGGAATTGTGCCCTACTATTGGTCAATGCTGTGTTTATATATTCATACTGGGGTAGTTCATGTGCAATTAAAACTGTTTTTGATTTGTTTTTAGACACATTTCAAACTGATTTAAGTTACATGTAACTTAGTTGTTTACAGTTGTTTACTTGTGTCAAAACAACTTGACTTGCAGATTGAAATTAAACCAATGTAATTTGTTGTGTTTATAACACTCAACAGATATATCAGTTATAGAATGCCTTATATGGATAAGAAACTGGACTGTGTGAATTGTTTGTCTTTACCATGCAGTTTTATGAATTTACAGTCCAGAATGTTGCTGTATTTACCGGCAGGTACCTATCCATTTTGGCAAGTAGCTGTCCATTCCAGCAAGTTGGTGTTCAGCATGTAGACCTGGCAGAGACCTAGCAGTTTTGAAGCACTGCAAGAGAAAGAAGTTGTTACATTTTTATGGGCAGGAATTCCAATGTTTACAGATCTGACAAATGTACTATGTGTTTAGCCATAAACACTTAAAACTGTGGCTTTTCCTGTATTTGTTGTCAGATGGGATTATTCTATAATTTTACTAGTTATAATTATATATGCAATTAGTATACTGTTTTTTTCTCACCATTTTTGAAATGGGGCGGAGGCCTATCTGAAGGGTCATTTTGACTAAAATTGGGAATCCCAATTAGAATGCTCTTTGATCCTTTACTGCCAGTGTATGACTTATCAGTACATGTATATCAATACCTATACTTCATAGGAGATTTTTGGATGTTATTGGAAAATTGACCCTCATGCATTACAAACTTTTAGAATACAACTTACATTTACAGCCAATGAAATTGCAGATAGGCAATCATTAAGTACCAGGCTTAATCATTAAGAATTTTAACTTTCGCAGGTGTTTAAAGGTCCGGCCATTGCCACTCATCCAATACACAATCCCTGCATTGACAATGTGTCAGCCAATGTGGTTCGTTGTATTCTAAGTCAGTTAGATGGCCTGAATTAAAATATTAATGATAAGGGCTCTTGGGGTACACTTACAAGTTTGTGGAGAATTGAATTTCAAATCCAGTGATATAAATTTGATCATGTTGTCTAAATTATTTCTGCACAAACATCAATAGTTCTTTATTTCTTTCCAGAATTGTTTAAAATACATAATTTCATTCAAGAAAACTTAACAGTAATTCTTTCTCACCTATCCAGTAAATAAAACTACCTTTCCATAACCTGAAACAGTTCATTATATGTTGTCACAATAACGTGTGCAAAATTTAAACATTTAACTTTTAAGTTGAAACGCTAAAGACAACCAAACATAAATTTAACAAATAATAGATATGTACTTTTTAACAGGTTGATTAAAGTTTTCCTTGCCTGCTTACACAAACAATATTAAGAGAATTTTCAATTTATATTAAAATGCAATGATTTGCAATCCAAACATATCTGAGATGTTGCATTCATCGGAAAATATTTGCAGTTGCTGAATGTCCTGTCAGTGTGTAGGCAACTGTATCGAGCCCTGTCAGTGTGTAGGCAACTGTATCAAGTCCTCTCAATGTGGAGGCAACTGTACAAAGTCCTCTCAGTGTGCAGGCAACTGTATCAAGTCCTGTCACTGTGCAGGAAACGTATCAAGTCCTGTCAATGTGTAGGAAACTGTATCAAGTCCTGTCACTGTGTAGGAAACTGTATCAAGTCCTGTCACTGTGCAGGAAACTGTATCAAGTCCTGTCAATGTGTAGGCAACTGTATCAAGTCCTGTCAATGTTTAGGCAACTGTATCAAGTCCTGTCAATGTGTAGGCAACTGTATCAAGTCTTGACAATGTTTAGGCAACTGTATCAAGTCCTGACAGTGTGCAGGCAACTGTATCAAGTCCTGTCAATGTTTAGGCAACTGTATCAAGTCCTGATAGTGTGCAGGCAACTGTATCAAGTCCTGTCAATGTTTAGGCAACTGTATCAAGTCCTGTCTATGTGAAGGCAACTGTATAAAGTCCTCTCAATGTGCAGGCAACTGTATCAAGTCCTGTCACTGTGCAGGAAACTGTATCAAGTCCTGTCAATGTGTAGGAAACTGTATCAAGTCCTGTCAATGTGTAGGCAACTGTATCAAGTCCTGACAGTGTGCAGGCAACTGTATAAAGTCCTCCCAATGTGCAGGCAACTGTATCAAGTCCTGTCACTGTGCAGGAAACTGTATCAAGTCCTGTCAATGTGTAGGAAACTGTATCAAGTCCTGTCAATGTGTAGGCAACTGTATCAAGTCCTGACAGTGTGCAGGCAACTGTATAAAGTCCTGTCTGTGTGTAGGCAACTATATCAAGCCCTGTCAATGTGTAGGCAACTGTATCAAGTCCTGTCACTGTGCAGGAAACTGTATCAAGTCCTGTCAATGTGTAGGCAACTGTATAAAGTCCTGACAGTGTGTAGGCAACTGTATCAAGTCATGTCAGTGTGTAGGCAACTGTATCAAGTCCTCTCAGTGTGAAGGCAACTGTATTAAGTCCTGACAGTGTGCAGGCAACTGTATCAAGTCCTGTCAATGTGCAGGAAACTGTATCAAGTCCTGTCAATGTGTAGGAAACTGTATTAAGTCCTGTCAATGTGTAGGCAACTGTATCAAGTCTTGACAGTGTGCAGGCAACTGTATAAAGTCCTGTCTGTGTGAAGGCAACTATATCAAGCCCTGTCAATGTGTAGGCAACTGTATCAAGTCCTGTCACTGTGCAGGAAACGGTATCAAATCCTGTCAATGTGTAGGCAACTGTATCAAGTCCTGACAGTGTATAGGCAACTGTATCAAGTCCTGTCAAAGTGTAGGCAACTGAATCAAGTCCTGTCAGTGTGTAGGCAACTGAATCAAGTCCTGTCAGTGTGAAGGCAACTGTATCAAGTCCTGTCACTGTGCATGAAACTGTATCAAGTGCTGTCAATGTGTAGGCAACTGTATCAAGTGCTGTCAGTGTGTATGCAACTGTATCAAGTCCTGTCAATGTGTAGGCAACTGTATCAAGTCCTGTCAGTGTGTAGGCAACTGTATCAAGTGCTGTCAGTGTGCAGGAAATTGTATCAAGTCCTGTCAATGTGTAGGCAACTGTATCAAGTCCTGTCAATGTGTAGGAAACTGTATCAAGTCCTGTCAATGTGTAGGCAACTGTATCAAGTCCTGACAGTGTGCAGGCAACTGTATAAAGTCCTGTCTGTGTGAAGGCAACTATATCAAGCCCTGTCAGTGTGTAGGCAACTGTATCAAGTCCTCTCAGTGTGCAGGAAACTGTATTAAGTCCTGTCACTGTGCAGAACACTGTATCAAGTCCGGTCAATGTATAGGCAACTGTATCAAGTCCTGTCTGTGTGTAGGCAACTATATCAAGGCCTGTCAGTGTGTAGGCAACTGTATCAAGTCAGTTGGTCTGTAGGCAACTGTATTAAGTCCTGTCAGTGTGCAGGCCACTGTATATAGTCTGTCAGTGTGAAGGCAACTGTATCAAGTCCTGCCAGTGTATAGGCAACTGTATCAAGTCCTGTCAGTGTTTTCGGTCATCTGTTTCAAGTCCTGTCAGTGTGAAGGCAACTGTATCAAGTCCTGTCCGTGTGAAGGCAACTGTATGAAGTATGTCAGTCAAGTCAGTAGGTGTGCAGGCAACTGTATCAAGTCCTGTTAGTGTGTAGGCAACTTTATCAAGTCTGTCAGTATGTAGGCAACTGTATCAAGTCTGTCAGTATGTAGGCAACTGTATCAAGTCTGCCAGTATGTAGGCAACAGTATCAAGTCCTCTCAGTGTGCAGGCAACTGTATCAAGTCTGTCAGTATGTAGGCAACTGTATCAAGTCCTGTCAGTGTGTAGGCAACTGTATCAAGTCAGTCAGTATGAAGGCAAATGTATCAAGTCTCTCAGTATGTAGGCAACTGTATCAAGTCCTGTGGGTGTGCAGGCAACTGTATCAAGTCAGAAGGAGTGTGGGCAACTGTTTCAAGTCCTCTCAGTATGCAGGCAACTGTATCAAGTCAGTAGGTGTGCTGGCAACTGTATTAAGTTTGTCAGTGTGAAGGTAACTGAATTGAGTCTGTCAGTGTGAAGGCAACTGTATCAAGTCCTGTCAGTGTGAAGGCAACTGTATCAAGTCCTGTCAGTGTGCAGGTAACTGTATCAAGTCCTCTCAGTGTGCAGGCAACTGTATCAAGTCCTCTCAGTGTGCAGGCAACTGTATCAAGTCCTCTCAGTGTGTAGGCAACTGTATCAAGTCCTCTCAGTGTGCAGGCAACTGTATCAAGTCCTCTCAGTGTGTAGGCAACTGTATCAAGTCCTCTCGGTGTGTAGGCAACTGTATTGAGTCCTCTCAGTGTGTAGGCAACTGTATCGAGTCTGTCAGTATGAAGGCAACTGTATCAAGTCCTCTCAGTGTGTAGGCAACTGTATCAAGTCCTCTCAGTGTGTAGGCAACTGTATCAAGTCCTCTCAGTGTGTAGGCAACTGTATCAAGTCCTGTCAGATTGAAGGCGACTGTATCAAGTCCTCTCAGTGTGCAGGCAACTGTTTCAAGTCCTGTCAGTGTGAAGGCAACTGTTTCAAGTCCTGTTTGTGTGAAGGCAACTGTTTCAAGTTCTCTCAGTGTGAAGGTAATTGTATTGAGTCTGTCAGTGTGTAGGGAACTGTATTTAGTATGTCAGTGTGAAGGAAACTGTATCAATTTCTTTCAGTGTGAAGGCAACTGTATCAAGTACTCTCAGTGTACAGGCAACTGTATCAAGTCCTGTCAATGTGTAGGCAACTGTATCAAGTCCTGTCAATGTGTAGGCAACTGTATCAAGTCCTGTCAGTGTACAGGCAACTGTATAAAGTCCTGTCTGTGTGTAGGCAACTATATGGAGTTCTTTCAGTGTGTAGGCAACTGTATTAAGTTCTGTCAGTGTACAGGCAACTGTATCAAGTCCTGTCAGTGTGCAGGTAACTGTATGGAGTCCTTTTAGTGTGTAGGTAACTGTATCGAGTCTTTTCAGTGTGCAGGTAACTGTATTGAGTCCTTTCAGTGTGTTGGCAACTGTATCGAGTCTGTCAGTGTGTAGGCAACTGTATCAAGTATTGTCAGTGTGTAGGTAACTGTATCAAGTCTGTCATTGTGCAGGTAACTGTATCAAGTCCTGTCACTGTGTAGGCAACTGTTTCAAGTCCTGTCAGTGTGAAAGCAACTGTTTCAAGTCCTGTCAGTTTGCAGGCAACTGTTTCAAGTCCTGTCAGTGTGAAGGCAACTGTTTCAAGTTCTCTCAGTGTGAAGGTTATTGTATTGAGTTAGTCATTGTGCAGTCAACTGTATCAAGTCCTCTCAGTGTACAGGCAACTGTATCAAGTCCTCTCAGTGTGAAGGCAACTGTATCAAGTCCTCTCAGTGTGCAGGTAACTGTATCAAGTCCTCTCAGTGTGAAGGCAACTGTATCAAGTCCTCTCAGTGTGAAGGTAATTGTATCAAGTCCTGTCAGTGTGTAGGCAACTGTATCAAGTCCTGTCAGTGTGAAGGCAACTGTATCAAGTCCTTTCAGTGTGCAGGCAACTGTATCAAGTCCTCTCAGTGTGTAGGCAACTGTATCAAGTCCTCTCAGTGTGAAGGCAACAGTATCAAGTCCTCTCAGTGTGCAGGCAACTGTATTAAGTCCTCTCAGTGTGCAGGCAACTGTATCAAGTCCTCTCAGTGTGAAGGCAACTGTATCAAGTCCTCTCAGTGTGCAGGCAACTGTATCAAGTCCTCTCAGTGTCCTCTCAGTGTGCAGGCAACTGTATCAAGTCCTCTCAGTGTGCAGGCAACTGTATCAAGTCCTCTCAGTGTGCAGGCAACTGTATCAAGTCCTCTCAGTGTGCAGGCAACTGTATCAAGTCCTCTCAGTGTGCAGGCAACTGTATCAAGTCCTCTCAGTGTGCAGGCAACTGTATCAAGTCCTCTCAGTGTGCAGGCAACTGTATCAAGTCCTCTCAGTGTCCTCTCAGTGTGTAGGTAACTGTATCAAGTCCTGTCAGTGTGAAGGCAACTGTATCAAGTCCTCTCAGTGTGCAATGATTATAAACTTACTTATAACGCCTATAAGTGTAAATCCTTTATCAAGTTAATCAAAAATAAACACCATTTTATACATGCATTGAAATGAATAAACACCTATCGCCTTCAGATCAATCAGTCACACTGTGTGACGTCATATAACCCACAGTTATACCCACGAGGATCTCGTGGAGAGCATGGATATTGTTATTGCAGGATTAATGTGTCTTAGTAGTGGTGTTTTCGATTCGATTCGATTTTTTTTGTCACTGTCAACAAACATGGTGGCCGAAAATGACAGACGATTTGACATCTTTTCTATGCGTCTTTTAACCAAAAACATAGATTAAAAAAAAATTCTTGGACTTTTCACATATTTTTTTCCCTGCGTCTAATACCCCCTATCGTCTTATACCCAGTCATTTACGGTAACTTAAGTATTGCATTTCTAACTTTAATTCATCACACTAAATAGTTACCTGTATCATTGAATGTTTTGACTTTTATTGTTCTATTGATGTTTCAATGAGTATTACATACAGTCTATAAATGTGGTACAAGTTTCAAAGTTTATTGGCAGATTGTTTTACAAACATGTCATGTCTTTGTTTTCTTAATCCCTTGATTGCCCTTGTTGTTTCTTTAATCCTCCAATAACTACATCACACTTCCTTTTCAACAGGCAATAAATCGTTTAGGATGGGTAGTAAGTAACCAATTAACTTAACAGTGGTGTATACAATTAGGTCATCTAGCCAGGCAAATACATTGTAAGGATAAAGATCAATAATCTTGTCTGTGAAACTTAGTAACTGTGAAAGTTTTGATGGATGTATTTTGGGTGTCCGAAATTTAGGTACTTTTTTAAATATTTTTGAAAATAATTTTGGGTGTCTGAATTTTTAGAGTGTCCGAACTCTAAGGTGAATTATGTTAGTATGCATTACTGAAACAGTTTGATGATAACACAAGAAAAGTGGTGCTCGTTTCTTGGCCAAACTTTATTTTTCTATTATTGTATATGCATTGCATATGAATTAAATAAACACTATACTCTGATCTGCAGCAAAATAAAAACAAACATGCTTAAATCATTAAATGTATATTTTTGAAGGCAACAAATAATACAAAAATACATCATATTTGCTAACAACAAAAGAGTTAAAATACACACCTGAAGTTTTTACCTGGACAGGTGTAGTAGGTTTAGATGACAATTTTTGGACGATTGGAAACTGTCTTTTCAAGGTAACAGTCATCCGAATTTCCGTCAAACATGTCCGAACCAAATTCAAAGTTTGGATAATCACTGTCATTCACGATGAAATTCAGCACTTCTTGCCCAGTATATATACGTTTACTTTAAGCAGAAGCCAAATTAAAACAAAAACTTTTGTCCAAAATTTAATCAAACTTTAAATGGTGGTAGAATTGTCATTTGTTCACGTAATTTTCAAGAATCAGGAAGTGAAATAAATGTTTTCATGTTGCCAATTTAGTCTCGATCATCTAGACGCTTGTATCCGTGTCTATACCGTTCATTGATACTAATTAGAGCGGCTGCATGATTGAGACTAGCCGGTGCTTTGATAATTGTTACGATCGAAAAACACGGTTTTAAGGGAAAAGGCTACATTCTACTAAACAAATTAGCACTCGTAAAAAAAAAATTAACTATTTTTTAGCTCGACTATTCGAAGAATAGGTGGGCTATATTACTCGCCCCAGCGTCGGTTTCGGCGTCGGCGTCCGGTTAAAGTTTTAGGGCAAGTTGGGATTTTCACTTATAAGTCCAATACCCTACATTCAATTGACTTAATACTTCACACAGTTGTTCAGGGCCATCACATGATGAGGTTAGATAACTCCATATTATTCTTTACACAGATTAAGGCCCCTGATTGACTATGGAACTTGGGTTAAAGTTTTAGGGCAAGTTGGAATATTTACTAATAACCTCTATATCCTTTGTTCAATTGACTTAATACTTCACACAGTTGTTCAGGACCATCCCACAATGAGGTTACATAACTCCATATTATCCTAAATACAAGTTATTGCCCCTGATTGACTTGGGTTAAAGTTTTAGGGCAGGTTAAAGTTTTAGGGCAAGTTGGGATTTTCACTTAAAACTCAATACCATTCATTCAATTGACTTAATACTTCACACAGATGTTCAGAGCCATCACATAATGAGGTTAGATAACTCCATATTATCTTTTATACAAATTATGGCCCCTGATTGACTATGGAACTTTCCTTTGAAAGGCATATTTGTATATTCTTAACCACATTTTCATAATGGGAAATCAAGTTATTTGAATGACTTGCGTCATTGTTTGGGCGGGCTGGTGGGAGCTCAGCATCAAAGTCACCTTATGTATCAAATAATTTTAGTTAGGTTTGACATAAAGAGACCAAACTTGGTATTGTTACATCGTTATTGTATTCTAAGTCAAAGGGGCGTAGTTGATCGCGCTGTCTTATGACGGCTCTTCTTTTTAGATGGTGCTGGCGAAAGTGATAAAAAAATAAAAAAAATTTTTTTGCTTTTCTGAAGAAATATGTGCAGGAAATCCGATGAATAAGTTATTAATTTGGTGTGGCCTTAATCCCACCTGCATTACCATAAACCATTAAACTTATTCATTGTCATAAAAGAACACAGGTTTTAAAATTCACTCAGGTGAATGATTTATGGGCATTCGTGGGATCTTGAATTCGCTTGTTTCCCGTCATAATACTCAAATCCAAGCAATGTAGTATTGCTTGACAAGGGAAATCACTGCTTCAGGAATTATCCGTAACGATGTGAAATCATCTGGAAGTCAGTAAATTAATCCTCAAGACTGATGATTTCATCGCCAATCTGACTATCTAAAGGATTTTTTCATAGCTCTTGTTTAAGTCCCCAGTCGGTAGGCATATTGTAATTACCTTGTCCTTTTGTTCGTCAGTGTCACCATCTATTACAACACTGTCTCTTATCAGAATGATCAAGGTCACACTTGAAGATCAGTGTTGTACAATATGGCCATGGGATTTATAGTATCCGTTTTTCATCTGTGTCTCAGCTTAAACCATCTACCGTAAATGACTGGGTATTAGATGCATTTTTTCCCCTCAGATATCGATGTAAAAAAATGCCTGCGTCTAATAACCAGTTACAAGCTTTTGAACTTTTTCTGAGGTTGATTTCAGGCCGAGAGTTTGTTTAGATTTATGTAGAAAGGGATGTTACTCGCGTCATATCGATAGAGTATATACGGGTTAAAATGGCAGTTGAAGATCGGGATACGGTATATCGAAAGATGTTTATAATTTAAAAAAAAATATTGTACGATTAAAATAATTCAATATTAATTTGAATAAAACAATAATTAAACATGCATATAAAATAGCAAAGTTGGGCACTGTCAAAATATTTTTTGTCAGTTGTACGATAAGGTGTGAAAAATTCGCACTGCCTTTAGACCTGTTTAACAAACTGATGCGATGATGGTCTTGTTTTTTCGCACTTTTCCATGTTCTTTATTCTTTTCTGTAGGTGTTGACATTTTGAGAACAAATCCGTACAATATAAGATTTTGCATAACTTCACTTTTCATTCTCAACAGGTTATCGTTTCTGATATACTGTCAGAAAGAAATCTTACAAATAGTCATAAAAGGTACTTTTCAGTGCCATCCAGAAACAAATTGTCACACTAAGTACTTTTCAGTGCCTATCCTAGCATGAAACGAATAAAAATGAAACATATTTTGCATTATCACTGTATGGTTTTAAAGACAACCATCGCCTTTTTCACGATTTTTTTTTTTTTTGTCACTGTCAACAAACATGGTGGCCAAGATTGGCAGACGATTTTGACATATTTTCTATGCGTAAAAGTTTTTTCTCAGATTTTTCACGGAATTTTTTGCCTGCGTCTAATACCCCCTATCGTCTTATAACCAGTCATTTACGGTATTCAAATTTCCTCCATATGGTACAAATGGTTATCACCACCACAAGGCCAATTTGGGGGCACTTGCCATGTGTCTGTGACACCTCTGAATACTGAAAACAGACATGTGTTGGGTTTTGCTCTGCAGTGCTCTTGTCTCTTCATACTACTTGATGCCATCTAGCACATGTTTCTGTCAAGGGCATGCTCAAGGAACACAATGTTTTTTTGTTAATTTGTTCTTTTGATTAACTTGCCGATTCCGCAAGATCAGGGGTTATATTCAATATAGTTCTTATCCTTATCCTTAGACATGCCTCAGTGATTCCATTCAGTTGATTGGTCAATTTATTTTACTGTCCAATCAAAAAGCTTAGATTTCACTCTTAGATTTAAGATTGATCTAAGTTGTTTATTGAATATGGCCCCAGGTATAGTAATCAAGTTTCGTTACTTAACTGAATTGCCATCTTATAATTAAAGAAATGGGGATGTTGAATACCAAACGTCTGTTAAGGAGAGGAGGAGAGAGTACCTTCAGAAAGGCAAGATAAAATATAGACAGGACAAAGCTGAAGGAATAACAAAGGGATATAAAAGATATGACAGAGAGGGAGAAGTGTCATATATGTCTGGCAATTACAACTAAGAGACAACAGAAAGAAAAAAATAGTAGACATGCATTAAGCTGAGGGAACAAGTGATAAAAAGGCATTATATTTAATTTTCATTTAATTTCCGAAAAGATCATTACTGCAATTGTTTGTATGATGTTCTATTTTTAAAAAACTATCTGTAAACATAACTGTACTGTAGAAATATATATCGTTATTAACCCTTTACTTCATGTAAACCTAAGCCATTTCAGGCTGCCAGTTCATGGCTTATCAGTTCATATCAGTACCCCTACTTCATAGGAGATTATTGATATTATTGGAATTTTAACCCTAATGTATTACAAACCTATTTTCTTAGTATTTCTTTTGGTTTAATCAATAAGTCATCAATGTAAAGTTTATAGAGAATTAAATTTCCAATCCAGTCATATAAATTTTATTTTGTTATCTAAATTATTTCCGCATGATATTCATAAACAAACAGAAAAATATGTCAAATTTGATGAAAATTAATTTTTATTACACTTTTATTTATCAAACATAACACGAAATATTATATAAACAACATATCTTTATAATTCATTTAATGCAACCTGAATTGAAACAAAGATGGACAGAATTAAAAAAAAGTTCACAACAAAGAAGCACGGTATATTTATATATATGATACAGAAGAAAAAAAAGTTGATCAACAGTCACAGTACGTATAACTTTCGGTTATTTAACACTACAATGAACAAATAAAGTTATTATTCAACTACTAAATGAGGCTTGCATGCTATTGTTTACTAAATTTATATCGTTTATTGCATGTCCATGTATTGTCATTTGGGTTTGATTTTAAAAATCCTCATTGCTCGTATCCTTGTGTGCGTGACGCCGAGGTCTGAATTCTCGACGTCGTACTCAATGTCTCAAACTCATTTTAATTGAAGCCAGAATGTTCCGATTCGTCAGACAAACACTGAAATATAAATGACATTATTCAGGAATGTTGTTTTAAACTGAAGTTAACAAGGGCAGAAATTAGCTCTACATTGCATTCTTGTGTATTCGAAAACACGTGTTTCAACAGCTGATCGATGTTAAATTGGGTCATGTCAAAGTTTAACAATAGGGATAGTCATTATTTTATAACACATTTGTACTTACTTTCAATTTGTAGAAGCAGATGCGCATTTTTATGACCGGATTAGCGAAACAGAAGTGACACATATGTCCCATATAATGATTTATGGCCTTTGTTTATACAAGCCAGATGATTTTTTGTTTATCCAACATGGCCGACATTTTGACACGTTTTCGAACCATGACCTGTGACGTCAGGCGCGTGATCAATAAAATATAGTTGTATTATTGGTAGTTAATTATAACTTGCAGTATTGTGTAAATTTCCACGAGGAAAACGAGACAGGAATGCCCACAAACCTGCGCAGTCAACGTTTTACGCATCTTTGATACCAGTGACCTTATTTTGCGATTTTCCGAAATTCTTTGAATAGTAACATAGTGTTTTTTTTAGTGCATTGTATTTATCGATGTTTATACTTCATGAATATGAATTTATAGCGCATAAACAAGCATCAGGTATGAATATAAATGCCCCTACATTACGAATACGTAGGATTACGTATCTATGAAGCTATGGATAAAACGTTAAGATCCGTATCTATGAAGCTATGGATAGATAAGTAAAATTGCGTATCTATGAAGTAAAGGGTTAAATACAGTTTGTGTCTGTGTCTTGTTTTGACACCATACACATTGAAACACAACAATTATCATTACTAAAGTATGTATATCATTCATACGATCAAAGTTCAATGTATTGAATGAAATTAGTTTCTTTACAAACAGAGTTCTTATCAATAGCTCAAATACCAAAGACTGTAAATGTCTTATTAAACGTGCCTGGCACATGTCTTTTTGAGAATCCTGCGCGCTAGATAAGAAAAAATATCCCATTCAGCTAACTTTAAAAAAACTGCTAAATTTGATTATCAGTAATATATAATGTCACAAAATATGAAATACCGACTGCACAGCGATCAGTGTCCGCAGCATTTAGCTGTATCTACGCCCTGATGCGTAAATCAATAGAATGGTCCACTGAACAAATGGCTTCAATATATCAATACGCAGAGAAAAGACTTAATAATGCAGAGTCCAGGACATTTCAGTTTGAATTTCTCATTTCTTTTAAAAATTAAACAGACTCAAATTTATTATTGCAAGAATTGCAAAAATATGTAAGACCTCTAAAATGGCACCATTAGTGGAATGTTTGCATTGTAAATGGCATATTGTGCTACACTGATGCTTCAACTTCATGAGTGTTTACAGTGTTGCACATACAACAATTTCTGTCACTCAATCAAACTGCGACTGCTGTTCTCATACTAGGAGTGTGTACTGTGCTTCTCAACAATCACTCCTCTGGAGTATATTTGTAAAATTAAGGGATTTTAAATTCAATTTCAGCTCGGACCTTTTCATGTGAAGAATGTGGGAGAACATTTGTAACAAAGTTTTCCCTCCTCCGCCATCTAAGGCTCCACTCAGCAGAACCCACACCATACATGTGCAGCACTTGTGGTAAAAAGTTCCAGCGTACAGATCACATGCGCAGACATGAGCTCTATGTTCATACTGAAGCTCTTCCAAAAATTAGGGAGGAGAAAACGGAGGAGTGTTTATGTGCCCAGTGCGGAAAGTCGTGCAGATCCAAGCAAGCTTTGCGGGATCATCAAAAATGCACACATCAAAAAAATCATGTGTGTGAATTATGTGGACATAGATTTGGGAAACGAACTGACTTGGCTCGACACACCAAATCTCATTTAGGGGAAAAGGAGCAATGTCCACAATGTGGCGAGCAGTTCAGGAGTTTGCAAAATCATTTGAAAAATTGTAATCCTAATAATGTAAATATCATTAAAGAATTTTCTTGTGACCTTTGTGGGAAATTATTTAGTTGTAAGCGATACCTATCTCAACACAAGATTTCATCACATATGCATAGAAAGTATAGATGCCAGTTCTGTCCAGAAGAGTTCAAACACCGGTCCTCAAGATTAAAGCACATAGTTAAGCTTCATCCCAAACCCTCATGAGAACTTATGAAACATTTGTGTTGTATGATATTTAGTGAACATGAGGTAGTGACATAATGATTGCAACTGTTTTTTTCTGACTAAATCAGTGAAATTTGCTTTCAAATCAAGGGATGTGCCAGAAGATTTGTGAACACCTCTGTAAGGCCAAACAAAATAATATGTATGGTTCTGGAGACCCAACTGACCCTAAATTTGAAGCCCTGACCATACTCTTTTTTTTCTGTGATTCTGGGGAAATATATTGTCAGAATATACAAGTTTCATCCACCTTCAGGCATCAGCTGTCAAAAGATGCGTCTGGGGATAATCCTTACTAGGATTTTATTGCATTTTTAAAAAAAAATAATTGGAGATATATTGAAGCAGTTTCAAACTTAGGAGGTCAAGGTTGTTCTGAAGTTACACCGTAGCGTTACATTCAATTCTTTTAAATAATACTCTAGAGTTTAGTAGTATTAACCTTGTGTGTAGGAAATGAATAGTATTTATGTCTCCCCCTCTCTGGGGGAGACATATTGTTTTTGCCCTGTCCGTCAGTCCGGTAGTCCGGTAGTCCGATAGTCCGGTAGTCCGTCAGTCCGTCAGTCCGTCCGTACGTCACACTTCGTTTCCGATCGATAACTGGAAAACCGCATGACCTAGGATCACCAAACTTGGTAGGGAGGTTGGTCATGAGGTGTAGAAGATCCCTATTGTTTTTGGGGTCACTAGGTCAAAGGTCAAGGTCGCGGCGACCCCCAATGTAAAAAACATTTCCGCTCAATATCTTGACAATGGTTTGACCTAGGTTCACCAAACTTGGTAGGGAGGTTGGTCATGAGGTGTAGAAGATCCCTATTGTTTTTGGGGTCACTAGGTCAAAGGTCAAGGTCGCGGCGACCCCCAATGTAAAAAACATTTCCGCTCAATATCTTGAGAATGGTTTGACCTAGGTTCACCAAACTTGGTAGGGAGGTTGGTCGTGAGGTGTAGAGGATCCCTATTGTTTTTGGGGTCACTAGGTCAAAGGTCAAGGTCGCGGCGACCCCCAATGTAAAAAACATTTCCGCTCAATATCTTGAGAATGGTTTGACCTAGGTTCACCAAACTTGGTAGGGAGGTTGGTCGTGAGGTGTAGAGGATCCCTATTGTTTTTGGGGTCACTAGGTCAAAGGTCAAGGTCGCGGCGACCCCCAATGTAAAAAACATTTCCGCTCAATATCTTGAGAATGGTTTGACCTAGGTTCACCAAACTTGGTAGGGAGGTTGGTCGTGAGGTGTAGAGGATCCCTATTGTTTTTGGGGCCACTAGGTCAAAGGTCAAGGTCGCGGCGACCCCCAATATAAAAAACATTTCTGCTCAAAATCTTGAGAACGGTTTGACCTAGGTTCACCAAACTTGGTAGGGAGGTTGGTCATGAGGTGTAGAAGATCCCTATTGTTTTTGGGGTCACTAGGTCAAAGGTCAAGGTCGCGGCGACCCCCAATGTAAAAAACATTTCCGCTCAATATCTTGAGAATGGTTTGACCTAGGTTCACCAAACTTGGTAGGGAGGTTGGTCGTGAGGTGTAGAGGATCCCTATTGTTTTTGGGGTCACTAGGTCAAAGGTCAAGGTCGCGGCGACCCCCAATGTAAAAAACATTTCCGCTCAATATCTTGAGAATGGTTTGACCTAGGTTCACCAAACTTGGTAGGGAGGTTGGTCGTGAGGTGTAGAGGATCCCTATTGTTTTTGGGGTCACTAGGTCAAAGGTCAAGGTCGCGGCGACCCCCAATATAAAAAACATTTCTGCTCAAAATCTTGAGAATGGTTTGACCTAGGTTCACCAAACTTGGTAGGGAGGTTGGTCATGAGGTGTAGAAGATCCCTATTGTTTTTGGGGTCACTAGGTCAAAGGTCAAGGTCGCGGCGACCCCCAATGTAAAAAACATTTCCGCTCAATATCTTGAGAATGGTTTGACCTAGGTTCACCAAACTTGGTAGGGAGGTTGATCATGAGGTTTAGAAAACTCCTATGTTTTGGGGGGTCACAAGGTCAAAGGTCAACGTCGCTGTGACCTCTAATGTAAAAAAATATTTCCGTGCAATATCAGGAGAATGCTTTGATCTAGGTTCACCAAACTTTGAAGTGAGGTTGGTCATGATGTCTAGTTGATTTTGCAATCAGTTGGTCAAAGGTCAAGGTCACTGACCTTGAGGTGAAGAACCGGTTTCTGCTCAATAACTCAAGAACGTTTACACCCAGGAACTTCATACTTGGTATGCCAGTTAGTCATGACTAGTTGATGGCCCCTATTGATTTTGGGATCCATCATTGATTATTTCTCACCTACGACCACACAATGGGGGAGACATGCGCTTTTTCGAAAAAGCAATCTCTAGTTAGCATCTTGTTCTAACTAGTAACTGTGTCTATCAATAGCAGCAGTTGAACTCATTGACCTCAGTAACTCGGCTCTTTATGTAAATTAACAGGTACCTTCCAGTGATTTTTCTTGGTAAAATTTACTGCCTTCTAAAGACTGTTCCCCCTTGCGAAAAAATGTCCATTTTTCCCCAAAATTTGTAAATTTTCCCATTTCAGTGAACACAGTTTACTTGAATGAATAAGTTTCTTGAAAAATAAACAAGATCTTTGCAATGCCACTTTTAATTTAGTATAATTTGTGCATTAAAAATACTCAAAACATGTTTATTTTCTATAATATTACATATCTTAACAAGATGGAAGGCACAGGCAGTAAAAAAAAAAATTCAAAAAAATAATCACTGGCAGTTTTCGCGAACTACAATGGCTGTGGAAAACAACAATGCTAAAGTATCAATATCAAAATTGATATTTTATTTATTTCGTTTATAATTAGAGGATTTCAAATGAGTGTTTATTTTGTATGGAATTTATTAAACGAGTTCATTTTAAAATGATAAAAGCTAGGCTCTTTTTTATTTAGGGGTGGTGGTGGGGTTGGCTCTGGTTGGAAATTATGCAAAAACCACTCATTGTGCAACTTTGTTACATTGTAGGTTTAATAGCATGCTACAGAAGGTACAAAAAAGCAGTGTTTAGTATTCTATACATATAGTCAGAAGTGGTAGAAAATACTTTAATATGAATAAGAAAAAGGGCATGCAACTTAAAAAAAAGAAGACAAAACAGACCTACCTACCTACCCTTCTTATTATGCCCCCTTTTGAAAAAAGTGGGGTATATTGTTTTGCACATGTCGGTCGGTCGGTCGGTCGGTCGGTCGGTCTGTCGGTCGGTCGGTCGGAATACCAAATGGTTTCCGATCAATAACTTGAGAACGCTTTGACCGAGGGACCTCATACTTGGTATGTGTATTGGTCATCACCAGCAGATGAACCCTATTGATTTTGAGGTCAGTGGGTCAAAGGTCAAGGTCAGTGTGACCTTTACATGAAAAACGGTTTCCGATCAATAACTTGAGAACGCTTTGACCCAGGAACCTCATACTTGGTAGGTGTATTGGTCATGACCAGCAGATGAACCCTATTGATTTTGAGGTCAGTGGGTCAAAGGTCAAGGTCAGTGTGACCTTAACATGAAAAACGGTTTCCGATCAATAACTTGAGAACGCTTTGACCCAGGGACCTCATACTAGGTAGGCTTATTGGTCATGACCAGCAGATGAACCCTATTGATTTTGAGGTCAGTGGGTCAAAGGTCAAGGTCAGTGTGACCTTTACATGAAAAACGGTTTCCGATCAATAACTTGAGAACGCTTTGACCCAGGGACCTCATACTTGGTAGGTGTATTGGTCATCACCAGCAGATGAACCCTATTGATTTTGAGGTCAGTGGGTCAAAGGTCAAGGTCAGTGTGACCTTTACATGAAAAACGGTTTCCGATCAATAACTTGAGAACGCTTTGACCCAGGGACCTCATACTTGGTAGGTGTATTGGTCATGACCAGCAGATGAACCCTATTGATTTTGAGGTCAGTGGGTCAAAGGTCAAGGTCAGTGTGACCTTAACATGAAAAACGGTTTCCGATCAATAACTTGAGAACGCTTTGACCCAGGGACCTCATACTAGGTAGGCTTATTGGTCATGACCAGCAGATGAACCCTATTGATTTTGAGGTCAGTGGGTCAAAGGTCAAGGTCAGTGTGACCTTTACATGAAAAACGGTTTCCGATCAATAACTTGAGAACGCTTTGACCCAGGGACCTCATACTTGGTAGGTGTATTGGTCATGACCAGCAGATGAACCCTATTGATTTTGAGGTCAGTGGGTCAAAGGTCAAGGTCAGTGTGACCTTAACATGAAAAACGGTTTCCGATCAATAACTTGAGAACGCTTTGACCCAGGGACCTCATACTAGGTAGGCTTATTGGTCATGACCAGCAGATGAACCCTATTGATTTTGAGGTCAGTGGGTCAAAGGTCAAGGTCAGTGTGACTGTAAGCTGAAAAAAGGTTTTCTGATTGTCCATATTTTTTTAATGCATGCACAGATGATTGGGATTGATGTATAAATGTTTGTATAGAAATGATTTTCTTTTATGTTACTATTTTAGTTGGGCATTTATTTGCCTTCTTAAGTTATCATAAGTAGATGACCTGCCTCATATGCATCCAATGACAAATCAGCTGTCATTTCAGTCCATGCATATTTCATTCAATTGTCCAAATATTTCTGGCAACTTGGCGCTCAGGGGGCATAATGTTTGACAAACATCTCTTGTTTTTTAAGACATGTCACTGAAAACATATTATTTTATTTGGCCTAATTGTCTCTACATGTATGTTTATGTTTGTAAATATTTTGTTTGTTGGATGGATTTGGCAAAATCACATCATTAAAAATGTTGTATTAAAATTAAAATATCTGTTCCGTTCAAAATGATTTTGGAAAAATAAAGTGACAGTCCAAATACATTTTTGTTTGAGTTGTCCATCTGATATTAAAATACAGCAGATTCGACGGAGACTTATGAAATACTTAGAGATGATGTACTGTTTTCACTGATGCATGTATAGAATTACCTAGCTCCTTTTTAATTGCCTTCAAAACGATATTACCATTGCGGTGTTATTGGTGACCGTGTCTTGTTTATAGAAGTTTGCATGATTATTCATTGTGTCTTAAATTTTGTTCTTTTAAGCTCATCTGTTTTTTAGAAGACAACCAGTCAAGGTATCATCATAGCCTTGTGTTAAGGCGCAAATTTTAATATTCAAACTTGGTAAACATGAGACAATACATACATGTATAGTAAGGAGCATCACTTAATTAACAATTAACTAACAATTGTTAATTGATATCTCTGGTACAACTGACAAAACAACAGTTGTCATTTGCACTTCTGAGGTAATATTTTCTGTTATAAAAGTAATTTCTGGCAGATTTCATTAGGCATCTTCAATCTTTCTTATTAGCTGATTACCCTGTAGTGTAAGATGTTGATGATAATGGGAACGTCTTTCTATCTTATGTTTACATAATCTGTGGATAAAAACATTAAGATGTTGAGAACTTTAAATTGCATTGTTAATTTTTAGCACCCTCAGTGGCCTAGGGCTTTTTTTAGGTCATGTTCACCTCCCTCTGTGGCCTAGAGCTTCTGTCCTTCCTGGTTATGTTCAACTAGTCAATTTCAGCACCCTCTGTGACCTAGAGTTTGTGTCCTAGTCATTTCACCTCCCTCTGTTGCCTAGAGCTTGTGTCCTGGTAATGTTCACACCCATCTGTGGCCAAGAGTTTGTGTCCTGCCTGGTCATGTTCACCTACCTCTGTGGCCTACTTCTTGTGTCCTGGTAACAGTCACCTCCCTCTGTTGCCTAGAGCTTGTGTCCTTCCTGGTCACATTCTCCTCACTTTGACATAGAGCTTGTGGCCTGGTAATGTTCACTTCCATTTTTGGCCTAGAGCTTGTGTCTTGGTCACCACCACCTCCCACAGTAGCCAAGAGATTGTGTCCTGGTCACCTTCAACTCCCTTTGTTGCCAAGAGCTTGTGTCCTGGTCACCTTCACCTCCCTCTGTGGCCTTGAGCTTGTGTCCTTGTCACCTTCACCTCCCCCTGTGGCCTAGAGTTTGGTTTCTGATTATGTTCACTTCCATTTTTGACCAAGAGCTTGTGTCCTGGTCACTCACCACACTCTGTGCCCTAGAGCTTGTGTCCTGGTCACGTTCACCAACCTTTGTGCGCTAGAGCTTGTGTCCTGGTCACTTTCACCAGCCTCAGTGCCCTAGAGCTTGTTTACTGGTCACCTTCACTTCCCTCTGTGGCCAAGAGCTTGTTTCCTGGTCACCATTACCTTCCTCTGTGGCCTAAAGCTTGTTTCCTGATTATGTTTACTTACATTTTTTTGCCAAGAGCTTGTGTCCTAGTCACGTTCACCAACCTCTGTGCCCTAGAGCTTGTTTCTTGGTCACGTTCACCAACCTCTGTGGCCTTGAGCTTGTGTCTTGGTCACGTTCACCAACCTCTGTGCCCTAGAGCTTGTGTCTTGGTCACGTTCACCAACCTCTGTGGCCTTGAACTTGTGTCCTGGTCATTTTCCCTTTCTGTGGCCTAGAGCTTGTGTCCTTTGTCACTTTCACCTCCTTCTGTGGCCTAGAGCTTGTGTCCTGGTCATGTTTACCTCCTTCGATGGCTTATAGCTTGTGTCCTGGTCATGTTCACCAACCTCTGTGCCCTAGAGCTTGTGTCCTGGTCACGTTCACCTCCCTCTGTGCCCTAGAGCTTGTTTCCTGGTCACCATCACCAACCTCTGTGCCCTAGAGCTTGTGTCCTGGTCACGTTCACCAGCCTCAGTGCCCTAGAGCTTGTTTACTGGTCACCTTCACTTCGCTCTGTGGCCAAGAGCTTGTTTCCTGGTCACCATTACCTTCATCTGTGGCCTAAAGCTTGTTTCCTGATTATGTTCACTTACATTTTTTTGCCAAGAGCTTGTGTCCTGGTCACGTTCACCAACCTCTGTGCCCTAGAGCTTGTTTCTTGGTCACGTTCACCAACCTCTGTGGCCTTGAGCTTGTGTCTTGGTCACGTTCACCAACCTCTGTGCCCTAGAGCTTGTGTCTTGGTCACGTTCACCAACCTCTGTGGCCTTGAACTTGTGTCCTGGTCATTTTCACCTCCTGTGGCCTAGAGCTTGTGTCCTGGTCACTTTCACCTCCTTCTGTGGCCTAGAGCTTGTGTCCTGGTCATGTTCACCAACCTCTGTGCCCTAGAGCTTGTGTCCTGGTCACGTTCACCTCCCTCTGTGGCCTAGAGCTTGTTTCCTGGTCACCATCACCAACCTCTGTGCCCTAGAGCTTGTGTCCTGGTCACGTTCACCACCCTCTGTGCCCTAGAGCTTGTGGCCTGGTCACCTTCATTTCCCTCTGTGCCCTAGTGCTTGTTTCCTGGTCACCTTCACCACCCTCTGTGCCCTAGAGCTTGTGTCCTGGTCACGTTCACCAACCTATGTGCCCTAGAGCTTGTGTCCTGGTCATGTTCACCAACCTCTGTGCCCTAAAATATGTGTCCTGGTCACGTTCACCAACCTCTGTGCCCTAGAGCTTGTGGTCCTGGTCACATTCATCAGCCTCTGTGGCCTAGAGCTTGTGTCCTGGTAACGTTCACTTCCATTTTTGGCCAAGAGCTTGTGTCCTGGTCACTTTTACTCCCTCTGTGGCCTAGAGCTTGTGTCCTGGTCATGTTCACCAACCTCTGTGCGCTAGAGCTTGTGTCCTGGTCACATACACCTCCCTCTGTGCCCTAGAGCTTGTGTCCTAGTCACGTTCACCTCCCTCTGTGCCCTAGAGCTTGTGTCCTGGCCACTTTTACCTCCTTCTGTGGCCTAGAGCTTGTGTCCTAGTCACGTTCACCTCCCTCTGTGCCCTAGAGCTTGTGTCCTGGTCACTTTTACCTCCTTCTGTGCCCTAGAGCTTGTGTCCAGGTCACGTTCACCTCCCTCTGTTTCCTAGAACTTGTGTCCTGATCACTTTTACCTCCCTCTGTGCCCTAGAACTTGTGTCCTGGTGACTTTTACCTCCATCTGTGCCCTAGAGCTTGTGTCCTGGTGACTTTTACCTCCTTCTTTGGCCTAGAGCTTGTGTCCTGGTCACTTTTACCTCCTTCTTTGGCCTAGAGCTTGTGTCCTGGTCACTTTTACCTCCTTCTTTGGCCTAGAGCTTGTGTCCTGATCACTTTTACCTCCATCTGTGCCCTAGAGCTTGTGTCCTGGTGACTTTTACCTCCATCTGTGCCCTAGAGCTTGTGTCCTGATCACTTTTACCTCCCTCTGTGCCCTAGAGCTTGTGTCCTGATCACTTTTACCTCCCTCTGTGCCCTAGAGCTTGTGTCCTGGTCACTTTTACCTCCCTCTGTGCCCTAGAGCTTGTGTCCTGGTCACTTTTACCTCCCTCTGTGCCCTAGAGCTTGTGTCCTGATCACTTTTACCTCCCTCTGTGCCCTAGAGCTTGTGTCCTGGTCACTTTTACCTCCCTCTGTGCCCTAGAGCTTGTGTCCTGATCACTTTTACCTCCCTCTGTGCCCTAGAGCTTGTGTCCTGATCACTTTTACCTCCCTCTGTGCCCTAGAGCTTGTGTCCTGATCACTTTTACCTCCCTCTGTGCCCTAGAGCTTGTGTCCTGGTGACTTTTACCTCCATCTGTGCCCTAGAGCTTGTGTCCTGGTCACTTTTACCTCCTTCTTTGGCCTAGAGCTTGTGTCCTGGTCATGTTCACCATATTCATAATGCATCTTAGGCCACACCAAATTGATATTTCGTTCCGCGGATTTACCGCTCCTATTTTTATTTTTTTTGTGCGCCCGCACCTCCATTTTGATCGCCAAGCAGATTTTTTTCAGGTAATAATTCATTAAAGGCTAAAAATAATCAAGTATAATTTTTCTACGCTAGTTTTCGTGTTTTTGTAAAGGGAAGTTACCGATGCGTAGTGTTTTTATACTGTATATCGATCGGTTTAGCATGGGTTTCAATAAATTCAATCAAAATGGCGGCTTCCGGTATAAACAATGTGGCTCGAAGTTTGGAAATTAAATCTTATTTTTGACAATAAATATGTTTTAAGCATGCTTGAAGTCATTGTTGGTCGTCTCATGCACTAAAGGATCATTATTTAAAGCAATCATTATGCAATAAAGCATGTGTATCTAAGACTGGTAGCGATTATATTGCGTTATTAGTGACTCGTTTTGAAAATCGGACAGGTCAACTTAACTGAGTCATTGTTTGGTCCAAATTGATGTATCAAGCTCATTTTTGATCAAATTCTGACAAAACAACAGTTTTGAACAAATATCTTTTAACAAATAGCGATATAAACAATGGTCTGGATATACCTCAACATAAGTAAGCCTAAGTTTATCACCTTATATTTTGTTTTTATTTGCAGCATAATCCAGGATTGTAATGCACTTGTCAATTGTAACCACTGCCCCGCTCACCCCTCGCCCTTGTTCCAGGGGTATACCGGGGACAGCAGAGGCAATGGGCTGTGTTTTTACCTTTCAGGTGGCCCCGCAATGCCTAGTGAATGTGGTTTTGTCTTCATATTGAAAATAGTCGGGAATGGGCCTCATATAGGTATTCGGGGTTGCGGGGCCATTTGGCAGGGATTTTACCAGCAGTGTGTCCCTGCAGGTCGGGTATTTTACCCGGGTTTTGAGAGACCGGAAGTCAAAGTCCCCGCTATTCCGGACTTAGGGGGTGGGGGGCATATACAATTGGCTGGTGCATAAAAACATCTAAATAACCAAAAAAAGTACTCTGAAAAATACCCTTGTTCTTTTTGTTTTAATAAGCACATGTCATTGCATTTCCTGTGATAATAAAAACAAAATTTAGTCTATGTTATATGGAGTCTGGAGTTATATGATGTTTGATGATGCCTGTGTAAGTGATCATTTTTTACAAATCCCAAATCAATCCTAAGTTATGTCTAAATACAGTTGCATATGATGTTAAACTGATTCAGGTAGATTTATATAAGTCGTTTCAAACTTTTTACTATAAGCAGGGTTATTAATAATTTTATTATTATGAATGATCGTCATATTAAAGTACATTTTAATTATATAAGAAATTAGATTTATCCATATAATGTTTGTACTAAACAGGGATGAATAAATAGTATGTATTCCGACATTTTCCCAATGTCCATTAGAGGTTCAGTTCAAGATGGCATTAAAATGGGTTTAAGGGCAATTATTTTGAACAATCTTTCTTATTTATATTGAATATAAGGAAAAATTTATTTTTCGCTCTTCGCTCGCTTCTGTTTTTATGAAAACTGACAAATTTTTTTATTTTTTTTTTTTTTCGCTCGCTTGCTCCAATTTTTTTTGGCAAAAATCTGAGGAACTAAACATTAATTTGGTGTGGCCTTAAAGTTGTATAATAAAAAAACATTTTGACACCAAGAATGTGAACATAAACAAAAAAAGGGCCTTAAGGTAAAGGCATAGGAATAGATTTAAGGAAACAAATGCACAAAGTTGAAATGTTCACTAAGAAGATTTCCCAATATAACCCAAGGTCTTCCTATCATCAGGATGGGACTTATGATTCCTTTTATTCTATAAATCAAATAAACAAGTTATTGACTGAGTAAGACATTTTTAAGGACATTTTATAAATCTGTAGTGAAATATAATTTATGTGTTATGTTATTCATGTGAGACGTTATTTCAGGTATTCGGTACGTGCAGTGTGGAGTATGTAACAAGATGTTTGGGTCTCCCTATCTTCTCACTCGTCACATGCGTGTACACACGGGTGAACAGCCTTTCAAGTGCACTCAATGTGGGAAGAGTTTTAACCAGAAATACAACCTTCAGAGACACATAATCACTGTACACTGTAATGGGAGAAGATTTTAACTTGAAAGAAGGAAAAAATCGCAAATTTAATGTTTTGTATTTAATTGAGTTTGGAGTTTTCCCAGGACTACCTATTACTATTAATCTGCTTTCTGTTGTTTAATAATATTTTGTAAAAAAATAAAAAAAATAAACATATGATGCTCCGAACTTTGCTTCTTATTGTGAACATGCAGTATGAATATTGTTGTGGTTATTCTGTTTTTGTGTGTGTGTGTTTTCAAAGATAGTTGTTTGTTAACCTGTTTGTTATTTTAACTTTGGTGACACTTAATACAGAAAGCCTTGACACCAACGGTGTGCGGGGATCCCTTCAACACCCAACTTCCCGGTTCCTGGTGACACCAAATGTCAAGGAAAATGACTTCAGAATTTCCAAGTCACTCGTTCCATGGGACACCATAATTGTTTGGCTGAAAGTTAGAAAGAAATCTAAAATACATGATAAGTTCAAGCAGAAAATAATAAACTAAAAAAAATGTCTGCACTAAAAATATAAAGCTGAAGAATTAAAGAGCACACCATATGTTATGTGAAATTGTTTGTAAAACAGGCATATATAAAAGCTCATCAGATAGAACAAGGACACTTTTTTAAAGGGACACCTGACATCAGGAAGGGAAACTTTCTTTCAATTGATGGTGTCCCTTCGGGATCCCTAGGAATTGTTGTCTACCCATGATACACGCATGTCTGCTCAGATATTGCAGGGTTTGAGAGTTTGGTGAACAGTTCATAGCCTGGGTGGTTTTGCTTCAGTCAACAGATATAAACACATATTAGATTAACAAGCTCAATCGTATTTCAGAGAACCAGTGTAACCTCTGCAATAGATTGCTACCTTCTCGGTCACACATGATTTTGCACAAGAGAATCCATACAGGAGAGAAACCATTCAAGTGTGACATTTGTGGACGACAATTTAACAGGAAGGGAAATATGAAGACTCATCAAATCACCCATCTTGAACATCAATGAAAGCCTCATGTTTTAGAGCCTCTGAACATTTGTATACACAAAGTCAACCTGCACATTATGCTCTTGTCAATGAAATGGTCTTGATGTTGTGAAAAAGCTGATGTACATTTACTTTATATGTGATCTTTGTCAAAAAAGGACAATAAAGTTATCTCAGCTAATGGTCTGGTTGTTACATCTAATGAGTATACAATACTTACTTTCTTTGCAATTATAGTCAAAGTCTATTTTGTATAAATGTTGTATTTAAATTTGTGTTTTCAGAGTACCGATGTCATTTCTGTGGCAAGGTTCAAGCGAGTCGTTCGAACCTAATTGTGCATGAGAGATTGCACACGGGCGAGAAACCATTCAAGTGTGATGTGTGTGGGAAAGGATTCGCAGCCAAACACAACATGGTGGCACATCGCATTGTCCACGTTAAGATTCTTAAAAGTCAGGGACAGATTGAAAATTTCACTACTTAAGCAATAAGATTGTTCACCCTAGAGATGTCAAATATCTGGGAACGAAGAACAAGTGTGGCTTATAAATAACTGGACACTTATTATCATTTATTTACTTTCAATTGACCAATAAATGGATTGTTTTGACCACTTCTGACAAATAACCTAGGACAAGTGACCAGGTGGAAGGCATGTTTTACTTGCATCATGTTGATTCATAATACATTGCTTCACAAACATGGACAAGTTCTGTTGAATTACTTACTATGTTGTTGATTTATTTTGTAACACAGCCCTCTTGTTTTCACATTTAAAGCTATCATACATGTATTTCTAAGAATTTTAAGATATTTTTCATATCATTGTGAAACATTTAAGTATCTTATACAAGTTCTGTGCTATTATGTTAAACTTTGATAAATGATGTCGCTTGTGGCTACAATGACTTAAATGACTTGAATTAAATTGGAAATATCATGTGAAGTTTTTTTATGCATTTTTATGCAAATCGTGGAGACTTGGGGCCATCTTATACAAGAGTGTACGGTAGGATTGTTTATTCAAATCTTATGTTCTTGGTGGAAGCTTTAATTTGATTTATTGGCCTAATATTTCCCGAAATTTCTTGATGGTAAGATGGCCCAATAGTCTGTTGAAGTTCATGCAAATAATCCATTATATGCATTGAATATTGATAAACATACAATGGTACTTCTTAAGTTTTTTGACTAACCTGTTGTAGTGTTTATACTGTGCTAATGATAAGCTACATGTTCAGGGCTTAACATTTTCAGGGCATTGTATGTCTATGGCATAGCATTTCAGGACAAAACATGTCCAAGGTGTAGCATTTCAGGGCATAACATGACCATGGTATACATTGATCAGGGGATAGCAATTCAGGGCATAACATGACCATGGTATACATTGATCAGGGGATAGCAATTCAGGGCATAACATGACCATGGTATACATTGATCAGGGGATAGCAATTCAGGGCATAACATGACCATGGCATACATTGATCAGGGGATAGCAATTCAGGGCATAACATGACCATGGCATACATTGATCAGGGGATAGCAATTCAGGGCATAACATGACCATGGTATACATTGATCAGGGGATAGCAATTCAGGGCATAACATGACCATGGTATACATTGATCAGGGGATAGCAATTCAGGGCATAACATGACCATGGCATAAATTGTTCAGGGCATAACATATTCATGGCATAAATTATTCATGGCATAACATGAATAGTTAATGTTGTTTAAAACTTTGTCAAGATTAATTTTGTATGCTTCAGCTTCCATAACTTATTATTTCATTTTTAAACTTGATTGTGGCTTTTAAATTGCAACAAAACCTTTTTCTTTGTTGTCAAGCTTGCTTGTGGTGAGCTTGACATAACTATCACAATGGCGTTTGTGTGTATTTGCGTGTGTGCATGCATGTGTAGTGTGCTAGTCTGGACTGACCCTTGTTTAGGCTGTATCTTGACAATGCATTACTGGAAGAGCATTATGCCTGAGTTAAAGGTTTTCAAAGGGCTTGACATGTTGCCATGTGGCATCTAGTATTTAAAGGTACTTGCTCATGTTTTTGGACCAAAAATTAGTTTTCCTGGTAATGCATCTGAAAACACATATTTTATCATATATATGGAAATTGAAGAAACAAATTATGGTATAAAACTTTGGTTTTAGTTGGGTGCGAACACATGCTGGTAAAATCAAGAAAAGATTAGAAAACCAACCCCTTCACCACTAGGCTCCAGGTTTATACAAAAGTGATGGATATTTTGACCTCTTAACTATACATTGATAGCATCACATGATTATGTCAATCATCCAATCACATAACAACAAACTCTTAATTAGGTGACCATTAGCATTATTATGGCTAAAAAATAGTGGTCTTTAAAAACAATATTTCAGCAAATATATGTTTGCTGAAGGGTTCCAGCTAATTAATTTGGTATCTAAGTTTTAACACTCCTATTGATTTGCTGCACTTGTCATACAAAAAAGTGCATTAAAATGCGAATTCCTTGATATGTATTGATAGAATCCATGATAACCAGGATAGCTCATAATAAATCCATACCAGGTAATAATTGTTCCATAAGAAAACTCTGTGTTTTATATACACATGTGTTGAAAGTGTAAAATAGTGTAATTGTGCCTCTTAATTCTGTAGAGCAATGGACAAAACATGTCATCCCAAACTATTAGTGTTTGAGGTAGATTTTGAGCTTGTTTTCATATTTTTCTTTAGATTTTTACATGTATTTCATGTTATTATAGATGTGCAATGGGTCTTTTTGTGTTTTTTTACCATTGTCCCGAAAGATGCCTTAAAGCTGCCCATTTTAATAAACACTTTCTTCTTGAATGTATTTGCCTGTATGGTTCATATTCTGACATAGTTGCTGCTTTTATGCACAATTTTGTTATAAAAGTTACAAATATTTTTGTCTTATATTTTCAGAAAAGAAGAACAGTTGTCATATTTGTGGGAAGTTGTGTGCAAGTCACTCGGCACTCACAATTCACCTGAGAATTCATACGGGGGAAAAGCCATTCCAGTGTGTAATCTGTGAGAAACGCTTTGTTCAGAAACAGCACATGCAGGCCCACATGGTCACACATATACAGACTTCCAGCAGGTAGATGACACCTGAACATGCAGGCCCACATGGTCGCACATATACAGGCTTCCAGCAGGTAGATGACACCTGAACATGCAGGTCCACATGGTCACACATATACAGACTGTCAACATGGTCACACATACACAGACTGCCAACATGGTCACATGTATACAGGCTGCCAGCATGGTCACACATATACAGCCTGCCAGCATGGTCACATATACAGGCTGCCAGCATGGTCACACATACAGCCTGCCAGCATGGTCACACATACAGCCTGCCAGCATGGTCATATATACAAGCTGCCAGCATGGTCACACATACAGACTGTCAACATGGTCACACATACAGCCTGCCAGCATGGTCACATATACAGGCTGCCAGCATGGTCACACATATACAGGCTGCCAGCATGGTCACACATATACAGGCTGCCAGCATGGTCACACATATACAGGCTGCCAGCATGGTCACACATACAGGCTGCCAGCATGGTCACACATACACAGGCTGCCAGCATGGTCACACATATACAGGCTGCCAGCATGGTCACACATATACAGGCTGCCAGCATGGTCACACATATACAGGCTGCCAGCATGGTCACACATACAGGCTGCCAGCATGGTCACACATATACAGGCTGCCAGCATGGTCACACATACAGGCTGCCAGCATGGTCACACATACACAGGCTGCCAGCATGGTCACACATATACAGGCTGCCAGCATGGTCACACATATACAGGCTGCCAGCATGGTCACACATACAGGCTGCCAGCATGGTCACGCATACAGGCTGCCAGCATGGTGACACATATACAGGCTGCCAGCATGGTGACACATACACAGGCTGCCAGCATGGTCACACATACAGGCTGCCAGCATGGTCACACATACACAGGCTGCCAGCATGGTCACACATATACAGGCTGCCAGCATGGTCACACACATACAGGCTGCCAGCATGGTCACGCATACAGGTTGCCAGCATGGTCTCGCATACACAGGCTGCCAGCATGGTCACACATATACAGGCTGCCAGCAGGTAGATGACACCTGAACATGCAGGCCCACATGGTCACACATATACAGGCTGCCAGCAGGTAGATGTCACCTGAACATGCAGGTCTACATGGTCACACATATACAGGCTGCCAGCAGGTAGATGTCACCTGAACATGCAGGCCCACATGGTCACACATATACAGGCTGCCAGCAGGTAGATGTCACCTGAACATGCAGGCCCACATGGTCACACATATACAGGCTGCCAGCAGGTAGATGACACCTGAACATGCAGGCCCACATGGTCACACATATACAGGCTGCCAGCAGGTAGATGTCACCTGAACATGCAGGTCTACATGGTACTCATATACAGGCTGCCAGCATGGTCACACATATACAGGCTGCCAGCAGGTAGATGTCATCTGAACATGCAGGCTGCCAGCAGGTAGATGTCACCTGAACATGCAGGTCCACATGGAACTCATATACAGGCTGCCAGCAGGTAGATGACACCTGAACATGCAAGCCCACATGGTCACACATATACAGGCTGCCAGCAGGTATATGTCACCTGAACATGCAGGTCCACATGGTACTCATATACAGGCTGCCAGCAGGTAGATGAACACCTGAACATGGTGAATTAACAAAAAAGGCTTGCCTTTAAGTAATTAATAGCTTTCATGCCATGCAACACTGACACGTTATTTAAAGGAAAAGGGAAGTTATTAAACTTATAATGTCAAAAGGATGTTGTAGTGACTACAAAGATGCCTACCTCTATTAGGCATGCTAAACCGGTGCAGTGCACTTCCTGCCATATTCAAATGTAACTATACATTTTGTATAACTAATAACTAGGGATGGCAACTAGTAGTAAAATTAATACTCGAGTACTCGGACGATCGTTCGATCGAGTACTCGGGTACTCGATTACTCGGAAAAATTGAATATGTGTTCGCGAAAACAAGATTGTGTATACATGTATCGTTAATGGCGTATATTGTGCGTTGGTCGTATTATTGGTCATTTTCACATTTAAAGTAAACTTTCATTACGTATTTTAACAAAAACTGATATAAAAAGGAAACAAATGTTGTTTCAGGCTTTTAATTTGTTTTATTCGTTTCATTTTATACAAGTATGCACTGCAGAAATGAGCAACAATCAGAATTACAATGAACGGAAATTAATAGCATACATAAAAAAGTGAACGAAATTCAATACGAAGTTCAGTTTTTTAGTTGTTTATTCTACATTTTTTTAAATGATAGTTTTTCGTACTGTGTAATTGTTGTTTACCTCATTAATATTCATAATTCTTGATTTAAAATATCAACCAATCAGTTGTGATAATCATTGCAAAAAATAGGTAAAATACGCCCATTAAGAAATCAATTTTCGTAACGGTTGATACTCTTTCGCTCGTTAGCGTCCATTGTTTGGTGAAAGGTCTCTAATTGGTATACTATAGAATTGTGTAGGTGAAAGTACCGCTATCAAAACTTCGCTAATTGACATCAGTGCTAATTTGAAATAGGGGTCCTTTGTTGACAGTTTGCAACTATCACAACAACTGTCAACTAATTGATTGAGGTCAATTGTATACACAGCGGGGATTAGAGGGACCGTAAATGTCCTATTGGCAACTAACCAGATCTGATATTTTGTCTGTAAATCGTGTATTTGGTGATTTTAATAGATTTTTTTTTTTAAATCCGAGTACTCGAGTAGTGATTTGGTACTCGAGTACTCGGAAGTTCGATCGAGTACTCGGGTACTCGTTGCCATCCCTACTAATAACATATATATATATGTATGTTTAATGCATGTGTTGATTAAATGCAGGTTGAGTTTTGTCCTAAATCTGGTGTTGAGGGTGGGGGCTTATTATCCCCCGCCTTGAAAAGGCAAGGGGATATAGTAATGGTAGGCGCGATTCCGTGTGTGTGTGTGTGTGCGTGCGTGCGTCCGTCCGTCCGTCCGTCCGTCCGTCCGTCCGGCCCACATTCATTTCTTTGCATCTCCTCTTACATTTCTCATGCGATTTCTACCAAACTTTCACAGATTGATGATCATGAAGTGAAGCAGCACATTTTGTCGGGCTTTTCCGATTCGACCATTTTTGAAAAAGTTATTGCCCTTTGCTTATTTTACATTTAAAATTGGTTTCTTCGCAACTCCTCTTACGTTTTTCATGCGGTTTCTACCAAACTTTCACAGATTGATTATCATAAAGTGAAGCAGCGCATTTTGACGAGCTTTCCTGATTCAACTATTTTTGAAAGAGTTATTGCCCTTTGCTTATTTTACATTTAAAATTGGTTTCTTCGCAACTGCTCTTACGTTTTTCATGCGATTTCTACCAAACTTTCACAGATTGATGATCATAAAGTGAAGCAGCGCATATTGTCTGTCTTTCCTGATCTGACCATTTTTGAAAGAGTTATTGCCCTTTGCTTATTTTACATATAATATTGGTTTCTTCGCAACTCCACTTACGTTGATGACTATAAAGTGATGCAGTGCATATTGTCAGGCTTTTGCAATTTGACCTTATTTGAAAGAGTTATTGCCCTTTCTTAATTTTACGCATTTCTTATGTTCCTGAGAAACTACCCTTACCATTGATTGGCTTTCGTTACAAAGAAATGCCCCATGAGGCGGGGGATATAGCTGTCTGTGACCGCTCTTGTATTGCAGTAGATTTAATTTTAAGCCATGGAAAACTGACTTTTGTGAGACACTAGAGTCATGGGATTCCTTGCTGGAAAAAATGATTATTTTATATGTGTCCATTGCATTATTTCACCAGGTTAACTTCAGGAGCATGTTTTATTTTCCTATGTTAACATTTTTGATATATGTATATATAATGTTGATGATGATACATACAAGATTTGTATAAAGTGACTGTATTGTTTAATAAATACTATTGTGCAGCATTGGTGTTCCTTCATTTTAAAGCAATAATTAATAGGTTCTGGTTATGTTTGTAACTATCTATCCGTAGACTTATCTATTTATGTATTCTAATGTATCCTACAATATGTCGAGGTGTCCTTTATTTAGCTACAGAAGAATTTGGATGAAGTATGCTATTGTCTAGATATTTGAAAATAAATGTGTTGCTTGTTTCAGAAGCAGGAAGTAAGGGACATGATGGTTTCACACAGGATGGCTCTCTGCACTTTGAATGCCCTCAGTGCGGGAAAACATTCGCCAAGAAGCAGAACCTGAAATTGCACCTGAGAACACACACTGGAGAGAAACCATTCAGCTGTCCAGTTTGTGGGAAGTGTTTCAGCAGACGTGACAACATGCGGGCTCATATGATAACACATATGAATGTAAACTGAGGTGACAACATGCGGGCTCATATAATAACACATATGAATGTAAACTGAGGTGACAACATGCGGGCTCATATGATAACACATATGAACGGTTACTGACATGACAACATGTGGGCTGATATGGTAACACTTTTGAACGTAAACTGACGTGACAACATTTGAGCTCATATGATAAAACTTATGAAGGTAAACTGACACGACAACATTCAGGCTAGTATGATAACACATATGAACATTAACTGATGTGACAACATGCGTTCTAATATGATAACGTATATGAAGGTAAACTGACAATACAACATGTGTGTTAATATGATAGCCTATATGCACGTAAACTGACATGACAACATGAATGCTGGTATGATAGCGTATATGAAGGTTAACTGACATGACAACATGTGTGTAAATATGATAGCGTATATGCAAGTAAACTGACATGACAACATGCATGCTGGTATGATAGCGTATATGCACGTAAACTAATATGCACGTAAACTGACATGACAACATGTGTGCTGGTATGATAGGGTATATGCACGTAAACTGACATGACAACATGAGTGCTAATATGATAGCGTATATGAGCGTAAACTGACGAGGCACATGCGTGCTTTTATGATAGCGTATATGAACGTAAACTGACGTGACAACATGTTTATGAAGGTTAACTGACGTGGCAACATGCGTGCTACTATGACAGCGTATATGAGCGTAAACTGACGTGGCAACATGCGTGCTACTATGATAGCTTATATTGCGTGCTAATATGATGGCGTTTATGAACTTAAACTGACGTGGCAACATGCGTGCTAATATGATAGTGTTTATGAAGGTTTACTGACATGACAACATGTGTGCTAATATGATAGCTTATATGAACGTAAACTGACATGACAATATGCTAGCTAATATGATAGCGTTTATGAAGGTTAACTGACGTGGCAACATGCGTGCTACTATGACAGCGTATATGAGCGTAAACTGACTTGACAACATGCGTGCTAATATGATAGCTTATATGAACGTAAACTGACATGACAATATGTGTGCTAATATGATAGTGTTTATGAAGGTTAACTGACAAGACAACATGTGTGCTACTATGATAGCGTTCATGAAGGTTAACTGACAAGACAACATGCGTGCTAATATGATAGCATTTATGAAGGTTAACTGACGTGACAACATGCGTGCTAATATGATAGCGTTTATGAAGGTTAACTGACATGACAACATAC
Organism: Mya arenaria; assembly: GCF_026914265.1. Taxonomy (NCBI): domain Eukaryota; kingdom Metazoa; phylum Mollusca; class Bivalvia; order Myida; family Myidae; genus Mya; species Mya arenaria. Next base: position 46,275,633 of record NC_069131.1, on the reverse strand, counting down.
GTGCTAATATGATAGCATTTATGAAGGTTAACTGACGTGACAACATGTGTGCTAATATGATAGCGTTTATGAAGTTTAACTGACAAGACAACATGCGTGCTTATATGATAGCGTTTTTGAAGGTTAACTGACGTGACAACATGCGTGCTAATATGATAGCGTTTATGAAGGTTAACTGACATGACAACATGCTTGCTAATATGATAGCTTATATGAACGTAAACTGACATGACAATATGCGTGCTAATATGATAGTGTTTATGAAGGTAAACGTATTTGAGCGTAAACTGACGTGACAATATGTGACAATATGCGTGCTAATATGAATGCATATATGAACGTAAACTGACATGACAATATGTGTGCTAATATGATAGTGTTTATGAAGGTTAACTGACAAGACAACAGGGCTCATATGACAACACATGCATGGGACCTGACTTGATAACACAAGGGCTTATATTACAACCTATGAATGGGACCTGACCTGATAACACGAGGGCTTATATTATAACACATGCATGGGACCTGACCTGATAACACGAGGGCTTATATTACAACCTATGAATGGGACCTGACCTGATAACACGAGGGCTTATATTATAACACATGCATGGGACCTGACCTGATAACACGAGGGCTTATATTACAACCTATGAATGGGACCTGACCTGATAACACGAGGGCTTACATTATAACACATGCATGGGACCTGACCTGTTAACACGAGGGCTTATATTATATCACATGAATGGGACCACCCCTGATAACACGAAGGCTTATATTATATCACATGAATGGGACCACCCCTGATAACACGAGGGCTTATATTACAACCTATGAATGGGACCTGACCTGATAACACGAGGGCTTATATTATATCACATGAATGGGACCACCCCTGATAACACGAGGGCTTATATTATATCACATGAATGGGACCACCCCTGATAACACGAAGGCTTATATTATATCACATGAATGGGACCACCCCTGATAACACGAGGGCTTATATTACAACCTATGAATGGGACCTGACCTGATAACACGAGGGCTTATATTATATCACATGAATGGGACCAGACCTGTTAACACGAGGGCTTATATTATATCACATGAATGGGACCACCCCTGATAACACGAGGGCTTATATTATATCACATGAATGGGACCACCCCTGATAACACGAGGGCTTATATTATATCACATGAATGGGACCTGACCTGATAACAAGAGGGCTTATATTATATCACATGAATGGGACCTGACCAGACATCATGAGGGCTTATATTATAACACATGAATGGGACCACCCCTGACATCATGAGGGTTTATATTATAACACTTGACTGGGACCTGACCTGACAACATGAGGGCTTATATTTTAACACATGAATGGGACCTAACCTGACAACATGTGGGCTCATATGATTACATATGAATGAGACCTGATCTGATAACATGAAGCTTATTTTATAACACATGAATGTGACCTGACCTGACAATATGAGGGCTTATATTATAACACATGAATGGGACCTGACCTGACATCATAAGGGTTTATATTATAACACTTGACTGGGACCTGACCTGACAATATGAGGGCTTATATTATAACACATGAATGGGACCTGACCTGACAACATGTTGGCTCATATAATTACAAATGTAAATGTGAACTGATTGGAAGGAGTATTGGAAACAAACTCTTACTGAACTTCATAGCTGGATTAATTATTACAGAACTTGAAAATTGCTTGAAATAATAAGAAAACTTTGAAGTTGTGTTCAGTAATTCCCCCTAGTTAGGAGCTAAGGAAATCAAATTATTTCAGTCCAATAACATTTCATTTGTTTATTTCATTTAGATTTCATTGAAAACCTGTTGATCTATTGGATGATCATTGTTGAAATTGACCAATGTCCATGAAATGCATGCCCTTTCAATGTAGCTGTATTAAAAAGGACCTTTTACTAAGTTAGATTTTATTATTTAATAATAAACCTAGAATTTTAAGTTTTTTCTCTCGTGCAGTTACTATCCTACCTTTCAGTAATAGAATTAAGAATATAAGTATCTATCATGTGTTTCCGGTACGGATCGAAAAATCCGACCCGAGGGCACGCGCGTATGCCGGTAACAAGGCTTGCCGAGTTACCGGTCACGCAGCGTGCCCGAGGGTCGGCTTTTTCGATCCGGACCGGAAAAACATGATTGATATTTTTTCTTGCATACCTAAAGTTATGTATTTGTAAAAAAATTGACGTTGAAAATGCACTTTTGTAAATTTCACCAAAAAGCGTGTGCGACGTGTACTGACGTCAGAAAGGGCAGTAATTTTAAAACACTATCAATGTCAAATAGTTCCTTTAAAAATCGCATTTTTACGATTGTTTATTTTCAGTTTTAATTTAAAGTAATGTTTACTTATATTTTTGATTGCGCTTTATTAAAATTGCATTATATACTTTTTATAAACCATACAATAAAAGATATAAAAAGTGGCGCGTTGTTGCGCGTGACTCATCTTACATGGGGGGTGTAAGACAAGTTTTTCCAGCACTGGTCACATGACCGGAAACACACGTCCGGTATGCAAGAAAAAATCCTTCATCATTTTGAACAAGTACATAATTTAAGCAAGACTTCAGGAATCATTTGCATGTGTATGTGAAAATATTTTATGCATGCTGTGTTGTGAGGTATGTATGCAATCATGTTGGGAGCTTCAACAAGTATTTAATGAAACTTGGTCATTCTTTTGCAGTTCTTATCGAAGCGGTAACTGATGACAGTTCGGAGCCCGTCTTCGTGAGCGTGATTGAGGAGAACACGTCTTCTAGGAGCAGCCTGGGCTGCATGAAATGCCCATACTGTCATAAGAGGTTTCCCAGCATCAGTGCGTGTGACATGCATGTTCGCGTACACACGGGCGAGAAACCGTTCACCTGTGAGTTGTGCTGCAAGGGGTTTACACAGAAGGGCAACATGAAGCATCACATGGCCACACATTTCAAGACAAACAAAAAACTCTAACATACCAGAAGCCTTGGAGAAGGGTATTGAGGGATTTTAAATGAGAATTTGTAGTACATGCATACAAAGACCTGATTTATTGTTTAATGGAGTTGTTAGCTGAGCTAAAGTCAGAAAGAGTATAACCAATAGCAGGAGGTTTTCCTAACCATTTTGAAACTTTTTTGAAGCGCATTGACTGGCAGATTTGACAGGTTTTTGAAGTTTCTCATTAGAACAGGTATTGACAGAAAAAATACTCACACTAGGAATAATGGTCATAATTATGATTTTCTATCATTAAACATTTTAACGTCATGAAGATTGCATCGAATTGTAGCACAAGGGCAATCAAATAAGACCGTATTTGCCTCAAGTGAGTAGAAATATCCAGTATTTCTAACATTACATCCGATAAATGTTTTTTGTGTCGTTCTGATTAGACTGCTTTTACAACTTCAGCTCAAATACACTCATTCATAGTGAAAATGAGATGATTATAGCGTATTTTGATGAAAAACCCCCCAACTTATTACCTTGTGAGGAACCTAACCGAAACCAATCCAAAAAGGCAAGCATGTGTTTTAACAGTCTACTTTGAACAGCAAGATCATCATTTTAAGTTCAAATTTGTATTTAGGATGTGGACATCACTGTTGCTATTGTACGTTTTGAAATAAGCGATTAAATAAAATACTTTTGCTGGAGATTGTTAAAAAAAACATTTATACAATACTGATTAAAAGGGTTTTGGGAAATCTAAGTGCTATAAATAGCTATGCAAATACACCATTACAGATTTGCAGTCAAACTAACATGACTATGCCCCACATTAGAATTATTTTGCAGATTTTATAAAAGTTTAATATTATTTAGAGTCCAATTATAAATTTTACCATTGCAATGTTAACAATCTCTGGAAGAAGAAAGTAGCTATTGCAGCCTATTGCCGGATACTGCCTCCTGCAAGCTTATGCTCTTTGAATATATTCCAAATGTTGTAAATTATAGAAAAACAACTTAAGTTTATGTAAAGAATATAATGAAATTTAAGTAGAAAAATATGGGTTATCTGACCCTTAGAGCAATTAAATACGTACCCTGAATGAGCATAATTTTGTCCTGGCTGAGGAGTGCCAATGTTGAGATATTGTAACTTTGTGAAGCATAGATATAGAGTTACTTTTACAGATTTGATACACTAAAAAGTTGATGTTGTTGAATACTATTACTGGTATTTTATTGTAACAGTAAGCTGTTGTAATTGTAACAGTAAGCTGTTGTAACTGTGCTAAGCTGCTTTGTAATATTTTCATAAAAAGCTATGATAAGAATTATTTTTAATTATTAAGTTTTAGTAAGCTTGTTGCTTAGTACATGATGAAAATGTTTACTGTTCAATGATGTTAATCCCATGTCATTGTAAAATGTTCCACACTGGATTAGGATAGATTTGCCGGCTGTATTTCATTGTTGTTTGCATAATGATAGCAATAAAAACAAAGTACAGCTATGTTGTATTTTTCTTTTTGAACCCTACTTGAATGGTTGTAATTCTATAATAAAACCTCGAATGAAAATAAATGCATTTTAAAAGAATCTAAAACAATTGATTTAATGATTATCTCCTATCATTTACAGGTGAGCATATGACAGCAGCTAGTTGGGCGAAGGTGTGTCATATCTGCAATAAAGTGTTCAAGGGTTCGTCAGCGCTCCAGATGCACATTCGGTGTCACACAGGAGAGAAACCATACAAGTGTAATGTGTGTGGAAAAGCCTTTGCACAGAAGGGAAATATGAAAGCACATATGGTCACTCACATAAATGTTGACACTTAATTGTTAAATGTTAAAAACCTTTTTGCTGAAACAGTTATGCAGATCCTTGCTATTTTGAACAAGTCTTAATTTAGCGGTCCACTACCATGGCTGTTCAAATTGTGCCCCTTGGGTCAAAACTGGCACTGCCCCTTGGGTCACAAGTTTCATAGAGACTTATTAAAGAAATATTTTCAAAATCTTCTTGTTTCAAACCACAAGGCCCATACCTTTGATATTTATTGTGGAGCATCATATGATGACCGTCTAGCAAAACATTTGAATTTTACCCCCTTGGGCAAAAGCTAGCCCCACCCCTTTTAACTTACTTTTTGATTTTTAAAGCTACAGCACTGAAATTTGACCATGTACATGTATACAGTTTTGCAAGCGAGCATCAATGTTGTCCTTGGATGTCCTTGACTTTGACCTTTTAACCAACTTTTTTATTTTTAAAGTTACAAAAATGAAATTTTGACCATGAGTACAGTTTTGAAAGCAAATATTTATTACCCTCAGATTACCTTTACTTGGCACATATTAAAATAATTAATGCAACTAATCTGCTTACAACACTTTCTGTCCTCAAAAATTGAATGTGCAGCGTTTTCAGCTAAACCAAACACAAATAGTGAACTATATATTTGTTGCCTATTACTTAACGTATATACTCTCGATTGAAAATGACCACAAGAGCCATGCCAGTAGAGCATAGGACCTCTTGGGCCTCTTGTTTATTGGGGTCGCTATACCATTCGTCAGTCTGTTGCAAGGTTGTGGGGTGAAATACTCACATTTCACAGATGTCACTCTGATACTTGGGACATTGCCACTTGATGGATAGTAGTGCTTTTCATAATTTTCGTGATCTGCGGCCATTTTATCTTGGTTATATGCCCTTAAATATAATTTGTACTTTTGAATTATTTTTGTGATGTACCTAATGTACTACTGATAAAATTAATGTCAATGTGAATACCATATATACAAAATTACAACATTTTTAAAATAAGTTTGGCTTTTGCAGCAGAGTACAGGGGCTGTTTTCATAAAACATCTTATGTCATTTCCTTCATTTCCAAACTGAAGTCATTTACCTAAGTTTAGTATCTCACTTATCAAATGATATAATCGCTTCATATTATCCAAAATACATTATTTTCATAGATTTGATTCAAAATAAGTATTTTTATGTAAAAGAACTCCACATACTTTCCTTTTAATTTGACAATGTTTTTAGGAAATTGACCTAAGTTAAGAAATGACATATATTAATGAGTACCGACTGAGAATAAGCTAATGTAAAAATTTGAAAGATTGACTACACAGCGATCAATATCCGCTACATTGTAGCTGTATCTACACCCTGGTGCATATATAACTAGAATGGTCCACTGAACACATGGCTTCAATATATCAATATGCAACATTCGGCAAGATTAAGGAGTGACTGTGTTTCATTTTATAAGAGAAAAAAAGCTTAGACTTATACAATAATAATGCAGAAAATAGGTTGAACTTTTTATCTCTTTTAAATATAAATCTGACTCAAATTTATTCCTTATCTACTAGAGTTTGGTGTTAAGACCAATAATACTTTGAATAGTTGTTTCCTGTTATTCAGTCTGACAATGCATCACATGACTTTCTCATTATCGCGCCTGTCATTGTATATAATAGGGTATGGTTTTACCGAATAAGCATGACATATAAGCACAACGTCAGCCTTCTCAGCAGGTGCTCGAAAATGGCAGCCAATGTAAACAAATTGCATGTTTTTAGTTTAGAATTTAGGTAATCATTGTTAAGGTGATCGGAAAAGAGACCAACGAAAAGACCCGGGATGGATTAGGGCATGCACTTTTAATAGGACATTTCTAGTTGTCATTTAAAATGTTAGTTTTGGTCCAAGTTTTCTGTTCAATTAGATCTATGCTTACTGTGTATACTTGAAATATGTTATAAGTCTTTATGGATATCACATTAAAAACATGTGTGTACATTTCTGTAAATAAATATGTTGAAAAAAAGGATTTATTTTGAATGTGGTTTTCAGAGTAATGTATCTGCTTGCTTTTCAACACAAAGCTTTATTATTTACCATTTTTGAAAGCATTCAAGAGAAAAAAACATATTTTTTAAACACAGGCTGGTATGTATATTTCAGTTGATGGCAGCAGTAATGTACAAGGGCGGTTCTGCAACCTGTGCCAGAAGACATTCCAGAGTACTTGGGGCCTCAAGATGCACATGAGATGGCACACAGGAGAGAAACCATTCAGGTGTCACATATGTGGGAAGGCATTCTCACAGAAAAACAACATGAAGACACATATGGTTACACATGTAAAGGACATTGTCAGCAACTAACCCACATCGCCACTTATACCGGCATATGTGTAATTGATGTTGTCAGTGACTGTCCTTTATGGCCAATATGACAGTCATACATATAGGAGATATCAACAAAGACCTCCGATCACAAATATAACAGACATAAGTATGCCAGATATCATCAAAGACCACGGATCAGCAATATGATGGACATACTTATGGTAGATATCATCAGTGACCTCTGATTACCAATATGATTGATACATAGGAAAGATTATCATCGTTCTCTAATGGTGTCATATTGTTAATTGTTAATGTGGCTTTTATAACTACTGCTGACTGCAGTGACTTCCTGCTATTGACTTCAGGCAGCATTGCTATTGACTTCCTCTAGCATTGCTATTGACCTCAGGCAGCATTGCCATTAACTTCCTCTGGCATTGCTATTGACTTTAGGCAGCATTGCCATTGACTTCCGATAGCCTTGCTATTGACTTCCGATAGCCTTGCTATTGACTTCAGGCAGTATTGCCATTGACATAAGGCAGCATTGCTATTGATTTCCTATAGCATTGCTTTTGACTTCAGGCAGCATTGCCATTGATTTCCTATAGCATTGCTATTGACTTCAGACAGCATTGCTATTGACTTCCTATATCATTGCTATTGACTTCAGGCAGCATTGCTATTGACTTCAGGCTGCATTGCCATTGACTTCAGGCAGCATTGCCAATTGACTTTAGGCAGCATTGCCATTGACTTCAGGCAGCATTGCTATTGATTTCCTCTAGCATTGCTTGACTTCAGGCATAATTGCCATTGACTTCCTATAGCATTGCTATTGACTTCAGATAGCATTGCCATTGACTTCAGACAGCATTGCCATTGACTTCTCATAAAATTGCCAGTGACTTCATATTGTTGCTATTGACTTCTGATATCATTGGCAGGTATTTCTGATAGCATTGCAAGTGACTTCTCATTGTATTGCTATTGGGTGATTCTGATAGCATTGCCAGTAATTATGATAGCATCTGTTACTTCGTTGAGTGATTTGTAGTAGTCTTGTCAGTGACTTTCAGTTGTAGTGTTAGATTAATGTGACCCACCACAGTGATGTCAAGTGATGGCATTACAGTGATCAATTACATAGTGATAGCATTGAATAAAGTTAGATTGTGCAACTGAAGTCACTATTTCTAACCTGTACCCTAGTTTCACTATTTGTGCAGGGAAAATGGATGCTGCATTAACTTCAAGAAGTACCGGGGTATACAAAATTACTTAGTTGTTGGTTTCTGGAACTAAATTCTTTTTGACTGGACCTTAGTATAACTGAAATATAACTGAAATAGTATAAAAGCTACTCTGTTGGAATTTTGTATGTGGAGAGAGGTGTGTTAGGAATTAGAATCTACATGTCAATGTCTCTGTCCATCTGGAAAGGGAAATGGATTCTGTGGTAACACAAAAAGTCTGTAAGCTAGGTATATGAAACTTTATGTACAAGCTATAAGAAGGGGCAAATATGGAAATTATGCAAATCATTTTGAATATATTATTACTCACAGCGGCAACAAAACCAGTTTGGGACCATCTGTATTGCTAACAATACTCGGCAACTTGTTGATAGTTATATTTGACTCTTCATTTTATAATATTGATATTTAGAAAATATATTTTACCTAGTCTTTAATTTTGTTTTGTACTTATCTGCACATGTATGTTGTGTTGAATAGAAAATATATATATAAGGAAGTAAGTAAAGCACTAATTTTAATTTCTTCCAGGAGTACAGACTGTATGCACAGCTGCTGGTATCAGATATCCAATAAATCTACACAAGTGTTCCACATGTGGCAAAGTGCTCCAGTCGGGTGCTGCCCTAGCCACACACACCAGGGTTCACACAGGAGAGCGACCGTTCCACTGTGACATATGTGGAAAGAACTTTACCCAAAAAGGCCACATGCTAAACCACAAACTCACGCTACACATGCAACTCGGGACTGACACAACATGAAAGTTGTGATGGGAGAATTTTACCATAAATGCAAGATAAAGAACACATAATGAGATCTGTTTATACTCCCAAGTTTGTTTTTTGTGTTCTTATAAGTATGTTCATGTATAGAAAGGCTGATGACTGAATTTATTAATTGTCAAGTTATGTCCCTCCCCCAGTTTATAAAACAACATGGACAAACTTGATTCATGTTCACAACAATGAAGATATCGGGGTTCTAAAGTTCTGGATCAATCATGAATTCAGGACTGAGAGCATTCAACTTTATTATACAGTTGTTGAGATTATGTTTGGCTGGGACATTTGCATGAGAAACAGTAAGCCCTTTAAACCTGTTTAGGGCATGAATCCCCTCATACTTGGACTCGAGGATCTTTTTTCAGGATTGAAAATATTTAACTATTAGAACCCCTTCATTTTTTAAATGAACCTTGGTACACATGTTGCCAGGTACTAAATGAATATGTTAAGCAATGTCCATAACTGATTTCAATAACTGTACAGTTATGCCAGTGTTAGACAAAAACAACATACAAGCGTTACCATTCCCATGCAGTGCTCTTGTTTTCCTGTTAGTGTAGGTATTAGTTTGATTGTAATTCATCATTGTTTCATACATATGTTATTTGTTGTATTATAATTCATCATTGTTTCATACATATGTTATTTGTTGTATTATGGTAAATATACTGATAAATTTGTTATGCATACCTAAGTGCATTTTAGAACAGTTAATGTCGACTGCACTACACCATATCTGTTTTATTTGCATGTCTTGTGATAGTTTGATATCGAATATGATCTGTTTACAGGGTTTGATATGAAAAAATGTTCTCTATGAAGTATCTGTATGTTTCAGGTCCTTTCAGAAGTCTCTTTGAAAAAATAGGAAATCAAAGGATACGGCAACGAGACGGCATTGGGAGCTCTCCATTCTTCGAAAGCAACGCCCCCATAGCGTGTGCAGTTGTCAATGAGACGAAATACACCGAGAACCATGAACTGCCATGCATGTACTGTGACAGGACATTCAATTGGAAGTCGAGACTGTTGGAACATGTTATTGTTCACACAAAGGAGCGTCCTTTTGTATGTGGCCAATGTGGACAAAGCTTTCTACGTAAAGAAATGCTTAAGAGACATATTCGAATAGGATGCAAGGATGTCTTATGTAAACAACAGACTGGTTAGATATTAAATAGAAAGTGATACATTTAATGACTGCATGGGCATATTTTTCTAGATTCATTTAGATTAAAAAAATTGTGAACAGTTTAATATTATGCATTTAATATATTATATATATAATATATATTTATATGTGTAAATAAGGGTAATAAATTCAGCTATTTTTGCACTGTGTCTGACACATTGGGATTGCTTTGTCACACTTTTATTTTTAATCAATAACTGTAGAATGACTTGTTATAGAGTCTTCAAACTTGGTATGCACATTGATCTTGGTCAGTAGATGACACCTAAGGTCAAAGGTGAACTTTTCAAGAAAAATGATGAGCGCTTCTGACAGGTGACGCATCTTATTTGCAAAATTTATTTCTCATGTCATGAAGTCATGGTTCCATATTAAAGGGGTTGTACAAAATAATTATATCTGATGAAGTGAAAATGTATCTGATCTACTGGCTTACAGAGTTAGCACTGAAATACACTTGTCAAGGTCACAGACATCATATTTGTAAAATATTTGTCTGCACAGTAACTATGGAATAAAACGATGGCCATGCAACAGTCAAGATTGGTTGCCTTTGACCGGTGAATGGCTAGATGGGTCACCTTTGACCAGTGGATGGCCAGATAGGTCATGTTTGACAAGTGGATGGCAAAATATTTCACCTTTGACCCGTGAATGTCCAGATAGGTCACCTTTGTCCAGTGGATGGCCAAATATTTCACCTTTGACCAGTGTATCGTCAGATAGGTCACCTATGACCAGTGAATATCGAGATAGGTCACTTGGCCAGTGGATGGCCAGATAGGTCACCTTTGACCAGTGGATTGCCAGATAGGTCACCTTTGTCCAATGGATGGCAAGGTAGGTCACCTTTGTCCAATGGATGGCAAGGTAGGTCACCTTTGTCCAGTGGATGGCCAGATAGGTCACCTTTGTCCAGTGGATGGCCAGATAAGTCACCTTTGACCAGTGGATTGCCAGATAGGTTACCTTTGTCCAATGGATGGTTAGAAAGGTCACCTTTGGCCAGTGGACGGCCAGATAGGTTACCTTTGTCCAATGGATGGTTAGATAGGTCAGCTTTGTCCAGTAGTTGGCCAGATAGGTCACCTTTGTCCAGTGGATGGTTAGAAAGGTCACCTTTGACCAGTGGATCACAGATAGGTCATCTTAAACCCTTGAATGTCCAGATAGGTCACCTTTGACCAGTGGATGGCCAGATAGGTTACTTTTGTCCAATGGATGGTTAGATAGGTCACCTTTGTCCAATGGATGGTTAGATAGGTCACCTTTGTCCAGTGGATGGCCAGATAGGTCACCTTTGTCCAGTAGATGGCCAGATAGTTCAATTTTGTCCAATGGATGGTTAGATAGGTCACCTTTGTCCAGTGGATGGCCAGATAGGTCACCTTTGTCCAATGGATGGTTAGATAGGTCACCTTTGTCCAGTGGATGGCCAGATAGGTCACCTTTGTCCAGTAGATGGCCAGATAGTTCAATTTTGTCCAATGGATGGTTAGATAGGTCACCTTTGTCCAGTGGATGGCCAGATAGGTCACCTTTGTCCAATGGATGGTTAGATAGGTCACCTTTGTCCAGTGGATGGCCAGATATTTCCTCTTTGACTAGTGGATGGCCAGATAGGTTACCTTTGTCCAATGGATGGTTAGATAGGTCACCTTTGTCCAGTGGATGGCCAGATAGGTTACCTTTGTCCAATGGATGGTTAGATAGGTCACCTTTGTCCAGTGGATGGCCAGATAGGTTACCTTTGTCCAATGGATGGTTAGATAGGTCACCTTAGTCCAGTGGATGGCCAGATAGGTTACCTTTGTCCAATGGATGGTTAGATAGGTCACCTTTGTCCAGTGGATGGCCAGATAGGTCACCTCTGTCCAGTGGATGGTTAGAAAGGTCACCTTTGACCAGTGGATCACAGATAGGTCATCTTAAACCCTTGAATGTCCAGATAGGTCACCTTTGTCCAGTAGATGGCCAGATAGTTCAATTTTGTCCAATGGATGGTTAGATAGGTCACCTTTGTCCAATGGATGGTTAGATAGGTCACCTTTGTCCAGTGGATGGCCAGATAGGTCACCTTTGTCCAATGGATGGTTAGATAGGTCACCTTTGTCCAGTGGATGGTTAGATAGGTCACCTTTGTCCAGTGGATGGCCAGATATTTCCTCTTTGACTAGTGGATGGCCAGATAGGTCACCTGTGTCCCGTATATGGCCAGATAGTTCACTTTTGCTTGTGGATGGCCAGATAGATCACCTTTGACCTGCAGATGGCCAGATACAAGAGTTTGCGAATGCCTTATCAACTCGTCTGTCTCTCTGTCTGACTGTCCGTCCAAATTTAACAAAAAAAACAACCCCAAACTTCTGAGCCATTCAAGATCTCATATTTATACTTTCTTTTTGGCAAGTTATGTAACTAATACTTAAATATTGTCAGATTTATGGCCCTTTGTTCACTTGAGATTGACAATTTTTAGGGTTTTGTTAATTACTTAACTATTAAAGATATTAAGTATCAACTTTCCATACTTGCTCAGAACAAGTCAATAGATGGAAAGATATACATTTGTCAAGGTTGTCATGACAAGCTAATAAAAACAAAATGCAATCTTCAGCAGTTGCCAATAACTTAATAACTTGCCTTGAAATTGCACCCCCTTTCAAATATGCTATAATTCAGGAACCGTATAACTCCTGTGATGGTTTAAATGTTAATCTTCCTAAAAAATTCTGACAGAATGGCTCTCTTTCAAACAACATTGCTTGTCACAATGTGTTTGATGGTCGACAACTTTATGTTTAAAATGTACTTTAGAATTTTTAATGTATATAAGTTTGAAATAAGATAAAAACAGAATTCTGCTTGTATATAATGATCATAAATGTATGTTTCTATTGTCTTTCATATTCAACTCTGTTCATTAAATATCGTAGCTAATAAAAAATAAAGTGTTTAAACTTAACGATTCGTACCATGTGTTCAGTTCTTTATATATCCAGGATGTATTTGCAAATCTTTTTGAAAGATGTCTTTAATATAAAGATCAATACATCTTTCAATTTTTAGCATAAAGACGCTGCATCGTCCGTCCATCACACTTGTTAGGAGAATAACTTAAATTACTGCTGGGATTGAAATTAAACTTAGTATATAGACAGATGGCAATGAGAGGAAGTGCAGTGCACAAGAACCATAATCCTATCATGCATATTTATTAAGTTATCTCCTGTTAACCATTTTTTCAAAATTTGTGCTTGCACGCCCTTGTCTGGAGAATAACTTAAAAACTACTGATTGGATTGAAACAAAACTTGGTATATAGATAGTTGTGCAGCACACAAGAACCAGTGTATTTTTCAAAGAAAAAGCCGAGGTATTGTTATAGACTTTTTGGCAGTTGCAATAGCTTTAGCCATCAACTAACATTTGATATATATGTAAATTATAACTTAGTACATATGTTGCCAGGTATAAATCTAATATTGTGAAAGCAATATTGGATAGCGATGTTTTGGTAATTGTAGAGTTATACCAAACCCCTGAACATTGTGAGTATTATATTTAATGCAGTTTGGATAACAGTTACTGTCCTACATTGATGACCATGTGTGTTTGGATTTTTTTTCTTAAGATTGGTCAATATAATTGATCTCATTTGGGAATTAGTAGGACATAAAAAAAACAATACATATGAAAAAGTGACCATTAGATTATTTACTTCTCCTAGAGTATAATGGAATGTTGATAAAACTATTCCTAGACCCTTGTGTTATGGATTAGAAGTTTTTTGTACAGGTTGAAGTAATGTTACAGAAATGTTGCTCAAACAATTATGGTGATGCACATGTGGAGACAACATGGGGGTTAAAGACAGTCTTTTGTGTTTCAGGTGTTCAAAGGCCACACCTTTCAAATCTGCTGAAGTTTAAATTGGAAGATTATCATCCTCTCAAGATTGCAGAGTTGTACCGAGAGCATGCCCCCGAAGCTTCGAAAATTGTGGAGACTGCCATGGCCATCAACAAACGCTGCCCCTTCTGCCTGAAACTATACGCAGCCAAGTCTAAGCTCATTGAACATGTTGTTGTGCATACCAGAGAGAAAGTCTTCCATTGCAGTGTGTGTTTCAGGCATTTCTCAAGAATGGACACATTGAAAACATGTTTTAGTAATTTGCACTGAATCGTTTTATTGTAAAGAGACAATAAAAAAGCATTATCCAAAAGCTAAACAAACAAACAGACAAAACATTTACTTCCAATTCAATGCAAATCATGTTTATAACTCATCCAGTTTGCGTACAGCGAGAAATACAAAATAAAAAACATGACAATGGTAATTGAGTTAAGAAATGCATTCCTTCGCTGCCTGATTAGTTCCATACAAAGTTTAATAAGACCTTTTACCTATATCTGTGCCATTATAAGTCACAAGGAGAAAATGACGCTCATTTAGTTGATAGGCTGACTATACCTCACCTGAGCACAGAGTGCTCATACCAGTTGTTGTATGTCCTGTGTAGTCAAAATTACAACTAGCAAACACATTTACTATTCAAGTGAAAACTATCAAACTATGTTTTCACTAGATTCAAAACGAAAACCATTCCCAGTAAATACAGTGAATAATGTCTGTGACATATGGTCTCAAGTCTCTTGACACTAAACCTTGTGTGCAACGGTGAACTAATCCTAGGATGAGTTGTTCTTATGGATTAAAACTATTCTATTTTTTGCTTGCCTGAGCAAATTAGGTTTGGTCTTTGTTGTATTCTGTACGTACGTCCGGCATCTACAGTTGCTTTAAAGGCATAGTCTCTCATATGGCCAAATTCATGGAAACTTCACAAGAAGCTTCCTAGTGTAACCTTCTACAAAATGCAACAAGACTTTTCGATTGACCAACAACAACAACATCAAAATGGCTGACTTCCTCTTTTGCTTTAAAAAAACCCATCTTCTCTAAAACTTATGGGTCAAATTTAATGAAACTTCACAGTAAGCCATTTGGTGACTAAAAAAAATCAATCAAGTGTCTCAACCTACAACAACAACAAAAATGGCTGACTTTCTATTCTTATTTCTCTATAAGATGTAGCAAAAACATAATTCCTGCCTAGACTTCAATGAATTATGAGAAAATTTACCACTGGATGCTTATGGTTTAATTGTAAAATAATTTTTTTTATCCAAATTGTTAAAATCTTATAATTAAAGTATACACTCTATAAGCAGGGAAGCAAATCTTGCTACATTGTGCGAGTCATTTTTATTTGTACATTGGAATTATTGTCTATATATAATTACAAAGGAATAAATTTATACTTCCAATTAGTCATTTTTAAGGCAGTATTTGTTCTTTTTATGGACTTAAAGTTTAAAGTAACTAACCTATTGGGGGAAGGTGTACAGGGAGCAAATTGCTCTCTGATTGAACAATCTGGGTACGAAAGAGTTTTCCAGAAGCTTGAATCCAGAAATATATTTATACTTACCTAATGGGAAACAAGCTATATAATTGGTTAACATAGCATCAGATGATTGCCAACAAATGGTGTGACCGGACAACTGTGCTCGGTAATTTCCGCAAAACCAAATGCGAGTGAGCTAAACAAATATGGCAGCATGGAAAAACAAAACATCTTAAACTTGCCATTTGGATCACACCAGATTTAAGGGAGAACCCTGTATTAAGATATCTTTGTTTAACAATTATGTTAGTGCTTTCACTTCTGAAAAATAAGCTGCTCGAGGTGAAAAATGTCATGTGCTAGATTTTATCCTTTAGTTCTTGAATAATGATCTTGCTTTGAGTTGTGTGGCAACATATAAACTTGAGATAATATATTTATTGCAATATTGTTTGCTTTTTAAATGTGCTGTTATCATTTTTAAATGTGCAGTATAACTAACATCTTAAATGTATTACGGTATATATAAAACAACTATTCAAATGTGAAGCTAATGAAATACTTTTAAAATATTGATATTGTATAGATAAACTATGTTGTATATTATTATTAATCCAATAAATATCCTACAGTACGTAAAATTTGATCATAGCCAGATGAGTTTTATGAGAAGTAGACAGTTGAACCAAATCTTCATGTACATGCCCAATGCCTGTGACTGCAGGTAAAAACCCCAAATTTAAATTGACAAAAGTGTTGACCTTTCCTACTAAGATGCTTGATAAATTTATCTACCAGGTTGAAAGGTGCAATACTTAACACTATTCTAAGGCAAATAAGGCAATAGGAAAGCCTAAAATGCTGAGAGCTTCTGTCTGAGGGTTTTGTCCCCCTTGTCCCCTCACCAGGGGTTTTGCCCAAGACCAATCAGTGCCTACAGTGGCCCTGTGAAACCACCTTAAAAATGTCAGGATTGGGAATCTGGCTCTGTTATCATCTCTGATACTTATCTCAGGTGAGAAATTCAGGGCCATTGTGGCCTTCTTATTAATAGTTATGATTCCAATTTTTGCCCTAATCTAGCTGAGGAACAGTTGTGCACATAGTCACAACAGTCCTCATTTTCATACCAATCTTTGGGACTTGGTCAAAATGTTCCTCTATGACATCTAGGTCATGTTTTATTATGGATATCCTAGATTACATCATATATATGCATGAGGAAGGGGAGACAAATCTTGTTCCAATGAAGTTGAATCTTACAATAAAATGTTTTTCAATAACACTGTAATGTCTGTAGCCCCCATGGCCAAGTGGTCTTGACTGCTGTCTTAAGCTACTGTACTGAAAAGGCCCAGTTCAATTCCGGCTTTCGCCAGACTTTTTTCTACAAGATGGATCTGGTACCTTGTGGATCCAATGAAAGTGCCTCAATAATATTCATGATTATGGGATTTGATAAGCCATAATGCCTAAGGTACACAACAAAGCATAGCGTAGTAGTGTACCGGGGGTATCTGATGATGGCTCAAGCAGCTAATGCAGTTAATGTTTAAACGCATACATGTACTTGGTCAGAAAATGTATCTATACAACATATGCAAAATGTGTTATGTCAAGACTTAAGGTTAAGTCTTAGAAAAGGGATCACAATTTCTAACCAATCCTCATCAAAGAAAGTAGAAATGTTTGCCAAATAAATGTACTCAGCACCAATATTGGTCATAATCTAGGTTACTCAGTCACAATTGTTTATTATCAATCGTAAGTGACTTGATGTTTAGAATAAATTGGTATTGCTTCACTTTTATTTTTTCTTGTTTTTGGCCCATGTAAGATAATTGGTGCCAACAAAGCCAATGCTTTTTGTTGCTTATTTCTTCATTCCTGTTGAAACATTGCGTTTCACATTGTGAGGAACCACAACTTCAAAATATATTTCTGCAGTCCAATTTGGTAGCATATACTTTTGTGTTCCAGAACCTGTGTTATATAGACATTATTTAAGCTTGATGTTGTTCAAAAGATCAGTTGCATATTGTTTGCTTCTTTGTACTTGTTTAAAATATTAAATCCATCAAATACTAAAGAAGACACTAACATGTTATTTTTTGTTTCCAGGGCTTGTGCAGCAGGGCCGTGTTGTTCACGTATGTCTCAAGTGTGGGAAAGTACAGCAGTCCGGTTTTGCACTTGAAATGCACATGCGCACTCACACTGGAGAGCGACCATACGCATGTGGAAAATGTGACCGCTCATTCACCACTAAAGGAAATCTAAGGAGACACGTTGTGTCAGTGCACGGAGATGACTTAATGTCTTTGTATCAGCTAAATGAATGACATGGATGGTATTGCTTTGTTGTCAAATGTCAGTAAAAAATGCCTTATTTTACTCACAGATATGTTTTGAGGATATATATATAGGAGTTGTGTCACAAACATCTTACGTAATATGTAGCTCCAAAAGTATTCCACCTACCCACATGTTTGTTAGCATGGGCTGCTCAGCATTTGCCATTTCTATTACATTTCACTTTAGCTGACAAGAGTTATGCCCATTCACTAAACAATATTTCAAAAGTTTCATGTGTGTAGGAGCAATACATTTGTAGCTACATTTGACACATTTTTTGCAGAAGCACAATTTTTAATGCTGCTCGTCATTCCTATGAAGTTTCATGGGTGTACAAATACATGTAGGTGAAAACATACAAGACTTCAGACCATTGCTTACTTATTAAAGAGCAATAACTCCTGTTAAAATAAATTGTAGGTGCACTTATTCATATGACTAACATGTCTATGAAATTTCGAGTGTACATTGTAGGTGCAATAATTTTGGAGCTACATGGGATACACTGTTGTTTTCTCCCAAATTCATTAATGTAAGCGACCACTGAAGTGTTATCTGAACATACATGCCATATTACCCGGCGGGGGGGGGGGGGGGGGGGGGGATCCTTGGATTTTACGATCCATCCCCCGGTCCCCCGGCGGGAGGGGGGGGGAGTGAATATCCCACGGAGTTAAAAACATGCGATTTATCAAAGGGTTGAATTTTATTAGCATGTTTACAGTTATAATGCCCTTACTGTCTGAATGATTTTCAATATTTGTTCTTTTACAACTTGAATCAGGATAAAAAGCCTGTAAAATGGGTTACCCATTAGACCGGATAATAACGAATATTAATTATTTGAACTGTTTGCTTCATTAGGAAACAACCTTCCATACCTCAATGTTTACCTCAACTTCCATTTCTAAAATGAACTGCCTTTCGGCAATTGCAGTTATCGTCCAATGAACGCAACATACATGTAGGCAGATATGTTCGGATCGCAATTTATCACATAACAATATACATGTACATGGATATTGTTCATTTTGTTATTGTTTGTAATGTGTCAGCAGGTCCCGTAAAATATAAATAAACATTTCTGAAAGTGTTTATTTATGATATGTTAAATATTTGTTGTCATAAGTGTTTCAATTTTAAGTTAAAAAAGTGATTCCAAGTGGTTGATTTTTTACCGCGTTATTGTGACGTCATTTGATAAAATGTTTCCAGTTACAGTCGGGTCTTCTATTTACAGAATGGGCAAGAAAGGATTACTGAAAGGTTTACTTAAATAAAACGAAGTATTTTTTAACAATTTTTGAATGAAATAAACTATTGGTAATGAATTGTGGGGTTGATGTCATTATCGGTGGTATGAACGCAATTGGACTGGTCAAAGTACTTGTGGAGTCCTTCAGACTCCACACACTTTGACCAGCCCAATTGCGTTCAACGACATAGCCCGATAATGACATCAAGCCCGCAATTCATCCCTTAATATTTACACCTCAACTTTCATTTCTTAAATGAACTGCCTTTCGGCAATTGCATTTAGCAATCGATGAACGCAACATCTTCGGATATGTTCGGATCGCAATTCATCGCATAACAATATACATGAAAAATATTGATCTTGTTATTGTTTGTATTGTGTCAGCAGGTATATAAATCAGCATTTTAGAAAGTGTTTATTTTTTAAATTTTAAATGTATTGTTGTCATTAGTGTTTACATTTTGCGTTTAAAAGTGATTTCAAGTGGTTGATCTTTTCTCGCGTTATTGTGACATCATTTGAAAACAATGTTTCCCGGTTACAGTCGGGTCGTTCTATTTACATAATGGGTAAGAAAGTATTACTGAAAGGTTTTCTTAAATGAAATGAAGTATTTTTATAACAATTATTGAATGAAATCATGAACAATTGGTGTAAATATAAGTAATGAATTGCGGGGTTGATGTCATTATTGGGGATATGAACGCAATTGGGTCCTTCGGACTCCACACACTTTGACCAGCCCAATTGCGTTCATACCCCGATAATGACATCAAGCCCGTAATTTATTCCTTAAATTAAGAGATGCGTCAGAGCTACGACCTGTTTCCATGTCAATACCTCTATAACCATTCAAAGATGCGTCAGAGCTACGACCTGTTTCCATGTCAATACCTCTATAACCATACAAAGATGCGTCAGAGCTACTACCTGTTTCCATGTCTATACCTCTATAACCATTCAAAGATGCGTCAGAGCTACGATCTGTTTCAATGTCAATACGATCTGTTTCAATGTCAATACCTCCATAGCCATTCAAAGATGCGTCAGAGCTACGACCTGTTTTCATGTCAATACCTCTATAAACATTCAAAGATGCGTCAGAGCTACGACCTGTTTCCATGTCAATACCTCTATAAACATTCAAAGATGCGTCAGAGCTACGACCTGTTTCCATGTCAATACCTCCATAGCCATACAAAGATGCATCAGAGCTACGACCTGTTTCCATGTCAATACCTCTATAACCATTCAAAGGTGCGTCAGAGCTACGACCTGCTTCCATGTCAATACCTCCATAGCCATACAAAGATGCGTCAGTGCTACAACATGTTTCCATGTCAATACCTCCATAGCCATACAAAGATGCGTCAGTGCTACAACATGTTTCCATGTCAATACCTCCATAGCCATACAAAGATGCGTCAGTGCTACAACATGTTTCCATGTCAATACCTCCATAGCCATACAAAGATGCGTCAGTGCTACAACATGTTTCCATGTCAATACCTCCATAGCCATACAAAGATGCGTCAGTGCTACAACATGTTTCCATGTCAATACCTCCATAACCATACAAAGATGCGTCAGTGCTACAACATGTTTCCATGTCAATACCTCCATAACAATACAACGATGCGTCAGTGCTACATTTCACTATTGCCTGCATTGGTTAAATCTATATGCCATTTTTGTTATCTAGACATTTCGATACCACCATTGTAACACTGCAGTAAGGTACTTTTTTTCAGATATAGAGATGTTTATCTAAATTCTTTTACCAATTCAGACCATTTTTTCTTCCCCTTTCTAAAGACCTGTTATGTAACTTTGCTTTAAATTCAGCCTAAAAGGCATACAGAAACTTTGTTGGTAAGGGTCAAATTACACCAATCAAGCCTTTTTCTTTTTATTAATACGTGATATTGAATGAAAGCATGGTTACACCAGGGCTGAATAGGTTAAGATGTGAATCTATGTTTTTATCATGACCCGAGGAGGGTAAACATGAGTTTGAAAGTTCTAATCAGTAATTAAAATGCACTTACAATTTAGGAGAAATGGGCATATAAGGTCGATATCCGGTGCCTGTTTGCCTTTTGACTGCCGATTTCAGTAATTGTAGCATTAGGCTGTTATATAAGGCAGATAGATGCAGTGTACATGAGAACAAATAGAGTAACTATCAAATGCATATACGAATGGCATACTCGAGTTGTCATACTATAACTTACGCTAAGCGCTATACTGGTACCCTGTAATTCTTATCGTTAAATTCACGACAGGAATGCACTTGAATATGTAGCGATTTTCAAGCATGGTTCTTTGACTTTGCAAAGGGAACCAACCACTGTGTTTGACCAGCGACCTGTAACATTGAATAGGCAGCGACTAATTTTGCTGATTTTCATTATAGCCTTCTGACTATCATTCTTTAATTATGCCCCCCTTCGAAGAAGAGGGGTATATTGCTTTGCACAGGCATGTCGGTATGTCGGTCGGTCGGTCGGTCCGTCGGTAGACCAAAGCTTGTCCGAGTGATAACTCAACAATTCCTGGATGTATGGTCATCAAACTTCACATGAAAAATAATAAATAAAATCGACAATGCCTGCACCCATGGCCCTCAAACTTGACTTGGAGGCTGGGCCTGACCAGTAGCTGACCCCTATTGTTTTTGGGGCTCATCGGGTCAAAGGTCAAGTTCACAGTGACCTTGAATGGTAAAAGGTTGTCCGAGTGATAACTCAACAATGCCGGCACCCATGGCCCTCATAATTGAATTGGAGGTTGGGCCTGACCAGGAGATGACCCCTTTTGTTTTTGGGGGTCATCGGGCCAAAGGTCAAGGTCACAGTGACCTTGAATGGTAAAAGGTTGTCCGAGTGATAATTCGACAATGCCTGCACCCATGGACCTCATAATTGAATTGGAGGTTGGGCCTGACCAGTAGAAGACCCCTATTGTTTTTGGGGGTCATCGGGCCAAAGGTCAAGGTCACAGTCACCTTGAATGGTTAAAGGTTTTCCTTGTGATAACTTGACAATGCCTGCACCCATGGCCCTCAAACTTGACTTGGAATTGGGCCTGACCAGTACATGACCCCTTTGTTTTGGGGGTCATCTGGCCAAAGGTCAAGGTCACAGTCACCTTGAATGGTAAAAGGTTGTCCGAGTGATAACTCGACAATGCCTGCACCCAGGGCCCTGAAACTTGACTTGGAGAATTGGCCTGACCAGGAGATGACCCCTATGGTTTTTGGGGGTCATCTGGCCAAAGGTCAAGTTCACAGTGACCTGGAATGGTAAAAGGTTGTCCGAGTGATAACTCGACAATGCCTGCACCCATGGCCCTCAAACTTGACTTGGAGGTTGGGCCTGGCCAGAAGATGGTCCCTATTGATTTTAGGGGTCATTGGGCTAAAGGTCAAGGTCACAGTGACCTTGAATGATAAAAGGTTGTCCGAGTGATAACTCAACAATGCCTGCACCCATGGCCCTCAAACTTGACATTGAGGTTGGGCCTGACCAGTAGATGACCCCTATTGATTTTAGGGGTCAAAGGTCAAGGTCACAGTGACCTTGAAAGCGACCTCTACAATTCCTGGACCTATGGTCATCAAACTTGACATGAAGGTTGGGCCTGCCCAGTAGATGACCCCTATCGACTTTGGGGGTCATCAGGCCAAGGTCAATGTCACAGTAACCTTTAACGCAAAAAAAGTTAACAAATCTTCTCCCACTGATATCTCAACAATGCCTGAACCTATGATCATTAAACTTGACATGGATGTTAAGCCTGACCAGTAGATCACCCTAGTTGATTTTAGGATTCATAGAGCCAAAGGTCAAGGTCACAGTGATCTTGAATGGTAAAAGGTTGTCAGAGTGATAACTCAACAATGCCTGTACCCATGGCCTTCAAACTTGACTTGGAGTTGCATCTGACTTGTAGATGACCCCTTATGATTTAAGGGGTCATTGGGTCAAAGGTCAAGGTCACAGTGACCTTGAAGAACGAAAAAAACTTGTCTGTGTGATAACTTGACAATGCCTGCACCCATGGCCCTCGAACTTGACATTTAGGTTTCTGGTGACCAGCTGATGACTCTGGATTTTGAGTTCATAGAGTCAAAGGTCATGGTCATAACACACTCTATCCTCACACTTTAATGGTCATAATCTGAAAACTGCCTTAATGGCAACAAATCAGCTGTCATTTCGGTCCATGCATATTTCATTCAATTGTCCATATAATCCTGACAACATGGCGCTCAGGGGGGCATAATGTTTGACAAACATCTCTTGTTAAACATGTTTCATATTAGTGTTTTATTCTTGTTATGGACAATGAAATGGTTTCATCACGACAAGAGTTTAACAGCGGGTCCAACGTGTTTTGTGTTTGCCGAATTTTAAGTGACAGAATTGTGTGAAGCAGAATAAAATGGCGGCATTGGAAGGAATTTCGGTGTTTCAGGAACGTATTCTCACCTGTTAAGCTGAAGGATTGACCTGTTAAGCTGAACGATTGATTGTTTACAAAGTGAAAATAGAAAATTGCGTGACTTGAAACTGTGTTTTCAGTCCAAGTTTACCATTCTTGTACCTATTTTAGCTATTTTTCATTGACTTTTTGCATTATTTATCTTTTCGACGGCTAGTGCACTTACATGGGCACTATACGGCCGATTTTTTTTTCAAGTTTAAACTCCTTTTATGTTGGGCGAGGAAGTTTTATGCAGTTTTTGTGTGAAGCAGAATCAGAATAAGCGTGCTTTAATAAGTGTTATTAAGACACAAGCTGTACCTCATGTTAATATTAATAATAAAAGAAAATGGGTTACCCAATAAGAACATACCGCGTATTTGTTATGCAAAATTACCCACCAGATACACCTGTGTACTATTAGCAACATTGAATACTCTAAAATACACCATTTTACACTGACCAAAGATAATTTTTTCATATGGGAGGACCCCACAGCCACTTTGAACTCATCGACGATGTTAAGGGTATAAACACTTCACTGCGGTCAATAACTTACGTTCACTGAAATACGTGTATCAATGTTTATGTAGTCTTTTAGGGTCTCGAATAAATTGTTGAGTATAATTATATGCTAATATACCCGGATATATAAATGTTTTCCATTCGAAATTGTTAACATGTATCCATATAAATCCTGCGTAGGAAATAGATTGCAAACGAGGTGGTTTTCGATGGAAAATGACTGAGGTGTTCCATTGCAGTGCTCGTAGACTGGCTGAAGGCAGGGTTACAACGTGTGTTTTTTGTTAACCTAATGTGCGCTTGGAAATGCAACATCGGTTGTTGTGCACCTGCCATTTCTTGTATATTTTACTCTATCTAACAAGGGCTAATTCCCTTGAATTAGTCAAATCATGTGCTGAAAAAACCTACACTTATAGAAGTTCATAGAAATATTGGTCAGCATGGGTTGTTGTGCACCCGTCATTTCTTTTACATTTTACTTAAGCTTAGAGTTATGGTCTTTGAATGAGAAAAAAAATCAACTGAATAATGGAGTGTTAAAAGTATTGAACTCATGAACATTTATAGGAATGTTGGTCGGCATACGCTGTTGTGTATCTGCCATTTCTTTCACATTTCACTCCCTTATTCTACAAAACGACCTTTAAGTATTCCTATGTCCAGGCATCTTGGGGTAATTATCACGACTGTGATAGCTCGAGGTTTTGTTCCACGTTTAATAGCTTGTCTGTTTTTCAAAGAATACAATCTGCATATTGTCATAGCCTTAGCGTCATCTTTGTCAGATATTCAAATGAAACTTGGCACAGACAGACGATAAGCACATGGCCCAGAACTGAGTGATGTCCATTGTTCTAAAACATAGAAGAGTGTTTGCGTCCACTCTGCAGTGCTCTTGTTTTAAAGATACTCTATATCTAGAAATTAAAAAAAAAAAATGTAACCATTTATCCATGCAATTATGTGTCGTTTGTAGTCATATTTGTTTTATGCTATATTTTATATATATGTTTTACATGTTCATTTTATTGTACTGTGCACATAAATTAAGTATTAAAATCGTGTTTCGCATTTAGCATTTGTGAACAATGGAAATGACTTGTGTTAAACAATATTCATGTAAATGTTTGTAATAAAAGAAAAAAAAAAACAATTGTCAGAGATATTTATAGTTTTCTTATTTAAGGGTATCTTTCAATGCTTTAATGGAAACATTACAACAATTCAGCCTTACATCGAGTACACAGATGAGGCAGATTTCGAATCTTTCAGATGTTTGCATGATAGATATGTCGAGTAGTACAAAGACGATGTAGCTATGTAAATGTGTTTGAATATTTTTGTTTGA
The DNA here is from genome assembly GCF_026914265.1 of Mya arenaria. Classification (NCBI taxonomy): domain Eukaryota; kingdom Metazoa; phylum Mollusca; class Bivalvia; order Myida; family Myidae; genus Mya; species Mya arenaria. Next base: position 46,249,834 of record NC_069131.1, on the reverse strand, counting down.
TTGAATTAAATTAACGCATACGACCTTGCTATTTAGTTTTCGGAGTGTAATAAGGTACGGATAACTTCCATGGGTGTTATAGTCCTTTGAATATTTCAGTAAGGTGCTATGGTCATTAAAATATATTGAAGATGACCATTGAACAGTAACACATGTTATTTTGTAATGAACACTGAACATGGCTGTTCATAATATATTTTTATTCTGCAGTTAATTGTGTTTTCATGAAATGCCACATAGTATGAACACGAACATCTTATACAGACATGTATAGCACTACACATACCAAATACTATTTTATTGAAATTGGCAAATTTTATCACTCCTCTTTGGAAAAAGTGTTTCAATGGATTTTCATAGTTACAAAGGACTGAGAGGGTTGGTCAATCAGGTTTGGATAAAAAATGTTGTTACGCATAACGCTGCTGTTTGTATATTTTAAATGTTCTACAGAAAACAGAAGTGCCCAAAGTGAGGCCTTGATGAGGTCTTCTAGTTTCTGTAGAAAGAAACATAAATGCTATCATGTTTAAATGGTGAAATTATTTGTGAACCAATAAGACCGAGTTTTCTTCAAATGTCTGTCGCCACACGCTTCCTGACCAATGACGTCAGAAAAAACACACTTCACAGTGGATTATGTAATGTATCCTCGAAGGTTATTTTTGTCATAAATCGAATCTCGCCAAATCCTCTTTTTCACTTTTTCAATTACATCAAAACGAAATGTTGTCACTATGAATAGTACCTGATTCGTAATGGTCAACAAATAAGTACATACATACACGTTGCATACATTTGTTGACGTGGACATACTTTTCAGCAATATACATTCAACACATTCTGAAACAAAGCATACAATTTTGAGTTTGTTCTAAAATTTAAATATTTAGCATTTAGATTCCATATGTGTAATTGAAAAACCAATAACTTTATTGTATATTACAGTGTGTGAAACATGCAATGATAAATAATAACCATCACACATCACACATATAAAAATCTCAATGCATTTTATTCAAAGCACAGCCAAGCACATTATTTTCATTTTTTTTTCTTTTTCAGATAAAACACAATGCCCCATTTGCGGTAGGGTATGTCAGACGAATGGCGCCCTGCAAATCCACATGCGTTGTCACACAGGAGAAAAGCCTCACAAATGTAATGTTTGTGGTAAAGCCTTTACACAGAAAGGCAATTTGAATGCACACATGGTTAGACATATGAATGTCGACTTTTGAGTGTGTCTCTTGTTACAAGGACAAGTGTGATGGTAAGAGAAAAAGGAAGGAACAATCTTCAACTAATAGTGTAGTTCTCCTGGAGTGTTTCAACAAGAAGTACATCTGCTCATTTTCATTTGTCACATAAACATGACACACAGTATGGCCAAATATTGCAGTTTCATAACTTTTTGTTATTAAACAAGTTATACTTGGGTAAAGGCCCTTACCATTTTCAAGTGATAAACTTATTCCAGTGAATTTCAAATCCTGTTATTATGTGATAATTTCTGCCAAAATGGGCTAATAAAGATTGTATGAGTATCGCTAGTCAATATCTGGACTATACGAGGACATGCTAATGCACAGTAAGTGACAATAATATGGTACAGTAACTGATACTTCTGTTTAAGGGACATATCAATTAATTGGTTTGGCATGTTGTGCCGCATTATTAAGTGATCAACATTAATATCTATTTACATTTTTTCCACCATTGCCTAATGCAATATCCCTTTCAGCAATAGTTAGTAGTGGTTTTAGGTAATCCGTATCTAGTTTCGAGTACTACAAAAGGCAGAGTTTTTACCTTGCAATAAGTAGAATCCGATATACGAACGCTACTTATTGCACGGTATTTTAGTTACTTAACATTCCTTTCAACATTCATGATAACCACAATTCCTTAACTATATACATTTCAGGGAAATTCCGATGTTCTGTATGCGGAAAGTCTTGCCAGTCCAGCTCAGCACTAGAAGTTCACATGCGCAAACACACGGGAGAGAAGCCATACACGTGCAGTACGTGTGGCCGGATGTTCTCCCACAAGAATAGTTGGCAACGACACCAGGTCACCCACCTGACAGGATAACTCCGCCTGAAGGCCAGACTGTGTTCCCCAAATAGTTAATACACATGTCTGTGTGAGAACTGGCGAGCATATACGAGCTCTTGTGGCCACTGTTTTATTTTATATAATACATAAATCATGAATATTAACAAAATAAATTAGCAGCGCAAATTTATTTTTCTTTGCAATGATGTTTAAAACAAAAGACTGGGTATGTAACATTTTGTAGGCTGATTTCTGATATGATTTTCATAGTACCAAGTTTGTTCACAGTATAATATTTACACATCATCATCTTCCATTCCTTTCATAAACTGCCTTTATTTATTACCTGTATGACCCGAAAGTGACCTTCTTTTTCATAAATGGCTCACATTGTTCTCTTAAACTGGTAGCTATGAGATTGTGACAGTCGCTTAGGCCGCAATTAAAGTTAACAGTTTTACACATGAAAGACTTTGCATTGGTGAGGATGACCATCAATAAGTGTGGGCCTGCAGTTTTTCATAAAACATGTAGGTTCAGAGATATTATTTTCCTGGCTAAAGTTATCACAAATGTTATGAATAGGTTTACATTTTCTCTCTTCAGTAAGTCATAATTCTAATCTCCTATGCAGACAATATGTTCAAAAGTTAACATTTTGTCTAAACACTTGGAAGTATAATTTTCAAAGTCTGGATCTGACATCGACGGTTTTCGATACAAGCACAGAATACCCCCATTGGAGTGACAGCTCGTAGCACAGGCACTCAAGTTGATCATTTTCCAGGTCCCTGCGGCGTTTGAAGGGGAGATCAGCACGGGTGAAGGCCATCAGTCCTCCACCATGGCAGTTGCGATCTCGTCTTCCTAACTTATATCCATCTGCAGTAATGAGGTTGTTGAAACTCTCATCCAGTTTGGTTTCAGCAATTACGAGCAGATCTGAAAGTTTATCATCAAGGATTGTACGAATCATGGAATTTGTACCGTATGCTGTTAATATTTAGGTAGCTTAGCACCGGGCGATTATTGTTTTCATTTCTGAGAGTTTTAAGGTTGTATTTGATAACCTTAAGAGTCGCTGTTTGTGTTGCAAGATAAAACAGAATCGTTAGTCATAGGGGTTGTGGTTGTGGTGTCCGCCGTTGTTTCCTTGCCAGGTTGTAGCCAGTCTTCTTCCGGATCTGGAATAGGATGAAACGAGTCATTTATATTTAAAAACTGGTTGCAACTGTCAGTTGCAGATGATCCTGGTGCATCTCGTCGCTGGGATGTTATTTTATCTGGTGCGGGGATAACAAGAGGCCCAAGAGGGCATATGCTCTACTGGCATGGCTCTTGTGGTCATTTTCAATCCAGAGCATGATCGTATGAGTAATAGGCAACAAATAATTATATAGTTCACTTTTTGTATTTGGGTTAGCTGAAAACGCTGCACGTTCAACATCTGAGGACAGAAAGTGTTGTAAGCAGATTAGTTGCACAAACTATTTTGATATGTGCCAAGTAAAGGTAATCTGAGGGTAAAAAATATTTGCTTTCAAAATTGTACACAAGGTCAAAATTTCATTTCTGTAGCTTTAAAAATAAAAAAGTTGGTCAAAGGGTCAAAGTCAGGGACATCCGAGGACAACATTGATGCTCGTTTGCAAAACTGTACACATGGTCAAAATGTCATTGCTGTAGCTTTAAAAATTAAAAAAAGTAAGTCAAAAGGGGTGGGGCCAGCTTTTGCCCAAGGAGCATAATTTCAAATGTTTTGCTAGAATGTCATCATATGATGCTCCACAACAAATATCAAAGGTATGGGCCATGTGGTTTGAAAGAAGAAGATTTTGAACATATTTTTTAAATAAGGAAACTTGTGACCCCGGGGCAGTGCCAGTTTTGACCCAAGGGGCATAATTTGAACAACCATGGTAGCAGACCACTAATTTAAGTCTTGTTCAAAATAGCAAGGATCTGCATAGCTGTTTCAGACAAAAAGGTTTTTAACATTTCCCAATTTAAGTGTACCAAACCTGTGAACCCGGGGGCGTGACCAGTAATTACCCCAGGGACATAATTTGAACAAACATTCACAAGCAATTGTGACTTTACATGTAAACTTGGCTAAAAATAGACTTCGCTCATGTAGACTTGACTAAAAATAGACTTAGCTAAAAATAGCATTTTTTTATACTTTTAAGACCCATAATCTAGGCATGCATGGGCAGATCTGGCTGGTTTTCAAAAGGAACCGAGCTTTAATGGATATCTAAATACTGTACAAGTTTCCTCGAGATACAATCAAAACTGAAGATTGTATCGTGTGCACAAGCAATTGTTTACAGACGCACAGATTTTTTTTTATACTTTCAAGGCCCATACTCTAGGCATGCATGGGCGGTCTGGCTGGATTTTGAAAGGAACCGAGCTCTACTGGATATCAAATACTGTACAAGTTTCATAGAGATACAATCAAAACTGAAGACTGTATCGTGTTCACAAGCAATTGTTTACAGATGCACGGATGCACATAAAACGTACACATTACCATCGCATAAGCTCTTCTGGCCTTTGGCCAGTAGAGCTAAAAATGAGTCTGAAAAATGAAAGCAATTGTTATATTCAGGGCATATGGCACACGGAGGACATGTTAATGAGTTATCAGATAGATTAATATTTAATTCTGATTTAAGATCTTGATAGTTTCTTTCCTTTAGTTGGGAACATTTTTTATGAATCCAGTGACGACATGTAGAGCAAAGTAAAATTTGATGATCTTTGCGTACATTTTTAAAGCAAACACTGCAATTATTCATCGAACTATTACCAGAAGGTCCAGGGTTTAGCATAACGTCGCCGCTCTGTAGAAGTGATAAAGAAATCTGTTTGGTCATTTTTCGGTTTCCATCCAAAATCATTCCGTCCGAATACTCCACCACATAGTGTAATGTTCCTGGAATCATGTAGTCTGGAGCCCGGAAAATAAACATTTCTGTTTTAGTGAAATTTATTAAGGATTTGATTTTCGCTTTATCGCTATTCTTTAGGATGATTTCGTGTATTTAATATAAATGTTATGGTTTTAGTACTAAATGTCTAAATTTAGCAAATAAATGATAAATTAATACGATAGAAGTTGTATTCTAAATGGTTTTCTACTTTTTCTAAAGATTAATGCACTTGACACCCCTACTCTGTAATATAAGTTATATATAATGGTTTCGCCCATAGGGTTTGTTAAAATGGACCCTTCCATTTTAGTCACGTGATGTTACAGTATAAAACCAACGAAAGGCATAACAATAGTTAGTTCGTGTCTCGACGCCGATGTAAGAACATCACGTTAATATATAGGGAAGCTTTGAGGGTTCTTTTTGTACTGTTTAGGGCGGGTTCTGAACTATTGGAGGCTAGGAGAATTAAAGTGAAGCATTGCGCTACAGCTTCTAGTTTCCAGGTTCGGACATCCGTGAGGTTTCTTTTTGGCCTCTTAGTAAGCCTGGATCATTGCGATACAGACGGAACAGGGTCAATGGTTTGATTCCCCGTACAAGCTATACATTTAGGACTGCGGGTTTCACTGTTATATTGTGAGATTGGTTTATAAGCGTTTTGTATGCTGGTCCTGTTTGAAGTTATAGCATAGGTGTTGTAGTGTTTCTGTTTGTGCGTTTTTGGTTTTGGCATAATTAAACATTAATTCTTGAACCATAATAATTATTTCTCCAATCATTGGTTTTGTAAGCAATCATTAATCACGTGTAAATATTACTAATTTTATACTTAATTTTTGGGACAACGTAGTCCGAGAATAGGGTTGTAGTTTAATTTAAGGTAGCCTGTCCGAGCTAGCTAGGGAAGAAACGTTACAATAGATCGAATTTCCATTTGGCTGCCAAAAGTCCGTCTGTCCTGGTACAGTCTATTTGATTTACGATTACTGTTGTTTTCGTGATGTTTTTCTCAAATAAATTAGTAAACTAGAGGTAAAGTGAAGGTAAAAAGACAAAAATAAAATGCTGTTTACAGAACGCGCCATACCGCGGAGCAAAATCATCGCACAACAATATACATGTAAATTGTTTATCTTGTTATTGTTTGTATTTTTTGTATTCCGCTGACCTTTCTGAACAGTTGAACACTGTGAAAACCTGGTTGAAATAAAAAAAAAATATGTAAGCTAACTGTAAGATGATTGTCAATATTTGTGTGAAGTATTAAGTCAATTGAAGGACAAGTATAGAAGTTATTAATACAATCTCGACTTGCCCTAAAACTTGACACCATGTGTTATGTTATGGAGGAATACATATAAATATAAGAACGACACTAAATGTGCTCTAACTATTTATTGCGACATGTATTGTACGATATCTAACTAGAACTTAAAAGCATGTGGCTGTGCCTAGGTATTTAACTCACTAGGGCAGATAACCCTTAGATGATAAAGCTATCATGTAACATCTCCGTCGTTTTTATAAATGGAAAATATTCAAAATTATCATAATTAGAATAGGCATGCACAATATTGAAATAACAACCAATATATACATAAATTTGAATTAACAGCTGTATCTTAATTTGTTCAATAACTGTCTGTATAATTGGTAACCGTTATACCAATTATTATTAATGATTTTACAATCAGTCACTAATTATCTATCAATAAATCCCATGGTTTCAATTATCTATTTACACATCTGCTCAAGTCAAGTCAAAGTCAAACACCGTTTATTCGCTCATACCATACACATGGCAAATTAGGTCATATACAAAACATATATACATACATGGCGGCAGATACATTGTAAATTTTTAACTACAATTTATATGATACCCAATACGAGTATCGGAGAGTCATTCACATGAGGTCGGAAAACATTTCAGACAATTTTCAATGAATAAGGTTGTATCAATAGTAGAAATATAACATTTGAATCACTTGTAAATAAGAAAATGATTATCTTACAAGTGTGTGCCTAATTAAAAATTATATAGATATATTTAATCGAATTTGGCGAACGAAATACTGTAAAAGAAGAGAAAGTCATACGAAAACCCCTTAATATATGAGAAAACCTATCCGAAACAAAATGATAGGAAGTCAAAGGGGTTTTTAATTCAATATTTTGTTTTTCTGACATGAGACATGTTAATAATACATCACAGCTTGTTTCTAACTAACATCCTATTACGCCAATATGACAATATTAATATTTTACATAATGATAATAATTTAAACTACAGCATGTCATACATATATGTTTGTGAAAAATCTGCAAATCGACAATGATTAACATATAACTACAGTACATATATTTACATATAATGTAATACATACATTCAAAAACTCAAAATTATGAATGGAAATTTTCAAGCAAATCACTATATATAACTATCAATTCACTATATTGCATATAGTTACTTAATTTTTGAAAGAATAATATTAACAAATTTATATAGATTTATCTGTGATTGTTTACTGCCTGTATTCATTAGTTTTTCTAATTTAAATGTATTGGGATGTCTATAAAAGTAAGGTTTTAGAAACTGTTTTCTTTCATCGTTTAAAAATTGACATTCAAACAAATAATGAAATTCGTCTCCTAGTTTGTTATTGCAGTGAGTACATAGTCGTTCGTTGAGTGGTATTCTACGCCAATTGCCTATTTCAATAGGCATTCTATGATTTCTTGTTCTAAATTTGATGAATGAAAATAACTGTCTATTTGGAAATCTGGTGAGAAACCAAAGTCCTTTTTAAAAATTCTATAAAATATACTGTTGCTTGCATTTTCCATATTCGACAACCAATCATTTAAAAATAAATCGATTAGCTTTTGCTTTACATTGTTTTTTAACCACTTGTGATTTATTACTTCTTGATTAAGCCATAGGTTATTCAGGCCACATTTAATGAAAATCGTTTTAATAAAATATATCCAGGGATATTTTTTCTTTGTTTCTCTGTCATCTAATGGAAGTGCTAAGTTATATATAACTTTATATATCAGTGATGAGAGTTTTTCTTGTGTATTATTGAATGGTGTTTGTAATCTTCCCAAAAAAAACTATATTTATTTCTTCTATATCGATTGATAAAGGTTTCATGCCTGTTTCGCCATAGACCATGTAGTTTGGTGTTGATCGTTTTATTTTGAGAACATATTTCAAGTATTTAAGTTGGACCCTTTCCAGTATGCTATTGTTACCAAATCCCCAAATTTCTGCACCATAAAACAAAATAGGTTTATTGTTTTATCAAAGAGTTCTATACGTAGGTCAACAGGTAATGATAGGCGATTTGAGTTTCTTATTAGACTATACACTGCACGTGTTGCCTGAGAAGCTATATGTTTTTTTGCAGCTAGCAAATGAGCCGGTTCTACTAAAATAAATTCCGAGATACTTGTATTCGTTTACTACTTCTTAGTTGTTATTTTTGAATTTAAAATCATAGGGCCGTTGTCGACCTTTACCAAAAACAACTATATTTGATTTTGTGGTGTTGACTGTTAGTTTCCATAGATCACAGTAATTGGAATATGTGTTAATAGCATTTTGTAGTCCTATTTCTGTCTCTGACATGATAATTGTGTCATCAGCGTATAATAAAATAAATAATTTAAGGAACGTATGCATATTGTCATTATGAGCAGGATCTTGAATATCAACACCGTCATTCATTATATTTTGGGTAAAATAGGAGTGCACATCATTTAAAAACAGCGAAAAAAGGAGCGGGGATAGATTTTCGCCTTGGCGGACGCCAATATTACTTGGAAAGAAGTTTGAATATTCTGAATCTTTCGTAACACACGATTTTATGTTGTTATATATGTTCTGTATAAGTTGCAGACATTTTCCATTGATATTTGTCTTAATTAGTTTTTGCCATAGGCCTGATCGCCATACAGTGTCAAATGCTTGCTTTAAGTCTATAAATGCACAAAGTAGTTTCTTTTTTCGGTTATTCAAATACTGTATTAAATGGTTAAGTATAAACATGTTGTCCGTTGTTCAATATCCTTTTCTGAAACCAGCTTGACTGCCATCAATAAGGTTATTGGATTCAACGTATTTATCGAGGCGATTATTTATTGTACTTCTCTAAAGATATTGTGCAAATCGTCTAAGCTAGCTTCATTTTTACTTATTTTTTTATTACTTAAGCACTTCCAGTATTTACGCGGGTCTTTGATTTTTAAGTTTCGTAAGTTATTAATATTTTTGTTTTTATCTTTATTTTTGAATTTATTCATCGTTGATTTATATAATTTGCTTTTACATTTTAGATTTTCCTTATTCTGTATATTTTTACGATGTTTGTACATATTTTTAGCCCGGTGAAAGTCTCTCCGTGCTTGTTTACATTTTGTTCCGAACAATTTTGGCAAGATATTATGTTCATGATCTTTCAATTTAGTACATTTACTGGAATTTGTAAGACCAAATGCACTTTCGCACGAATTTTTGAATACATTATTTAATGAGTCGACAATGTTATCTGCTATTTCTTGAGTAAAGATATTTGTTTCGGAGCATGTTTTGAGACGTTCGTGGATAGACGATACTTTTTGTTGATCAATACTTTCAATGAATCTATTACTTTTTGCATTATTCCATAAGATCAGTTTATCTCCCTTGTTGAAAATGTTTTGCATGTTATCCTGCATTTCGAAGTTGTATGTCAAACTGACAGAGTTGTGTGCATCGGATAAAATTGGGCAAAAAGCATTTATTTTAAGACAGTTTATATACTTAAATAAGCTTGATGTACATATAAAATAATCAACTGTACTAACGCCTTTACAGGAGGGGGTTCCTGTCATATCACCATGTGTTCGTCCATTCAAAATATAAAGATTATTTAGCTGAAGGAATTCGATAAGCCTACTTCCATAATTATTACTGGATTTGTCACTATTATTGCGTTTAATAAATACATTTTCAGAGTTTTCAAACTTACTTAGTTCACATAGAAGCTCATCGTAAACTGCTTCAAAATGTTGCCTTTCAGCAAATTCTTTATCTACAAAAGTTAAATCATCAAAACACTTAGTTCTGGCATTAAAATCTCCGAACAAGCAAGTATACTTGTATTGGTGAGAAAGCGTCTCAAGATCGCTCTGTAAATTTGAAAAAGGGTCCTCTATTGAATATAACGAATTTTCAGGTGCTAAATATACTACACCGCATAAAATATCTGTATCTGTCTTTACTAGTTCTTTACTTATGGAGAACCATATTACTAACTTACTATCAGTGTTTATAATCGTTATATATTTAGATATATTACTTTTAACTAAAAGCGCAATACCGTCTGACTTGCGCGAATTAGTAACAGTAGATTTTCTATTTTTAGTGAATATATCGTACCCTTTCATTTCTATGAAATCAAAATCATCAATGTGCATTTCTTGGAGCCCAATAATGTCATATTGGTTTACTAAATCAATGAATTCGGGGCAATGCAGCTTGGATTTAAAACCGCATACAATTAGAGACAGAACATGTAAATTTCTAATAGTGGTGTTTACATGTACGCTATTTATATCTATATTTTCATCAACACTTAAATATTCTGACGAAGCACTGTAATTGTTAGCACTTTTATCAAACGGTAACCTATTTGTTGAAAGATTTTCAGTTTCATGCAACGTACGGTTTTTATACATGTTATAGTCGACTAGAAAAATCGTATTATATTGATATCGATTAACACCCAGTTCGCTACTTAAACAACTAGTATTTTCATTTTCATAATACAAACAATCATTATTCATGTAAGCATCAACTAGAAAATTCAAATTGTAGCGATTGACATATACATCGCTAGGCAGGTTATCCACCATTATATAAGATAAACAATTATTACGCAAGTACCAATCAACTAAAAAATTCACGTTATATGAATTAACATATAATTCGTCAGCATTAGCACAATAACTTACACGATCAAAAGTATCATATTCATAGCAATATTCATTTTCAACAACATCTGATTTTGAGTTGATACAATTTTGAATCAACCTGATTTTGTTCGTAATAATCGGATGCAATTTCAAAACTATTTTGATTTTCGGTATCGCTAGTAAGTGGAATACATTCAGAATTGTTAGGGTATGAATTGCGTGCAAGAAAATAATCCCCTACAGCTATATAGGCTTTACAATGGTTATATAAATCATCAGTGTTTGAATAAGGCCAATTATACACAAGATCGGTGTTGCTACTTAAGGGGTCATAGATCAACAATGACTCTCTTTGCCTGTCCTAGTTTCGGAGACCGTCTACAGCGGGTTGAGGTTCGGCGGGGGGGGGGGGGGTCGACAACCAGTTCGATGGCGGCACTGTGGTCCACGTCGGTGATCTCTTCGGTCACTGTCGGGAGTGTAGGGGAGCCAGCGTCATCGATGCGTTTTGGGGCGGTTTCAAGCTCGAGGGGTGACACAGCCCTACGTTTACTGTCAGTCAGTATGGTTCGATTAGGGGTATCAGCGACAACCGCTGCAAAGCGATTCGGAGTTTCAAACCCTGCTCGGTTGTCACATGGATGGTGGGTTTGGGATTGTGTTTGTTCCTAGAAGTAGTTCGGTGGGATTGGCGGCCTTGGTCTAACGTCCGGTCGTCGGGGCACCGTGTTGCTGTAACGGAACGTCGGTGGGGGGCCTCCCATCGGTATATGGTTAGAGTGCTGCCTGTGTGGTTGTCTAGGGGGAGAAGCCATTGACGGATGGGGTACAGGGGGGCGGTGCTGGCTTTGGTGATATCCGCCTTGATTCCACTCCGTGAACAGTTGCCGGGACGTTCCGTTGTGGTGAGCCTCAGACGTGGGTGGTCTGGTGCCATCAAATTGGTTCCCAGGGCGGCTGAATGACTTCGTAGTTGGGTCATATAGAGAACCGTTCACATAAAGCTTATCTCGCACTAATGACACCTTGTTCCCAGAATCAAGATACTCCCTTACAATCGGGTACAGTGTTTTCCTGATTTCTTCCACTTCGCGTGGGAAATGCTCATATATTTTGTAACGTCTTTGGGTCTTATTTAGTATTAGCCCGGCTCGTCGTACTACCTCGCGCTGTGGAAATGATTCGAATGAGGCAATGATGGGTCTGGGGCGTCCATTTGAAAAGGGTTGATTTGGTCTACCAATGCGGTGCACTTTAGTAAATTTAATATTCGTTACGTCGACGCTACATTGGCTAGAAACTTCGTGACGTTCAGCTAGTTCTTGATGAAGCACTACCCGAAGGACTTCTTCCGTATTTTCTCTAGGAAAATTTGGTCCATTAGAACCTTGCTGGGCCTCATCTACACCAAAAACAATCAGGTCGTTCTCCATGAATCTACATTGTAAATGATTTTAAGTCTGCGTTTTGTTGGAAATAAGTGTTAAGTTTTGAATCCATTTCCTTGTTATATGTGTTAAGTTTTGATATTTGTTCTTGGATATTTCTTTTATTTGATAAATAGTCATCAGCAATGTCACTAAATGTTTGGCAGAATTGTTCTACTTCTGATATCCTTGATGAGAGTGATTTGTTCACATCCAGGACGACTTCAAATTTGGATTTCAGGTTAGTGATATCATTCTCTAATGGCATAAGTCGAGTCATACTGTTTTCCATTGTAATTAGACGGGAAATACCTCTTTCAAAAGTCCGTGTACACTCGTGTCTTGGCTTTGTTGCATGTACCCTCCAAAACCACTGGTGGCTTAACAACTCTCCCGGAGCGTGTTACATAATGTGGCTCATTATTTTCAACTTTTGTAGGTGGGCTGCTTGCTGGCATTTCTTGGTTGGACAATGCTCTATCTAAGCCTGAATCGCACTGGTCTTCATTACCTGGCAATACAGAATCAGTAATTAATGCTACATTAGAACTACTACGAATTTCCTTTGATCTCATTAAATCTCTCCTATTCCTGCGGTAAATTTGACCGTTATCAGTTTCGACCACATATGATCGTTCATTATGTTGATCAATCACAGTAGCTGGACTCCAGGTTTTATTAAAACGCTGAATCCTAGCTGTGTCACCTACTTTTAAAGGTTGTTGCACTCTAGCATTTTTGTCATGATAATGCTTTGATCTTGACTTACTCTCAGAAATTTTGTTTTTGACCTTATTAGGTGGAGGTACTTTGGGAATCAAATTTTCCTGGACAGTTGGCAAAATGGAACGTAATTGCCTACCCATTAACAACTGCGCTGGCCTGAATCCAATGTCTGAGAGAGGTGTGGTCCTATATTCAAGAAAACCTAATCTGGGATCAGTTTTGTTCTGTTTTGCCTTTATCAAAATTCGTTTTGAGACCTTGACCATGGCCTCAGCCAAACCATTTGTCTGATTATGATAAGCACTGCATTTTACATCTACAAAGTCCTATGACTCTGCAAACATTGTCAAATTCCTGGCTAGCAAAACATGGAACCCCATCAGTCACTATTTTCTGACAAATACCCCATTGTGACATGATGTCTTTCATGTGGCTAATGACGGTGGAACTTTTCATGTTTGACAGCTTTGGATACCTAGAATAGTAATCTGACATCACCAGATAGTTCTTTTCATCCAGTGAAAACAAATCAAACCCTGCCATTTGAAACGGATATTCTGGTACCTCAGAGCTAATTAATGGCTCTTTCTGATTTGAGGCTGTATGTTCTAAACAAATTTCAAACTGACTAACCAATTCTTTGATGTCAGTAGAAATACCCGGCCAAAACATAACTGACCTTGCTCTGGATAAGCATTTTTCAATTCCCAGGTGTATTTGATGGAGTTTCTCTAACATCTGTGACCTAAGAACCCTAGAAATAACAAGTTTTTCACCTTTCATGACCAATCCATTTGTTACGGATAATTCATCTCTATAGGCCCAAAATGTCTGAATGCTGAAATGATAGTCTTTCTTATGCAATGACCAACCCATGTTTATGGTTTCCCTTAATTTGCACAGCTGCTCATCCCTTTCAGATTGTGACCTAACTTCCTCAAGTTTCCTGTCTGATATTGGCAATGATGTAACCACCAAACACACATGTGCCTCTATTCCCTGAGTAAGATCGGGGCAAGTTTCTTTGACTGCGTGTCTACTCAGAGTATCTGCTAGTGGAATTTTCTTTCCTGATACGTATTTGAACTCAAAACTAAAAGAACTCAATTGCAAAACCATGCGTTGCAAACGCATTGGAATTGTGTGCATTGGCTTTCAAAATACTGACTGCAAGGGCAAATGGTCATTTTCCACTGTTATGTCACGTGCATTATAATACTGATGAAATTTCTTGCAACCAAACACAATTGACAACATTTCTTTTTCAATTTGACTCATGTTCTTTTGTGATTGTGTCAAACTACGTCAGGCATACGCAATAGGACGCTAATCTTGAAACAAAACAGCTCCCATGCCATGACTAGAAGCATCGCATTGTAGCACTAATGGCTTCTTTGGGTCATAATAGGCCAAGACCGTGTCATTACAAATGAGTTCCTTCATTTTATCAAATGACTGGCTCTGTGATTTACCCCAGATAAAACCTACGTCTTTGTTTAGTAATTCTCTTGATGGGGCTGAGATATCTGATAGGTTGGGTATAAACCTTGAGAGGTAATTAACCATGCCAAGAAATGTTTGTAGTTCAGCCTTGCATGTGGGTGGCCTCATGTTCTTAATTGCCTCAATTTTCAAGGGATCGGCCTTCAAGCCTTCTGATGTAAGAACATGACCAAAGTATGAGATCTCCGTGACCCCAACTTCAATTTTCTTAGGATTAAACATAATTCCCTTTTCAAGAGCTCTATCAATGGCAGCTCTTAAATTCTTGTCATGACTTTGCCTTGTTGACCCATATATGCAAATGCCATCAACAATGGTCACAACACCTTCAAGGCCCTGTAATACGTCCTCGAGGGCACGCACTAGGAAATCTCCCGAAATATTCTATCCGTAAGGACATCTTACGTACCTAAATGTACCTAAAGGGCAATGAAAGTAGTCAAATATGACGATTCTTCGGAAAGTTTGATTGACCAATATGCTGAAGTCAAGTCTAGCTTGCTGTAAAACATTCGCAAGCTGAGGCAAAGCATCATCGAGTGTTTCGAGAGGGTAAGGCGATCTTTTGATTGCACTATTCAATGAACGAGGATCCAAACATAATCGAATCTCACCGCTCACCTTCTCAGTAACCACCAAGTTATTACACCATTCTGTAGGCTGTAACACTTTTGCAATGACCCCTAGCTTTTCCATGCGTAGCAGTTCAGTTTTGACCTTATCTTGCAATGCAACAGGTATACGACGGGGTGGGTGGACAACAGGAGTAACGTTTCCGTCAACATGAATATTACATTCCACAGGAAGCAACCCTAACCCTTCAAAGGCTTGGTCATAGTTCTTCAAAACAGACTCTTTTGTTAGGAAGGGCTCGGACTCATTTGCTGATGCTTGTTCCCCTAAATTGTGGGCTAGCTGCATCAAGTTGAACTCTATGCAAGTATCACAACCGAGTAAAGGAGGAGATTTTGTATCTACTACATGAAACACCACATCTTTTCACTGACCTGACATAACACTAACACATGTTAACTTTATTGTACCCCTACATTTGAGAACATTGCCATTGTACACGGTCAATTGTGATTTAGACTTTGCTAATGGTGCCTTAACTCATAAACCCTGAAATGCTGATAATGGTAAAATATTTACCTGACTGCCTGTGTCGCACTTCATTTTAAGTGGTATCTTGTGATTTCCAATAAGCATACCAGGAAACGCCTGACCATTTGAGTGTTCTGTCTTAACTAAATCCACACTGTCAATGAATAATTCTGACATCTCGGTCTCCACTTGAACTTCGCTCACTTTCTTAGACTTGCAGCATGAAGCCCAGTGGTTCCATTTTTTGCAAATGTTACATTGTGTCCCCTGTGCCGGACATCTCTGTTTTGCGGTGTGGTTGCTGCCACAACGACTACAACGTGGACCTCCCCATGTCGGCTGCGTCCTTGTTTTCTGCTTGGCTGGTCCCTTCATCGTAGACGATCCAGACGGTATTGACCTTGCGCCTTGGCTTCTGTTGTACGGTCGTGTCACTGCATGTACCGGTGCGCCCATGTCTTTGTTGAATGATTTTAACTGTTCCTTGGCATACTCATGCTTTTGACAAGTAGTAATTGCCTTGTCCATGGTCAGACGTGAACCTTCTTGCAACATTTTCTCACGAGTTTTATAGTTAGAAACACCAAATACAATCCTATCTCTAATCATTGCATCTTTCTTGTCACCAAATTCACATTCATCTGCTTTGTTTTGACCACTGTTATGAATTGTTCGATGGATTTCTCTCCTTGTGTGATATTATTAAATTGAAATCTAGCAAAAACTGGATTTATTTTGGGAGCTAGATGATCTCTTATTTTTGTGAATATTACATCTGGTTTTGTCCTGTCATCATCATTCATGGTAGTTGCCCTAAACACGTCTCTGCCTTTTGCATCCATATACAATAATAACATTGTAACATGCACATTTTCCCCTTGGTCTTTCAATGGTCCTTTGAAGATCAATGTAGTGTTCGGTGAACTTTCGCCATTCCTCCGTAATATTTGTTGAGTTCTATTGTTGGAGCTGGTATTCCTTGAAGATTCATGATTTATTTTGTTTATAAATCACGTTACCGTTGAATAACATTCAACTTTTGTCCAGAATTATTATCCATTCAATGCTCACTAAATAACATTGCACTTTTGTTTAGAATTATTATTTAATTTAATTGTCAATAAATAACATTCCACTTTTGTCCAGAATTATTATTTATGTTTCCTGACTTATGACACCATGTTATGTTACGGAGGAATACATATAAATATAAGAACGACACTAAATGTGCTCTAACTATTTATTGCTAACTATTTATTGTACGATATCTAACTAGAACTGATAAGCATGTGGCTGTGCCTAGGTATTTAACTCACTAGGGCAGGTAACCCTTAGATGATAAAGCTATCATGTAACACCATGGACTGAATGTTCAGAACTTTGTTAAAGTTAACAATGTGATTTACAATATTTTGGTTAACTTTTAAACGGTAAAGGGTATTGAGCCTATAAGTGAAATAGCCACTTTAACCGGACGCCGACGCCTTGACGTGTAGTAAAGCCTCTTTATTAAACGAACCGTTTAATAGTAGAGCTTATAAATTACATTATTTATATGGAAAACAACAGAAACAAGCTCAGTAGCCAAAAGTTTAAACATAAACCCCGTTGAATGGCACAGGGTAAATGCCAAAGACATAGAACCCATAAACAAAAAATCACAAACAAGAAAAATGGAACAATTAACAGCCCAGAACTCCACAAACAACACAGTGCATATATACTATATAAAAATAGGTGTGTTTATCAAGGATTGTAAGTTACCGCCTTGGAACGGTCAGTAAAATGTAAAAACATGTCTTGCAAAACTTGGTAAGGAATAATTTTGAAAAAAATGTGACTTTGATAATGTAACAGTAAGTTGAACTATGAATTTCAGGAAACATAATATAGCACCAAGGTAAATGAAAGAAAGAAGCAGAATGGCAGGGGCCCAGGCATAGGAAAACTGCAAGGAAATAACTCCTTGTACATTATCTTGGCTTTGTAAATATTTTATAAAAACAAATAAAATCAATTGGTTGAACAAAAAAGGAAAAGCACTGAAAAATAAACTTTTAGGATACTTTTCGTTAAAAATAAAGAAAATGTAGATATTTGGATTATTATTATGCCCCCCTTCGAAGAAGAGGGGTATATTGCTTTGCACAGGCATGTCGGTATGTCGGTCGGTCGGTCGGTCGGTCGGTCCGTCGGTAGACCAAAGCTTGTCCGAGTGATAACTCAACAATTCCTGGACGTATGGTCATCAAACTTCACATGAAGGTTGAGCCTGATCAGTAGATGACCCCTATTGATTTTGGGGGTCATCGGGTCAAAGGTCAAGGTCACAGTGACCTTTAATTGTAAAATAATTTTAAAGCTTGTCCGAGTGATAACTCAACAATGCCTGCACCCATGGCCCTCAAACTTGACATGGAGGTTGGGCCTGACCAGTATATGACCCCTATTGTTTTGGGGGGTCATCAGGCCAAAGGTCAAGGTCACAGTGACCTTGAATTGTAAAAGGTCGTCCGAGTGATAACTTGACAATGCCTGCACCCATGGCCCTCAAACTTGACTTAGAGGTTGGGCCTGACCAGAAGCTGACCCCTATTGTTTTTGGGGCTCATCGGGTCAAAGGTCAAGTTCACAGTGACCTTGAATGGTAAAAGGTTGTCCGAGTGATAATTCAACAATGCCGGCACCCATGGCCCTCATAATTGAATTGGAGGTTGGGCCTGACCAGTAGATGAACCCTATTGTTTTGGGGGGTCATCGGGCCAAAGGTCAAGGTCACAGTCACCTTAAATGGTAAAAGGTTGTCCGAGTGATAATGCGACAATGCCTGCACCCATGGCCCTCATATTTGAATTGGAGGTTGGGCCAGACCAGTGAAGACCCCTATTGTTTTTGGGGGTCATCGGGCCAAAGGTCAAGGTCACAGTCACCTTGAATGGTTAAAGGTTTTCCTTGTGATAACTTGACAATGCCTGCACCCATGGCCCTCAAACTTGACTTGGAATTGGGCCTGACCAGGACATGACCCCTTTTGTTTTTGGGGGTCATCGGGCCAAAGGTCAAGGTCACAGTCACCTTGAAGGGTAAAAGGTTGTCCGAGTGATAACTCAACAATGCCTGCACCCATGGCCCTCAAACTTGACTTGGAGAATTGGCCTGACCAGGAGATGACCCCTATGGTTTTTTGGGGGTCATTTGGCCAAAGGTCAAGGTCACAGTGACCTGGAATGTTAAAAGGTTGTCCGAGTGATAACTCGACAATGCCTGCACCCATGGCCCTCAAACTTGACTTGGAGGTTGGGCCTGGCCAGAAGATGGTCCCGATTGATTTGAGGGGTCATTGGGCTAAAGGTCAAGGTCACAGTGACCTGAAATGGTAAAAGGTTATCCGAGTGATAACTCGACAATGCCTGCACCCATGGCCCTCAAACTTGACTTGGAGGTTGGGCCTGGCCAGAAGATGGTCCCTATTGATTTTAGGGGTCATTGGGCCAAAGGTCAAGGTCACGGTGACCTTGAATGATAAAAGGTTTTCCGAGTGATAACTCAACAATGCCTGCACCCATGGCCCTCAAACTTGACATTGAGGTTGGGCCTGACCAGTAGATGACCCCTATTGATTTTAGGGGTCAAAGGTCAAGGTCACAGTGACCTTGAAAGCGACCTCGACAATTCCTGGACCTATGGTCATCAAACTTGACATGAACCTGCCCAGTAGATGACCCCTATCGTATTTGGGGGTCATCAGGCCAAGGTCAATGTCACAGTAACCTTTAACGCAAAAAAGTTAACAAATCTTCTCCCACTGATATCTCAACAATGCCTGAACCTATGATCATTAAACTTGACATGGATGTTAAGCCTGATCAGTAGATCACCCTTATTGATTTTAGGATTCATAGAGCCAAAGGTCAAGGTCACAGTGATCTTGAATGGTAAAAGATTGTCCGAGTGATAACTCAACAATGCCAGAACCCATGGCCTTCAAACCCATGGCCTTCAGAGTTGCATCTGACTTGTAGATGACCCCTTATGATTTAAGGGGTCAATGGGTCAAAGGTCAAGGTCACAGTGACCTTGAACGAAAAAAACTTGTATGTGTGATAACTTGACAATGCCTGCACCCATGGCCCTCGAACTTGACATTTAGGTTACTGGTGACCTGCTGATGACTCTGGATTTTGAGTTCATAGAGTCAAAGGTCATGGTCATAACACACTCTATCCTCACACTTTAATGGTCATAATCTTAAAACTGCCTTAACGGCAACAAATCAGCTGTCATTTCGATCCATGCATATTTCATTCAATTGTCCATATAATCCTGACAACATGGCGCTCAGGGGGGGCATAATGTTTGACAAACATCTCTTGTTATTATTACCTCTGTACGTTTGTATAAAACCGTTATAATTTTATCATCCATAATGATGCGAATTTGCTCTTTTCTGATCTTTTTGTGCATGAGAACGAATAACACCATAAAACACACTTTTCAGTACTGAACAACGGCACCCTTAGCTGTCAATCATAGTTACTCCGTGCATGTGCAGAGGGAATAGCGAACTATAGAAAATAGACGACACTGTACTCTCTACGAAAATAAGATAAATCAATGTTTGTATTCAATGTCAGATCTGCTCTTCATGATATGGAGCTAAAGTAAATTGGGTATAAATGCTCGATTGTCATTGGCTCAAAAATATGTGTGAACACCAAGTTCATAAAAGAAAAACAAGTACAAAAGAACCTTTAAAACATAGTTAAGGTTGTTAATTACATATACATGTAAAGGTATTGGTCACAGTGAAAGACTTGTGCAATTGATTACTAGAATATGCTTGGTCCTACGTTCCTCAAATTTGGTAGAGAGGTTGACATGATCATTAGATGACCCTGTTGATTTGGAGGTCACTAAGTCATATAGGTCACGTAGTTACCTTGGACACAAAATGATAACTAGAGTATGCTTGGTCCTACGGTTCTCAAATTCGGAAGGGAGGTTGATCATGACAAGCAGATGACCTCTGTTGATTTTGAGCGTATTGGCTCAAAGGTCATTGACCTTGGACACCAAGAGCTTGTCCAATTGATAACTAGAGTATGATTAGGCCTACGTTCTTCAAACTTGGTAGGGAAATTTGTTCATGGCCAGCAGATGTCCCCTATTATTTTTTTGAGATTGGTAGGCCAAGGGTCACGGTGTCGTTGACATTGAGCTCAAAAAGCTAGTCCGATTGATAGCTAGAGTTAACAAAAGCCTCTAATCCTAAAATTAGGTAAGGAGGTTGGTCATGACCTGTGGATGACCCTAATTGATTTTGAGTTGAATTTGTGTTTCTCCACAATGACTTTGAACAGAAACACCTTGTCCGATTAACCTAAAGACTCTGCTTGGACCTACAGTCTTTAAACTTGGTGTTTACCTTAAACAACCACCACATACGTTGCTAGGAATCTATTGTGGGTTCTAATGTGTATTCTAAACAGTTTAATATTGGTGATTTTGGTATGTCTGAATATAAACTCTATAATAAAATCTGTTTTGTATTTAAAAAGTCTTTAAGGCAAAGACTACTATGCTGATATGAACGCTATAATACTTAGGATACTGATGTGACAATTTCATCTATAATTTCAAAGGATCATATCAACCAGATAATTGTAATAATAATTTCAATTTTGTTACATTTTTATGCCCCTCTTTCAATAAGAGGGGGTACATTGTATATTGCTTTGTGCATGTGTTTCTGTCAGTCGGTCAGTTAGTTGGTAGACCAAAGCTTGTCCAGTTGAGAACTCGACAATGCCTGGACCTATGGTCCTCAAACTTGATTCGCAGGTTGGGCATGAACAGTAGATGAACCCTATTGATTTTGAAGTCAAAGATTAAGGTCACAGTGATCTTCAAACGGAAAAGGTTGTCGGAGTGATAACTCAATGCCTGCACCATGTCCCTCAAACTTTTCATGAAGGTAAGGCCTGACCAGTAGATGACCCAAATTGATTTTGAGGTCAAGGTCACAGTGACCTTGAATGTTTGTGTAACCAGGGATAAGTACGACAGGTGTCAGTCCGGGTCTAATACTTTTATTTGCAATCACCAGGAGAAAAAGCCTGGAAAACATGATACAATGTCTGAAGATATATTCCAGACAACATATCAAAATACATAAATTAATACTAACATAAAGTAATAAGAATACACAGTACCTTGTAAATACAAATGAAATCAAATATAGCAAAGTAAATAAATGAAACATACCAGCGGTGTAAAAAGTATTGTTTTGCAACAATACATAAGACTAATAGAGATGAAAGGTTTCTTCTTTTCAATCCAATCGAACGACTGCAAGGACAGGAATGCCTGAGAGATAGAATGGCGGGAATGTTACAGGTGATTTTGTGCATAATTCAATTCTAATAATAGTTAACCAATTGAAAGTTGCTTGACCACTATCATGTGTACACACTGACCACTATCACACACGCATTGTAATAATGTACGCGCAATCTAAACGCACGTAGGCAATGATGATAAATGAACATGAGCTGATGAATATATAACATCCTGTTACACTTGTCCGATTGATAACTTGACAAAGCCTGCACCCATGGCCCTCAAACTTGACATGAAGGTTTTGCCAGATTAGTAGATGACTCGTATTGATTTTGAAGTCAAGGTCACAGTTACCTTGAATGACCGGAAAGCTTGTCCCAGTGATAACTTGACAATGCCTGAACCCATGGCCCTCAAAACATACATGAAGGATTGGCCAGACCGCTATTGATTTTGAGGTCATCAGGTCCGTAGGTCAAGAACACAATGACCTTGAATGCGAAAAGTTTGTCCGAGTGAAAACTTGACAATACCTGCACCCATGGCCCCACAAACTTGATTTGAAGGTTGTGGATGTGACCAACATATGACCCCTATTAATTTTGCAGTCAACAGGTAAAAGAGGTCAAGGTCACAGAAATCTTGAATAGTTCACAGTAACATTGAATGTGAAAAGCTTATCCGAGATATAACTAGACAATGAAAAGACCTTTGGTCCTCAAACTTGGCATTGATGTTGGGTGTGACCAGTAATTGACCAATATTGATTAGGGGTCATTAGGTCAAAAGGTGCTTAATGACTTTGAACCCTGCAGCGACGATCCTTAATTGTGTTGAGGTTGGGCTGGACAGTAAATGACCCCTATTGATTTTAAGGTCATAATATCAAATCAGCTTGGTTTTCGGTTGATGCATATTTTTTCTTTGAAATGGCCAAATATTCCTGACAACATGGCGTTCTTGGGGGCATCATGATTGGCAAACATCTCTTGTTTTGCTTTTTGATGATCCACAATGCACAATCGAAACTACCTTGTAGTTATGACAAATGTGATATTATTATCCCCCGCCGAATTGAAGATTTCGGGAGGGGGGTATTGTTTTGGCGTTGTCCGTCCGTCCTTCCGTCCGTCCGGTACCATATCTTGGTAGGCATTGATCAGAAAATGTTCAAAATTGGTCAGAATGTTCCCCTTGATCAAATCTCGACCACTTTTAGTGGGTCACTTGGGGTCAAAAATTAGGTCACTAGGTCCAATCTTAGAAAAATCTATGGAACATACTAGAGGCATCATACATGGTCAAATATTCATTAAACTTAATCAGAATGTTTTCCTGGATTAACTCTTGGTCGTAAATAAAACTGGGTCACATATGATCAAAAATTAGGTCACTAGGTCAAATCTTAGAAAAATCTTGTCCAAAACGATATCAAGGTAATGATTGGACAAATTATGTTCAAAATTGGTCATGATGTACCCCTTGATGAAATATAGACAACTTAAAAAAGTTGGCCACATGGGGTCAAAAACAAGGTCAGTAGGTCAAATCTTAGAAAAATCTTTGGAACATACTAGAGGCATTATACATGGTCAAATATTCATAAAACTTGATCAGAATGTTTTCCTTGATGAAATATTGGACTTATTTCAAACTGGGTCACATATGATCGAAAATTAGGTCACAAGGTCAAATCTTTCAAAACTCTTGTCCGAAACTATTTTATGGTGGTGATTGGTCTGATTAAGTTCAAACATGGTCGGAATGTTCTTTTGAGTTAAATTTCGACTGCGTTTTAAAAGTGTGTCATATGGGTCAAAAACTAGGTCACTAGGTCATATCTTATAGAAATTTTGGGAACACTCTAGAGGCAATACATCTGCTCTAATTTCCATGAAACTTAATCAGAATGCCTTAATGAAATCTTGGAAAAGTTTGATACTAGTAGGTCATGTGGGGTCAAAAATGAGGTCACTGGGGCAAATCTAAAAAAAACTTGTGGACACTAGGGGCTATATTTTTTGCAATATATCTGGACCAATCTTCATGAAACTTGATCAGAATGTTTGCCTTGATGAAATCTTAGATTAGTTTGGAACTGGGTAACATATTGAGTCATAAACTAGGTTTCTTGGTCAATTCTAAATGTTACATTATATACAATAATTTTTTTTTTCAAACAGTTGCAATCAAACTCAAACTCATGTATATATATATATATATTTCATCAACAATTGATTTCCATTCCTTGACTTAGCCCAATCAGGCGGTGAATATAAATTCAACGAATTTGCTTGTTTTATATTGTTTTAAGTCTGCTTTTCACTTCTTTAAGTTGCCAATTCTCTACCCATAATTGCTAAAAATGACGAATGATTCGATTGAATCAGCGTTATCAAGTAATTCACGAGTGATGCGTAAGCAAGTTGTCATCGATAACAATTAAATAGTGCGCTATTTTGATACAGTGGTTTGGTAACATTCGTAGATATCACGATGTTTAACCGGCCTATTAAATATACATTTGTAATTTGTTGAAAAGTCTTTTACAAAATAATTCTCATAACTTCCAAATGATTTAATTTGTAAACTCAAACTTGCATTATACGGCCTTACATAGTTCAGCCTTTTTGAAATCAAATGTGTTCCTTTTACGTAGAATAAACGGATAAGGATTTTTAATACGGCGTGCTGTATCTTCACTCTTTATATCGAAAGAAATCTGAAAGGCAAATCCTTAAAATTGTTTTATTAATTTAATTTTTGTCCAAAAGTATTTGCACAGAACTCTATCTGAATCAATTCGTCAAAAAAGCCCTATCATAATTCCCTCTTCTCCCTTTCTTTTGCATATATATTTTATAATCTTCATTGCAACTATACAGGTGGGGGGGGGTCTATTGATATTGAGATCAGTAGGTCAAAGGTCAAGTCGCCCTGACCATATGTGAACAAACGGTTTCAGCAAAATAACTGTAGAATCTTTAGGTCCAAGAACTTCATACTTGGTATGTAAGTTGGTAATGGCCAGTTTGTGACCGCTAGTGATTTTGAAATCAGCCAAAAGTTGGTTTGTCTCCAGTCTATAAGTACAAATTGCATGTCCATTGTGAGATCAGATGGTCAAAGGTCATGGTGACCTCCTTGTGAAAAACGATATGTGGGCGGTGACATTAAGCTGAAAAATGGTTCCCGCTCATTAACTACAGAACGCTTGCACCCAGACGCTTCATAGCTGGTTTGTAGATGACCCCTATTGATTTTGGGTTCAGAAGGTTAAAGGTCAAGGGTGCGGTGACCTTGAGGTGAAAAATTGGTTTCCGCTCAATTATTAAGCGATTGTACCCATCCGCGTTAAATATAGACTACAGACATGTGTTCCATAGCAGAATTTGAGTATTATTTTCATTTTATCTTTCAGGCAGATACCAGTGCTCTTTGTGCGGCCTAGTTTGTCAGTCCAAATATGGTCTAACTGTTCACATGCGCATACATACGGGAGAGAAGCCTTACACATGCAGTACGTGTGGCCGGATGTTCTCTCACAAGAACAGCTGGCAACGACACCAGGTCACCCACCTGACAAAATAACCTCCCCTAAAGGCCATTTGGGTTTTCTAACCAAAAAAAACAATAATCATTTTTGCACCCCAAAACAATGACAAATAAATGAAAAGCATACTGACAGTAAATTTTAAGGACTGTGTCAGTGTCACTGTGTAGGTTTAGGTTGAACTGTTTGGTCCTTATACACCTTTATTATAAGTATCTTGATGCCAATGATGCATTTTTACAGCCACACATTTTTATTGGTACATATGTATTCATCGGCATAAACTTACAAATCGGCCACATTAGCAGACCTGAAAACATATAGCTACAAATTCTCATCCTGTAAAAACTATCCAACTTTCGGCAATATAATTTTATCTTTTTTATGTTGCAATTTATTATAGACTTGCAGTGTGTTGAATTTACCATTCAGATTCCCATAATCACAAATGTAATGGGCACATCGGTTAAGAATTCAGACATTAAAAGCAGTTAATGAATGATTATTATCTTGTCTGTTTTGGGGTTGTTGTTCACTTCGTCGTCGGCGTCCTTGTCCGAGGACTTTAACCCACAGAGACTTGAAAGTATGATGCAGATCACAACATTATTTCAAATAGTTGCCCGTGGCCTCAGTTGGGTAAAATCAGTTTTGATCATGAAAATAAAAAATACGACATTTTATGGGCTGTTTATCAAGTCATGGGACACAATATAAGTAGTGTAGGAATGGGGGGGGGGGGGTAGAAACCACCTGGGGCCAAAAACCACTTGGGGCCAAAAACCACTTGGGGCCAAAAACCACTTGGGGCCAAAAACCACTTGGGGCCAAAAGTCACCTGGGGGCTAAAAGCCACCTGTGACGTAGTCGAGCTAACCCTTACTCGAGTCCTTAACCTCGACCTTAACCCTAGAGGTGGGGATGTATATTGTCATACGTGACGAGCGTAATACCAGGAGAGGTAACTGCATACTCCGATTTCGCTTTACGCGCGATAGAGTCGCTTATCTTAGATCATATAGCTTATGAACTCGGTTAAATGTATTAACGCAATATAAACTTAAAATGTTTATAACTAAGTGTACTTAACCCATGAGTGTATGTTCAGTGTTATTTCTAAAACACGTTCTCACAGACAACTATTTTCCAATTCGTTTAGATAAACAAAAGTTTAGGTTTATGATTATATTTTATTTAGAAAAAAAAAACAATATCAAAGGCATTCCTTGATTTTACAATGTCATCGTGTCACAAAGGGCATACAAAGTTGCGTCATTTTTAAAACTGTTACCATGTATACAGTGGCAGTGAATATATGAGTCGAAATAAGGTGATCTATGACCGCGTTCTAGTTTACACCCACATAAATGAACTACTTTAAAAAGTATTTGAAATGAAAACGCTTTTCTATATCCTGTCCTTTGTGACCCATCGGTGAGCAGTTAGATATAGATCTTTTGTCGGTGTTTAACCTAGCCGAGCAGAATGATGACGTTCGATATCTGCTGTGTGCAATTGACATACTATCGAGAAGGCTTTGGGTGTAACCGCTAAAAAGGAAGACTGCAAAAGAGGTTTTAAGCGCTATGAAGAAACTATTTTAAGGGGCAACGAGGGCGATGATGCAATACTTTTTTCGTACGAAGTCATACAATAGCAAAGGGTTTAAGAATATGAGATAGTATTTTGAGTATTAGTCATACTTTGTAAAATGTGTATTGACCCAGTTTTCTTGTTATCTATTCATACTACTTTCTGCGGTTACGTTTACCTTGGTTTTCAACATTAAACAGTGTTAAGTTTCTTTACTCATTGATAAAACAGATTCGGTTGAAAGGTATTCAACGAGTTATTATAAATTAATGTTTATGTTAAAATATAAGCGATTGTTTCCCGTTTAACGAAGGAAAATGCAATGTATAACAGTGGAATCTAAACAGCCGTTTTAAACTAACCTAAGGGTATTATTTCCGGGTTTATGTATAATAAAGGAACATAATTATACGGCTGTTTAAAACGTATCTTAGGCTAAAGTTAATACTAATAATACATTAATCAGACGTCTCATTTCGAATCGAGTATTTGATATTTCAGAATGATATTCGCGTGATAAGCTTTCATGAGTCAACGATACTTATGATTTCGTTTTCGCGCGTATACTCATTTGTATTCAATTATTCTAATTTAATAATTTCGTAATGATATTCTCGGTTTCCTTTTTTGAATGTTATAACACGATGGAATGACGCAGCTTGAAGTGAATATCAGAGTACAATCATGTTGAGGCTTAAAGAAGAGGCGATAATTTCATTTTTATTCTAGAGACATTCCTTGATTTCGCGATATTAATCGTGTCACAAAGGGCATACAAAGATGAATTAGTTTTAAAACAGTAACGATATCTGATGTTATGTTGCCTCCTCATCCTTCCTCATTGCCTCCTCATCCCTCCACATTGCCTTCTCATACCTCCTCATTGCCTCCTCATCCCTCCTCATTGCCTCCTCATACCTCCACATTGCCTTCTCATACCTCCTCATTGCCTCCTCATTGTTTCATCACTACCCCATCATACCTCCTCATTGCCTCCTCATCCCTCCTCATTGCCTCCTCATACCTCCTCATTTCCTCCTCATCCCTCCTCATTGCCTCCTCATTGTTTCATCATAACAATAAGACGGACTTTTGAGGGATAGAAAACGTCCGCAAAAATGGTACGAAATGCGCAAGAAAATAGCATATTTTAATGTCTCAAATTTTAAACGTTAAAATATAAGTTTGATGCGAATTTAGTTCATGTTGATATTATATTTCATATAAAATAAGCGCGTTCACTATAACTATCATAGAAGGTAGTGCTTTTCAACATCTACCTTTTTATCGTAGTACATTCTTTGAGTGAATTTTACGCATAGATTATTGTTTATTATTATTTTCACGTACACATTAATGAAACGTGTTTCAAAATACCGCAAATATACGTCGTTGACTAAAGCCAACCTCATTTATTATTTTTAATGGTTGTGGGAAGCGTCTACCCTTAACAAAAGCTCGCTTTATATGACGCGGTAATATTTAAGTAGGCGTTTGAAGTCGAGATAATTAAACTCATTTATCGCGTATTTATTGCTATCAAATGACAAGCTAGCCTTGTCAAAAAGGTCTCACAAAGGTGAACTAGTTGAAATACTGCGCTGTGAATTATCATTGTGCTGACCCGATGATAAAAGTACACATTACGCTCTAATCATCTCCTTACCCATTTCTGACGACATGAGGATTGGAAGGTTATATCAACTTAGCAAAGTAGGTTATGTATTGAGTTAGATCTGCATTAAAACAGCACTATTTACACCTCAACTCCAATTCCTTAAATGAACTGCCTTTCGGCAATTGCGGTTATCATCTCAGATTGAAATAACTGTTGTTTTCTAAATGGTAGTGGGTTTTTTTGAGTGTCTGTGGCGTGTACATGATGTTTATTGCAATAACTTAAATTGGTATGTTAATTAAACATGATTTGTATAAAATAATTATATTCAAAACATCAATATTGTGATGTCATTTGATAACATGATTTCGGTTACAGTCGGGTCGTTCTATTCACGGACTGGGTAAGACAGGATTACTGAAAGGTTTTCTTAAATGAAATGAAGAATTTTTGTTAACAATTCCTGAACGCAGTAATCAACTATTGGTGTAAATAAAATAAATGAATTGCGGGATTGATGTCATTATCGGTAATATGAACGCAATTGGGCTGGTTACAGTACGAATAGAGTCCGTCCAAACATTGTATTGACTCAGTTTCAATATTATCCATTCACACTACTTTTTAAACTAATGTAAGGGTAGACCATGTATTTGTTGTGAGTTTATGTATAATTATGGAATACAACTGTTTAAAACGTATCTAAGGGTAAAGCTAATACTAATAACGTATTTACCAAATCAGATATCTCATTTCGAATCGAGTGTCGTATTTCAGAATGTCATTCATGTGAAAAGAATTCCTGACTCGACGATAATTATGTTTTCATTTTCGCGCGCATATTCATTAGTATTCTATTACATTTATTAAACAGTTTCGTTTTGGTATTCTTTGTTTGCTTTTCTGAGAGTATTAACATGATGGAATGGCACAACTTGCCGACGTCATTAAAGTGAATTTAAAATCGTACCAGAAGTGGTTGTCTATTTTATAGCAAAATAAATTTGTTTAAATGCGATAACGCGCTTTGTTTAGATAAACACCCGATATCATACGGTTTTCATAAAGCGCGGTCATTTTTAAAAATCAATCATGTTTTATACGTGAGATACTATAGGGTCGCGCTTTCAGGTATAGACCGTATTTGATAAGGGATTCATTCAACTCGTTAGTACGTGGTTCGAATCCATAATCTTTGACGAATTTTTAAACAATTCCTCAGTTGACTTTTTTAAAATTCTTTCGGTTCAATTCGATTCATACTTTGTTCGGTTATGCGTTTGCTTGCTAATTGTATATGCTAAATAAAAAACAAACAAAGGCAAACACCGTATTTTGTTCACTATTTTTTTTTTCTTTTAACCGTTTATATCAAATTCATTTGTCTATAAACGTCAGTTTGCTAGCATGAAAGCAACTCTGCACAGGTGCGACTTAGAAAATATAGCTTTATTCTCAACATTATAAGTCGAATGATACCGCGCAAGTACAAGTATTATACTAATAGCTACTAACATAACATGTTATATCATTGGCGGCAAAATGTACATGCTATTTCATGTGTATTTGTTATAATGCGAAATATGCAACGTAAACCAAATACATGCAACATGATCAGAACGTTTCAGATTAAAGTCACAACTTTAATCGAGTATAAATATATAATTATAGTCCTCTTGGCGCTTTTGCGAGAGAAAGTACTCGCAAATGTTCAAAGGGCAGCATAACATGAGTCGTATCAAAGTCACTCTGGACTTTTATTCTTGTTCCATGTCTTCGTCGTTTTCTAACTGAGGAATATCGTAAGTATCCAAGACTTTGTCAAAGAGGAATCTCCGCTTCAGAATGGCGTACTTTAAAGCTTCCTCCGGTTCATAGTTTTCTTCCGCTATGAGCTTATTCGCTGTATTTTTCACAGCTTTATACACCGGATCTTTTTTCATAACAGTGAACCAGCCTAGTTTGCTACCAAAAACGTTCATCATAGCTTTTCGAAAAGTGTTTTTCATGTCTACAAAGACATGTTCCTTAGCTTCACGCTCACTCATATTTGCATCCTCCTCCATTAGTCCATTTACATCAGCCTCGTATTGTGACTGACACTTATCAAACGCTCCCTCAACAATGTCTTGCCAGGGATCAATATCGACAGAGTCCTCAGAGGTAACAGATACGTCCTCGTCTTCGTCGTCGCTGCTATCGGAAACGGTTTCGGGGACAGGTCCAAAAATATCTTCTTGAACACTAGTATCCGACATCGCGTCTTCTTCAGAGTCCACGTCGGAATGAGCAGACTTTTTGTGTCGTAACATATTATCTTGCCTTCCAAAATACTTTAAACAAATATCGCACTGGTGCATTGTTCTCAACGTCTCGAACGATACTGAGGAGGAGTCGGGACAGCATTCAGCTTAATATTTCTCCAATGGTCGTGATGGACTCGAGCTTGCTGGAGTTCTGCCTGGGCTTTCCTTCCTTAGAGGACGCCTCTTTTCTAGATCGTTTGTTGTTCTTCTTACGAAGGCTTTCCAACTTGGCCCCGGGACTTTTGCGATTTCGTCTTACTGGTTTCCGCCATTCGCTGTAACTCCAGATCTATCAATGTCCGGGTAGGCTTTGACTGACGTTCTAGCATACTCTTGGCGATAGCCGTCGTCTGCTCAGCTGGTAAAACCATTCTTATCACCATTTTGGAATAAGGCACCTGATTTGTTTTGCGAACACCCTTTTTAAACTTCCTGTTCGCCGTCTTGTTATTTTTATCGAACAAATCCATTTTTAAATACACGTCTTTACCTCTCGACATCCGCCAGTATTGTGTCACGAGATTTTAGTTTCCAGTCTAAGTTTCAAAAAATGTTCTCATATCTTTAAACGTTTTATCGCAGCATACGCATTTATTAGAATAATACGCGCTAGTATGCCATATTCTTAAATGATGAAAAAGATTTCTCCAAAAGAAGAACACGTAGGCGCATTTGAGACATTGAAATATGCTATTTTCTTGCGCATTTCGTACCATTTTTGCGGACGTTTTCTATCCCTCAAAAGTCCGTCTTATTGTTATGATGAAAAAATGAGGAGGCAATGAGGAGGCAATGAGGAGGTATGAGGAGGAAATGAGGAGGTATGAGGAGGCAATGAGGAGGTATGAGGAGGCGATGAGGAGGCAATGAGGAGGTATGATGGGGTAGTGATGAAACAATGAGGAGGCAATGAGGAGGTATGAGAAGGCAATGTGGAGGTATGAGGAGGCAATGAGGAGGCAATGAGGAGGTATGAGAAGGCAATGTGGAGGGATGAGGAGGCAATGAGATGAGGAGGGATGAGGAGGCAACATAACATCAGATATCGTTACTGTTTTAAAACTAATTCATCTTTGTATGCCCTTTGTGACACGATTAATATCGCGAAATCAAGGAATGTCTCTTAAAATTTATGAGTAATCATAACTTTAAAAGAGTCGCAGTTTTAAAGTTTACATTAGAATAAAAATGAAATTATCGCCTCTTCTTTAAGCCTCAACATGATTGTACTCTGATATTCACTTCAAGCTGCGTCATTCCATCGTGTTATAACATTCAAAAAAGGAAACCGAGAATATCATTACGAAATTATTAAATTAGAATAATTGAATACAAATGAGTATACGCGCGAAAACGAAATCATAAGTATCGTTGACTCATGAAAGCTTATCACGCGAATATCATTCTGAAATATCAAATACTCGATTCGAAATGAGACGTCTGATTAATGTATTATTAGTATTAACTTTAGCCTAAGATACGTTTTAAACAGCCGTATAATTATGTTCCTTTATTATACATAAACCCGGAAATAATACCCTTAGGTTAGTTTAAAACGGCTGTTTAGATTCCACTGTTATACATTGCATTTTCCTTCGTTAAACGGGAAACAATCGCTTATATTTTAACATAAACATTAATTTATAATAACTCGTTGAATACCTTTCAACCGAATCTGTTTTATCAATGAGTAAAGAAACTTAACACTGTTTAATGTTGAAAACCAAGGTAAACGTAACCGCAGAAAGTAGTATGAATAGATAACAAGAAAACTGGGTCAATACACATTTTACAAAGTATGACTAATACTCAAAATACTATCTCATATTCTTAAACCCTTTGCTATTGTATGACTTCGTACGAAAAAAGTATTGCATCATCGCCCTCGTTGCCCCTTAAAATAGTTTCTTCATAGCGCTTAAAACCTCTTTTGCAGTCTTCCTTTTTAGCGGTTACACCCAAAGCCTTCTCGATAGTATGTCAATTGCACACAGCAGATATCGAACGTCATCATTCTGCTCGGCTAGGTTAAACACCGACAAAAGATCTATATCTAACTGCTCACCGATGGGTCACAAAGGACAGGATATAGAAAAGCGTTTTCATTTCAAATACTTTTTAAAGTAGTTCATTTATGTGGGTGTAAACTAGAACGCGGTCATAGATCACCTTATTTCGACTCATATATTCACTGCCACTGTATACATGGTAACAGTTTTAAAAATGACGCAACTTTGTATGCCCTTTGTGACACGATGACATTGTAAAATCAAGGAATGCCTTTGATATTGTTTTTTTTCTAAATAAAATATAATCATAAACCTAAACTTTTGTTTATCTAAACGAATTGGAAAATAGTTGTCTGTGAGAACGTGTTTTAGAAATAACACTGAACATACACTCATGGGTTAAGTACACTTAGTTATAAACATTTTAAGTTTATATTGCGTTAATACATTTAACCGAGTTCATAAGCTATATGATCTAAGATAAGCGACTCTATCGCGCGTAAAGCGAAATCGGAGTATGCAGTTACCTCTCCTGGTATTACGCTCGTCACGTATGACAATATACATCCCCACCTCTAGGGTTAAGGTCGAGGTTAAGGACTCGAGTAAGGGTTAGCTCGACTACGTCACAGGTGGCTTTTAGCCCCCAGGTGACTTTTGGCCCCAAGTGGTTTTTGGCCCCAAGTGGTTTTTGGCCCCAAGTGGTTTTTGGCCCCAGGTGGTTTCTACCCCCCCCCATTCCTACACTACTAATATAACTATTAATCATGATTTGTCGACGATATTTTAACATATTATAAAGCTAAAAACCCACCAGGGTTATACAATTGAATTGGTTGTAAGACTTGTAAGTTTAGTCATACTTAGTTTGGTCTTACTTATAAGTTTGGTCGTACTTGTTAGTTTGGTTGTACTTGATAGTTTGGTCGTACTTGATAGTTTGATTGTACCTGTTCGTTTGGTCGTACTTGATAGTTTGGTCGTACTTGTTAGTTTGATTGTACTTGTTAGTTTGATTGTACTTGTTCGTTTGGTTGTACTTGTTAGTTTGGTTGTACTTGTTCGTTTGATTGTACTTGATAGTTTGGTCGTACTTGTTAGTTTGACTGTACTTGATAGTTTGGTCGTACTTGTAAGTTTGGTTGTACTTGTTAGTTTGGTTGTACTTGTTCGTTTGGTCGTACTTGTTAGTTTGATTGTATTTGTTCGTTTGGTCGTACTTGATAGTTTGGTTGTACTTGTTAGTTTGGTTGTACTTGTTAGTTTGGTTGTACTTGTTAGTTTGGTTGTACTTGTTAGTTTGGTTGTACTTGTTAGTTTGGTAGTACTTGTTCGTTTGGTCGTACTTGTTAGTTTGGTTGTACTTGTTCGTTTGGTTGTACTTGTTCGTTTGGTCGTACTTGTTAGTTTGGTCGTACTTGTTAGTTTGGTTGTATATGTTCGTTTGGTCGTACTCGTACTTGTTAGTTTGGTTGTACTTGTTAGTTTGGTCTTACTTATAAGTTTGATCGTACTTGTTAGTTTGGTTGTACTTGATAGTTTGGTCGTACTTGATAGTTTGATTATACCTGTGCGTTTGGTCGTACTTGATAGTTTGGTCGTACTTGTTAGTTTGATTGTACTTGTTAGTTTGGTCGTACTTGTTCGTTTGGTCGTACTCGTACTTGTTAGTTTGGTCGTACTTGTTCGTTTGGTCGTACTCGTACTTGTTAGTTTGGTCGTACTTGTTAGTTTGGTTGTACTTGTTAGTTTGATTGTACTTGTTCGTTTGGTTGTATTTGTTAGTTTGGTTGTACTTGTTCGTTTGATTGTACTTGATAGTTTGGTCGTACTTGTTAGTTTGATTGTACTTGATAGTTTGGTCGTACTTGTTAGTTTGGTTGTACTTGTTAGTTTGGTCGTACTTGTTCGTTTGGTCGTACTTGTTAGTTTGATTGTACTTGTTCGTTTGGTCGTACTTGATAGTTTGGTTGTACTTGTTCGTTTGGTCGTACT
This sequence comes from Mya arenaria, assembly GCF_026914265.1. Taxonomy (NCBI): domain Eukaryota; kingdom Metazoa; phylum Mollusca; class Bivalvia; order Myida; family Myidae; genus Mya; species Mya arenaria. The sequence goes on along the minus strand of NC_069131.1, from coordinate 46,214,697 downwards.
TGTTCGTTTGGTCGTACTTGTTAGTTTGGTTGTACTTGTTAGTTTGGTTGTACTTGTACGTTTGGTCGTACTCGTACTTGTTAGTTTGGTTGTACTTGTTAGTTTGGTTGTACTTGTTCGTTTGGTCGTACTTGTTAGTTTGGTCGTACTTGGTAGTTTGGTCGTACATGTTAGTTTTGTTGTACTTGTTAGTATACAACAGTTAGTTAGTTTATTTTCGGCATTGTATGTTGCTTTGATCTAGGCATTACATATATGGGTATTGTATGTAACATTGATCTAGGCGTTACACATATGGATATGTTACATTGATCTAGGCGTTACATATATATGGGTATTGTATGTTGCATTGATCTAGGCGTTACATATATTTGGGTATTGTATGTTGCATTGATCTAGGCGTTACATATATTTGGGTATTGTATGTTACATTGATCAAGGCGTTACATTTATATGGGTATTGTAAGTTACATTGATCTAGGCGCTACATATATTTGGGTATTGTATGTTACATTGATCTAGGCGTTACATATACCCCTATATCAATGTAACATACAATACCCATATATATATATATATATATATATATATATATATATATATATATATATATATATATATATATATATATATATATATATATATATATATATATATATATATGGGTATTGATATATATATATATATATATATATATATATATATATATATATATATATATATATATATATATATATATATATATATATATATATATATATATATATGGGTATTGTATGTTACATTGATATAGGGGTAACATATATATGGGCATTGTATGTTACATTGATCTAGGCGTTATATATATGGGCATTGTATGTTACATTGATCTAGGTGCTTCATATATATGGGTATTGTATCTTACACTGATCTAGGTGTTACATATATGGGCATTGTATGTTACATTGATCTAGGCGTTACATATATTTGGGCATTATATGTTACATTGATCTGTGCCCTACATATATGGGTATTGTATGTTACATTGATCTATGCGTTACATATATGGGTATTGTATGTTGCATTGATCTAGGCGTTACGTATATTTGGGCACTGTATGTTACATTGATCTAGGCGTTACATATATATAGGTGTTGTATGTAACATTGATCTAGGCGTTACATATATAGACATTGTTTGTTGCATTGATCTAGGCGTTACGTATATATGGGCAATCTGTAAAAAATCTCTTTAAAACAAAAATAAATAATTTATTGAAAACGTTGTAATCATATTTTAAACCAAACAAAGACACGTTATCAAAATGATACTCGTATTTTAAATCTATACATACATATGTATAATAAACCTATTAAAGTACTAGAATGATGAACTGACTAAATAATGCATTTATGGCATATTTTTTATTCTGGTAACAAGATTGTAACTGTGTATTTAGTAGCTGAAAACGCACTATTAAATGACTGGTGGGACCTTTAAAATTACAGTGATCAACAGTCGTCTCTTAAGGTAGGAATATCGTATTTTCTGTACTTTTCTTTCAAATTTAACTCAGTATCCTTCATAAGAAACATTGGCTTCGATATATATTTATCCTTTTCGGTAAATTCGAACAATTGCATTCATTGTTATTCTGCTTACTTGAGATAAGAGTGCATCTTTAAGATACATGTATTTTTTGAAAAAAAAAAGTTTGTGAGATTGGGACAGGGTACTTTTTATGATACATCTGTTTGCAAATTCCTTAAGAACTTTCAGAACTAACACTTCAAGAAAGCTGTGATCTGTCTCGTGTGCTCCCATGCGGTCCGGCCGCTTTTTCCTCACTGTCATATGTTGTTATCGTTGATTCTTAGTACCATATGCTTGAGCATGTGCGTTTTCAAGCTTCCTTTCTGGATAAAATCTCTTCCACAAATGTTACACTTGAAGGGTCGTTCTCCTGTATGATTCCTGGCGTGCATAATAAGGGCAGCGCCAGACTGGAAACGTTTGCCACATGTGGAACACTCCGGCAGTTTAACACGGGATGTCCCAGATTGACGCACCCCTGTAAAACGTAAACATTATTGTACTCACTTATTATGAAACACATTTAAAAAAAAGATAAAACGACTCCTTTAAGCTCGCTTGAGTAATTCTATGTAAACAAACTGTTTGTTGTTGGCATTTTAAGCTTTGACGGCGAAAACTTGGCCAGCTCTTAAGTCTGGGCCCGTCCTAAGTGGGCATATCAGCCGTCCAAACTACAGAACAAATTGCACATTTAGCTCACACCAACGGCGAAGGAAAACATTCGGTATTAATTAAATGTGTTCAATACAGACAATACGAAGATGGATTTTATTGCTACTGCAGAATTTCAAATAATATGTAAACAAAAGTAAAACAGTAGCGAACTATGTTGACCATATGTAGCTTGAAATGCACATACACAATAGTACATGTATATCAATGCGCAAAGACCGCCCTCGGTCAAACTGAGTACTGAAGTACGTGCCAATAACACAAAATGACTTACAGTGGGCTAATAGTTTGCAAAAAAACAAATCATTAAGATTTGAACATCGCGTTATCAAGTATTAAATTCCCAACGAGATAAAGTTAATATTAATGGTCCTGGCATGATGGACACGGAACAAGCCTGTCTGTAACTAAGTCTCTTTCTTTGACTAGACCAAGGAAAATATCATATATTTATGTTTGGTTTATTTAATACTAGTATAAGAAATAGTCCCAGATGTGTCTGTAAGCAGTACAACTCGTTTTTGAAACGTAACAGCTCGCTCAAAATTTACATTTGTTCAATCTATCTCTGATTTTAAGTCTAAACTGTACAATAACAAAAATTCTGAACTGAAGGAATTATTCATTTTCTAAAAAGATAGATATGCTAAATTTTGTCTGTGAAAAATTGCTTCTTACTAAGATACAGTCTTGATATGTTCACACTATATCGACTGGGTATAGTATTTTTGTGGATTGGGTATATAGGGGATATTATGATAGGACGCTTTTCTGGTGACCTTGTATCACGTCGGTGTGTAAACACGTATCCGTCGAGACCGCAGGTTGAGACGGATACATGTTTACTCACCGAACGAGACGTGATGCAGGTCACCAGAAAAGCGTTTTATCGTAATATTCCATTTATAATACTAGTATACCTGCATATTTAATTATTCCTATCTATTTTTCGGTTTATATTTTATTTAAATTTACCGCCATCTGTCAAATGCGCGTATGAATTCGAATGTGTTACGTAGTTTTGTGTAAGGAAATTAAGGGAGGCTACTACAGCGAAAAGAAGTCAAAGGTTACAGAATTCACTTTATTGAGCAAAATAAGAACAAAATATTTTATGTTTTAACAAAATTAACAAATTGGTATAACGAAAACAATTATTAAATGTCATAGCACAAAAAAAAGACAACAAAAAAACGGTACTTATTCAACGAGTATGCACTAATCGTCATTTCCTGTAGACGTAACGCGGCCACTTTTAACAAAGTAAACATTCGTGGGATTTTTTGACAATCATAATATCACGGCCTCGTAAAGTGGTGGAACTGGCGTTTAGAGGCCGTGAATATGCAGAATTGAGGGAAGTTCGTGAGTCAATCGCTATTTCTATCGATGACGCGAATTCGCCTTCTTCTTTGTATTGGCGAGCTGCTTATATTTTATGATAATACACATGGATCATGAATGCAACAATTTATGAACTTCGAAATGGCAAACAACTAGTTCACTGAAGTAACTGTCTAGATAGATATGAAGTGTTCACTGCTTCGTGCTTATCCTCGTGGTTCTTTGAAGAACACGAGAACCATGTTTTTGAATATTTACATGCTTATGGAGCGTGAGTAAAGTTAGATAATTTAATGTATTTAAAAGTTGACAGGTTTAACCAGGGTTTTTTTATCACGCTATTTTTAGCAACGCGAAATTAGTTCCGAGATTACACACGGTACTCGCATGATACGAATCAGAAAACGACAGTATCATGATACGGCGTTTTGTATTTTCACTGTTGGATATGGAATTTGATAGGCATATAATAAAACGTCATTTAACGAAATATATGATTTATTTTAATATCAAGTATTGTATGCCTCAAATGGGTGCAAATGTGTATTACTTTGTTGTTTTAGGCTGTTGGCCACAGGCCTACATACTTTATAACCGCAAATCGAAATAAAGTATCGTCAGACATGACATGTTAAAATAATTATTGCGCCGGGGTTACAAATTAAACTGGGAAGTATGGTGTTATGAGGTTTTAAGTGCAAATTAAAGGACCGCTTTATTTAAATACGTTCATAAGATTGCAATGTGAATTTGAAAGCAAGCCGATTAGTGTTAAATAAATATTGGCGAGGACCCGAGGGGAATAGATAATATTTATCATTTATAATTACGCAGAAAATGGAAATGTGTTGACCAAAAGATGCTGCCTTTCTTCGCGATTTATAAAAAAATCCTACTTAAAAGGGAAATGATAGCAATCCTAACTAATGTTATTGAGCTTGAACCACTTTTCTATTTTAAGGAACAGCGACCTTGACCCCAACGCCGACAAAAGAAATCCCATACAAGCTCTTCACATAAGCTATATCCACACACCAAGTTTCATGACTATTCATCAATCCTTACTAAATTTATTGGGCGGAAACCAGTTTTGTATTGTCAGTATCAGTGACCTTGACCCTTCCACCCTCAAAAGTAACCTCAAGCTCGCTCTTCACATTAACTATAGACATACAAACCAAGTGTATTAACTATCCATCAATTCTTACTTAAGTTATTGATCGGAAACCATTTTAAGCACGACTTTTCGAAGAATAAGGTGGCTTTACTACATGTTTCTCATTAGAGTTTTAGGGACTTTGTTGGACTATCACGCAATGATGTTACATAACTCCATATTATTCTAAATACAAATAATGGCCTCTGATTGACTTAGGAACTTAGGTTATAGTTCAGGACACGTTGTGTCAGGTTAATGTTTAAGGGCAAGTTTATTTCCGTCACGTATTGGTACTTGTAAACTTATTTTACCCTCATTCAAATTATGATAAAAATCGAAAAAAAAATATTCACACCTATTCAGCTGCGTCTTTGGTGTATTGCATCAAAATTCGTTGCATTGTTGCATTTCATAATAAAACAGTTGTATAGGTTTTGAAATGTGAAGTCAATAATCTTAAAAACTAGTCATACCGGAATAATATAGTGTACGATAATACTTGTTGCATAAGTATTCTGGCTGCCATAATTGCACAGGTATAAAAATCACAAATTATCTAAAGAAAAATAAGAAAGTACGATGATCATTAGCATATAAAATTTGTAAATAACTGTTTGTTTTTATTTCTAGATATCTAGACGGTTTATTTTTTATTTTTGACCTCTTAACTTGACCATGAGCAGAGCTGAATGTAACTACGCTCTGCACATCGTCTCAACATGGTGAACATTTGTGGCAAATTATTTCATAAATCTTTCAAGCAGTCCAAGAGATATGGTGCGGACACATAATATATTATTTATTTATCAAAATTTTATTGATCATTAGTTACAAAATTAAAAATATAATCCTAACCATCAACCCTATTTACGTCTTTATTTATTATCTGCATTTTGAACACATTATGCGCTGTTTTGGGCGTCTACAAGGTGGAAGATATTAAGCGTTAATTCTGGATACTAGAAAACGCTTGAGATTAGTTTTAATACTTTGAAAAAGCGCTTGGGGAAATACAAAAAAAAAACAAACATAGATATATATTGGTTTTGTGCCAGCACATTTTTTTTGGATGCGCGGTATTTTTTTGTTTCCTTCCGATTTTTCCTTTTCACTTAATTTCCTTTTCCTAGAATTTAAACTTGCATAGTCGACTTAGCATTTTTATTCATGGTTTTTCCACGCGATACATTCTTCGCAAGCAAACTTTCGTTTCCAGACAAAATTCGGTCCGGGTTACCGCAAAATAGCTGATTTTTGTTTAACCTCTTATTTGTCGGGAATAATTTGCAGTTCACACCGTTATTATTCGTTTTCCGGTATTAATTTTTAATTTACTTTCAGTTTTCGTAACATTAAACCATTCACGTACACAAGAGTGATGATGATATGTGTACGTTATAGATTTATCATTAACGTGTATTTTACATTTCGAAAACTAAAAGTAAACTTAAATTTAATAGTTTTTAGAAGTAAACAAATTAATCGTAATGCAAAAGACACGTTTTACGTGAAAATCAATTTATACTCGATGTATTATCAGTATGGACATACCATGTGGTTTGTGACGTCACATTTGGTTATATATATATTCACCATGTTTGCCTTTAAAACGGATGACTCGAAATGCATATTCTATTCACAGGGTATATACATACCTACAAATGAGACTCTAATATTATAGAAATATGAAATGTTTGTGGTTAGGTATTACGAAAGGCAAAAACTATTTCACGGAGCTGATGCATAGTGGGTTCTTTCCGTCCACTTTTTTCATTTGCGGATTCTATCCGGCATCGATCATGTGGATTCTATCCGTAACTTTAGCAACAAAGGTGAGTATATCCTTGCAATTTTTTGCCTATTTACCGTTATCTTTTAGGGTTTTGCCGTGGCAAATATGTTTATCTTAAAAAATGGCCATATTAATTGTGACTGTGAAAACTGGTAATTAAGAGATGTCGTTTTACGATCGTGTCAAAATAACAAAAACAAGAAGAATTTTCACATGAAAAACGTAGGCGACGAGCAGAAATTGTGTTTTTGTTTCTAGTTTTGAATTTTAACTTATTCTTACATAATATTTACACTTATTTGCAGTATTATCCTAAGAACTATGCTTCAAGATAATCAAAATTCATTGCTTAATCGTGTTTTAAGGAATTACTTTCGTTTGAACACGGCAATTAACGGATTCTAGTCATTATGGTCACCGGATTCTACTGATATAGTCACGTCCCATATTATTGTTTTGGAGTATATAACTACGTTAATGCTGGAGGATTTTATGTGTATTTAGGTTTTGTAGTCTATTGTATACTCTGGTACGTCGACTGAATAAAGGGTTGCTCCTAAATTAGGCCAAAAAAGAAAATCTGTTTTAATGGTAACGGTCTCAAAATAAAAATGAATGGTCGTGACATTGTCTTTAGTTATTTTTTTTCACAGAAATTATTTAAAAATATATGGTTTGGAAAACATTTGTCATAAACTAAAAGACACTCACTGCTCATTTTGTCGCAAATATGGTATGATTTCTATAATTATATACGATGTGGCTGTAATGATATAATCTGCTTTTTCCAGTTATAGGAAACGTTCATAAAAAGAGAAGATAAATTAAAATTATGCAAAGGGTTCAGTAAAAGTGCTTAATTGCACTTAGGGACGAAGTATTGTACTTTACAGAACACGGTCCAGGGAGTATTGCAATATAGAAATTGAACATACCTTGTAAATGGCTTTATATTTGCCGGTGCACACGCGCATGTGCGAGCTTCTAAATAATTCACATAATAACAAGAGCGGTCACAGACAGCTATATCACCCGCCTCATAAGGGCATTTTTTTGTAACAAAAGTCAATCAATGGTAAAGGTAGTTTCTCAGGAACATAAGAAATGCGTAAAATTAAGAAATGGCAATAACTCTTCCTAAAATGGTCGAATCGCGAAAGCCCGACAATATGCGCTGCGTCACTATATAGTCATCAATCTGTGAAAGTTAGGTAGAAATTGCATGAAAAACGTAAGAGGAGTTGCGAAGAAACCAATTTAAAATGTAAAAAAGGGCAATAACTCTTTAAAAAATGGCCGAATCGCGAAAGCCCGACAATATGCGCTGCGTCACTATATAGTCATCAATCTGTGAAAGTTTGGTAGAAATCGCATGAAAAACGTAAGAGGAGTTGCGAAGAAACCAATTTTAAATGTAAAATAAACAAAGGGATATAACTCTTTCAAAAATGGTCAAATCGCAAAAGCCAGACACCATGCGCTGCTTCACTTTATGATCATCAATCTGTGAAAGTTTGGTAGAAATCGCATGAAAAACGTAAGAGGAGTTGCGAAGAAACCAATTTTAAATGTAAAATAAGCAAAGGGTAATAACTCTTTCAAAAATAGTCGAATCGGGAAAGCCCGACAATATGCGCTGCTTCCCTTTATGATCATCAATCTGAGAAAGTTTGGTAGAAATCGCATAAAAAAACGTAAGAGGTGTTGCGAAGAAACCAATTTTAAATGTAAAATAAGCATAGGGCAATAACTCTTTCAAAAATGGTCGAATCAGGAAAGCCCGACAATATGCGCTTCTTCACGTTATGATCATCAATCTGTGAAAGTTTTGTAGAAATCGCATGAGAAATGTAAGAGGAGATGCAAAGAAATGAATGTGGGACGGACGGACGCACGGACGCACGCACGCACAGACGCACGGAATCGCGCCTACCATTACTATATCCCCTCGCCTTTTCAAGGCGGGGGATAAAAACTAATTAATTTCTAAATAGAAAGTAATTAAAACTAATCAACAATTTGTTTGTTTTCTTTACTGGCAAAGAATACATTAAGTCATGGAATAGAGGAATACGTCAGATATTATTTATGTTTAACTTCGATATCTTAGAAATGACATGAACAATTAAATGGAAGTACATATAAGTTATTTAGCATGTATTTTCCAAATATTAACGGCCTTGTTGCAACCATCGCCTTTCGAAACCATACAATAATAAAAGTCGTGGCAGGCAACAGCAAATAACTTTAATTCAATTTAAATTGTATATGCAAATAATTCACATAACTATTTACTTTTCATATGTGAATTGGGGAATAGGGTTTTTGCTTAAATACTCATTCTTACAAGACGATCTTATCCCATATCTCGAGAGTAACAAGTAATAAGTATATATTGTGTTTCTATGTAATTTAAATGTCTACGAGTGCCTTAACCTATAATGATCCCTGTGTTTGCTCGTACCATGGGTCATTATCGCCGCCAGTTTATTAACATATAAGAAATTATTAAGTTGCATATTAAGGCATGATAAAAATGTTTGTTTTCGGTTTGCAGACCTACCCTCAAAAGTTTGCCCGATCCTAAAATTGTAACAGCATAATGCACGTGGCCAGTGTAGCAGTTAAAGGGAATTGTGAAATACCTGTTATGAAATTATATATTACAGGAATTGATTTCATGATGTCAATCAAATTTTTCTTTCAGGACTTCGAAAGCGAGCTGAGTTATTTTGGATTTGAATTGAGCAATGTGTGAAACGGAAATGAAGTCGAGGTTGCAAGGACAAGTGAAGGATAGAAACTGGTGCGAGTGACAAAATATATCTGTTTTCCAAAGTACTATACAGCTGCACATAGTAGATAGAGTCCGGAGCTACACCGAACCGTCAAAAGGTGACTTTATTCATGCTTTTTATCCCAAAGAATATATATCTAAAAGCAGGAAATTAAATAATACCTCCTTCGATACCTTCTTTGAAAAGACAAACGTAATTATCAGGATGTAAATAATTGATAGCATATAAATATTAAGGTTTCTTTTGCATATTTTTTTCTTTCTTGTCTTTTTGGAATTGCCAGTTCATGACAACCCGGTTATTTTTTTTAATAAGACAAACATTACATACAATATATATAAATGAATATATATAAGTGGAACAATATCATTTATCATTTAATAAATGAGGTAATGGTAAAAAAAATTGAAAATGTCTTACATATATATTGTAATGTCATTAACAAAAGCGTTCAAAAAATGTTTAGAAATGCTTTTACTGTTCACGTGAGTTTGAAGAACTTTCAACTCATTATATAAATGGTACATAATATGTATCGGTTTTGATCTCCTTTCACAAATAAAGTAGGTCTTATAGATGCATTAGGCAATCTGATTTAAAACAATGTTTACAATATTATACTCTTTTTGGTCAATTTTGTTACCTATTACTATTTTAAATTCTTAATTTCTTTCTGTATTCCACATCTTTTGAAAATCTCATGTATAGCATTCCAAAAAGTTTTCAAAAAAATGACATTTAATAAAGAAGTGTTCGTAGTCTTCTACTTCATTACAATAAATAAATACATAAAGGGCAACCCTTCAACTTCCACGTAAATAAATTTAAATTCGTTGCTACAAGATTATGCAATAACTTTATTTTAAATTGTTTGACTTTATTATCCACAATGGACTTATGAACAATATAGTAGCAAGAGTTCCAGCAAATATGCGCTTGCAACCGTCGATCCCAATAACCGTGAATGTAAGACTTTTCAAAAAAATGCTTTATATATATTTGATAAATTTGCTTATTCGTCATAAGGATTATTTTGGAAAGTAATTAGTAATTTTGGATTGAAGTTTGTTTTTGTAGATATATCCGATGTAAGAGTTTCTTTCCAACTGTTAGGAATTCTTTGTTTTAAAATATTTACTTCTGCAATCCAATTTTGTTTATTTTTGAACTTATTAAGAATACAATTAGCGTCTAAGTTGCCCGAATTCGATAGAATATCGTTTATGTAAAGTATGTTGGAATCAATCCAGTTCTTAAATAGAAGACTTTGATTTTTTTTTTTTTTAGGAATTTATCACCCCATATTATTTCTTTTCTAATATTGGAGTAACTTTGGGGTGTTTTCGTTTGATTAACTGGAAGTTGTTTAAACTGAATCCATATTAATAACAAATGCTTATAGAACAAAGTGATTTTGTTAGTTTCAATAGTTATAGATTTAATGGAGTCTAAATGCATATAAAATATAAGGAAACTCTTTCCAAATTAGTCTAATATTACTGGTGGTATAATTTTCCAATTTGCATCAACTGTATTAGTCAGATTAATCACCCATTTTAATGTCATTGTTCTAGAATAATATTTAAAATCTGGCATCTCTAAACCACCTTCAAGTCTGTTCCCCATAACTGTTTTACTCTTGATGTCATCTTTTTTCCACTCCAAAGAATTCGAAAACCATGGAGTTTATAGTCTTTATGATTGGATCAGGCGTTACTATATTTTGAGCAAGATATACAAGTTTTGGAGAAAGTAAAGATTTTATAACAGTTATTTTGCCATAGACAGTTAGATTTCGTTTACTCCAATTATTTATCAATTGTTAACATTTATCTTTTTTTTCATTCCAGCTTAAATTTATACATTCATGTTTACCATTTCCAAAATATACTCCAAGTGATTAACGTATCTTGACGTCAATTTTATGTTATTCATAATATTATTTATATTATTTTTTGATTTGCCAATCCAAAGGCCTTGGGTTCTTTCCCTATTTAATTTCAGTCCAGAATAATTTCCAAACTGATCGATTACATCAAGAACAATTGGTATTTCATTGTGATTCTTAAAAAAACAGTTGCATCATCAGCGAGTTGAGTAACTATAAGATGTTTCCCTTGCACTTTTATACCTTCATATTTTTCACAGTTTCTTAACTGTGTTGATAAAACTTCAGCTACTATAATAAAAAGCACAGCTGAAAGGGGATAACCTTGCCGTACACAACGTTGTAATCTAAATGAGTTTGTGATCCATCAACTGTTTGCAATTTTTGACGTTATGTTACAATACAGCGTTTTCACCGAATTAAGAAAGGAAGGTTTAATCCATATGTATTCAAAATTTTGAACAGGAAAGGCCACTCACTGTATCAAAAGTTTTTTTAAATCTAAAAATAGAATAGCACCGTCTAAATCAGTTAAATCCGTATAATCAATTATATCATCTATTTTCCTAATGTTAAAACATATATTTCTATTTTTTATGTATCCTTTTTGGTTTTGACTTATGATGCTTGGTAAAACAGATTGAAGTCGTTTTGCTCATACCTTTGCTGCTAACTTCTAACCAATATTTAAGAGAGAATTAGGTCGCCAGTTTTCAAGATTTTCTGGGACTCCTTTTTTATATAGTAGCGAAAATAAAATTTATTTTTTAGTAAACGATCATTCACCTTTTTCATAACTCTCGTTTAAAGCTGAAATAACTAGGTCACCAATGAAATGCCAAAACGTTTGATAAAACTCTACCGTAAGACCATCGAGTCCAGGACTTTTGTTAAGTTTCATATCATTAATTGCTCTTGTAGCTTCTTCATAAGAATTTTCTCCCTTATAATTATCGGCTAATTTAGAATCCAATGTAAAATCTAATTCGATATCATTCATATACTGGTTATAATGTTCGTCGTTTTTAAAGTTTGATGTGTATGAATTCTTGTAAAATTCGACTTCTGCATTTAGTATATCTTGAGTTATAAGTATTCTGGCCCCATCTATCTTGAGTGAATTAATGACTTTCTTACTTTGATGTGATTTTTCAAGATTTAAAAAATATTTTGAATTAGTTTCTCCTTTTTCAATAAAATCTACCTTTGACCGTATCTGTGCGCCTATGGCTTTATTTTTATATATTTATTTTATTTCTCCTTCAATTCGAATAATACTTGTGGAAATTTCAACGTCCGGTGATTGTCATTCGATTCATATAGTATTTAAAGTTTTTTTTTTTAATTCATTAAGCCGGTTATGGCGAGTTCGCGATTGTTGTGTCGAAAATTCAACTGTTCGATTTCTAATTTCTATTTTGCAAATTTCCCAATTTATCTGAGGTTTAATATCTTGTTGAATGATTGTATCTAAAAGAATGCTGATAATAGTTTTGTACTCATTATTTTCAAGGAGAGAATTATTAGATTTCCAATACCCCGGACCTCGTTTATTAGGTATTTTAATTTTCTAAAACTTTCTGTTACTAACGGTTTAAGAAAAATGCATAAAACATCATTAAATACAAATATCTGCGATCTATGTTTTTGTCAGCAGTCTTATTTAACTTGTTTCCATGGATTTTCGCAAAAATTGGGTCGTTCAAAGACAAAAAATAAAAAATAAACGTTCGATCTGTGAGAGTGCAGCTTTAAGATATTTATTATTTATTTTAATTGTATGATTTTTACACTTTGGTCCTTTTTAGTGTTTGATGAAGCTTTAATGTTTCATTGCTATTTAAAGTTATTTATAGACATCTGATCTCTTAGCTTTCAGCGGATATCAATGCAGATTTCTTTTCTCTTTTAAATGCACTTCTCGGAAAAAATGAATTTAAAAATGTATTTTGGCCCTTTTTGAACATTTTTTAATTAGTATAAAATCGATGACCCTGAAAGGTAAAATGCCTTTGTATTCAACTGTGTGCTATTACTTTTATTGCCCCTCCTGCTGCGCTATCTCAACAGGGAAGGACTTATCCATCGGCAAGTTAAATGGCTTTTGTCATTAAGGTAATACAATTACATATATTTCATAACTATTTCACTCTTTTGTTCGATCTGAAAATAGTTTTTGGTTAAAGCTTGACATCATTTTTTCATTATCATTGTTGAATTCAAATAACGATTCTCGATGTGAGACAGTTATATAAATAATGTATTTTTATCATGTGTTATTGTTTATTTGAGTTTAATGAGTTAAATTGTACGGAAGTTTATTGTTTATATCTGGGACGAATATCAAAATCCAACTTCTAGTTTATATATAGTTTTTGAATTGAAAGTTTTCTTTTTAAATTTTAAAGTTTCAGGTTCTATTTGCACTATTGGTGATATATATCGATATCACATCGTTTGCTATGAAACATTATGAATAATTGTCTATTAAAGGTAAAAGCCCAAAAATATATTGGATATATGCATCGAGTCAAAATGTTCTTTAGCAATGCTTACATAGCAAAATTCTAATCCTGTTTACACGTGTGTGTGTTTTTGCACTCAACACAACATGTTTATGTTTAACTGCAAAATATTTATTTTGATATGGCAAAAAAGTGTTACATCAAATGGGGTTTGGTCAGCATCTGCGTTAGCTGGTTGAAGGAATTGGTGACGACTGCATTAGGTGTACAAAAGGGGTCAACATGTCATAAAGTCAACATGTTATTGAATTAACAAGGTGCATGTATGTACCTACACATGACTTAAATCCAAAAAGCCATAAGTAATACATCACGGACACATACACGTTCGAACCCTTTCATCTAATTAGTGATTTCGTTGGACACAAGTATGTAAATTCAGTTTTTCAATAGTTACACCATTTCTGCTAAATGAAACACAAAATGTATTAATTCATTAAGTGGCTGTCGTCTGTTTCATTGATTTAATTGGTTATTCGTTTACTGCGGACAAGATATTAACTTTTATACTTATTTGTGTTCAACATGTATGAAAGGAAAATAATTGTACTTCTAGGGAAATGCTATAAACTAATTTTAATGGAAAATGACCATTTACAGGTCGAGCACGAGCAAGTGACTTTTTTTAACTATGTCTCAACATTAATGGCATTTTAACTTGTTGCCGTACAAGACCGGTGTAACGTTGTAAACTGACCCCCATAGAATAATGACCACCGGTCATTATTTAATACAGAATAATGACCCCTTTCTATAAAATACCGACACCCCTTATAAAATAATGACCCCCCGATTTTATCTTTAAATATTGACCCTCACCTAACTTATTACTAACATACTCAATATCAATTCAAGTCACTGTCGTGTTTATATTGCTTATATGTGTTGTTGTTGTTGTTTCCCAGTTTTATGACCCTCCCGCTTCTTAATGAGGACATTATGGTGTGGACATACCAGCTTTACATGATCGAGGAAGACCCCAGGTGCCTCTCCGGGCAATTTTCAGGCTCGGGCGTGCACCTGGGTAGAACCAGCGACGTTCCGCAAGCTAGCTGGTTAGCTTCCTCACATGAAAGATCTTGACCGTGCGCCTCGGTGGCGCAATGATAGCGCGCTTGCTTATTAAAGCGGATAAGTCTCACCAAAGGGATATTGTTTCACCATATCAAACCTTTGCCAATAGAAACAGATAACCTAATGGAATGGGGATACATAAAGGAATCCTTTTGCAACTTGAAACCTCTGCAACTTTCAAGGTACACGGTAGAACATACTTAGAACATAGATCAAGAAACCCTTGCTTTAAAGGTGCATTACTTTTTGTTTAGAAAATGTTTTAGGTCTAATTATTTTTGTTACCTATAAAGGTATCATTCAAGTATTTCAACTGAAGTTTTATTTTTCCAAGGTTTTTCCAAGATTCGTTGAGATAGTACCTTTAACAGCCTGGTAACTTTGTGACATCGCATTACGTTACGCATACATGTATAATTATTAATTTACCTTCTGTACAATGTAGTGTAAGCATTCTGGAACTTATAGTAACGGTGATTTTGTCCGAAATGTTAGAAGAAACATCATTTTGTTATTGAATCCTACATGTTGCACTAATTTCGTAATAGCATGGGCTCGCGGCTCATTACGAAAAAAATGCTATTGACGGTAAAATAGTTCATTTTCTGGAGTGTAAGATTGTATAAAAGGCAATTATTACGTGGAAAAGCACATTGTTTTATGCCACCCCTAAAAGTGATGTCAAATACTCTTAACCTTCTTTATGTCACCTATATGTCACTCATAATTATATACCTCCAAAAATAGGCGAAACTGGTATGGGGTAGCCCAGTGGTTTTATTACCTGTGACGCTCCTCGTCGTTAGAAATGATTCAAATTTCAGTCTATTGTTGAAGAGACATCCTTCTTTGGATTTGGGGTATTGGTGTCACTTTTCAGGCGTTTTTAAGTAGAAAAAGTAAACAATGATATCAATATAAGGCATAAAGTATGCAAATCGGTTGTGGGGAAGTCCCATGGTTTAGGACATGTGACGCCCATGACAATAAGAATTAAGGGTCATAACTCCCGAACAGGTGGAGCAAATCCATTTTTTCTTTCTGCACAACAAGATATCGGTAGTAGTAATCCCTGAAAGTTCGAATCAATTCACTCCATTAATGAGTGGAGAGTTGCGGTCACAAACAAAATGTTGCACGTACGCACGCACGGACGGGTGCCATTACCACATTCTCCTCCGATACCTATCGGTGGGGATAATTATGTTGTAAGTGTACCTTAGATGTGTTAGGGTAAGGGTTTGGGTAAGGGATCGTTATTCTATAAGGGGTCACAATTATATGTGAGTGTCATTTTTCTACGTGTGGGGGAGTCATAATATAATAACCCCCCGGTCCTAATATTATGACCGGGGAGTCACTATAATATATAAAATATGACCGGGGGGTCATTATTCTATGGGGGTCAGTTTACAACGTTACACCGGAACTAAATAATATTACGTTAACCTTCGTGACTATTTGGGAGAGTCCAAGCGAAACGCATTCGAACGTGTCCGTGTATTGTTGATCTCCGTAAATAAATCAGGACCCTACAGTCATTTAATATTTATGCGTTTTCAGCAATTAAAAACACGGTAACACTCTTGTTATCAGTAATTGATATTTTCCATAAATTATTTAGTAGTAAAGTTTATCACTCAAACTCTACGTTTGTTATATTGATTTATATTCATTATAAATACGAGTATAAGTTTAAGTACTTATTTACAATGTTGATATTTTAATAAATAAGTAAAAATAAAATTACAACAGAAGAGCTAATGAAGAACATGCTACGAGTTGTTGTGATAGGTTTCCTGATAAATAAAATAAATCAATTAAGTGACATACTAAGCAGTATGATTGTGATATTTTTTGCCATATATGTCTTTTAATTGCTGTAAAAATAACCGATGCTCATTGCTACTGTCTTTGCAAACAGTTTTTGGAACACATGTTTTAATCATGCTGATGTCTAGTGGAAGAATGAAAGACCAAACCTGCTTTTTGCTATAACCAAATAGTGCTTGCTTTTTGTAATAACAAAACGCAATCATTATATAGTTCTATATTATATCACCCTAGTTTGTAGGCATGAATATACGCTAGGCATAAGATATGCATTCCGAGACATTCGTTTTAAAGACAGAAATGGTGAATATATTTTTGAAACGTTATTTGCTTCTCGCTATAACATACCCTATTTAATACTTTCTGAGCATTTGCTCACGATTTTTGAAAAACGTATAAATTGCTTAACATATCGCTCAGTAGCTGAGTATAGTATACATTTTTGCCCTTAGCATGCGCTATGTTTTGTTAAAATTGATATGAAAATAACGAACTTAGAGCGATAATCCTATCTGAATCGATATGTATTTTGCTTCCTGTAATAACCAAACGTGACGTCACAAACCACGTGGTATGTCCACAATGAAATACAGTCTGTATAGTCTTAACAACAGCAGTTTCAAAGCGTAGAAGGAAATAAATGTTTACGTGTGATTTACGTAAATAAATGTTTTGTACACAAAATGTAGTGCTAAGTAATGACGAAATCAGATTTCAAGTGCACAACTTATCTTCTAATACACGACCACACGAGGAACAACCATTTTAACCATGTTTTCGTGTGAGTTATTATTTTTAATTCTAAAATGAACTTCTCAGTATGCATTTATTCATGTGTTATACACAGATAAAAAAAGTGGGACAAGCTTGTCAACGTTTTAGAAGTAGTCTGTTTTATACATATAATAACATCAGTAAAGGCAGAAACAAACATTTTTAAAGTAAATTGAAAAGGTACAGGCAGTAAAATTGTTTGAAAAAAAATGACCGATTAGTGTTAACGTGGTCTGTTTGTTTATCGTTCATTTGTAAATACGAGCATTGATGCAATGGTTGTAATAAACCATTATCTAAATAATATCTTGAAATCTTGATATCTTAATATATATCGTAAAGGCGAGGTCATAACACGAAAACATCGGAAGTCCACCAAATACACTTTATATTACATAATAATAAATTAATATGACCGGTGCCACATTTGCTGATCTGTCAGTTTGATACTGCTTCAATTACATTTATGATTTTCAGTACCAAATTGAACAAAAACAAAACAATTTCTCACAGAAATGTTAAGGAATACACTTTTATTTGAATAAGATCAGTATTTTCTTGACTTATGTTGAAGTTGTGATATATTTTATCGATTTTTGGCGTGACCTGCTTTCGATATGGTAAACGCCAATGGTTGCGCACGTGATTTTCGTTTGCACGACCTCAGCCACGCAACTTTGAACCGAAATGCGATCGTCATTTTTGGATCAAAATAAAACGCTTTTTATCATCATTTTGAATGGGGGAAGTTTTAATGATAAATGCCGCTTAGCCCTACTTTGAATACTTTTTACAGAAAATGAGACCAACTTTAACGTTCTGCAAAGATGTTATTTTTGGCGTAGGAAAAAGCGTCAAACGCCTTCTGACAGCTTTTCTTGTCTCTGATTGGTCATTATCAATTTGATTTGCATACGTAAACAAAGAATATTGGCATTTGAAAACACGCACCCACTACAAACCCTGTCCGTGACCGGGCACATTGGGCAGCCATTAAAAATACCAATACACAACTGATTTATCAATCGATGTATGTCAGGCTTAATATTCAAATGATTTATCAATCGATGTATATCAAGCTTACTGACTAAATATAACAAACATTACATCAGTGGAAAGATCATTTTAATTCCGTTTTAAACATATAAGATTTAACATTTTTGCATACCGGACGTGTGTTTCCGGTCATGTGACCAGTGCTGGAAAAAACCGTCTTACATACCCCATGTAGATGAGTCACGCGCAACAACGCGCCACTTCTTATTTCTTTTATTGTTTGGTTTATAAAAAGTATATTATGCCATTACAATTAAGCGCAATCAAATATATAAGTATGCAAGACTTTTTATTAAAATTGAAAATAAATAATCGTTAAAACGCGATTTTTAGAGGAACTATTTGACGTCAAAAGTGATTTAAAATTACTGCGCTTTATGACGTCAGTAAACAACGTCGCACGCGCGTTTTGGTGAAATGTACAAAAGTGTGTTTTCTACGTCAAATTTTCCACAAATTCATAACTTTAGGTATGCAAGAAAAAATGTCAATCATGTGTTTCCCGTACGGAGAGAAAAATCCGACCCTTGGGCACGCTGCGTGACCAGTAACTCGGCAAGCCTCGTTACCGGCTTACGCGCGTGCCCTCGGGTCGGAATTTTTTGTCCGTACCGGAAACACATGATAGATACTTATAAAATTGAACAACATGAAGTTAATAAATTAATTAAAGAAAGACAACATCTTTTTTTTAAATTAGTAAATTCCAATACGCTTATCAGCTGAGCTGCGGTTGCTATTAAATTGTCCTGATTCAATACATAGTGTCATATTTCTTTAATGATCTCCGTGTTATTAACTTATTCCATCTTCTGGCATGTCTGAGACCAATACCAAATAATCTTACTCCCATGTCATCTCAACGTCAGAGCAATTTTATCATGAGCTTCAAGTGGTTTCAAATCACGAACTTTCGTGGTTTATAGGTCTGTGTTTCAAATCTAGACCTGGGCCGTATTCAATAACAAACTTAGTTTGATCTTAAACTTAAGGTTAGAATCTAATTGTTTTGATTGGCCTGTATAATAAGCTAACGAATAGGCTATATAATATGGAATCACTGAGACATGACTAAGGCTAATATCAATATTGAATACTGGCCCTGACCCAATATTTGGAAAAGCTCAAATGATGAATTACACTTACTGGTCTAAAAAAGCTTATTGTGAAAGTAAGTTAGACAACTCGTTAGTATAGCATGAATACAATTCATTCAGTCTTTAAATAACTGCAGATTACTTTTAGGAATGCTGTCTTTACAATAAACCCATGTTTAAATTCTATGACAATGAAGGTTAACAGTAAAGCACTAGATCGTATTGGCATTTATTAAATAATGAGACAAATTTTCATGTTATACCATCAAAACCTTTTCATTTATAACTCAGAAAATTGCTTTTCACTTTCGCTCGGCTCTTTTTTGCCTTCAATCAAAAGGTTTTTTTCGCTCAATCTCTCCTTTTCTTCTGTAGTCTTGTCTCCTATTGTTTGGTCGTAGCTGAGAACTCATCAATAATGGACACGAGATTTGTACTTCAAGACGGGAGACAAACTAACTTTTGGCTGAAAATCAATAGGGGTCATCTACTAATCATGACCAACAAGCATACCATGTATGCAGCTCCTGTGCCCAAGCATTCTTATGTTATGAAGTGGAAACCATTTTTTCACTTCAAGGTCACGGTGACCTGACCTTTCGCGACCTTGACCCTTCAACGGATTTTAATATATTTGGCGAAAACTGATTTTTCACCTAAAGGTCACTGCTACCTAGACCTTTGACCAACTAATCTCAAATTCAATGAGGGTCATCTACTGGTCATGACCATCTTGCATACCCAGTATGAAGTTCCTTGATCCAAGCGTTCTATAGTAAGTGATCGAAAACGAAGTGTGATTTACGTACTGTCTGACTGACTTTCTGATGGGCAGTGAAAAAATACTTAGTCTCTCACATTCATTGGGGGAGACATAACTCTTCTATTACTCTTTAACTTATAAATGATAATTAATTCTATGAGTGTATTTTTGTTGTTCTCGTGATGTTAATTAGTCAATTTTCATATGTATAATCATATGTGTGCGCATGTTGTCACGGCGGCTGAAACACTTCCCACAAATCGGACAGCTGAATGGTTTCTCTCCAGTGTGTGTTTTAAGGTGTAACTTGAGGTTGCGTTTTCTAGTGAATGATCTCCTGCACTCATGGCACTCGAAATCGGAACCATAGGTGGCATTGTCTTGACTTCCTGCGCCTGAAACATGCAATTCAAAATGGTTTGTCATTTGCATTGTAAATGTGTATTTGATCAATCTTTTGTGAACATCTTTCTAGAACAACCTTGTACAAATCAGATAAGCATAAACGTGTTGCAATGCTTTGCAAGTATAAAAAAGAGGGTCATGATGGCCCTATATCGCTCACCTGAATGGAGAAAGGGTTCTTAAGTTACTAGTATTGATCGGTCAACAAACTGGACGCCGCTCGCACAAACGCTCGCCCATATAAAACATGAACAATATGTATTTATTTAAAAAGTTACAAAGGGCCATAATTCTTACAATATTCAAGTTGGATCTATACATACCTTGTCAAACATTGTTACTGTGAATAAGTTAATGAAGTTTGAAGTTGGTATCTTCAATGATTGTAAAACAATAACATAATTATAAAAGAAAAATAAGTAAGAAAAAAGATAAGACAAAACTGATAAAAAGGAACCTTTCCGTGTTTGTTTGTTTTTAAATCGGGTCAATGGTTTCTGAAGAAAAGATTTCATAAGTTTTCCAAATAGACATATAATGAAAACTAGCCCCACCTCTGGAGGCCATGCTTTTTATGCATCACAATGGGGTTAAGGAGTTTGACAAAAGGTCGCCTAAGGATTAATTCTGTGAGATTATTTTGTAATCGGGTCAATGGTTTTTGACGAGAAAATTTTCAAAGTGGTAACTAGCCCTGCAACTGGCAACCATGTTTTTCAATGAATCAACATGGGGTGAAGGAATTTGACAAATAGGAACACTACTCTTGAATTATTTTGAAATCGGGCCAATAGTCAGTGTGTGTATACCACGTGATAAATTACGTCATATATGCTACGTCGGAAGGCAAAAAATTGCTTAAAATGAAGACTTAAATCAAAGATAACTTTTCATTTACTACACCATTTTAAATGAAACAAAGGGCAGTCTAAGCCGCTTAAAGAGCCCCGCATTTGTTTTATTTCCAAAATTTGATGAGGTCATTAGTTTCATCAAACACTTCGACAAACCTGTATTCACAATAATGTTTTGACAGTGCTCCATCAGACGGCCGTATTGTGAAAAGGTTTGTCGAAGTGTTTTAACAAACTAAACTCGCAATCAAATTCTGGTAAAAGACCGAAGGTGGGGCTCCGTAAGCAGCGTAGACTGCGCTATGTTTCATTTAAAATGGTGAAGATTTTGTGAAGTTATCTTTGTTTAAAGTCTTTTTTCAAATCAAAACATTGCCTTCCGACGTAGCATTTATGACGCAATTTATCACGTGGTATACACACACTGATAGTTCCTGAAGAGAAGATTTTCAAAGTTCTCCATATACAGGGTGATTAATCACGTGACTTCAGCCTAAAAAAGAGTATGCTATTTTCTGCTTCTACCAGTGTGACATATTTTAGATTTGCTTGTTTTTTAACGATGCAATCCTTGGCCAAAATTTCAACTCGACGGAATTTTGTAGAACGATGAAACGCTGTGTGCGCCGTGAGTCATTGTTTTGTATTTATTTCTTAGTACCTAATAAGTAATATTTAAGAAGTCAGACATGTGTTAAAATGATATTTTTGTTCATTTCTTTCATTAAACGAATTGTTTGAAAAATGTATTTTAGTTATTAGTTACTCGACGGAATTTTGTAGAACGATGAAACGCTGTGTGCGCCGTGAGTCATTGTTTTGTATTTATTTCTTAGTACCTAATAAGTAATGTTTAAGAAGTCAGACATGTGTTAAAAGGATATTTTTGTTCATTTCTTTCATTAAACGAATTGTTTAAAAAATGTATTTTAGTTATTTTAATGATTATCGATATTTCAAGAAATGCTGTTGTTAACTTGCATTTTATATATGATGTTGTTAACTTAAATTCTTCTCACATAAATGAAGCAAATTATATTTAATCTGTATAATTTATAAATGTGTCATAACATGCTTATTTTACTTTACTTATTAGTTTGAATTACTCGCCCAACTATGACGATATAACTATTATTCTGAATGATCTTTTTGTCAAGAAATAGTCATATCCATCCATTTGAACGATTTTAAAATGTTAAATTTATGTTCTAGGTAGGCCGCCATGGGAATACGTCCAAAATACCCATTGTCCCTTTGAAGGAGACTGAGTCTGTCCACGAATGTTACACCAAATGTTAACAGAAGGTGGATAAATTCAATTGATGGAGTGATGAATACATTCAAATGGAAGACAAGATATACTCCAGCCAAACCCATTCCATGTACATCCCCAAGTAAAAGATAGTCAACAGTCAAGAAATGATTGAACTTGCATTCGTCCAAACATTTACTTAAAATTAACCTTAATATAAATATACAATTAATCATTAAACTATTGAATAAAAAAGATACATGTGTTGCTGGTTGGATCCATATTCTTTGTATGTGACGTCATTATAATGAACTCATTTTTATGATATGAGTCAAACTCTTTGAGTGAAATGATTTAATACTTCGCCCTATGAAGGCTTTGTACAAGCTTAATTCAGACCTAGTCATATTGCCTGGTATATCAACCAGCCATAATTTATCTTTGTTTAATAAACTTATATATCCAGTTTTAAACTATGGTTGTGCAGTACAGGGTTCTACAAGATAATATTAAGTTAGAAAGAGTTCATTTGTAAGAACCCAAACTCGAACAAATTTGTTTTTTGGAGAACTTGGTAGAACACTAACTAAAATAATTTTATATGCGATTAAGTATGCTTAAAGATTTTACAATGTGGTGATATTAAATGTGTTAAAGCTGTTTATACACATATACAATAGTGTATACAGATTTAGAAAGATTGCCAAATTGTAAGCCATGGGCTACAAGTATTAGAGATATATTACAATCACTCGGATTTTATGATGCATGATTATTTCAAAGTATTGGTGTTTTTAACATATTGATTTGTTAACTGAAACAGAGACTAAAAGATGTATATATACAAAAAAATGGTTTAAAGAACTTAATCATTCATCTAGAGCCAAAACGCATACATTCTTTGCAGACTTTTAGTTACAACCATATTTGTGTGGTGTTAATATAGTTAAATTTAGGAACGCATTGACGAGACTTAGACTTTCGTCATACAGGTTAGACATTTAGGCCGGTAGATGTTTAGGCCGGTAGATGTTTAGGCCGGTAGATGGCTCAAACCTACTTCTATATCTGTTAATGAAATAAAATGGCAAGTTTCCCTAGAAGATGAATCCCATTTCTTGTTTGACTGCCCTTTATATAGTGATTTAAGATGACAATATATACATGAATAATATTGGAATAGACCAAATATACCTATATTTGTTGAACTTTTTACAATAACATATTTATGATGGTGTTATTTAACACATTTAAATGACATGACAACGGTTATATTATATTCTATGTGTACTGTCTTATGTTCAATTTGTGTTTCGTTAGTACCTTGTCAGCATAAATAAGTATACATGTATTAATATAGATTTTGACCAACGGTCGATTGATAGAATTGCATTTAATTATATATATTATGAATTTTATTGATATATGCTCATGGGCCTATGACCTTTATGCATTTGAATAAACTATGAAACTAAATCATCACAACTCTAGGTTTGTGCTTCCACATTCGGTGTCCGGTTGGTGATTTTTTCTTCTATGACGTCAAAGCAATCAATTTCTCCCACACTAGAAAAGTAGATCAAATTATTTGGCCATGCTGGACATCCTTATCTTGCTCAATGATATAGATAAAAAAAACACCCGTATTGAATTACATTTTATTGTCATCACGCTATTTCCCTTGTTGAAGACCGTCGTCTGTAACACCATTGAAACATTGTCAACCACATACTTCCTTATCAACCACTTTCTTACTACTAACCCACCAATAATTTTCTTAACAACCAATTAACTCCCAATTACTTCCTTAGCATACACGAACTTCCTTAGCAACCAATTACTTCCTTAGTAGCCACTTACTTTCATAGCAACCACTCACTTTCTTAGTAACAAATGATTTCTTAATGAAACAACGCTTTCCTTAGCTACTTCTTACATTCAAAGCAACCAATGACTTTCTTAAAAATTAAAGACTACCTTAGCAACCAAGAACTTCCCTAGCAACCATTTACTTTAATAGTAACCACATACTTCCTAAAGACTACATAATCCCAAAGCAACCATTGACTTTCTAGGCAACCAATGACTTCAACAACTATAACCTAGCAACCAGTGACTTCCTTAGCAACCACTTAATTCCATAGCAAGTAATGCCTACCCTAGTAACAGTGACTACCTTAGCCAATACCTTTATCTACAGTTAACATTGACTACCTTATCAACCAATGACTTCCATAGCAACCAATGACTACCTTAACAACCACTTACTTCCAAAGCAGCCCATAACCACCTTTGTCAACCAATGACTTCTTTAGCAATAACTTTCTTTCTTAGCAAACAATGGCATTCCTTTGAAACTACGTCCATGTATAGCGGCAACTTTTGACCTACATAGCAACAATTGGCTTCCTATGCCATCACAGAAATCTTGCACTGGCATCCTTGGACCAACTAGGTTACAATTAATATCTTGACATTGCTAGCAATACCATTGGTTTCCCTTAACACTTACACACCTCCTGATCAAACATCATCTAATTAGCAACTACTTTCTCAGTAAGAAGCAACTTCCCTATCTATTTAAGACTCATTGGTGAGCAAAAGTATCACATGTCTTACCTTGATTCTAGTTAATTAATATAACCATCACATATTTCTCTGTATTAAGCATGTGTAATGTAACAGAATAAATCTATATGATTGTAAATAATTGCCTAATTTGTACTATTCTAGCAAGTCATGATTGTATTTCTTCTTTTTTTACGATAAAAATATAAATGTATTTGATAAAAGCAGTTCATTTCAAATCACAATCATCTTGGTTTCATAAAAAAAAAACATGCGAAAAACGTTCCTCACTTTGTGATTTAAAACCGGAAAGACCCCATGAACATATTACAAAATTATAATGACATATAACCAGAAGTGACATCACCAGTCAAAAGAAAGCAAATCTCTTTTAACGTTTAGTGGTTCTTTTGTGATTCTTACTGGATGTCATCTCAGTATTCACTCTACCTATACCCTGGTAAGCAGTATTTTAATCAATTGGATATATATGTTTTGTTTTAAATTATTTTGGGTACTACATTTCTGCAATGCATGTAGGATGGAAATGGCATTGCTTAGTTAGTTTGTGATATTCCACTCATTTTTAGCGCAGGACTGGTGAAAAAGCAGGTTAATCTCTTTGCTTTGTTTATAAAGGGATTTGTTCATGTTTTAGTAAAATGCACTCTTTTTTGTATGATGAAATAAATTGTGGCAAATCATGAGGAGTGTTAAAACTACGATACCAAAAGCTGGAACCCTTCAGCAAATGTTGATATTTGCTCAAATATCGTCTTTGAAGACCACAATATTCATAAGCGTTAAAAACAGCTTTGAGCGATTGGTTGTTGCTTGATTGACATTATCACGTGATGGTATCAATGTATTGTTAAAATGTCAATATATACAACACTTTCATAAAAGTCCTGGTGGCCTAATGGCTTAGGTCTCTGTTTCTACTTTTGTTTTTGACTTAACCAGCGTGGGTTCGCACCCCATTAAATCCAAATAAAAAATTTAATTCTATAATTCTATTTTTGCTGAAATTTTGATATCATAGATTAAAATAATGATTTAATGAGTGTTTTCAGATGCATTACCAGGAAAACTTATTATTGGTTAAGATTCTGATTCTCATCATCATAACTACAAAACAAAAATTGTTCAAAATGTCCAGGGAATATGTTAGGGAGCTTTTTCTGAACATGTGGACGACTCGTGACAGATCATTTATATCCTACTAGTTTGTACTTTGCATTGTTTCTTTTGGTGCAGTTATAAAATGAAGTAAAACATTTTCCTATATCAATGATGATAAAATTCCGGATTAATCCGGAATTCCGGATTTAAGGCCTCACGGATCGATTTTGAGATTAATGTAAATCCGTTGAGTTTTTTCTAGGGGGGGGGGGGGGTACAGGGAGCGATTCGAGCTCAGTTCGAACAATATGGGTACGAAAGGTGAGTTTTCCGGAAGTGTAAAGCCGGAAATTAACGAACCTAATTACGTCTTGGCAATCGAGCTATATGATTGGTTAAGATAGCATCCGGTGATTACGGAAATTACCGATGGGACTAGAAGACAGTATCCGGATGGTCGTATCCGGATACGACAGACGACGAAGACGAGTAAACGGGTATTGGAAAATTGGAAAAAAACGACCACCACCAACTTCTAAAAACATCGATTCGTCGATTTTAAGGGTATATTTGCCATTTATTTTTAAGAGAAATTCCCGAAACGTTTCTTTTTGAGTTAATAGAAATTGATCAAACTGAGAATGAATTTTGCGCATGTAGCATTATTTCGGACATCCCGATTCGGATTGTGTCATAATAATCGATTTTTATTTTACAAATTTTATTTGGCCGATTGAAGTTTACGCTGTAAACCGTTTTTTTTTATTATTCTCATAATGTTTGAAGCATTGTTGACCGTAATGGGAGGTTCAAATGAAAATTGGTTTAGTTCAAATATAAAAAAAATGAATAAATATTTTGTAGTAGTAATATATATTACGTAGAGGCAGTCATTTTATTTTCTATTTGAGACAGTTCAACAAAACTTCTTGAGGACCCAGTTTGAGTGAGATTTAAATTCTTTTGTTGTAATTTGTATTTCCAGGTATGTTTACCTGTATGGTTACAAAAGTCATGGATGAACAGACACCTCAGCCAGTGCATCCAGTGGTTCCTGTCAATGACTGACAATTGAATCCAGAGGCCATGATACTTGGATTTATGACTGAACATGCTCCCTGGCACCACAGTAGTGTGTCTTACTTAAGACACTTGCCAAAGATACAAAAGCTCTCAGCGAATTAAAATTCAAAGGTGTACAGCATCATACAAGATGACTTACGGAGTGGCTAGCCATTTTAATGATGAACATGTGGAGGAGTTAATGGATCTCGGTTTTGTTTCAACTAAGACAAGTCAACAAACACAAACACTGAGAAAACTGTTGCAGCTATTTTTCTGGCATAGAATAAGAAATAGTGTTGAGACATTTGGCCTCCTTAAAAATCACAAGGGCTGATTCTGAATCAATTTTCATAGAATTTGAAAGCCTGTTTGAGAGACTTGAACTGCTGTGGGACAATCTAATTTGTGTGCTACTGGACTCATGTAACACCATGAGGGGAAAAAATCTGGCTTGGGGACCAGAATACGTCAAAGTCCACCATGTCCACAACGGCTACGCTGCCAAAGCATTTAAGTCCCGTTTGGATATTACTTGTAATAATATATATAATAATTAATAACATTATATTCTCATCAAATGTGCAGAAAATGGAATAAATACTCTTATGATACATAAAAATTGAATAAATAACACTTTTACAATAAACATTTGCAAGCATGATAATTGATATGTTGTTCATTATTATAAATCAAACATCCCACACTGTAGACTGTTCATACACAGGCATTTGATCATAGCCAGTTGAGTTTTATGGGAAGTGGACAACTGAACCAAAATGTCAGGTACATGTCTAATGCCTGTGACTTCAAGAGTAAATTTAACTTTGTTTAAAGACAACTGTGTTAAACTTCACTGCTAAGATTCCTGATAATTGTTCTGATTGTGGATGTCTCCTGTTGAACATAATTCTATCTACCAAACCGAAAGATGTACTCCTTGAACACTATTCTAAGGCAAAAAAGGGTATTAGAATCCCTGAAGTACGGAAAGCTTCGGGGGGCTTCGCCCCCCATGTCCCCCCACCAGGGCTTTGCCCTGGACCCATCGGGGGCCTTGAGCGGCCCCCTGAACCCCACGCAGACATTTTCAGGATTGGCAACTTGGCTCTGTTATCATCCCTGTATCATGTTCTATCATGATATTATGAACTTCTGTTCTTTTTAGCTGAACATGTCCCGCACTGAATTTATGTCACTTTCACACACGACTGACGGCCTGCGGCTCCGCTTTAAATCGCACACATTTTCATGCCTGTCACTAAAACGTCAATGCCAGTGAAGTACCACAGCCCTTGAACATGTTGGCTTTAATGTATCCCGTGTTAGAAATGTATAAGTATTTGTAGGAGTCATCCCGCTGCGAACACAGTGTTTGATCACAGCGCGCTGCTCTGTGCATGACATCAACGTTTTAGTTTTTTCAGACATCTTGGAAATATCTGTCTACTTTCGTTGACCGCAACAAACTTGTTTACAGTTAAATGACGTCAATAATTGGTGCAGTGATGCAGCTGATGTCATACTGTCGTATGAATTGTGATCAATTTTCAGAAAACGTCAATTTCAAAGTGCTCCATAAAGCGCTACATGGGTTTTCTTGACAACCATTTCCTTCCTAAGAACGAGATTATAATTTTATTTTTCAAAAGGAAACTCATGAACAATGTGGTACACAGCTATATATTGTTTGTTGATTTGTATTAAAAATGTTTTGAAATATAGACACAGTCTCAAAACTTTCCGGACATCCCTCCTACATATGAGAAGGATGCTGCAATAGTAGCAAAAGAAATAATATGGAACAACAGAAAAATAAAACACACAACAGTAAAAAATATTTTTTATATTTTTAAAAAATGGCATTATATATAACAGTTTTGGTCAACATGTTTTCCTAAAACAAAGGGCTATAAGCCTGACAATATTAAAGCATTAGATACAGAACTGATTAACTTGTCACATTGTTACAGCTGGAAAGATTAGAAAGTATGAATTTGATGTCTTGAACAGTTGACAAGTTAATAATTATAATAAAAAAGTGAGGACAGATAGACAGACAGGGAAATATCACCAACCGCAATTTTGTGCAGGGTCAAACTTTTACGTAATCTGATCTTAATCTTTTGTGATTGCAGATAAACCAGTTTCAACCTTGTCTCCAATTTAGGTATTGCACACATTGTCTCTATAAGGTACATGTATAAGTTATTTTGGTCCAAGCATGAGTTGACCAAACACAATTATCGTCATACATGCATACAATAGAAAGATCCCCTACATTTGATCTCTCCTAACTTTGTGTTGTTGATCTTCAAAGTAATGATCTCAGTCTTTTACACACATCCTTATGGTTAACAATTATGCTATATTATTTCAAATTATGGTACATACACACTAATCATGTATAAGAAGTGACCTCGACATTGACATTGTATCAATGTTAATGTTGAATTCAAAGTTATATGGAGATATTTAAAAATTCTATCATGCATGGCCGTGATAGGTTGGATGGGAACACATGGTATAAAATGGATCCCTAAACTTTTTGACATCAATGTGACATCTTGACCTTGGCCATCATGGGTCATGTATTCAGAAGGTTATAATTAGTGTTGGGAATCGGACAGAAAAAATTACTATCGATTATAAGTTTATGAAACCGATCAATGATCGATTATTTATCTATTTAATTATTATAGTGTTTGTACATTACTTTGCATAAATTACATTATTTATTCAGAACGCAACTGTCTTTCAGACAAGTTACAAGTTACTATAATAGAACATGAGACTACTGGCTCTAATTTTTGTCTTACATGTAGTATTGTATACATGTGTAAAATAAACACAAGATATCAATTTCTTTTTCATAAATTATAAAGTCAGTAACAAGTACCACAAAGCAGTTGAATATTCCATATATTTTACAAGAACATTTTTTTCAAGAAAACTTCGAAAACTTAATTCTTACATGGTAATTTGAGAAGTTAACGTTACCATGTTTTAAAAATCACTTGTTAACAATAAACATGAGAAGTTGAGAACCAATCCTTTAGCAGTTGAATTACAAAGAAAATTTGTAAAAAGGTACTCTAGTGACTGATGGACTTGATAAGAATATGACTATGAACTTAACATAGTAACACCTTACCATTTCAACATTAACTAGCATTAACAAGAAAAAGAAACTTAGTCGGTAGCGGTTAGGTTCCTTGTAGCATTAATCGATTGTTCATATTTCACTTTCAATTGTCGCCGACGAAGGCCTTTCCGATCAACTGTCGATTATAATCGATAATCAGCACAACCCTAATTATAATTGTCTTATTAAAGTGAATATTTGTTTCACATACTGACAAACTTACTTAACTAGCAAACATATCACATTAACAGAAGTAGGGGTTTGATAACAGTATCTGGGAGTTTACAGTGCTCCAGCTAAGCATAATTAGCGTGGCGGGGCGCCCCGCTGCCCTTTTATGGCGCCCTGCTGCCTTTTCAAACGCCCCGCTGTGCCCTTTTCATTGACAGAGCCGCCTTTGATGATAAATAAAACAAATAAATCGCCCATTTGTGTCATCAAAGCGACATTGACCTCGCCGAAATTTTAACACATTGTAAATCTGTCAGTCAGCGAGTATTTGGCCACTGTCCCATTAGTCAAAACATCGCAATTAGCCATATCCCTAATCCGATAATTGGGCCGTGTCATCCAATTACCAAAACATCGCCGGTAGGCGGAGCTATTGAAAGTTAACCAATCAGAATGTACATTGAGAAGAACCTGATAATATGATATACGTTCATTAAAATGAGATAGAAAAGGCGACATAATTATGAAATATCGTGTCAAGCATTGATGAAGTTAAAAAGTAATTGTTATATGTATTGAACAAACAATGCCAGACATTTTAAACATTGATGTTTTTGAAGCAGACGGTCATAGCCATCTCGGGCCATCGGCAAGGTGGCGCTAAGAAAATCAATAACATGACGTATCACCAAATATTTAATTGGTTTTCGTGAAATGTTCATGATAAAAAATTGATTTGTAAACACAAAAACATATTATTTTTTTTGCTTTATGTAGAGTTTTAATACTTACAGTATTTTTCTCCTGTTTACGATGTCAAAAATATCGGCGAGATCGCCATTTTGTCAGAACAATTTTCCGAGTTAATTTCTCAACCTCCCATTATGTATTGGTAAAGTTTTCATCAAGGACAGTGATTTAAATGTCATTTGGTTCTTAAATGTCAGCATATTTAAAATTATTTAGCCAGAGACAAGTAAATAACAGCATAGCTGAATGTGACATTCGTACCCTATCCCGAACGTACCAAAATAAGATTCGTCCCCCTACTATATTGACAGGTCATTTATAAGTCATTTTGATTGTTTCAAATCCTTAGCTGTCTTGGTTTTTGTTTCATTTTTAGATGCTATTTGGAGATAAACTATGTGACATTGACAAATACACTTTTGCTGAGCCAAAAATGATACATTTTTTATGAACATTTTATATAGTTATAGCAATCAGTTTGAATGTGAATATAAACTATATAAACTGAGGTGTGTGTTATGGCATAGTTTTTGTATCAGGTGTTACGAAAGTATCACTTCTCCTTAAAGTCTCCCCACTTCTCCCTAAATTGACTGAAGGGAGAAGTCACTTCTCCCAAAGTTTTCAGCCTAGTGAGAGTAGGCTGAAAACTGGGAGAAGTGACTTCTCCCATTCATAACACTGTTGTTGAAAGAGTTGTGCATTGATATGCCATAGATTAAACTGCGAATAAAGCATGATTTGTTACTTCTATTTAAATCACAGTTTGTTACCAATTTTGATATTACTGCACATATAGTCAGGTTATGTTTCAGAAATTAGTATGAAAATAATAAATATACAGAAGTATGACTTAATAACTACATCTTTGGATATCATAACAATTAGTATTGAAAGTAGAGCTCAAGTACCAAAATATCAAAATATTGAACTTTGCAAGTGCCCCATTTAGGCTCATTAAAAGCGCATTAAAAGTGCCTTTTTGGACCAAGCACCCTGCCCTTTTCAAATCCTGGCTGGAGCACTGAGTTTAAGAAACAATCAAGATTTTGGCAGAAACTGACCTGTAAGAATGTACCTTTAAACTTCCCATTTATTCAGAACATTCACAAGTGTTGACACATTCCATCCATTTATCTTAGGTACATTTAAACTAGATCAATGATCATGCAACTATTTACTGCTCTTGAAAAAAAAAAACATTTTGTCAATAACGAACTAACCCTTTATAACTAAAATTGTGGCTATCCGCTGTTTATCAACGGAAAAATAATTTTCACAAATCTTTTTTCACTTTGAATGAATGATGCTGTGCACTTTGATTTCATGCAGTTTCAAGCTGTACTTCTGAGTAAAGCCCTTATAACACAAGTGACAAATGAAAGGTTTTTCTTTTGTGTGAACAGTCATGTGCCGATCTAGGAAGTACTTGGCCTTGAATGACTTGGAGCAGATTTGGCACTGTATATTCGGTTTCTCCCTTGGACCTGTGAATATAAATTTCATATTTTATCATAAATCATGTATTAAACCTTGTTTATTACTTTTAAAATATGAAGAGAAAAAATGCAAATATAGGTTTTAATCGTAAATCTTGGAAGTGTCAACTTTTGGCATCATGCCAAATATGTTTATACAGAAGTAGCTAGAGAAATGACAATGAAAGCACCAATGACCTTTAAACCAGGTCACGCAATAAAAGAGCCCATGACCTTCAAACCAGGTCATGCAATAAAAGAACCCATCTTCTTTAAACAAGGTCATGCAATGAAAGTACCCATGACTTTCAAACGATCATAACATGAAAGTGTCCATCACTTTCAAACCATGTCATGCAATAAAAGTACACATGACCTTTAAATCAGGTCATAAAATGAAGGGCCCGTGACCTTCAAACCAGGTCATACAACAAGCATTTTTATCCTACTTTCAGTCACAATTAGCTTTGATGTCAATTTTTTTGCTTTCATCATACTTTAGACCTATTTTGCTTTTTACATTTCAAACTATTAAATTAAACTCAAACTATTCATAGATTTGACTATTTTTTCGACAGTGACCTTAAAGTTTGGCCTTTTTACTCATATTCAATAGTGACCTACTGCATAAGATCACTGATCTCAAAATCAATAGGAGTCATAAGTTCCTGGGCCCAAGTGTTCTATAGTAATTTAGCGGAAACGAAGTGTGACATACAGACTAAAAGATTGACTGTGGGACTGATGGACAGGGCAAAAACAATATGTTTCCCCATGAATGGGAGAGATGGGGAGATACATATTAATCATTCCTTTAACATCAAATGCAAAGAAGCAGTTCTTATGTACATGGGCTGACTTGTCAACCAAGCTGTGTAAGACGGAGACTATCAGTTACAGAATTAGCACAAATAACATACATTTGATAGAAAAGAACAGGCAAATGATTGTCATCTTTTTTCCAGAACATTAGCATTTTCGTGATTACTCTGATACTATGAAATCATTTATATTCGTTGGCATGAAATTTCAAGGTTTTCCGAAAGCTGACATTTTCATGGGGACATGAATTCGTTGATATTCATTTTGGAAAAAAATTGTCAGCATAATCTTCACGAGCTGAGCACGTGATTTCCGTCTTCTACGTCACACGGTTTATGACACTCACTATAGTGGTACGACACGCCAATTAGTGCATATACCTATGTCAATTAGCGATTTATCTGAAAATAAAGATAGGCAAAGCCATTGAATGCCTATTTAGAATTGTGAAAACACCAAGAAGGTGCGTATATTTGAGTAAACAATCAATGTAGTCGATAAGATATTTCATTAAAGTATACCGACACTCAACACGCACATCTTGGAAAACCTGGAAATTTTCATGAACAGCACACGTTACAGAACGTGTTTCTGTCATTTGGTTCATAAAAAACTCAATGAATTGATTCAGTTCATTATTTGTGAAAGGCAGGTATAATATATTAACAAAACAATGATAGTAAAATATACAGTAAGTTCGGTATTTATGCTGTATACCGCTGTATACTGCGACCTCTGTTAAGAATATACTAGAGAATGTAATAACAAGGCAATTGAAAATGTGAATAAAGGATCTATATTTCGTGGGATCTTGAATTCATGGATCACCCAACCCACAAAACACGAACATTAATGTCCCACGAACATTAATGATTTCACAGTAGTACAGAAAATATGCTTGTGATTGCCGCTATGACTGTTCAAACAGACAGTTTATACTATGTTCAATTGTCCTGCTTAAAGGAATTTTGTCTGCAAATTAAACAAGAGTTTTCATCCAGTAGCCTAAAATTCAAGTACTTTTTAAGTCAAATCCTGGTAGCAGATATAATGCTTACCAGTGGCTTTTGATATATTAGCAAGAATAGTAGGGCTTATACGGCTTTCAGATGTTTCAACTACCAGAGTTTAATT
Source organism: Mya arenaria (assembly GCF_026914265.1). Classification (NCBI taxonomy): domain Eukaryota; kingdom Metazoa; phylum Mollusca; class Bivalvia; order Myida; family Myidae; genus Mya; species Mya arenaria. Next base: position 46,179,584 of record NC_069131.1, on the reverse strand, counting down.
TTCCCAGTCTGTTGTGAAGTATCTTTCAGTGTTTTTTAAGTTTAAAGTCGTCAAACCGACTGTTTACTACGACACTGATTATATGTTGCGTTGTGGAAATCGGTCATATGTTCAAAGGCTGTCATATACTAAATGTAAAAGAAAAAAACAATTATAAATGAATAAATAGTTATGTCTATTTTTACAAAAAGCACATTTTGTTAACAAACAACATTAAAAATGACAGTACATATTATGGCATTCATCAGATTTAAGTTTCGCAAAATCAAGGATTGATGATTGGCGCATCTTATCTTGTCTGTCTCGCAAAACTGTTCAAACTCAATTATCTTCTCAAATGCCCTTATCAACTTAAAGCGGTCATTCGTCAACAGTGATAAACGGTTTTTCACACCTTATGAAATTTCTTTTCAACTGTCATTGCAATTTTTACAACAAACTTTAACAGCTAGCAATTGTTTGTTTATTTTTGAACACGCATTCAGGAAAACGTGTTAAAAATTATGACCTCGAGGGAGCCATAATGTTATGTGCATGATTTATGTATTTGGGACCGGCTATTGTGCTCGACTCCGCGACTTATTTCTGATTCGATGCAGCGTCAGTATATTTTATATGAAAATAGAAGGATAAATGTTCGGGACCAAGCCCCAACCTCGAGGGACTGCCGGTGTAACGTTGTAAAGTGACCCCCATAGAATAATGACCCCCCGGTCATTATTTTATATAAAATAATGACCCCCGGTCATTATTTTATATAAAATATTGACCGGGGGGTCATTATATTATGACTGGGGGGTCATTATATTATGACTCCTCACACGTAGAAAAATGACCCCTCACGTAGAAATGTGACCCCCTATAGAATAAGGACCCCCCCCCCAATCCAAACCTTGACCTAACCTATCTAAGGTACACTTGCACAACATAATTATCTTCATCCATAGACATCGGAGGAGAGATGGCACCCGTCCGTGCATGCGTCCATACTGCACGTTTTTTTTTGACCGCAGTTAGATGGAATTGATCCAAGCTTCAGGGATTACCACTACCGATGCCTATTTGTGTGGAAAGAAAAAATGGTTAAAGTCTCCGACCGAGAATCACTTGCCCCTCACCGTTGTGAGTTCGACGCCTACCAGGGTCGTGTATGGGTGACAGGCATACAAACTGTGCGCTGCTCAGTTTATCATTTAAAACATAGGCGATGGACTGCATAGGAACGTTCCATCAACAAAATACGCAACTACTTGTTGTAATTTACGGCCTGTTTGAATATCAACAATCAAAAATATTTATAATCACAGAACTAGCTAGTTTTCAGGGGGCGAGGGTGGCTGGATTTCAATCTAGTATCGTTGGACTTCTTACCAGAACTCGTCTAATCCTGATCTGATGTAACATACTTCGATAGCTTCCTCGCCTAAGAATCGAATCTGTGCAACTGGATTAGGAGTCAACTATATAAACCTCTCTGCGATTGAAATTAAATAATTATTAATTATACAAGCAGAATCACTGTAAGTGCACTGTAAGTGACAAGTGTTTGTTAGTGATTTGAATCATTTTCGTAGTCATCAAAGTTGTATAGTGATTAAACGTCCCACACAGATTAATGGAACTAGCAATGATGAATGACTTAAAAATATTATCCCTTTTTTCTTTTCATGACCATTCGAAAAGTGGTTTTAGAAATCATTTAGCACAAAAAGGATAAGCAATTCATGCAAAAGATCTGAGTTACAGGTTAATTACAGCAACCTCTTATTATCATAAATGTTCTTTCTTCCCCAGGACTGTGTACCATTGGAACAACCTACCACTTACTGTTGCCCTCCTCCCTACCCCTGAGCAGTTCAGTGCAGCTATATTTAAGAAATGAACGCCTTCTCGCGTCGGTTCACGATTATATGAATACAACAAGTCTCGTGCATAGTTCGTAAACCCCGAAGGGGTTTACGTTAACTATGCACGCTACTTGTTGTATTCATATACCCGTTGAACTATAGCGAGAAGGCGTTCATTTCTTATATTTATATTATCATTTATATTATTTCTACTTATATCAAAAGAATAATAGTCGATTTATTGGATTATCTTCTAAGAAAATCGATTGCATCTTATTAACACGACGATCGCGTCCGTTATTCGGAAGAGCGGTGGCCAGCCCATATGACGTCACGGAGACTTGTTTATTTCGTATGTGCCAATCAGATTGCGTGACGAAATATCTCGCTCATTTTTTGAAGGAATTTAACATTAACTTGAGATATATTTTAACCTTAATTAGAAGACGTGTCGCGCACACCACCCAGATCCGCTCGTCAAAGGTCAAGGTCACACTTGGAGTCGGCGCAAAATCCGTGTCCGGAGCATAACTTCTATATGGATGGAGGGATTTTAATATAATTTGGCATAAATGTTCTCCATGGCAAGGCGGTGTGTCGCGCGAAAAAATTATGTCTCTGTGGCAAAGGTCAAGGTCACACTTAGAGGTCAAATGTCAAATAACAAGTTCAAGGTTACATAGACCTTAAAACTGAAAACGGTTTCCGCTCAATAACTTAATTATTGTTCAACCTTCAGCTGCCAAACCTGATAGGATGATCACCCATATTGAGTAAATGACCCCTATTGTTTTTGGGGTCACAATATCAAAGGTCAAGGTCATTATCATTCTTTCATCTTCACAAATGTCCATTATGAATCTTTCTGTGAAAATTTAAACCTACAAAGCGGGCTCGACATCTGCCCGTGGGCATGCAGAATGTATTTCTAGTTAACCCTTTTAAACATTCTTTTAAATCTTTTTAAACTACTCTTTAAACCTTCTTGCGATTTTGACGCGCAACCATGTCTACGTCCCCGGGGGTGTTTGACATTACCGGAAGACAGACAGACAGACGGACGGACGGACAAACGGACAGACGGACGGACATACTTCTAATTTTGACCTAATATGACTCAGTTTTAAACTCACTCGAATTAACTAGCATTCTGACCAAATTTTATAAAGATTCATATAAAAATGTGGCCTCTAGAGTGTTTTTACTTTTGTGTGAATATAGATACGGGTCTTGGTAGCATTATCGTTGAATTTGCTAGATCTGATTTTATCACATGACATCGCTTGTTTTTCATGTAATATAATCATTACGAATTTCTTTATATTTAACACGTGTAATATAACTTTGACGTGACTCATTTCCGCCAATACATTCCATATAGAAAAAAGGCGTGAAAAGCGTGCGTACTCATAGCGTTAAAAAGGGTTTATTTTATATGTTTTATTTTTATGTTTTAAGTCATGTGATAAAACGAATCTCACATTCGTTGTCAAAAAATATAATATTTTATTAAACTCGTTCAAGAAAATGTTATAAAGCTCGCCCGAGGCTCGCTATGTAACATTTTCTTGAGCTCGTTTAATAAAATCTTATATCATATGACAACTCATGTGAGATCCTATATATCCGTGGTTCGGGAGTGTTGTTCGGTATATAATAAGGACAATTTCATAAACGAAAGGACTTTTTATTTAAAACTGTATGGAATATAGAGGCGAATCCAACAAAACGTCCCAGGGTGTTGACCTGTGCTTTGGTAAAACTACATGTCACATATGTTTATATCTTAAGCTATTATTTTAGTTAGTAAATCACACAAGGTATATTTAGCACGCATTGTTATGCTCATCAGATGCAATATGTTAAACCAAATTTAGCATAAATTGTATCGTTCTCCACTGAGTTGTTGATTTATTCTTGCACGTGTCACTTATCAATTAAGTATGTTTTCGACATCGCTCCAGTCACATACTATATTGAAAATATTTGCATCCACCTCGTCAGATAACCCACGCAGCCCTTCTACATTGTAAGGCGTGTTAGTAAAAGCCTTCACATATACAGTCTTTACACTTTTGTCAAGTTTTAATAGCAAGGCTTCGTCTGCGTAACAATTCACTAAAGCAGCATCTAATATGTCATCACTTATAAGGGCGTGGTATCTTTCTGGAATGTGGTTCCGAATTCGTTTGTATGGCTTTCTTGAGAACTCTTCGCCATCTACCTCTAGCACCGGGACAAAATGGTCGCTGGAATTCTGAATGTACACTGCTCGACCCCTTAAATTACCACCAATGAGGCCTAACGGTTTGTATTCTAACCAACGCCACTGTTCCTTACTGCCATACTGTGAATAAACATACACAACGCTTCTGGTGAGAGTTGCAAAAGCAAATATCTCCACTTCTGTTCCCCAAGTGTTTTCGGAGGCCATCATTGACGTGTCTAGATATCTGGAAACCGAATCACGTGTAATGCCTTTCATTAGAGTTTCGTTTTCTTTCATGAAGTCAACAATCGCTTGCCTTATCAAGCTATGGTGTGTTTGTACGCCAAAAACTAAATAACTGAATGTTCTAAACAAACAATTGCCATCCCCACGCATGTTTACAGTTTTAGTAGGTTTGGCGTCTCGTCGTATATATTTGTCTGGACCGGATGCATACGTGTTTTTGACTGCCGACTTAAATACACTCGAGATTTGTTCCTGCCATTCTTGATTAGATGGTCTGAATTGAAATGGTTGGGGTTCTTGATTAGTAGATTCTGTAGAATTGGTAGGTTGTGTTGCAACATCTTCTCGCGATACTCTTCTCTTTTTTGGAGGGAGATTGCAGTCGTCAGATTTATCGTTTCTTTTTGCAGGTCTTTCAAACGCTTTCTCGTTTGCTTGGGTTCCTGTTTCTTTGTTTATTAGACTGTGGTCATCTTTTGGACCTTCAGTTGGTCGCTTTTCTGTGTTATCTGTAGCAGCATCGTCATTACTCTGCCTATAGCGATTCAGTCTGTTCCCACTTACACTTGTTTTCATTCCTTCTAGGAAATAAGTGCCTTTTCCAGTTACTTTTGTTATTTTGAATGGTCCTTTCCATTTTAGACCCAATTTCCCTCCTTTTCTCGTCAATTTTCTGGTGTTATGAAGAAGGACTTGGTCGCCGACTTCAAAACCTGCTGTATCGTCTTTAGGTAGTGAAGAATCGTAATATTTCTTCTGCTTCGATTGTGCCGTTTTAATATTGGACGATGCTTCTTTTCTGTTGCACGACAGTTTAATGAACGAGTCTATTCTTTCCTTTAGTGACAATTCAGAGTCTTGGTTATCATCCGATTGCATTGCTAAGTCTAGTTCTATTGGTAAGCGTGCGTGCCTTCCAAACACAAGATAGAATGGTGTTTGTTTCGTCGACTCATGTTTAGACGTTCTATAGGCAAACAGTACGTATGGTAACTTAATGTCCCAATTTTTCTGCGACAAATCTACACTGTGCACAAGCATATCGCACAAAGTCCTGTTAAATCTTTCAGTATGTCCTCCTGTTTGTGGGTGATATGCTGATGCAATTCTATGTTCTATCCCAAACTGCTTGCAAAACTTTTCATTCAAGTCGTTGCAGAATTCTCTCCCCTGATCCGTTATTAATACGCTGGGGCAACCATGTGTCGTGACAAACTTTGTGAATACTGATAGTACAGTTTCAGATGACTTGTCTGGAATCCCTTCTGCCTCTACCCATTTTGTCAAATATTCTGTTATAACGACAATGTACTTGTTTCCTGAAATGTATAAATGTAAGCATTTTACAATACTTATTTTAATCAACGATGCATTGTCAAAGACAATACTAGTATATCCCCAGCCGATAGATGTTTCTTTTCAAGTTTGAGTTTGCATAGAAACTAGAATTTCATTCTGCATGTCTACGGGCCAGCATCGCAGTTTTAAGATGTTGCATAAAAATTCCCTCATGCATATAGGATATCCTCTAGAAAAGCACTTCTAATGACCTCTGTTATCTTTACCTTTAACTGGAGACCTGGTTGATGCGTGCGACACTAGATCTCATGGTAGTTAACATTTGTGTGAAGTTATAGTAAAAAAAAATCTCTTCATGCAGTTACCAGATATGCCCTGCACAAGCATTTATCAGTGATCTCTAAGAAGACCTTTACCTTTGACCCATAAACCCAGTTCATGCGCGCAGAACTAGAACTCATGGAGGTGATCACTTGTGTGAAGTTTTTACAGAAATTCCTCCATTTTCATTCAAATTGGAGTTATGGTCCGTAAAAATCAGGACGGACACATGCACGCACATATAGCGAACATCAAAACCTGGCGACTAAGGGTCGAGTTCACCGAAGGTGGGCTCGACAAAAATGGAAGGAAAATAAAAAAGCACTACTCTGTTTCTTAATAATATCTTTCTCAAGTTTACAGTTGATATGTTCTATACAAACTACTTTAAGAAAAAAATCCCCCATTCATTTCGCTTGAAAATTGCAAATTGCTAGTCAAATGCTATAACTCTTAAAAAAAATAATTGAAATCTGGCCAATAGTCTTCAAGAAATAGCCCGGAAACAAAATTTGGACGGACGGACAGACGGGACAGACGGACGGAGGGCAATCCTATCTCGGTTACACCGGTAGGGGAGTTCCATAAAAAAATTCAATGTACTTTTGGAGATATAGTGGAATCCAGTTAGGTTAAAGATGTGTTGAATGTTTTTTAAAGCAGACAGACAGACGGACGCAAAAACGAAAAAAATAAATAAATAAAAAGACGTGCATAATCTCCATATTGCCCTTTATCACTATTCCAAGTTTCATGAATTTTTTTTAAGTATTTTGAAGATATCGCGGGATCCAGATTTTCGGACGGACGGACGGACAGACGGACGGACGGACAGACTGACGGAGGGCATTCCTATAGTCCTCGTAGGGGACTAATAAGCCTGATCATATTTGACTGACAGGTCATAAACAGCTGGTACATTGACATATCAGCTGGCAACCGTCGACGGCGTTTAAGTTACAGAACTATCAAAATTTAATTTAATAAACTATGGTTTTCCCGTAAAAATACAGAACTATCAAAATTTAATTTAATAAACTATGGTTTTCCCGTAAAAATACGACATATATTTACAGTGCTTAAAAAGAAATGCAGTTGCTTTCGCACATGGCCCTGTTTCACATGGGCGGTCGCTTTGCTTGTAACTAATCGTAAACTGCGTAAAATCTATTTCAGTTTACCACCACTCAACAGGTGCATTACCGATACGTCTCTACCGCTCCAGTAACTAAAAATCTCAAGTTAAACTGACTACAATGTATTACAACGTTTCAAATGAGTACGGTGGTACAGAGGTGAAATACCCAGTAGGTTGTTTTCCACCATCATTTAGCATTAACTTCACCGTCAAACCACGTGAAGACTGGACATGGTGATTTTATCAATATAAGTATATTGTAACTTAGCAAACTGATCCTTATAGAAATATGAGTCGCATCATTACTTTTATGCATAATAGTGACTAAAAATGAGCAGTGCAACCGTTGGTACTATGTGAAGGGCGTTTTCTATGTGTAGGGGAGATGTAAAATTATGACCCCCAGTCACAGTTTATGACCGGGGGCACAATATTATGACTCTGCCTCACACAGAAAATAACCCTCATATAGTGGTTTGTGTGAGACTCATTTTCCTATGTGTGGAGGAGTCGTAATATTATGACCCCCGGTCACAGTATTATGACCCCCCGGTCATAGTATTATGACCCCCGGTCACAGTATTATGACCCCCGGTCATAGTATTATGACCCCCGGTCATAGTATTATGACCCCCAGTCATAGTATTATTACGGGGGTCATAACATTATTATGCCCTGTGGTGCCGCATAGCGGTGTTGCCGCATAAAGGTGGTCGGACTCGTTTATGCGGTGATTTTCAACGCATATAGAGGGTGACCACCTTTATGCGGCGACATGCCACGCATAAAACAACTAGATATGTGTCCATAGGACACTGGTGCACCCCTACATGATGCTTAGTAACATGTTATATCATTTGATCTTTAGCGCATATTAAGTTTGTCTTAAAAAGGTTGTTGTGCTCAAGCATGAAGAAAACTAATAAATAAATAGCAAAGTTTTAGTCACTTTTGGGAAATTTCAAACTTTAAAGTCCCATAAGGCTTTTATTTTTATGTTAAAAATGGGTTTAACATTTGTCTAAATAGGGAATGTCAACAATAAAACGTAAAGAAACACTCACTTTTAATTATCCTACATGTAAACATATAGTAAAAAGAATTAAGGGAGGTAATAAAATATTTTGTTTTCCTTATAATGCTTATTGGATATACAAATCTGTTAAAAAGCTTTAAGAAAACAGTTATTTCTTATATAATTTAACTTGAAAAATATATAATTTCTTTAGTATACTTTAGTCACAAAAATAGTGGCAGCCACTCCAAACACAAAGGCCTTATGAGGCTTTAAATTTGAAGGTCAAGGTCATTCAGAGGCCAAGGTTATCTTCATATTAATTTTTTGAAGGTCCAGTTCAAAGCTTTGTTGTGTTCAAATATGAAATTAATAAGTATATTAATACCAAAATTATTACTTCACAAATATTTCCTTATATAATGTATAGTGAATAAAACAACAAAGGGCCATAATTCTGCTAAGACTAAACGCAGCAAAAATTCCTGTCTGTACGATCATCAACATATTAAGGTTGATCATCTGTGAAAGTTTGAACAAAATCCCCCAAGCGGTGTAGGAGGAGTTGCGTTCACAATTTTTTTTCCATATATAATGTATAGTGAATAAAACATCAAAAGGCCATAATTTTGCTAAAACCAATCACAGCCAAAATTCCTGTCTTTACGATCATCTACACATTAAGGTTGATCATCTGTGAAAGTTTGAACAAAATCCACCAAGCGGTGTAGGAGAAGTTGCGTTCACAATTTTTTTCCCTATATAATGTATAGTGAATAAAATATGCCCCCACTTAAGATGGAATGACCTTCGGAACTTAAGACTTTTTCAGAGGAAGAGAGAGTGAGTACATAAAACTAGATCCTGGTCTGGTTGAAACTTCATAGAAGTAACTAGTAATTATCGTTTATGTTTTAATGGGTTTCTTTATGCGGCGAAAGGGGGCCTTTCTGCCGCCTAAACATGCCCTCTGCATGCGTTGAAAATCGCCGCATAATTTTGTTTGACCATCTTTATGCAGCAACACCGCTATGCGGCACCACAATGCCCCGACATATATTGTCTACGAGTCAAAGTCACCAGGGTCTACCAAAGCAGCCCAACAAACCGACAGACAAAACTTACCCTGATAAGAGGTTTCTAGAGGACCTATAAGGTCCATGCCCACTTGCTTGAAAGCCTCGGCGGGAACTGTGATAGGTCGCAGTGGCTTCTTTGCTTTCTTCAGGTTCACCTTTCTTTGACAGTTGTCGCAGTTCTGTATAAACGTGTGTACATCTTCGAAACATCCTTTCCAGTAAAACCTAGTCGAAATCTTTTCCCATCTGAAACAAAGCAAACATAACTATTAGTCCAGATAAGTTACCAAAATACAGTCAACCTTGCCTTAGCGACTCACTGATTTAGACAACTTCCTGCCGTATACGACCCTGTTTACGACCGCCTGACGTAAAAAAATCTATATAAAGTCACTGACTGAATTAAAAGACTCCCTGTCTGACGCCACAAACGACCGTAATGTTTGCACCCCGTGATGATAATATGGCTTAATTAAACGAATTTCATGCATTTTTCAGTCATTAACATATAGCGCTTCGGATCTTGGATTTCTTACCAGCGTGTTAACTTTACTGTGTGCTATGGCAAAAATGTTTATTTTTCTCTTTTATTATCTGAGTTAAGTCAATTTAACCATAACTTCTAATATGTCCAAAATTGGACGATCTGTGGATGCACGAGTTCATTTTATATAATCCGTACGAACAACTTTTCTTGTGAGAAAATCGAATTGGAGCTACCAACCTAATTAAAATTTCGAAATTTCAAAATCCCTGCTCCTTTTAGTATTACCAAACAATAATAAAATATGATGGAAATATAATCTCATATAAACCTATCCATTACCCGATGAATAAACGCGGGATTTGAAAACTCAACCGATGTGCAGTAATATGATATCACGGCAGACAAAATGGCTTGCAAAACAAGTAAAAAGGAATTAGACAAATAATAATGCAAATACGTATACATATTCTAAATAGGGAATATCTTATATCAATTTAAATACCATAATCCAAGAAAAAGACAGGCATCAGGATTTACAAGAACAAATAATAAATTGAAACACTTGACGTTAGTGGACCTGAATTAAAAGACTCCCAGTCATACGTGACCTTTTTGTTAAGGTCTCACGGAAAGTCACCTATTACAAGTTTCACTGTAGTATCATTACTAAAAATAAAGCTAGCCATGGATGCACCTGAGACAAGTTGAAATCCAATACATGTTGTTCTAAATGTTCTAAATGACGATAGAATTATTAGAATTAGTTTTGAGTTTACATAAGCAACTTTCAATGACTGTGGCGTAGTGGTATAATGGAAGAATGCGGAACACTACACATGTTATGATCATGGGTTCGATCCTCATAAGTGCACAGATACAACCTTTTCCTTTTCGGCGGAATTCAAATACTTTCCTGGCATTCTTATAGTTTACTTGGAGGATACTGTCTACTTATTATGTGTACTCGGACCTTATTTGAATTATACATGCAAAATCGAGATAAGTGAGGTTCTCGTGATTTAGATTTTTACATAACATTACTAAATACAAACTATGTAATTCTTTCCAAAAATGAAATAACAAGAGCTGTCACTGTAAGAGACAAATGCCCCCCTAGCACATTGACCTTAATTTGACCTTTGACCTTGAAGGATGACCTTGACCTTGAAATGTTTGAACTCAAAATTTGCAATTCTGTGAAGTTTGATTCAAATCCATTCAATAGTAAAGAAGTTATGGCTGAGACACGAAAAAATTGAACTTTGACCTTTAAGTGTGACCTTGACCTTGGACCTGGGGGACCCGAGAGTTGGATGCGACACACCGTCTCATGGTGCTTTACAATTCTGTGAAGTTTGATTCAAATCCATTCAATAGTAAAGAAGTTATGGCCAAGACACGAAAGATTTGAACTTTGACCTTTAAGTGTGACCTTGACCTTGGACCTGGGGAACTGAGAGTTGGACGCGACACACCTTCTCATGGTGCTTTACAATTCTGTGAAGTTTGATTCGAATCCATTCAACAGTTAAGAAGTTATGACGAAGACACGAAACGGGACGGACGGACGGACGAACGAACGAACGGACGAACGGACAGACAGTGCAATCACTATATGCCTCCCACTTTGTGGGGGGGGGGGGGGCATAAAAAAAACTTCCTCACTTGAGGTTCGAACCCACAACCGCTATCGTCATAGATCTGAACGATACCACTGGGCCAGCGACTCTATATGAGAAATTAATATCTGTAATTTCATTAAGTACAGAGCATTTTAGAGGACAATTAAATTAAAGTGAATATGCTAATGCATCAAGTAAATAAAATACTTATCAAAACAATAACATTTACCTGGAGTCATCCGATCATTACACCCCTATTTATTGACAATAAACTCGTATCTCATAATCAGCTTTTTTAAACGGACTATACTTTAATATTGCACACTGCATATCAAAATAAACCAGTATCATTTACTATTGGCATGAAAAGCGGACAATATATAGACAAAACACTTTATTTCAGTTTTATCTAATAATGGAATGATCCAAAGACCTGTTCACCTATATTATAAACTTTAAAATCAAGTACCGTTATATATTCTTTACCTTTTTCAGTATAATGGTTTTGTCAGCGAAAACCAAAATATTGCGTTCGGACTGTTCTCACAATATATTTACAGTTATTATAATCGAAAATTAATCATAACTGATACAAAGATCTAGAGCTTAATGTTAGTTTGTAAAACGACTCATCTGATACGCCTTATTTATACATACATGACTGTTTTAAAGCATGAAATAACTTTGAGAGTATCCCCTGCCTGTCGGTTGTTCGCTCTCAGTGTCCGTGTCCGTCATAATCCGTACAAGTCTAATAACAAGATAGTTGTCTCGTTATAACGAGATACTTAGTCGTTTTTACGAGATATTTATCTCGTTATTACGAGTTCAGTCACGTTTTGACGCTTTTGTTATTCAGCTTTCGTACTAATTTAAATAATCTTAAATGTCATATCTAACACAGGCTCACAGGAATCACAAGTTCCTTTTTGGTCATGATAATGAAATCATTATATCAAACTTACGTTTTTGAAACTCCCAAATGTCCTCCGTGATCTGATGCATGCATGCTCTGAATGATGTCATCTGTCTTCCCTTTCTTAACAACTTGCAAACGTTTTGATGAGCTGGTTTTCTTATAATACAACCCGTCATCAAAAATAAAAGGTTTGCACTTTCTACGAAAATTCCTCTTTTTGTTCTTGTCTTTTACAGAAACGGGATACTTCCCATTTTTTACAAACTCTACAACATCTGTGTAATCTTTCTCGTCCATGCTGCAAGGTTGGACTGACTGCTTACCACAGACCTTTATATATACACGCGTTTACGTAGAACTGCTTTCGGTGTCGCTGTCGTTTTCTTTGATGTTGAACGAGCGGCTTTTCTGAGGTAAATCAAAGGAACTATTTTTAGAAATGATGCAGTCTGCATAAAACATAAAAAACACCGCTCAGTGACATCATGGACTTTGATGTAAGTCATGGCACGAACAGTGACTGCTTAAATAGCTCCTCAAAGCCTTGCATTTTTAACACATTCGTTTTAAGCAATGCCTCCACGGTATGAACAAAGGCTATCTAACGTCAGATGAAGTAGAACAATGTTGTCTTTGAAGTTGAATCATATACAGCTACGTTAAAGCGACTTATGTATATTGTATTACATTGATGATAATTTAAATGAAATTCAAATGGAAGCAATTTTATATTTCATTTCAATAGATGTAGACACAGCAGCTTCTGCAGCAGTAACATGCAGCGGCTCCAGAAGCAAAAACAACAACAACAAATATAAAAGCCATAGAAACACGACAGTGACTTGAATTGATATAGATATGTTAGTAACAGGCTAAGTGGGGGGGGGGGGGTCAATATTTTACAGATAAAATCGGGGGGTCATTATTTTATAAGGGGAGTCAGTATTTTATAGAAAATGGTCATTATTTTATATAAAATAATGACCGGGGGGTCATTATTCTATGGGGGTCACTTTACAACGTTACACCGGTTCTCGAACGACCGCCTGTTCGAACAACCACAGTTTTACTGTTATAGTTTTTTGTGTTCAGAAATATTGGGCAGATTAGTGCATGATTATCATGAGGAAAATATACTAGAAACAAAAAATTGGGATAACAGCTAAGCCTTTCATAGTAAAAACATACACAGTATGAAAAATATTGTAAGAATAAAGAATTCATGAATGTTATGTTTTCTTATAGTGTTATAACACTACCATATCAAAACAAAATTGTATGTCAAAAAAATATACAAACTAATCTCTAATGAAAAACTGTAGAATCTGTGAACAACCAACTTCGTTGAATCATGCATTTGTAACATACATATTATTAAGTGCATATATTGGCAGACAAATTGAGTCTATTTTTCTGCATCATGTAGTCAGCTCAACAATGATTGATACAGCCAAAATGCAAATGTCTTCTTTATTATATTTTAGACACCTCATATGTCTTGAATTATAATGTGGACATCAACCTTATTCACCACTTAATTTTTATATGGACTTTTTCAATAATTTTAGCTTTACAAAAAGCCCTAAACTTCATAAGCAACATGTGTTCCAAGTGTCATATGAATATTTATTTCTAGGGGTTATGGCCAACTCAAGGTTAAAGATTTTGCACTACGAAAAACAACACCCAGGCTATAACAATATCTTGATTTATTTTTTCTCATTAAAAAACAGATGATGTCATAAAAATGTAAGTAAAACTGACCAGATGCTACATACCACAATTTGATGGCATTCACCAATGAGGTGCCATCTGTGTTTAACACAGGCCAATCACAACTTTTCCCTTTACGCCATAAAATTAAGACTTTTAAATGTTCATCAAGATGAAAAATGATTTTCGGGAAAAATATATTTTCCATCTACGCAATGCTCTGTTTTAAGTGAATAATTCGATGTGTCATCATGTTTCCTTTTCGGTTGAATCGTCGTCCACATATGTCACACTCAAATGGTTTCTCTCCTGTGTGGATTCTTTCATGTAAAGTCTTGTGTGCCCGGGATGGTAACCGCCTATCACAGAAGTCACACTGGTATTCTGAAATGCATTAAAAATTGTCTTACTACTAAGCAGGATTTAAAAAGGCAATATTTGAGTTACCAAAGAAAGAACATGAGCATTTTTGTAATTAAATTTGATGCCCCCCCCCCCCCCAAAGCATGCCTACTCAACACTAGCTCCAACACTTCTCGTAGGTGCAAAGACATTGAACAGTGTACACTTCCGTAGTGCAGCTAAACCTTTTGTTTCTTTGTTCGCAAGTGAGCCTTTCTGGACATCAGGGCCGCTAGACACTTCTATAAATTATTGATAGTGCACAATTCCTTTTTACGAAAAGCTTCTGAAAGTTCTGATGTGTGCAGATGTAAGTATAATACGTAACAGTTCTATTTGCATGCACCAGAAGGTTCATACGGTGTGTCTTATAAATGCAGTAAAGTGTAGTTGAAATTTAAGTGTTAAAAATCGGACTCCATTTGTTATCAATAATCGAATCAAATCAGACCAAGCATTTCGATTGGACAATGATTGAAAGTTCATAATATCATTTGAAAAAACATTCTTCATACATAGTATCATCATGAAAATTTAAATTTTTAACCTGGAAACAGTCAATGTGATACCAGATTCATGCTTTTTGGAAGTTAGTAATCTTTTACTGTCTTTGATAACTTAACAAAAGAACATACTCAAAACACATACAAAATTATTGTATATCAGTTGGAAAATGATTCATATCGCATCTGGGAGTTCGATGTTATTGGTCCCAGTATGCATCAAGTAAGTTATCTTGGCAGTCTATCCATGTAAAAGCATATTGAATAGTTGTAAACCTTTAGTAACCTGATATTGAAAATATTCACCCCCCCCCCCCCTCCAAAATAAAATTAAAAAATCATAAAACTGTTCACAAAATAGAAAATTACAAACAATATCTACAAGGTTTCATAAACATAATGCATCAAGCCAGAATCCCCAGAATTTTCAGATGCAACCAGACCCACTACACCATGGTGATATACTATTGCTTAAGGTTTTATGAAAAATACAAACAATTAAACACCATTTTCAATTTGGGAGAACTTGTAATGATAAGAGCAAAAGTGTTTACATTCATTGCAAGAGAGTGACCTTCCATGTTAAAATGATCTCAACAACAATTTACGAAAGAAAATTTACTTCTTACTTTTATCGCATAATGAAATTATACGTATTTACTGGAAGAAACATGACAGACTTCGATTTTGGACAACCTCTATCAATTGTCGTCAACACGAGACAGTCAGCTATAATTTATCAATTGTACTCTATAATCGTTTCATCACTTGTTGAACGCACAAGTCCAAATCAGGGAACAGATCCTAGCACCACAGTTCGCGCAATATTAAAATAAAGAAGTAGCTCACTTGAAGTATAAGTGTTCTTATAGGGTACCACATTCTCCCATTTTCAAAATATATCCATTTTATTAAAATATTGGATAACATATAAGTCATACTCACATGTGTACAAATAAACAAAAGGCACAGCTACACCACAAAAGTGTCCACAGCTCATTTTCTTTGCACCACCAGTAAGTGGTAGAGCTAGCATTTAATAGGCCTGTTAAAAAGTAGGCAATAGTCATTTAGCTTTTAATGTCTTTAGAGTAATGTAAGGTTCTGACCAACATTCCTTCCAAGTTAAATGGTAAAGGCATTGTTATTGACCAATATTAAATGTTGTTATAGGAGTTCATGAGATACTCATGTAAATGCATCCTCCTGACAGCAATGAATTAGTTAAATGGATGATATATAAATCAAACACATGGACAATGCATGTTATACATAACAATAAATACAGCTAGTGCTTAAAGGTCAATGTGAGTTATTACTAAAGTGTTAATAATAATAATAATAATACAACAATAGATCATTTCCTGCAATTTCCATGAATATGAAACTTGAGACATTAACCATATGTTTTTTTAAAATACCTATTTTGAAAGATTACCATGACTGTGGCTAATCTGGTGACCTTTGATCCGTTGATCTAACTATCAATAGGTATCTGCAGGTCATTACCAACCTCCCCACATAGATTGAGGACCATAGGTCATGGATTCTCTTTATATTGAAGACCTTCTGTGTTCAAGGTCAGAGTGACCTTGACCATTGGCCTCCTGACAATCAATAGGAGTCATCTGCAGGTCATTACATATCTTTTTATCAAGTTAGTGGAAATGAAGCCCAAGCATTTTCTAGTTATCAAAGAGAAAAGGTTTGGTTCACTCACTGACAATTGACAAACCGAATGACATCTGCATGCTCTAAAAAGGGGGACCTTTTTTTTACTCAATCTCAAACCATGAAGGTAGTCAAATCCCACACTACTTACAAGCCATTCTTCAAAACCAGAACTATTGCTTAGTTATAAAAAAAAGTACAGTGTTCCCACATATTATTTACATAACACATCAAACATTGTTCATTGCTTAGGTCCCTAAGTGTTTCTTTGTCCAAGCTTTAAATAAATGAAGGTAACATTAAGGGTTTATTTGGCAAGCATCAGAATAATGAATTTTAAATGGTGATAGTAATTCACTGTGCAAACTCCAATGTATCCGCAAGCTTAAACTTCAAATTCAAGGGTAAGTAACTTTAAGGAGTCTTAGCTGATGAAAAATACGCTTGGCTTTAATACACTTTGTTATAACAATGTGTACCAAGTTTCAGAACAGTTCCTCTCTTTATGAAAGAAATTTGCTCAAATATTAAGCCATGCATGTCTAAATACATGCCTGTGCATAACTGGGAATGGCTCATTAAATTACCATATATCCCGCAATCAAACCTGACCAAGATGTTATTCCTACAAACACTATCACAAGGTTTCATCATGATTGGGTAATAAATACTGAAGTTATAAGGTATACATTTTCTGATGAAAGAAAATTTAAAACGGGCAGAATTCTTGGTGTTACTGAGTCAATTCTACCCACAATTGAAGGCAACCAAGACACTGTAAGTTTTAACACGATTGGATAATAAATAGAGAATACTAGGTTAGTGCCGTTGATGGAGGAAGTTTATCTGGCAAGGCGGAGGAATTTATAGGGTGATTTATTTAATTTTTAAATAAAAGGCGCAAAACTCTGGAGTAACTGATGGTTTTTTTCCGACAATCTAACTTGACCGAGACAATATGCCAACAAACACCTTCATAAAGTTTCATCTTGATTGAATAGCTTTTAATAACAATTCTCTGCACAAGACATAAACTTATGCACCAGGTTTTGCTGACACCACCTCCGCCGCCACCTACACCAAAAGTAATACCTAGTATGTTGCCTATTCAGGTGAAACCGATTTTCCATTTAATTTGAAAAATGATGCCTAATCTGTAAATGAAACACACATTTGGTGAAGCCTTATTTAGAAGTCTTGATAACATTGATGTTGGTGGAGAAGCATCGTGCATACATTCATAAACCATGCTACACTGTGAAATGGATGGAGTCTTTAATATCAATGACTTTTACATCAATACTTAATAAGACATTAAACATGAACAACAAAGCTAAATTCTACATAGGAATAACAACTGAAATTGAAGCTGAGGAATATTTATTTCAAATGAAGAAAATATTTAGGAACAAAAGTTTCAAAATTGGCTTCAATTCAGTGTGTAATACCAGTATATAATTAGATAATCATTAATGTGAATATGTATACCTAAGAACAATTATTATTATTGTTGTATGGAATATGTTGGGTTTCATCAGACATTAATCTTGCAGTTTTCATCATAACATTCATTTTATCTCAATCAAACCAACACTGGGCAGATGTTGTGCTTCCAGAAGATCACTTCCAAATTTTATATTAACTCTTTGGTATTCTCCATGTTTTAAGTTAACATCTTTTTAGCATGATGTATGTTGACCATGTGCCTCTGAAGGTTGTTTTTCTGGTTAAAACTCTTCCCACATTGAGCACATTTAAAGGGCTGTTCACCCGTGTGTACACGCATGTGACGCAGGAGTAGGGAGGACGTTCCAAATACCTTGTTACACACTTTACACCACACATAGCGAATATCTGAAATCAGAAGTTCAACATATCATAGATATTTAACAACAGATTCAGTTCCTTAGAGCTTCCATTATAGCTTCTATCCTGATAAACCCAAACTAATCAGCCACTACTGATGTCAAAACAATCAGTTGGCCAAAAGACAGTATACTTCAAACTCCAATAGAGCTTATGTAACTCAAATTCGTGAGGTGGCTCCTGTAAAAATATGCCAATAACTTCATTGTGATAAAGTGTAGGAAGTTTGAGGACACTAATCAAACTTATCCTTCTTCAACTGATGAAGTAAGTTCACTCAACAGCTTACCATATGGCTATTATTGTTAAATTTAAGGGAACAATGAATATTCCATGTCTCTCTATAAACAGTACAGCACTATAACACATTATTAAGCTTATGTGTCCTTAGTTTCAGAACAATCAATCTAAAAATGCGGAAGTTAATATTCCTTCTATAAACATATATAATATCATAAATTAAGAACAATGAGTGAAATGGCTCTCAAACAATTTTCCCAGGGCTCATGAAATATATGTTAGGTACTAATTGTATATATGTGGTTATGTGTACTGTACCACAATTCAAAACAATCAGTCCAAAACAGTAGAAGAAAAAATGTTTGTCACAGGACGCCTGTCTGCCCGCACGCCCTACCGACTGACTACCTGACTGACCGACCAGTGGATAAACTAACAAATCATACAATGACGACTATATTTCCCCTTCAAATATTGTTTGAGAGAGTATAAAATATGCGAGGCACTAGAACACTACATTGTCATAAACTCTATCTGAATTTATTGAGGATATATGAATGAATAACAAATATAAACTTTGACTTTGTACATTAAAGCTGCACTCTCACAGATTGACCGTTTTAACCTTTTTTTTTTTTATTTTGTCTTGGAATTAGATAATTTTTGTGTAAATGTCTGCAGCCAATTGTATAAAACTGGACAACTCTTTGGTTTGGGTTGAAGTTAGCCAAAATGTTGATTGATTGGTCAGTATTTATCCAATAAGTATCAATCAAATATTTTAAATGAGACAACTAGCCAAAAGATAACATGTAGGCAACTTATCAAGGTTTTATACAATTGGCTGCTGAAAACTAGTGAAATAAGACTGATGACAAAAAATCAGATAGCGGGTTTTCATCTTTATGTTCAAAAATTGATGTTTTATGCATTTTTATTAAAGCTTAAGCTTTTAGCCATAAAACATTCATTTTCGAACAGAAATATATAAAAACTGCAATCTGATCTTTTGTCAGCAGTCTTATATCACTGGTCTTCAGATATTTACACAAAAAATTGGCTCATTCCAAGACAAACAAGAGGCCCAAGATGGCCCTATATCGCTCACATCAGTAAAACTTTGTGCTATAGACTTGTTGATAATTAAAGGGCAATAACAGGGATTTGGCTTCTCTGATGTATGAAATTGTTACCTCGAGAGTGTAAATAAGGTATTTCCATATTTGGGCTCGGTGACCTAGTTTTTGACCCCAGATGACCCATATTCGAACTTGAGCTAGGAATCATCAAAACAACCTTTCTGACATATTTCCAGGATATTTGGTCTAAAAATGTTACCTCGAGAGTGTTAACATGGTATTTCCATATTTGGGCTCTCTGACCTAGTTTTTGACCCCAGATGACCCATATTTGAACTTGAGCTAGAAATCATTGAAATAACCTTTCTGACAAATTTCCAGGATATTTGTGCTGAAAATGTTACCTCTAGAGTGTTAACAAGGTTTTATCATATTTGGGCTCTGTGACCTAGTTTTTGACCCCAGATGACCCATATTCCAACTTGAGCTAAAAATCACCAAAACAACCTTTCTGACAAATTTCCAGGATATTTGGGCTGAAAATGTTACCTCTAGAGTGTTTACAAGGTTTTTCCATATTTGGGCTCGGTGACCTAGTTTTTAACCCCAGATGACCCATATTCGAACTTGAACTGATAATCATCAAAACAACCTTTCTGACAAATTTCCAGGATATTTGGGCTGAAAATGTTACCTCCAGAGTGTTAACAAGGTATTTCCATATTTGGGCTCTGTGACCTAGTTTTTGACCCCAGATGACCCATATTCGAACTTGAGTTAGAAATCTTCAAAACAACCTTTCTGACAAATTTCCAGGATATTTGGGCTGAAAATGTTTTCTTGAGAGTTTTAACAAGGTATTCCCATATTTGGGCTCGGTGACCTAGTTTTTGACCCCAGATGACCCATATTCGAACTTGAGCTAGAAATCATCAAAACAACCTTTCTGACATATTTCCAGGATATTTGGGCTAAAAATGTTACCTCGAGAGTGTAAACAAGGTATTTCCATAGTTGGGCTCTGTGACCTAGTTCTTGACCCCAGATGACCCATATTCGAACTTGAGCTAGAAATCATCAAAACAACCTTTCTGACAATTTTCCAGGATATTTAGGCTGAAAATGTTACCTTGAGAGTGTTAACAAGGTATTTCCATATTTGTGCTCTGTGACCTAGTTTTTAACCCTAGATGACCCATAATCGAACTTGAGCTAGAAATCATCAAAACAACCTTTCTGACAAATTTCCAGGATATTTGGGCTGAAAATGTTTTCTTGAGAGTTTTAACAAGGTATTCCCATATTTGGGCTCGGTGACCTAGTTTTTGACCCCAGATGACCCATATTCGAACTTGAGCTAGAAATCATTGAAATAACCTTTCTGACAAATTTCCAGGATATTTGGGCTGAAAATGTTACCTCTAGAGTGTTAACAAGGTTTTATCATATTTGGGCTCTGTGACCTAGTTTTTGACCCCAGATGACCCATATTCCAACTTGAGCTAAAAATCACCAAAACAACCTTTCTGACAAATTTCCAGGATATTTGGGCTGAAAATGTTACCTCTAGAGTGTTTACAAGGTTTTTCCATATTTGGGCTCAGTGACCTAGTTTTTAACCCCAGATGACCCATATTCGAACTTGAACTGATAATCATCAAAACAACCTTTCTGACAAATTTCCAGGATATTTGGGCTGAAAATGTTACCTCCAGAGTGTTAACAAGGTATTTCCATATTTGGGCTCTGTGACCTAGTTTTTGACCCCAGATGACCCATATTCGAACTTGAGTTAGAAATCTTCAAAACAACCTTTCTGACAAATTTCCAGGATATTTGGGCTGAAAATGTTTTCTTGAGAGTTTTAACAAGGTATTCCCATATTTGGGCTCGGTGACCTAGTTTTTGACCCCAGATGCCCCAATTTCGAACTTGAGCTAGAAATCATCAAAACAACCTTTCTGACATATTTCCAGGATATTTGGGCTGAAAAATGTTACATCGAGAGTGTTAACAAGGTATTTCCATAGTTGGGCTCTGTGACCTAGTTCTTGACCCCAGATGACCCATATTCGAACTTGAGCTAGAAATCATCAAAACAACCTTTCTGACAAATTTCCAGGATATTTGGGCTGAAAATGTTACCTTGAGAGTGTTAACAAGGTATTTCCATATTTGGGCTCTGTGACCTAGTTTTTAACCCTAGATGACCCATAATCGAACTTGAGCTAGAAATCATCAAAACAACCTTTCTGACAAATTTCCAGGATATTTGGGCTGAAAATGTTTTCTTGAGAGTTTTAACAAGGTATTCCCATATTTGGGCTCGGTGACCTAGTTTTTGACCCCAGATGACCCATATTCGAACTTGAGCTAGAAATCATTGAAATAACCTTTCTGACAAATTTCCAGGATATTTGGGCTGAAAATGTTACCTCTAGAGTGTTAACAAGGTTTTATCATATTTGGGCTCTGTGACCTAGTTCTTGACCCCAGATGACCCATATTCCAACTTGAGCTAAAAATCACCAAAACAACCTTTCTGACAAATTTCCAGGATATTTGGGCTGAAAATGTTACCTCTAGAGTGTTTACAAGGTTTTTCCATATTTGGGCTCAGTGACCTAGTTTTTAACCCCAGATGACCCATATTCGAACTTGAACTGATAATCATCAAAACAACCTTTCTGACAAATTTCCAGGATATTTGGGCTGAAAATGTTACCTCCAGAGTGTTAACAAGGTATTTCCATATTTGGGCTCTGTGACCTAGTTTTTGACCCCA
The DNA here is from genome assembly GCF_026914265.1 of Mya arenaria. Taxonomy (NCBI): domain Eukaryota; kingdom Metazoa; phylum Mollusca; class Bivalvia; order Myida; family Myidae; genus Mya; species Mya arenaria. The sequence goes on along the minus strand of NC_069131.1, from coordinate 46,157,143 downwards.
GATGACCCATATTCGAACTTGAGTTAGAAATCTTCAAAACAACCTTTCTGACAAATTTCCAGGATATTTGGGCTGAAAATGTTTTCTTGAGAGTTTTAACAAGGTATTCCCATATTTGGGCTCGGTGACCTAGTTTTTGACCCCAGATGACCCAATTTCGAACTTGAGCTAGAAATCATCAAAACAACCTTTCTGACATATTTCCAGGATATTTGGGCTAAAAATGTTACCTCGAGAGTGTTAACAAGGTATTTCCATAGTTGGGCTCTGTGACCTAGTTCTTGACCCCAGATGACCCATATTCGAACTTGAGCTAGAAATCATCAAAACAACCTTTCTGACAAATTTCCAGGATATTTGGGCTGAAAATGTTACCTTGAGAGTGTTAACAAGGTATTTCCATATTTGGGCTCTGTGACCTAGTTTTTAACCCTAGATGACCCATAATCGAACTTGAGCTAGAAATCATCAAAACAACCTTTCTGACAAATTTCCAGGATATTTGGGCTGAAAATGTTTTCTTGAGAGTTTTAACAAGGTATTCCCATATTTGGGCTCGGTGACCTAGTTTTTGACCCCAGATGACCCATATTCGAACTTGAGCTAGAAATCATTGAAATAACCTTTCTGACAAATTTCCAGGATATTTGGGCTGAAAATGTTACCTCTAGAGTGTTAACAAGGTTTTAACATATTTGGGCTCTGTGACCTAGTTTTTGACCCCAGATGACCCATATTCCAACTTGAGCTAAAAATCACCAAAACAACCTTTCTGACAAATTTCCAGGATATTGGGCTGAAAATGTTACCTCTAGAGTGTTTACAAGGTTTTTCCATATTTGGGCTCGGTGACCTAGTTTTTAACCCCAGATGACCCATATTCGAACTTGAGTTAGAAATCTTCAAAACAACCTTTCTGACAAATTTCCAGGATATTTGGGCTGAAAATGTTTTCTTGAGAGTTTTAACAAGGTATTCCCATATTTGGGCGCTGTGACCTGGTTTTTGACCCCAGATGACCCATATTCGAACTCCGAGTTATTACTGGGACAAACAACCTGACCAAGTTTCGTGACAATTGAGGCAAAAATGTGACCCCTAGAGTGTTATCAAACTAAGTGTGGACGGACGACAGACAACGGACGACGGACAATCATTGATCCTAAAAGCTCACCCTCAGCCTACGGCTAAGGTGAGCTAAAAATAAACAAGAGGACCATGATGACTCTAAATCGCTCACCTAAGTAAAAGAGTTTAACCTTTGTAATCAATATAGCTTGATATTTGTTCTCAAAGAATATTGAAAAACATATTGGTCAAACATGTTGCCTGGATAATCACTGACAGGACTTGTCACAGTTGCCTGCACACTGACAGGACTTATCACAGTTTCCTGCACACTGACAGGACTTGTCAATTGACTGCACACTGACAGGATTTTGTTCAGTTGCCTGCACACTGACAGGACTTGATGATTGACTGCACACCGACAGAATATGAATCTCATACCTGCACACTGACAGGACTTTGTTCAGTTGCCTGCACACTGACATGTCTTGATAATTGACTACACACTGACAGCACTTGGTACAGATACCTGCACACTGACAGGACTTTTTTTCAGTTGCCTGCACACTGAGAGGACTTCATTCAATTGCATGCACACTGAAAGAACTTTAAGTACAGATACACAAACAACTGACAGCACTTCGTTCGATGCCTGCAAATTGACAAAAGTATGTTAAATTGCTTGCACACTGAAATAACTTTTAGTATATATACACATACCACAAACAGTTCACCATCCAATAAAATCAATAAACTGCCTTAAGCTCTAAATAACAAATAGCAGATCACATTTAAGTTCCTTACATGCTTCTTCCATCTAGGACAACAACACCATCCTGCATATGTTCGTAATCAAATTTTTCTATATAAGGCTTATTCAATATCCACACAGAAGATAAGATTGTAGCTTAGAATAATCTTCATGAAGTTTACAATAATCTACATGAAGTTAAATGGAAAAAGTCTGATTATTAAATTTATCATTAAGTAACAAGAGGCCCATAAGGGCCTATGCTCTACTGGCATGGCTCTTGTGGTCATTTTTAATCCAGAGCATGTATGTATGGGTAAAAGGCAACAGACATATAGTTCATGTTTTGTGTTTGGGTTACCTGCATACGTTGCACGTTCAACATCTGAGCCCAGAAAGTATTGTAAGCAGATTAGTTGCATGAACTATATTAAAATGTGCCAAGTAAAGGTCATCTGACAAAAAAAAATGCTTTCAAAACTGTACTCATGGTAAAAATTTCTGTAGTTTTAAAAATTAAAAAAAGTTGGTCAAAAGGTCAAAGTCAAGGACAACATTGATGCTCATTTGCAAAACTGTATGGTCTAAATATCATTGCTGAAGCTTTAAAAATAAAACAAGAGCTGTCACAGTATGTGACGAATGCCCCCGAATGTGACATTGACCTACGAACAAGGTCAGTACATGAAAAGTTGATCTTGCCTTTACGTGTCAAATACATATGGCAAGTTATTTTAAATTGCCTCTGAACATAAAAAAATACCACCCATACTTGACAACCTACACTGTTATGTCCTTATATTCAGAATTCCCTTGTGAATAAACACTTAGTGTATCTTTCACCTTAGAGGTAGGGACATGGGTCTTGCACACGACACATCGTCTTCGTATGTGGAACACATGTAGCAAGTTATTTTAAAATCTGTCCATACAAGAGAAAGTTACAGCCCGGACACGACAACCTATACCCTATGTCCTTGTATGCAGCACTCCATTGTGAATAAACACTAAGTGTGACCTTGACCTTTGAGGTAGGGACACGGGTCTTGCACGCGACACGTCGTCTTGGTATGTGGAACACATGTGGCAAGTTATTTTAAAATCTGTCTATACAAGGGAAAGTTACAGCCCGGACACGACAACCTATACTCTATGTCCTTATATGCAGCACTTCATTGTGAATAAACACTATGTGTGACCTTGACCTTTGAGGCAGGGACACGGGTCTTGCACGCGACACGTCGTCTTGGTATGTGGAACACATGTGGCAAGTTATTTTTAAATCTGTCCATACAAGAGAAAGTTACAGCCCGGACACGACAACCTATACTCTATGTCCTTATATGCAGCACTCCATTGTAAATAAACACTAAGTGTGACCTTGACCTTTGAGGTAGGGACACGGGTCTTGCAAGCGACACGTCATCTTGGTATGTGGAACACATGTGGCAAGTTATTTTAAAATCTGTCCATACAAGAGAAAGTTACAGCCCGGACACGACAACCTATACTCTATGTCCTTATATGCAGCACTCCATTGTAAATAAACACTAAGTGTGACCTTGACCTTTGAGGTAGGGACACGGGTCTTGCAAGCGACACGTCATCTTGGTATGTGGAACACATGTGGCAAGTTATTTTAAAATCTGTCCATACAAGAGAAAGTTACAGCCCGGACACGACAACCTATACTCTATGTCCTTATATGCAGCACTCCATTGTGAATAAACACTAAGTGTGACCTTGACCTTTGAGGTAGGGACACGGGTTTTGTACGCGACACGTCGTCTTGGTATGTGGAACACATGTGGCAAGTTATTTTAAAATCTGTCCATACAAGGGAAAGTTACAGCCCGGACACGACAACCTATACTCTATGTCCTTATATGCAGCACTCCATTGTAAATAAACACTAAGTGTGACCTTGACCTTTGAGGTAGGGACACGGGTCTTGCACGCGACACGTCGTCTTGGTATGTGGAACACATGTGGCAAGTTATTTTAAAATCTGTCCATACAAGAGAAAGTTACAGCCCGGACACGACAACCTAAACTCTATGTCCATATATGCAGCACTCCATTGTGAATAAACACTAAGTGTGACCTTGACCTTTGAGGAAGGGACACGGGTCTTGCACGCGACACGTCGTCTTGGTATGCCGAACACATGTGGTAAGTTATTTTAAAATCTGTCAATACAAGGGAAAGTTACAGCCCGGACACGACAACCTATACTCTATGTCCTTATATGCAGCACTCCATTGTAAATAAACACTAAGTGTGACCTTGACCTTTGAGGTAGGGACACGGGTCTTACATGCGACATGTCATCTTGGTATGTGGAACACATGTGGCAAGTTATTTTAAAATCTGTCCATACAAGGGAAAGTTACAGCCCGGACACGACAACCTATACTCTATGTCCTTATATGCAGCACTCCATTGTGAATAAACACTAAGTGTGACCTTGACCTTTGAGGTAGTGACACGGGTCTTGCACGCGACACGTCGTCTTGGTATGTGGTACACATGTGGCAAGTTATTTTAAAATCTGTCCATACAAGAGAAAGTTACAGCCCGGACACGACAACCTATACTCTATGTCCTTATATGCAGCACTCCATTGTGAATAAACACTAAGTGTGACCTTGACCTTTGAGGTAGGGACACGAGTCTTGCACGCCACACGTCGTCTTGGTATGTGGAACACATGTGGCAAGTTATTTTAAAATCTGTCCATACAAGGGAAAGTTACAGAGCCGGACGGACGGACGGACGGTGCGATTTTAATATGCCCACCTTCGGGGGCATAAAAAGGTCAAAAGGGGTGGGGCCAGCTTTGGCCCCAGGGGCATATTTTGAGCCTGGTGGTGCCTTATTCAAAATAGCAAGTGTTTGCAAAGCTGGTTCCGATAAAAAGATTTTCAAACATTCCCAATTTAAGTATACCAAACCTGTGAACCCCCGGAGATGGCCAGTAATGACCCCAGGGGCATAATTTGAACAAACATTCACAAGCAGTTGTGCTGAGATGGATTCACGAACACACAAAAAGATTTTCAAACCTTTCCCAATTTAAGTTTACCAAACCTGTGAACCCTGGGCGTGGCCAGTAATGACCCCAGGTGCATAAATTGGAACAAACAGTCACAACCAATTTTGTTAAGATGAATGCGGGAACTACAGACACTTAGAGCTAAAAAATTGCCTTTGGGCTTTCAACAAGAACCAGGCAGAGTAATTCACAAAATCAACTGCAGAACCAGAATCCTAGACTTGACTTGACATGTACATGTAAACTTGGCTGAAAATAGAATTCACTCATGCAGACCTGGCTAAAGATAGGTTAAATAAAAATAGCATTTCTTTAAAACTTTCAAGGTCCATAAAGTAGGCATGCATGGGCGGATACGGCTGGTTTTCAAAAGGAACCAAGCTCTAATTGATATCTAAAACTGTACAAGTTTTATCGAGATACAATCAAAACTGAAGACTGTATCGCCTTAACAAGAAATTGTTTACAGACGCAAGGATGCACGGACTCACAGACGCACAGACGCACATACTACGTACACATTACCATCGCATAAAAAAAGAACAATAATTACCTTAGAAGTGACTATTTTGAAGACTTGATAAAATTTAAAATCTATTCCCTGATACTAAAAATAGAAAGTAGTGGAATCTCGAACAAAAAGGGAGACCATATAGAAAGACTTGCTGCCCTTGTTTCAATAGTAAACTTTACATAACTATCAGATTTTAACAAAATGTATTGATAATGAACTTGTAACCCACTGGGTGAGGCCAATTTTTCTCCAGGGGCATAATTTGAATAAACATGGTAGATAACCAATAGACAATGTTACACACCAAATATTTAAGCCTAATAGTATTTGCCAAAAAAAGTTTTGTAATTTTTCCTTTAGGTTGCCATGGCTGACTTCATTACTAATTCCCGGTAACGCCGGACTTTTCTAAATTCTTACTGCATGGGAACCCCGTTTTAAATTAGTATGGATCGTTATTCATTTTCAAACAAGAAGTACAGCTATTTGTGTTGCAAGGAGTATATATAAAAACATGGTTATTCTTGCAAAGCTTCTAACTATAATGAGACATTATAATTATAATAAGATGTGACTCTTCAGAACTTAGATGAACTTGTATCTTTTTCATGCATTCATGTAATAACATGTATAAAGAACATAGCGATATGTTATCAAGGTTTCTTTACAAATATGATAAATGTCCTGAGAGTGGCACATAAATTATGATAATGACCTAAAAGTGTGTCATTTAAAACAAGAGCTGTCATAGGACAGCCCAATTGATTATACACCCCCATCTCTTAGAAATGAATACTAAAGTGATGTAATATAAGCCAGTCAAAAGCAATAAAAAAATAAAAAAAATAAAAAGTAAACAAGAAATGCCGCAATGCAACAAAAACAGATTTTCAATGATTGACAGAAGAACTTCAGCCTTCGTTGTGAGATACAGTTTTTACTGTGTTTATTTTACTATTTATAGTAACAATGACTTTGACCTTGACCCTTGAGGCCCCAAATGCACTCCCATGGAAGTCCTCCATAAACACCAAGTTTGGTCACAATACGCCAACTCTTAAGTAAAGTTATTCAGTACTAACCATTTTTTTCTATTTTTAATAACAGCGACTTTGACCTCTTGGAGCTCCAAACACAATCACAGGAAATGTCCCTATAAACCAAAACTAAAGTCATTCATTACAAATCATTTTTTTTAGTATTACCAACAGTGACCTTAACCTTGCCCCTGGTGGCCCCAAATGCAAAAGTAATAAATAAATATCCCAACTTGCCCTTAAACTTTAACCGGACACAATGTGCCCTTAAACTTTAACCTAAGTTCCTAAGACAATCAGGGCCATAATTTGTATTTATTGTGAAATGGTGTCATGTTACCTAATAATAAGATGATTGTCAATAATTGTGTGAAGTGTTTAAAGTCAAATGAATGAAGGGTAAAGGAGTTATTATTAAAAATCCCAACTTGCCCCAGAACTATATACTACGAGTAGTAAAGCCTCCTTATTCTTCGAGTAGTCGAGCTAAAATACTCTTCGAGTGTGACATGTATGACAATGACCTAAAAATGTCACATATATAAAAATGCCCTTAGAGTGTCACTGTCACCTATATGATAATTACCTCAGATGTCACAAATAAGACGATCATCTCAGATTTCACAAACACGACAATCATTTCATATGTCACAAATATGACAAACATTTCAGATTTCAACAAATATGACAATCAACTCAGGGTGTCATAAATAAGTTCTAACCTTTTCTCAACTCAGGGGGTCACTACTATGTTCTCACAACTTTGGATGAACTTTTTCCAAGTGCCTTATTCTTGAAGATCTGTGCTTAAAATCTTTAGGACAGTGCTGACATTTATATGTTCTTGGTTCATGCATAGAAAATTTATGAGCTGTTAGATATTGCTTCCGAAGAAATGTTTTCTCACAAAGGTCACATGAAAATAAATTACTAGTGTCTGCATTTGCAGTGTTACAATATTTGGAATGGCGTTTTAAATCCATAAACTGCTCACCACAGTAAGGACATTGATCTTTTTCTCCTCTATGTGATTTTGTGTGGCGATCCAAATCACTTTTTTTTCCAAACCTATGTCCACAAATTGCACATACATATTTCTTTTTGTGTGCATATATTCTATGATTGTACAGTGCATGTTTTGATTTCAATGATTTCCCACACTGTTGACACACCACCTCAGCTGTTGTAGAATTATGAACATTGATTTTATGTTGGTGACAATCGTCTCTGGTCTGAAACTCTTTCCCACAAACACTACACATAACAATCCCTTCCTCTGAGTGGCGACCTCTTCTGTGGCGAGTAAGGGCAGTTTTCTGTGCAAAGATTTTTCCACATATTTCACACGCAAAGATTTCAGCTGAAATTAAGATGAACATTAAAAACAATTTAACAGATCCAAGATAATTACACTTGTTTGTGGCAAATGTGAGGGAAATTCGTTGGCAAGAATTTTGAAATATTAACACATATTTCAATCTTTATTTCCATATCTTCATCAGTTCGAAGTGACTAAAATGTGTTCTACAAAGACAACCTGGCTGCGACAATACCCTAAATATTCTATCTTTATAATCTTAAAAAACAACAACACATGAATAAACTGGTTTTGTTTATTTATATAAAGAATAAAAACATACTCATTAAAAAAAAAAATATTAATTTACAACATACCCTTTGTATATGCATAAGCTTGTTCAACATCATTAACAGTATCTGAAAAGGGATATTCCAAGGGTTAGAAAAATAAGACTACAAGAAATCGTAAATAAACAATGTGTGTATATAAAGTTATAGCATAGCATGCAAAGGCTTTGATTAATTTATATTTAAGAAGTTACACCCAATTAGGGTTTTTCCCCACCATTTAGGTAAAGGATCATTGTAGAAATGATCAAGGTTTCTCCAAAATACATGGAAGGCAGTAAACAATTTTAAGGGGAGTAAAAAGCAAAGCAATCAAAGAATAAATTTTATATTCTCTCATACCAGAAGAAAGAGCCACCTTTTAATGTGTTAGTGGCTAAAACACTGCACAAAAAAGTACAAACATGCAGTCTCATTCTGAGTGCTTTTGTTCTGCCCTTCACAATGGTTGAAATCATTGTTTACATATTTTGTCATCATCCAGAGTTTTGCAATGGTCTGCTGCAACAATGGCTTAAAATTGTTGACATCAGGTGTAACAAACTGCCAGTTATTCTTCCAATCTATAAACAGTCAATCACTCTCTTCCGCCTATGAACTTCTTTACTCACTTCCAATCTTAACACTGCCAGTTATTCCTCCACTTTTATAAATTGCCACTAATCCTCTCCTCCTCTATAAGCTACCAGTTACTCTCCCCATCTATAAACTGCCAGCTCCTCTCACCATATATTAACTGCCAGTTACTCTCACCGTCCATAAACTGCCAGCTCCTCTCACCATATATTAACTGCCAGTTACTCTCACCATCTATAAACTGCCAGCTCCTCTCACCATATATTAACTGCCAGTTATTCTCACCATCTATAAACTGCCAGCTCCTCTCACTATACATTAACTGCCAGTTACTCTTACATCTATAAACTGTCAGCTCCTCTTGCCATCTATAAACTGCAAGTTACTATCCCCAATCATTCAACTGTCAGTTATTTTCCAAAATCTATAAACTGCCAATTACTCTTCCCCATCTTTCTACATTAACTGCCAGTTACTCTTACATCTATAAACTGTCAGCTCCTCTTGCCATCTATAAACTGCAAGTTACTATCCCCAATCATTCAACTGTCAGTTATTTTCCAAAATCTATAAACTGCCAATTACTCTTCCCCATCTTTCAACTATCAGTTACACTCTTCCCATTTATAAACTGCCAGTTACACTCCCCATCTTTCAACTATCAGTTACTCTCCCACTTCTATTAACTGCTAGTTATTCTCCCACTTTTATAAACTGCCAGTTACTCTCCCACTTTTATTAACTGTCAGTTACTCTCCCACTTCTATAAACTGTCAGTTATTCTCCCACTTCTATAAACTGCCAGTTACTCTCCCACTTCTATAAACTGCTAGTTACTCATCCACTTTCAACTGCCAGTTACTCTCCCACTTTTATAAACTACCAGTTACTCTCCCACTTCTATAAACTGCCAGTTACTCATCCACTTTCAACTGCCAGTTACTCTCCCACTTTTATAAACTACCAGTTATTCTCCCAGTCTTTCAACTGTCCGTAACTCTCCCACTTTTATAAACTGCCAGTTACTCTCCCACTTTTATAAACTACAAGTTACTCTCCCAGTGTTTCAACTGTCCGTAACTCTCCCACTTTTATAAACTGTCAGTTACTCTCCCACTTTTAACTATCAGTTATTCTCCAACTTCTATAAATTACCAGTTACTCCCCCACTTCTATAAACTGCAAGTTACTCTCCCACTTCCATAAACTGCAATTTACTCTCCCAATCTTTCAGCTGTCAGTTACTCTCCCACTTCTATAAACTGCCAGTTACTTTCCCACTTTCAACTGCCAGTTACTATCCCACTTTTATAAACTACCAGTTACTCTCCCAGTCTTTCAACTGTCCGTAACTCTCCCACTTTTATAAACTGTCAGTTACTCTCCCACTTTTAACTATCAGTTATTCTCCCACTTCTATAAATTACCAGTTACTCTCCCACTTCTATAATCTGCAAGTTACTCTCCCACTTCTATAAACTGCAAGTTACTCTCCCCATCTTTCAACTGTCAGTTACTCTCTCACTTCTATAAACTGCCAGTTACTCTTCCACTTCTATAAACTGCCAGTTACTCTCCCACTTCTATAAACTGCCAGTTACTCTCCCATTTCTATAAACTGCAAGTTACTCTCCCACTTCTATAAACTGCCAGTTACCTATCCCACTTCTATAAACTGCCAGTTACTCTCCCACTTCTATAAACTGCAAGTTACTCTCCCACTTCTATAAACTGCCAGTTACTCTCCCACTTCTATTAACTGCCAGTTACTCTCCCACTTCTATAAATTGCCAGTTACTCTCCCACTTCTATAAACTGCAAGTTACTCTCCCCATCTTTAAGTTGTCAGTTACTCTCCCACTTCTATAAACTGCCAGTTACTTTCCCACTTTCAACTGCCAGTTACTATCCCACTTTTATAAACTACCAGTTACTCTCCCAGTCTTTCAACTGTCCGTAACTCTCCCACTTTTATAAACTGTCAGTTACTCTCCCACTTTTAACTATCAGTTATTCTCCCACTTCTATAAATTACCAGTTACTCTCCCTCTTCTATAAACTGCAAGTTACTCTCCCCCTTCTATAAACTGCAAGTTACTCTCCCCATCTTTCAACTGTCAGTTACTCTCTCACTTCTATAAACTGCCAGTTACTCTTCCACTTCTATAAACTGCCAGTTACTCTCCCACTTTTATAAACTGCAAGTTACTCTCCCACTTCTATAAACTGCCAGTTACTCTCCCATTTCTATAAACTGCAAGTTACTCTCCCACTTCTATAAACTGCCAGTAACTCTCCCACTTCTATAAACTGCCAGTTACTCTCCCACTTCTATAAACTGCCAGTTACTCTCCCACTTCTATAAATGCTAGTTACTCTCTCACTTCTATAAACTGCCAGTTACTCTCCCACTTCTATAAACTGCCAGTTACTCTCCCACTTCTATAAACTGCAAGTTACTCTCCCCATCTTTAAGTTGTCAGTTACTCTCCCACTTCTATAAACTGCCAGTTACTCTCCCACTTCTATAAACTACCAGTTACTCTCCCACTTCTATAAACTGTCAGTTACTCTCCCATCTTTCACCTGTCAGTTACTCTCCCACTTCTTTAAACTGCAAGTCACTCTCCCACTTCTATAAACTGCAAGTTACTCTCCCCATCTTTCAGCTGTCAGTTACTCTCCCACTTCTATAAACTGCCAGTTACTCTCCCTATCTTTCAGCTGACAGTTACTCTCCCACTTCTATAAACTGCCAGTTACTCTCCCACTTCTATAAACTGCAGTTACTCTTCCCATCTTTCAGCTGACAGTTACTTTCCCACTTCTATAAACTTTCAGTTACTCTCCCACTTCTATAAATTGCCAGTTACTCTCCCACTTATATAAACTGCCAATTACTCTCCCACTTCAATAAACTGCAAGTTACTCTCCCACTTCTATAAACTGCCAGTTACTCTCCCACTTCTTTAAACTGCCAGTTACTCTCCCACTTCTATAAACTGCAAGTTACTCTCCCCATCTTTCAGTTGTCAGTTACTCTCCCACTTCTATAAACTGCCAGTTACTCTCCCACTTCTATAAACTGCAAGTTACTCTCCCACTTCTATAAACTGTCAGTTACTCTCCCATCTTTCACCTGTCAGTTACTCTCCCACTTCTATAAACTGCCAGTTACTCTCCCACTTCTATAAACTGCAAGTCACTCTCCCACTTCTATAAACTGCAAGTTACTCTCCCCATCTTTCAGCTGTCAGTTACTCTCCCACTTCTATAAACTGCCAGTTACTCTCCCTATCTTTCAGCTGACAGTTACTCTCCCACTTCTATAAACTGCCAGTTACTCTCCCACTTCTATAAACTGCCAGTTACTCTTCCCATCTTTCAGCTGACAGTTACTTTCCCACTTCTATAAACTTTCAGTTACTCTCCCACTTCTATAAATTGCCAGTTACTCTCCCACTTATATAAACTGCCAATTACTCTCCCACTTTCAACTGCCAGTTACTCCCCCACTTTTATAAACTATTAGTTACTCCCCCAGTTTTAACTGTCAGTAACTCTCCCACTTCTATATACTGCCAGTTACTCTCTATCCGTTTATAAACTGCCAGTTACTCTCCCAGTCTTTCAACTGTCAGTAACTCTCCAACTTTTATAAACTGCAAGTTACTCTCCCACTTTTAACAATCAGTTATTCTCCCACTTCTATAAATTGCCAGTTACTCTCCCACTTCTATAAACTGCAAGTCACTCTCCCACTTCTATAAACTGCAAGTTACTCTCCCCATCTTTCAGCTGTCAGTTACTCTCCCACTTCTATAAACTGCCAGTTACTCTCCCTATCTTTCAGCTGACAGTTACTCTCCCACTTCTATAAACTGCCAGTTACTCTCCCACTTCTATAAACTGCCAGTTACTCTTCCCATCTTTCAGCTGACAGTTACTTTCCCACTTTCAGCCATCAGTTACTCTCCCACTTTCAACTGTCAGTTACTCTCCCCATCTATAAACTGCTAGTTACTCTTTTCCCTGTTTGTACACTGCTAGTTACTCTCCCCAATCTATAAACTGTCTTTGTTTCCTCATTAGGTCTCCATAATTCCCATTTAGTCCGGCAGCGGAAGTCGAGAACCTTGCATCGGAGTGTATAGAAAATGTTTTGGGTTTTTTAAGTAGCTTTGATCCTCCAGTTAAGGAATCCGTTTGATGGCCTCGCGCCACCCTTGGGGAAATTGAGATATTCAAGATGGCGTCCAAGATGGCCGCCAAATTTAACCCAAATCAAAAATTAACTCGTTATTTTGTTTTAATGACTTAATTCCTGTGCAAAACTATACCATAATGTATTTTTACTGCAAACCGATCAATTCTAAAATAGTTCATACCATGTTTAGGCCATTATGGCGTCTAAAATGGCCGCCAAAGTAAAATAATTGACAATTGAGTGAGGTTTTGTTGCAAAAACCATCACTTTTTATACACATGCATCTCGTTTTAACATAACAATGTATTTATGCAATATAGGTATCACAAATAACATAATCAACACACAGAATACCAAGATGGAGTCCAATATGGCCGCCAAAATAAGCATGAATTAACACAGACTAAATAAAACGGGCATAACCGTTTACAAATGTATAAAAACAATGGCATATTTCCTTATCTAAAATTACAGTGTAGTTTATGGTATGTATTAAAAGCTTTATAACATTTACTTCATCAGTTCTTACTTAAATAAAGAAGTTAGTATGTTAATTCAAAGATTTATATATTCGTTTTGTTTGCTCATTGTAGCAATTTTCTTATGCTTGGCATTTACTAAATATTGAACATGACATATGCACATTGTTGCAACAGCAGCAAGAGTGTTGCATTGAGTATTTGACTCACATGAACATTTTATCATTTTAAGCACATCATATGAGGCCACTGAAATTTGTTTTGATAACATTATATGGACCAAAGATCGCGTATCCTTTTTTCCCAACCATATTCAAACGGGTCCAGGTTTGGTTGGTCTGATTTAACTGCACAATTTCAAACACACGTTTGAAAATGTGCTCGCTTGACATGATCATTAAATGCCTCTGTTGTTAGGGGTAGAGAAGCAAGCTTTGGTGCACACGATATCGCTTTCCTAACCTTAGAACTCAATACCTTCTGTAGAACCTGTGACATGTCGTCGTCAACAACTGCCATGTTGTTACATTGCGAAATGAAACGAGTTGATCCTCAGTTGACTGTCGAGAAGACATATGTTTCATCTCAAACACGCACGAGTGAAACTTGCTTTGATTTCAGTACCTTCAATATTATGCCTTTACCTATGCACTAGTAGCAAGTAGTAGTATCTAAACCTAATAGTGCGTGTGCTGCAAGTAAATCTGGAACTATACGTTTGTATTTGTTGACTGTGGCTGTTATATCTATCAATAATCTGTCTTTCACAGGTCATTCCATAACAACTTTGTGATGTTTTGTTCCAGGTAATGGTGAAGAAGTAATACAAAACATCGGTATCGTCTGAAATAACTAAAATACCTCCATCGTTTTCCTTCGCTATACCAACAATTTGATTGGCAACAATGTTGTCAGCTTCTTTATGTGTGTTGCGCATATCATGACGCGTAATTATTACAGTTGGTGTAACTTCAATTTGTGAATCTTCATCTCCAATAACAGTAAGCACTCACATGTCTAGGGAATTAAATGTTGCTACTGACATGATCTCTTTCTGAGGAGGAATTTGCATTGCAGTTGACAACTGATGTACGCGCAAAGTATGTGATCCTCTGTTTTCCCGTGTTTCAGTTTCTGTGCTGTATTGCCTGTATCTGGCGAAGATAAAAAGCCGTCTATAATTATCGATGTGACTTGCTTTGTTGCAGAACGTGCTGACACCTGAACTTGCAAAGTCTATTTCAGCACAGATTTCCAATTGGCAAGTCACATTCAAAACATCGCCGTTGGAACATGGGATACCTCATAGGTCAGCAACCTTTCACACCAAAATCACGTGAGCTCGCTTGAAGGCCGATCACTCTTGTGAAAATAAATTATGTCTTAAAGACCTTCGTATCTCCAGCTTGTATACCCTTTCGTGTTTCAGCTTGTGTTCGGGGCCCGTATTTACTTACGTCCTGAGTCTGAGTTAGAGACTCAGGCTCAGAAAAGCGAACATTTATGTTGTTATAAAAATGCTTTTACATGAGTATATATTGTCAAAAGTGTTGTATCTGTTTACAATCAGGCACACATCTTTTGTCAAAATTAGTTATATTATATATATTTTCAGAATTCAGTTTTTTGAGCCTGAGTCTCAAACTCAGACTCAAGACGTTAGTGAATATGGCACCTGATCTTGCCACTTATCTTGACATTGAAACTCCCTGGCCAACTATTTTCAAATTCCTTCATTTGTCTGATTCCAATTTCAACAGCTTGATCAACATTTACAGTTTCTGGTGCTATCTGACCTGTAACTAAGTTGATGATTTCATCAGGGTAATTCGACGGGTACAATGGGTTTATACAGTCTTTTATCGCTCTCTGCAGTGATCTATGATCGTTTCAGTCACTCAATATTCTTGCCTTCATTTCCTCTTTGGGTTTATCATTAGATGGCTTAACTTATTCACTATTTGCAAGGCTTGAGATATCTGCCTCCAACCTGTTACAAATGTGTAGACCAAGCGACCATATGTTGGGTGTGTCGGATTTAAATTTAATACCAATAATGCCTTGTTTTCCATACCAGTATCTCATAAATGTTGTCTCTATGAACATATCACTCGAAATGCCGTTCCTAACTCCAAGAATGTGACGCATCACATGCTCTTTCCGAAATATTTCCCTACATGAACCGGGCATTGACTCCATAGATCGTAAATAGGAGCGGCAATACCAAGTGTAGCGCACGTGTCCAGCTGCAAAGAAGTAGGGGATCATAGATTTAATAGCTACCGAATGAAGACCCTAGTCAGTTTCTTTTTCAGCTATGATGTGAAGCATCATGACCAGCACTGGTTTTATAACACAGTTATCCATAGCTTTCATGTTCTACTTCTAGATTACAGCTCTGCAAGAATTTCCTTGAGGTCGCCCATGCTGTCTATAAATCCACTTACAAATGTTTCTCTCAGTAGTTCTTCAGAAGTAAATTGGAATAGATAAAGTGCAATTGTTTTTATACATATATGTAAACCGTTGTGCTCGTTCCATTTACTCTGTGTTAATTGATGCTTATTTTGGCGGCCATATTGGACGCCATCTTGGTTAATATGTAATAATATAATGTCATTTGTGATATCTTTACTGCATATATACATTGTAATGTAAAAACGAGATACATGTGTATACCATTTGATGGTATTGGAACCAAAATCTAACTCAATGGTCAATTTTCTTTGTTTATGCGGCCATTTTGGACGCCATGATGGCCTAATTATGATATGAAATATTTTAGAATGGATCGGTTTGCAATAAAAATACATCATGGTATAATTTTACGCAGGAATTAATGCATTACTACAAACTTACTAGTCAATTGTTGGTTTTGGTAAAATTTGGCGGCCATCTTGGACGCCATCTTGAATATCTCGATTTCCCCAAGGGTAGTGTGAGGCCATCAAACAGATTCCTTAACTAGGGGGTCTAAACTACTTAAAAAGCTAAAAACATTTTCTATACACTCCGGTGCAAGGTTTACCCCAAATATCCGGATTTGCTGCCGGACTAATTCAGAAAAACAGCAGCATTAAGTCCTGAGGAACAATTATACTATATATTTTTTGTCATAAATTAACACAATGATATATACATGAATACATGTTAAAAAGAAAAACTATTTTGATAAAAGGTAGATTAATCTTTGATTTTAGTTTATAAGAATTATGTGAAAATCCCTACAGTTGCTTAAATTCCCCTGTCATATGGCTGTGGCCCCTTCCTCCAGCTTAGCCCTAAGTTATGGTATAAGTTTTGAAAAATTCTCCTTTTTAAAGACTAATCATAATCAAGAATTAGAAGATTTCGAAGATAGGATATTAGAATTGTTTATATGTTTGATAAAATCCTAGTAAAGTTATTTAAGTAATTTTGATTAATGAAATAAAATACTTACCTCAATTACAGGTTATGCTTAAAGTATTTTGAGACCTGGGAGCCAAATGTCCAGATATTGAGTAGAAACATGCACTTGACTCACAGAGAGAAATGTTCGCCTTCATAGCATTGAATACACTGAAATAATGTAGGAATATTGAAATTTTTAATGATGCAAGTTTACCAGAAAAACTTCAACACAAACACTTCTTCATCAGTAACTTCACATGATTAATTATTATTTAAGCACAGAAATATCTTTATAAATCCATACAATTCCTGCAGGGTTACAATCAAAGTGCTAAAAGCACTGATGGACTAGGGCTTCATTTAGGGGAATGTTGATAACCATGTTCTAAGCATTGAAAAAATCGGCTCACATCACAAGGGGTCACTGTTTAATGGGCTAGCTTAAACTTTTGACATAAATTGCTTGCAAGCTGCAAAGGAAATTTGATAATCTCGTTAAGTGTGTATAGTGTGGGTGGGGCGGGGTGTGGGGCTAAAGCGTTAAATCAGATAAAGTCATAGTTCTTTTGAATTTCTCAAAGTCGTTTAATCAGACTTGTACAAATTAATTTACGTGTTTGGCGTATGTTAACCAAAGTACACATACTTCTTTAATTTGATCAAATATTTTATATCAAAGGTCTGTTATTTGCAGTTTCAGAGAAGATTTTCAATGATGTAATTATATACTATATAGAAAACCTGTCACCTCTTTTTCAGGGGAGCTTTAAACCACAGGGCCATACTATGAACAATCTTTGTAAAAGACATCTACATTGTACACGTATGTCAGACTGCATGCACAATGCTATTAGGAAGTAGTTTTTATTTGAAAAGTGAAGAATTATTTTCTCCCTCTTAATTAGTGCTTGGTATTCAATTAATATAAAATGTTACCATGATAACTTAGTGCTGTTGATAAATATTAGGCACTGCCTTCTGTCTCATGCTATTCTTATTACTGCTGCAGACTTTTGTACAAAGCAAGTTGAGTAGACTAAGATGAGATGAATATCGTTTATCAAGTATGAAATATTGAAATGTCTTTTAAATACATTGACCATCAAATTTCATAACATGGTGTCAGCAGTTCATCCCACTGCTTGTGAGAATGGAATACCAAACATAATCATATTCTTTATTATATACCCATCATCAATCCACATGCAATACATATCACAAAATACTTTAACCCATATTCTGCTCCAGTGTAATACGGCCATATACACTCCAGGGTTCATACAGCAAGTCAGGCTTAAAATTCAAGGAGTTTTCAAGGATCTTTACTCGTTATCAGTTACATAAACGACAAATGTTTAAAAGTTTTGGAACAAAATATAAAATTTCCACTTTTATTTCAATGTTTTAGAACATACAATTTAACCCAACTTGTCTATAATTGCTTCATCAACTTTTCATTCATTTCTACAGAAAGGCTATCTCTAATTGTCTTTTTTTCTTTTGCTCTTCTCCTATTACAATTTGCTTCCGTTAACAACTTTAAGTTGCCTGTATTTTCGGCTTTTTCAAACAGACAATCAGCATTTTTTTCCATCAGATCTATGTCATTTGCAATTGTCACTTTTTTCTTCTTTATTTTTTCAATTTCCTCCAATATATTTTTCCTCTTGCCTAACTGAATTTCACTATCTGGAAACATTGCTTTAAATACATCACTTATATTTTCATTAGATTTGTAGCTGCAATGAGTCACAACTGTTTGCAATGTCCACAAAATCTCGCTTTTCAATATGGTATTTTTGTTCAAATAGCTTTTCAAATTATTATTATTGTTATTGGTCAATTGCTGTGTTGGTGGTGGTGGTGGTATAGAGGGAAAAATGTTTGTAGAACCAGTAGAACTATCACTTTTTTTAGTGAACAGCAGGTACTTTGACTTTCGGTCCAGCCAGTCCCCGGTAAAATCACTGACCTGCGGGAACGAACTGGTGGTAAAATCCCGTGAATAACCCCGCACCCCGGGGATCTAAGGTAAGAGCAATTCCCTGATATAATATGTGGGAAGACAAAACCACCGCAATCTCCCGGCATTGCGAGGACACTAGTTCTGGCTTCCATAACTTTAATGTTGATATTTATTTTTTTATGTACACATTGAACAAGTCCAAAAAGGTAATATATAATGTGTTCGCTGAAGTTCTTTAGCTAGGAGGACACCTGAAAGGTTAAAACACAGCCCTTCCCCCCCTCCCCCGGTATATCCCCATGGGGCCATGGTAACAATTGACTGGTGCATTATACGAGAGGAAATCAAAATTGAGCAGGCAAGATTGTTTTACCTACGGCGATGGTTTATCACAATGTCATTGAACAAAATGTACTTACACTGAGAGTGGCTCCAAGACTTTTCTATGCACATAGGTAAACAATCATCTTATTCATAAGCCAGATGCTGTGCACATATTCATACATTTGGCTTCATTTAGAATGAAACTTCATAAATAAGTATGCGCATATTTGATATTTTTTATCTCCATTTTGCAAAATTGAAATCACCTGATTTTATCAAACGAACTTGTATTGCTTGAAAATTTACGTGTCAAATTAAAAATGCTACCCACGGTAAGATGAAAATAAATCCGTTTGACGGTGGTAATCATTCAATGGCGGCTTTATTGATAAATTTCTTCAATAAAACACGTATGAAATTCACATCATCAGCATCCGGAAGTAGTGATAACATACATGTCTGAATCATTCGGCCGCTCTGATCAGAGTAAATGAGGTCAATACAGTAGACTGGTACTCTGATTTACTTTTCCTCAAAAATATAAAGTTATACAGGTACGTGGCATATGGGTTTTAGTTAACATTAATAGTATTTGAACAATAAATACCAAAATTCATGTTGTGTTTGAAAAAGTGCTTAGTGCCATGAATGATTAGTTAAAAAATAAACTTTGTATTGAAAAGAAAATATCACAGAAACATGCAAATTATGTCGAAAAAAAGAACAGGGACCAACTTCGGATTTTTTTATTAACAATGGATATCGTTTTTATAAATAAATACCAACATTCTATACAAAGGATATTAACAATACTTTTTTAAACAAACTTTCCTGGTTGTTTTCTACTTAGATCGCACACTTTAGTCGCTTTACGTATGAATTCACAAGACATTTCGAATGCGCGATGGGCACCCCGGTTATCTGATACTGGTTTCTTTTCGGATAAAAGAGAAAGAGGGTACCAGTCTATCAATACAGAGCATTGAACGGGAAAATTTCGATTCATACTTTTCCAATATGTTCATATTCTTATTGCATATAATCTGACCGTATGCAAGAACATTCATGTAGTTAACCCGATTAACTCACTCGGTACGTATGAATTTCTTGTGCTTCATTAAAAGAACATACGGTTAGCTTGAATTGTTAGGAGAACTATTTTTATTGGATTTTTCATTGTAATCAGTTCTGGTACTACTTTGATTATTCAAATTTGCTAACGGCAATCCATTCAAAATACAGCGTATGAATACATTACGTCAGTGAACCCCCAGATGCGGCTTGAGAATGCAGATATCGTGAGTATCGCTATGAACTAGGCCACAAGTGCCCTAGTCCAAAAATAGGACCACATGTATAAACAAGAGGGCCAAATGGCCCTGAATCGCTCACCTGTCATATATTGCACATTGGTTTGATAAGAAATCTGGATGGTTCAAAGTAGTTAAGGTTTTTTAGAAGTCTGGGTCATTCTTACCCCAATGCCAAAGTTTGGACAATAAAGGTAGAGGTCCACTTAATGATGTATTATGCCAAATAGCTCTAGTCCTTGTGAATTCGGAGAGAATTTTTTTTTTTATGCTTCTATTATATACAAATATTGAAAACCTAAGCCTATGAACACGGGGCGTGGCCAATTTTGACCCCAGGGCTAAAGTTTGAACAATCTTAATAGTGGTCAAATAAACGATGCTTCATACCAAATATCTAAGGCCTTCGCCTTTTGGTTTCGGAGAAGAAGATTTTTTAAGTTTTCATCATATACATATATAAGGAAACCCATGACCGCCCGGCTGGGGCCATTTTTTGACCCCAGGGCCAAAGGTTGAACAATATTGGTACAAGTCAACTAGATGATATATCATGCCAAATATCTAAGCTCTTGTCACTACTTGATTTTACGTGTGTTTCTATATATGTATATTTGTTATTAATTGTTGTATGTGGCCCATATTGAAAATTGGTATGTGTACTAAATATGTTATCCAGTTTAAATTAAGACGTTACTTGTCTTTGTGAGTTCGGAGAAGATTTTTTAAGTTTTCACTATAACACATATAGAGAAAACCCATCAGCCCCGGGGTGTGGCCAATTTTGACCCCAGGGCCATAATTTGAACAAATTTTGTAGAGGTCCACTAGACGATGAATCATGCCAAATATCTAAGCTCTAAGCCATGTAAGTTCAGAGGAGATGATTTTTGAAGTTTTAACTATAAACATAAAGAGAAAACCCATGACCCCCGGGGCGGGGCCAATTTTGACCCCAAGGCCATAATTTGAACAATCCTTGTAAAGGTCCAATAGACAATGAATCATGCCAAATATCTAAGCTCTAGTCCAAGTAAGTTAAGAGGAGAAGATTTTTGAAGTTTTAACTATAAACATATCAAGTATACCCATGACCCCCCGGGGCGGGGCCAATTTTGACCCCAAGGCCATAATTTGAACAATCTTTGTAGAGGTCCACTAGACGATGAATCATGCCAAATATCTAAGCTCTAGTCCAAGTAAGTTCAAAGGAGAAGATTTTTGAAGTTTTCACTATAAACATATAGAGAAAACCCATGACCCCCCGGGGCGGGGCCAATTTTGACCCCAAGGCCATAATTTGAACAATCTTTGTAAAGGTCCACTAGACGATGAATCATGCCAAATATATAAGCTCTAGTCCAAGTACGTTCAGAGGAGAAGATTTTTGAAGTTTTAACTATAAACATATAGAGAATACCCATGACCCCCCCCCCCTCCCGGGGCGGGGCCAATTTTGACCCCAGGGCCATAATTTGAACAAACTTTGTAAAGGTCCACTAGACGATGAATCATGCCAAATATCTAAGCTCTAGGCCAAGTAAATTCAGAGGAGAAGATTTTTGAAGTTTTCACTATAAACATATAGAGAAAACCCATGACCCCCCGGGGCAGGGCCAATTTTGACCCCAAGGCCATAATTTGAACAATCTTTGTAAAGGTCCACTAGACGATGAATCATGCCAAATATATAAGCTCTAGTCCAAGTAAGTTCAGAGGAGAAGATTTTTGAAGTTTTAACTATAAACATATAAAGAATACCCATGACCCCCCAGGGCGGGGCCAATTTTGACCCCAGGGCCATTATTTGAACAAACTTTGTAGAGGTCCACTAGACGATGAATCATGCCAAATATCTAAGCTCTAGGCCAAGTAAGTTCAGAGGAGAAGATTTTTTAAGTTTTCACTATAAACATATAGAGAAAACCCATGACCCCCCGGGGCGGGGCCAATTTTGACCCAAGGGCCATAATTTGAACAAACTTTGTAGAGGTCCACTAGACGATGAATTATGCCAAATATCTAAGCTCTAGTCCAAGTAAGTTCAGAGAAGAAGATTTTTTAAGGTTTTCACTATAAACATAAAAAGAAAACTCATGACCCCCCGGGGCGGGGCCAATTTTGACCCCAAGGCCATAATTTGAACAAACTTTGTAGAGGTCCACTAGACAATGAATCATGCCAAATATCTAAGCTCTAGGCCAAGTAAGTTCAGAGGAGAAGATTTTTTAAGTTTTCACTATAAACATATAGAGAAAACCCATGATCCCCCGGGGCGGGGCCAATTTTGACCCCAGGGCCATAATTTGAACAATCTTTGTAAAGGTCCACTAGACGATGTATCATGCCAAATATATAAGCTCTAGTCCAAGTACGTTCAGAGGAGAAGACTTTTGAAGTTTTAACTATAAACATATAGAGAATACCCATGACCCCCCCCCCTCCCGGGGCGGGGCCAATTTTGACCCCAGGGCCATAATTTGAACAAACTTTGTAGAGGTCCACTAGACGATGAATCATGCCAAATATCTAAGCTCTAGGCCAAGTAAATTCAGAGGAGAAGATTTTTGAAGTTTAAACTATAAACATAAAGAGAAAACCCATGACCCCCGGGGCGGGGCCAATTTTGACCCCAAGGCCATAATTTGAACAATCTTTGTAAAGGTCCACTAGACGATGAATCATGCCAAATATCTAAGCTCTAGTCCAAGTAAGTTAAGAGGACAAGATTTTTGAAGTTTTAACTATAAACATATCAAGTATACCCATGACCCCCCGGGGCGGGGCCAATTTTGACCCCAAGGCCATAATTTGAACAATCTTTGTAGAGGTCCACTAGACGATGAATCATGCCAAATATCTAAGCTCTAGTCCAAGTAAGTTCAAAGGAGAAGAATTTTGAAGTTTTCACTATAAACATATAGAGAAAACCCATGACCCCCCGGGGCAGGGCCAATTTTGACCCCAAGGCCATAATTTGAACAATCTTTGTAAAGGTCCACTAGACGATGAATCATGCCAAATATATAAGCTCTAGTCCAAGTAAGTTCAGAGGAGAAGATTTTTGAAGTTTTAACTATAAACATATAAAGAATACCCATGACCCCCCAGGGCGGGGCCAATTTTGACCCCAGGGCCATAATTTGAACAAACTTTGTAGAGGTCCACTAGACGATGAATCATGCCATATATCTAAGCTCTAGGCCAAGTAAGTTCAGAGGAGAAGATTTTTTAAGTTTTCACTATAAACATAAAGAGAAAACCCATGACCCCCCGGGGCGGGGCCAATTTTGACCCAAGGGCCATAATTTGAACAAACTTTGTAGAGGTCCACTAGACGATGAATTATGCCAAATATCTAAGCTCTAGTCCAAGTAAGTTCAGAGAAGAAGATTTTTTAAGGTTTTCACTATAAACATAAAAAGAAAACTCATGACCCCCCGGGGCGGGGCCAATTTTGACCCCAAGGCCATAATTTGAACAAACTTTGTAGAGGTCCACTAGACAATGAATCATGCCAAATATCTAAGCTCTAGGCCAAGTAAGTTCAGAGGAGAAGATTTTTTAAGTTTTCACTATAAACATATAGAGAAAACCCATGATCCCCCGGGGTGGGGCCAATTTTGACCCCAGGGCCATAATTTGAACAAACTTTGTAGAGATCCACTAGATGATGTATCATGCCAAATATCTAAGCTCTAGGCCAAGTAAGTTCAGAGGAGAAGATTTTTGAAGTTTTAACTATAAACATATAGAGAATACCCATGACCCCCCCCCCCCTCCCGGGGCGGGGCCAATTTTGACCCCAGGGCCATAATTTGAACAAACTTTGTAAAGGTCCACTAGACGATGAATCATGCCAAATATCTAAGCTCTAGGCCAAGTAAATTCAGAGGAGAAGATTTTTGAAGTTTAAACTATAAACATAAAGAAAAAACCCATGACCCCCGGGGCGGGGCCAATTTTGACCCCAAGGCCATAATTTGAACAATCTTTGTAAAGGTCCACTAGACGATGAATCATGCCAAATATCTAAGCTCTAGTCCAAGTAAGTTAAGAGGACAAGATTTTTGAAATTTTAACTATAAACATATCAAGTATACCCATGACCCCCCGGGGCGGGGCCAATTTTGACCCCAAGGCCATAATTTGAACAATCTTTGTAGAGGTCCACTAGACGATGAATCATGCCAAATATCTAAGCTCTAGTCCAAGTAAGTTCAAAGGAGAAGAATTTTGAAGTTTTCACTATAAACATATAGAGAAAACCCATGACCCCCCGGGGCAGGGCCAATTTTGACCCCAAGGCCATAATTTGAACAATCTTTGTAAAGGTCCACTAGACGATGAATCATGCCAAATATATAAGCTCTAGTCCAAGTAAGTTCAGAGGAGAAGATTTTTGAAGTTTTAACTATAAACATATAAAGAATACCCATGACCCCCCAGGGCGGGGCCAATTTTGACCCCAGGGCCATTATTTGAACAAACTTTGTAGAGGTCCACTAGACGATGAATCATGCCAAATATCTAAGCTCTAGGCCAAGTAAGTTCAGAGGAGAAGATTTTTTAAGTTTTCACTATAAACATAAAGAGAAAACCCATGACCCCCCGGGGCGGGGCCAATTTTGACCCAAGGGCCATAATTTGAACAATCTTTGTAGAGGTCCACTAGACGATGAATTATGCCAAATATCTAAGCTCTAGTCCAAGTAAGTTCAGAGAAGAAGATTTTTTAAGGTTTTCACTATAAACATAAAAAGAAAACTCATGACCCCCCGGGGCGGGGCCAATTTTGACCCCAAGGCCATAATTTGAACAAACTTTGTAGAGGTCCACTAGACAATGAATCATGCCAAATATCTAAGCTCTAGGCCAAGTAAGTTCAGAGGAGAAGATTTTTTAAGTTTTCACTATAAACATATAGAGAAAACCCATGATCCCCCGGGGTGGGGCCAATTTTGACCCCAGGGCCATAATTTGAACAAACTTTGTAGAGATCCACTAGATGATGTATCATGCCAAATATCTAAGCTCTAGGCCAAGTAAGTTCAGAGGAGAAGATTTTTTAAGTTTTCACTATAAACATATAGAGAAAACCCATGACCCCCCGGGGCGGGGCCAATTTTGACCCAAGGGCCATAATTTGAACAATCTTGGTAGAAGATGGTACATGTGCGTATTATCTCTCACAACCAAGACAGCGAGTTAAACACCTTTCTATACATGTGCGTATTATCTCTGACAACATGGACAGCGAGTTACACACCTTGCTATACATGTGCGTATTATCTCTGACAACATGGACAGGGAGAAGCCCTAGGCCAAGTAAGTTCAGAGGAGAAGATTTTTTAAGTTTTCACTATAAACATATAGAGAAAACCCATGACCCCCCGGGGCGGGCCAATTTTGACCCAAGGGCCATAATTTGAACAATCTTGGTAGAAGATGGTACATGTGCGTATTATCTCTCACAACCAAGACAGCGAGTTAAACACCTTTCTATACATGTGCGTATTATCTCTGACAACATGGACAGCGAGTTACACACCTTGCTATACATGTGCGTATTATCTCTGACAACATGGACAGGGAGTTACACACCTTGCTATACATGTGCGTATTATCTCTGACAACATGGACAGGGAGTTACACACCTTGCTATACATGTGCGTATTATCTCTGACAACATGGACAGCGAGTTACACGCCTTGCTATACACGTGCGTATTATCTCTGACAACATGGACAGCGAGTTACACGCCTTGCTATACATGTGCGTATTATCTCTGACAACATGGACAGGGAGTTAAACACCTTGCTATACATGTGCGTATTATCTCTGACAACATGGACAGGGAGTTAAACACCTTGCTATACATGTGCGTATTATCTCTGACAACCCAGACAGCGAGTTACACACCTTGCTATACATGTGCATATTATCTCTGACAACATGGACAGCGAGTTACACGCCTTGCTATACACGTGCGTATTATCCCTGACAACATGGACAGCGAGTTACACGCCTTGCTATACATGTGCGTATTATCTCTGACAACATGGACAGCGAGTTACACGCCTTGCTATACACGTGCGTATTATCTCTGACAACATGGACAGGGAGTTAAACGCCGTGCTATACATGTGCGTATTATCTCTGACAACATGGACAGGGAGTTAAACACCTTGCTATACATGTGCGTATTATCTCTGACAACATGGACAGCGAGTTACACGCCTTGCTATACATGTGCGTATTATCTCTGACAACATGGACAGGGAGTTAAACGCCGTGCTATACATGTGCGTATTATCTCTGACAACATGGACAGGGAGTTAAACACCTTGCTATACATGTGCGTATTATCTCTGACAACATGGACAGGGAGTTAAACGCCGTGCTATACATGTGCGTATTATCTCTGACAACATGGACAGGGAGTTAAACACCTTGCTATACATGTGCGTATTATCTCTGACAACATGGACAGCGAGTTACACGCCTTGCTATACACGTGCGTATTATCTCTGACAACATGGACAGCGAGTTACACGCCTTGCTATACATGTGCGTATTATCTCTGACAACATGGACAGGGAGTTACACGCCTTGCTATACATGTGCGTATTATCTCTGACAACCCAGACAGCGAGTTACACACCTTGCTATACATGTGCGTATTATCTCTGACAATATGGACAGGGAGTTACAAGCCTTGCTATACATGTGCGTATTATCTCTGACAACATGGACAGAGAGTAAAACACCTTGCTTTACATGTGCGTATTATCTCTGACAACATGGACAGAGAGTTAAACACCTTGCTATACATGTGCGTATTATCTCTGACAACATGGACAGGGAGTTACACGCCTTGCTATACATGTGCGTATTATCTCTGACAACGTGGACAGCGAGTTACACACCTTGCTATACATGTGCGTATTATCTCTGACATCATGGACAGTGAGTTACACACCTTGCTATACATGGGCGTATTATCTCTTACAAAATGGACAGCGAGTTACACACCTTGCTATACATGTGTGTATTATCTCTGACAACGTGGACAGCGAGTTACACGCCTTGCTATACATGTGCGTATTATCTCTGACAACATGGACAGGGAGTTACACGCCTTGCTATACATGTGCGTATTATCTCTGACATCATGGACAGCGAGTTACACACCTTGCTATACATGTGCGTATTATCTCTGACAACATGGACAGCGAGTTACACGCCTTGCTATACAGAACAGCGAGTTACACACCTTGCTATACATGTGCATATTATCTCTGACATCATGGACAGGGAGTTAAACACCTTGTTATACATGTGCGTATTATCTCTGACAACATGGACAGCGAGTTACACACCTTGCTATACATGTGCGTATTATCTCTGACAACATGGACAGCGAGTTACACACCTTGCTATACATGTGCATATTATCTCTGACAACATGGACAGCGATTTACACACCTTGCTATACATGTGCGTATTATCTCTGACAACATGGACAGGTAGTTACACACCTTGCTATACACGGCGTATTATCTCTGACAACATGGACAGGGAGTTAAACACCTTGCTATACATGTGTGTATTATCTCTGACAACATGGACAGGGAGTTAAACACCTTGCTATACATGTGCGTATCATCTCTGACAACATGGACAGCGAGTTACACGCCTTGCTATACATGTGCGTATTATCTCTGACAACATGGACAGCGAGTTACACACCTTGCTATACACGTGCGTATTATCTCTGACAACATGGACAGCGAGTTACACACCTTGCTATACATGTGCGTATTATCTCTGACATCATGGACAGGGAGTTAAACACCTTGCTATACATGTGCGTATTATCTCTGACAACATGGACAGCGAGTTACACACCTTGCTATACATGTGCGTATTATCTCTGACAACGTGGACAGGGAGTTACACGCCTTGCTATACATGTGCGTATTATCTCTGACAACGTGGACAGGGAGTTACACGCCTTGCTATACATGTGCGTATTATCTCTGACATCATGGACAGCGAGTTACACACCTTGCTATACATGTGCGTATTATCTCTGACAACATGGACAGCGAGTTACACGCCTTGCTATACAGGACAGCGAGTTACACACCTTGCTATACATGTGCGTATTATCTCTGACATCATGGACAGGGAGTTAAACACCTTGCTATACATGTGCGTATTATCTCTGACAACATGGACAGCGAGTTACACACATTGCTATACATGTGCGTATTATCTCTGACAACATGGACAGCGAGTTACACACCTTGCTATACATGTGCGTATTATCTCTGACAACATGGACAGCGAGTTACACACCTTGCTATACACGTGTGTATTATCTCTGACAACATGGACAGCGAGTTACACACCTTGCTATACATGTGCGTATTATCTCTGACATCATGGACAGGGAGTAAAACACCTTGCTATACATGTGCGTATTATCTCTGACAACATGGACAGCGAGTTACACACCTTGCTATACATGTGCGTATAATCTCTGACAACATGGACAGGGAGTTAAACACCTTGCTATACATGTGCGTATTATCTCTGACAACCCAGACAGCGAGTTACACACCTTGCTATACATGTGCGTATTATCTCTGACAACATGGACAGCGAGTTACACGCCTTGCTATACACGTGCGTATTATCCCTGACAACATGGACAGCGAGTTACACGCCTTGCTATACATGTGCGTATTATCTCTGACAACATGGACAGCGAGTTACACACCTTGCTATAGACGTGCGTATTATCTCTGACAACATGGACAGCGAGTTACACACCTTGCTATACATGTGCGTATTATCTCTGACAACATGGACAGGGAGTTAAACGCCGTGCTATACATGTGCGTATTATCTCTGACAACATGGACAGGGAGTTAAACGCCTTGCTATACATGTGCGTATTATCTCTGACAACATGGACAGGGAGTTAAACACCTTGCTATACATGTGCGTATCATCTCTGACAACATGGACAGGGAGTTAAACGCCGTGCTATACATGTGCGTATTATCTCTGACAACATGGACAGGGAGTTAAACACCTTGCTATACATGTGCGTATTATCTCTGACAACATGGACAGCCAGCGAGTTACACACCTTGCTATACACGTGCGTATTATCTCTGACAACATGGACAGCGAGTTACACGCCTTGCTATACATGTGCATATTATCTCTGACAACATGGACAGCGAGTTACACGCCGTGCTATACATGTGCGTATTATCTCTGACAACATGGACAGGGAGTTACACGCCTTGCTATACATGTGCGTATTATCTCTGACAACATGGACAGAGAGTTAAACACCTTGCTATACATGTGCGTATTATCTCTGACAACCCAGACAGCGAGTTACACACCTTGCTATACATGTGCGTATTATCTCTGACAACATGGACAGCGAGTTACACGCCTTGCTATACATGTGCGTATTATCTCTGACAACATGGACAGGGAGTTACACGCCTTGCTATACATGTGCGTATTATCTCTGACAACCCAGACAGCGAGTTACACACCTTGCTATACATGTGCGTATTATCTCTGACAACATGGACAGGGAGTTACACGCCTTGCTATACATGTGCGTATTATCTCTGACAACATGGACAGAGAGTAAAACACCTTGCTATACATGTGCATATTATCTCTGACAACATGGACAGAGAGTTAAACACCTTGCTATACATGTGTGTATTATCTCTGACAACATGGACAGGGAGTTACACACCTTGCTATACATGTGCGTATTATCTCTGACAACGTGGACAGCGAGTTACACACCTTGCTATACATGTGCGTATTATCTCTGACATCATGGACAGCGAGTTACACACCTTGCTATACATGGGCGTATTATCTCTGACAACATGGACAGCGAGTTACACACCTTGCTATACATGTGTGTATTATCTCTGACAACGTGGACAGCGAGTTACACGCCTTGCTATACATGTGCGTATTATCTCTGACAACGTGGACAGGGAGTTACACGCCTTGCTATACATGTGCGTATTATCTCTGACAACGTGGACAGGGAGTTACACGCCTTGCTATACATGTGCGTATTATATCTGACAACGTGGACAGCGAGTTACACGCCTTGCTATACATGTGCGTATTATCTCTGACAACGTGGACAGCGAGTTACACGCCTTGCTATACATGTGCGTATTATCTCTGACAACATGGACAGCGAGTTACACACCTTGCTATACATGTGCGTATTATCTCTGACAACATGGACAGGGAGTTAAACACCGTGCTATACATGTTCGTATTATCTCTGACAACATGGACAGCGAGTTAAACACCTTGCTATACATGTGCGTATTATCTCTGACAACATGGACAGGGAGTTAAACACCTTGCTATACATGTGGGTATTATCTCTGACAACATGGACAGGGAGTTAAACACCTTGCTATACATGTGCGTATTATCTCTGACAACATGGACAGGGAGTTAAACACCTTGCTATACATGTGCGTATTATCTCTGACAACATGGACAGTGAGTTACACACCTTGCTATACATGTGCGTATTATCTCTGACAACATGGACAGGGAGTTAAACACCGTGCTATACATGTTCGTATTATCTCTGACAACATGGACAGCGAGTTAAACACCTTGCTATACATGTGCGTATTATCTCTGACAACATGGACAGCGAGTTACACGCCTTGCTATACATGTGCGTATTATCTCTGACAACCCAGACAGCGAGTTACACACCTTGCTATACATGTGCGTATTATCTCTGACAACATGGACAGCGAGTTACACATCTTGCTATACACGTGCGTATTATATCTGACAACATGGACAGCGAGTTACACACCTTGCTATACACGTGCGTATTATCTCTGACATCATGGACAGCGAGTTACACACCTTGCTATACACGTGCGTATTATCTCTGACATCATGGACAGGGAGTTAAACACCTTGCTATACATGTGCGTATTATCTCTGACAACATGGACAGCGAGTTACACACCTTGCTATACATGTGCGTATTATCTCTGACAACATGGACAGCGAGTTACACACCTTGCTATACATGTGCATATTATCTCTGACAACATGGACAGCGAGTTACACACCTTGCTATACACGTGCGTATTATCTCTGACAACATGGACAGGTAGTTACACACCTTGCTATACACGTGCGTATTATCTCTGACAACATGGACAGGGAGTTACACACCTTGCTATACATGTGTGTATTATCTCTGACAACATGGACAGGGAGTTAAACACCTTGCTATACATGTGTGTATTATCTCTGACAACATGGACAGCGAGTTACACGCCTTGCTATACATGTGCGTATCATCTCTGACAACATGGACAGCGAGTTACACGCCTTGCTATACATGTGCGTATTATCTCTGACATCATGGACAGCGAGTTACACGCCGTGCTATACATGTGCGTATTATCTCTGACAACATGGACAGGGAGTTAAACACCTTGCTATACATGTGCCTATTATCTCTGACAACATGGACAGGGAGTTACACACCTTGCTATACATGTGTATTGTGATGTTCTGATGTTCGATTATAATTGAAAATTGATTTGTTGGGCCTGAAATCGGCGACAATCGATTGAATTTTGTTATAATCGAGTATCAATTCAACCAGTGAGTTGTTTTTCTTCTTTCCTCTTGTTATTTACGTTCAGTTCATTTCTGCCAATTTCCTCTTTTTAGTTTATCATTCCAATTTTCTCTTTTTGGTTTATCATTCATAGCAAAGTGTTCAGTTGTTATCATTAACCATATGGCTGAAAGCAACAACACCACTAAATACCTAACATAAGCATATAGTAAAACTGCAATTAAGGTATTGTCAGTAATCGATTGTACGATTGATAATCGATTCCCAACACTACATGTGTGTGAGACATTTTCAAAATATGCCACTTTTAATGTCGCGGATCAATATCTTTTATTTTGGCATTAAATTGCTAAAAACCCCAGTTCATACGAAAAGTGTCAATGTTTCCTGACAATTTGAGACATAAATAAGTTAGCTAACATGCTTAGATTTTTTTTCATGGTAACTCAAAGGCCCAGTTTTTCCATGGTGTAACGTGTCTCAAAATATTTTTTTTAACTTCTGAGTGAAATTTCAAAACTTTCAAAGTTTGTTATGCCATTAAATTATATCATCAATTTCGATTTGATATTTCACATACATTATAGCAATCCTTTCTTACGTTTTTATAGTCACAAACTTTGTAACAAAATATTTTTCAGTTAAGTCTGTGGTGTAACGAAGTAAAAAATACAAACTGATCCCTTCAAATCATCAAATGACAAGTACCTCCATTTTGAAGAGTCATTCCTACGTAAGCGCTATGACGGTGACCCCGGTAGTTTTATTTCAATTTGTTACAAAAGTTGGATTTAAATGAAGGTTAGTGACCGAGTATATTTTATGTGCGTCTGTAATGTAACGCTGTTAATTTTTAGTAAAATGCAAATTATCAAGACTTGTTGCAATAAGATAGATCGTAACCATGATTTTGTTTTTCAAAATACACGCTTTACGCCATTTTGAAGGGAAAAGTCCTTATACTTTTGTTTAAAAGTCTAATATATTCTGTGCTGTAACTTGTCCATGGTGTTACGAGAATTTGTTACAGCACAGACGAAAAATATTACAGCAGAGAAAATTTTACTAGATTGTATCATGAAAATCTCAACTTAAGTAAACAGTTGATTTGATTTTGAAGTTTCTTCCATATCAAAATAGTTTACATTGAAACGGACAGGACTTAAGTTTATTCTTGTATTGCTAATATGTTAAAATGGACATACAGGACTTATTTTGTTACACGATGGACACCAGAGATGCAGCATGTGTTACAGCAGAGACATCAGGTGAAACTAGAGCTGTCACAGGAGTGACGAATACCCCCAAATGCCGCCTGGACACAGGAATGGCAAACCATTCCTTTAAAAAGAGGCCATAACTCCAAAGTTACTGCACACTGCATCTTCTTTTATCATGC
This sequence comes from Mya arenaria, assembly GCF_026914265.1. Lineage (NCBI taxonomy): Eukaryota > Metazoa > Mollusca > Bivalvia > Myida > Myidae > Mya > Mya arenaria. Next base: position 46,123,719 of record NC_069131.1, on the reverse strand, counting down.
ATGTATTGTTTTATTTAAATCTGTTGAGTAATTTAGAAGTTACACTGCTGACAAGAAAAACTAGCCTTTCATGAGTTATCGTCCGGAAACCGTTTTTCTATTTTTAGTAACAGTGACCTTGACCTTGGCCCCACCAGCCCCAATATCGAACTTGACCTGTATCTTCTGATGTTACACCAGTGTACCAAAAATTGTTCAAATCTGTCTAGCCTTTCATAAGTTATCGTCCGGAAACCGTTTTTCTATTTTTAGTAACAGTGACCTTGACCTTGGCCCCTCCAGCCCCATATCGAACTTGACCTGTATCTTCTGATGTTACACCTGTGTACCAAAAATTGTTCAAATCTGTCAAGCCTTTCATGATTTATCATCCGGAAACCGTTTTTCTATTTTTAGTAACAGTGACCTTGACTTTGGCCCCATTAGCCCCAATATCGAACTTGACCTGTATCTTCTGACGTTACACCTGTGTACCAAAAATTGTTCAAATCTGTCTAGCCTTTCATGAGTTATCGTCCGGAAACCGTTTTTTCATTTTTAGTAACAGTGACCTTGACCTTGGCCCCACCAGCCTCAATATCGAACTTGACCTGTATCTTCTGATGTTACACCTGTGTACCAAAAATTGTTCAAATCTGTTAAGCCTTTCATGAGTTATCGTCCGGAAACCGTTTTTCTATTTTTAGTAACAGTGACCTTGACCTTGGCCCCACCAGCCCCAATATCGAACTTGACCTGTATCTTCTGATGTTACACCTGTGTACCAAAATTTTTTGAGTTATCATCCGGAAACCATGAAAACCGACAGACCGACCGACCGACAGACAGACCGACCGACCGACAAGCTCACTCCTATATACCCTCTCAAACTTCGTTTGTAGGGGTATAATAAGCAGGTTGCAATATAAAACACTTTCATTGCAAGAATATGCCAAAATATTGACAGTAATATTTGATGTAAACATTTTGTTTTTCTCAAGCAGATCCTTTAATTGGCATTCATATTGTTATTTCAGGTGATGTAGTATAAATATGAATGTTTGACGTTACAGCAGAGACATTTTGACAAAAGGGTAAGTTACTTTATATTAAATAATAATATATAAAATTATATATGTTATAAGATATACATTAAAATCTTGATTTTATGGACCCTAGTGGATAAAATCAGTGGTATAATAAAAACTGTTTTAAAATTCTTAACCGTATTAATACATTACATGGCGAAAAATCATTGTTTCAGCACAGACACAAATTTTCACAAAAAGCATCAATATATGAAAATTGATTAGTATATAAAACCATTTGAAATTTATTGTGGTGATTACGTACAAAATAAGACAGACTATGTGATGAATTGATATCATGTCTAATGTAATTTCTTGAAAGAAGCTTAGAGATAACTACATCATATTCGAGCAATTTGAAAATCTAATACAAAAACAAGTGTGTTATCGAAGTGACATACCGTCAATCTAGACCTTTACTGAGAATTTTATGAAATCTGAACTTTAATTTCATAATTCTTTCAGAATATGGGGAAGATGTCCAATGCGGAACGACAACGGAAGTTTCGTTTAAACAGAGATGCTAGCCCAAGTAAGAGGCAATCATACCTTACAAAATGTAAAGAGAATTATAAAAAGGACAAGCTATGTGGTAAAAGAAAGTTGGTGAAAGATATGACAGACAGAGAACGCAGACATGCCAAAAAGCAATGACGTAATGAAAAGAAGGCGTTGAGGAAAAGACAGAAAAAGGCAATAGAGTTCCAGAAAACTCTTGTCACACCTCCGTCTTCTCCAGAGCAGATAGAAAATCAAAAGGGAGTGTCAAGACAAACACAACAAGCACGTAAACACCAGAATAAGGAGAGAGCAAAAGAGATAACAAATTAAAGGAAATAGAAATATCAAATTTGAAGAGGAAACTTTATTCGTGCAGAAAAAGGTTGAACAGATTAAAGGAAAAGTCGACAGACATCGATTCTCCTAGAACAAAAACAAGGCGGTTGTTGAGGAACCTTTCAAACCTTAGTTGAAAAAGAAGTGTGAAAAGGGCTCTATTTAACTTTCAAGTTTTGATACAGCAGTTAAAACAGAAGTATGAAAAAGAACAGAAGAGAGAAAAGAATAGATTGGCAAGAAATATTGCAGGACCAATACTTAACCCTTTAGCGCATGTATACGAGATAGGCCGACATAGCTCATTACCAGATGTATACGCATTTGGCCGACCGTATCCATTACTGGATGTAAACGCATGGCCCGCATATTTCAATAGGGTCATTTCAATATTTCAATTTTGCATCTTTCTTTTTGTAAACAATATCCCAGATGTTTATAAAATTAAAGTTTAACCTTTTGTGTATTGATTTTCCCTTGAAAATATCGTCTGCTAAATTGAGGTGTTTATACTCCCCAATCGCAGGTGTGATATCCCATTGTGACATAATAAGACCACGAGCTAAGTACTGTATGGAATTTCCCCCAAATTCATTGATGCGTAAATCATTAAATATATTACGTCAGTTCAGTTTACCATTAAAATCAATTGAGATTATATTTACTTAAAGGTAATATTTTGTTTACAAACAAAAGAAACAATTAGTAAATGAGAAAATGATGGGTAAATTTTCTGTGAAGCTTATATAATGTCCATCATAGTTTTGGCTGTAAAATAGGTCATGTGCAAGCGTTTTGTTTGATCTAGATCTTTTTATTCATACCAGAAAATCATTTATCGGCTTTCTTTTTTGTAAACAATTTTATGAGGGGGTAATAAAGTTAAACAGACACCTTGGACTGGATCTCTCAGCTGGATGACACCGGATATTCCTGACATATTTCTGTGTATTAATACACAAGAACATAAATTGTCGGCTTTTTAATCCAGATGGGTCTTTTTTATGATAGGGGTAATAAAAATTAGATCGATCCCAGCATTTTATTACCCTTTGATTTAATGCAATTATGACATTTCAAAGGAATGTTACAAATCCATCTTGAAAATACATTCACAGCTGAAATAAAATAATTTAATATTTCATCATTGACACCATTTATTAGATAATTTAATTATCTATAAAAAATGAATTCACATAAAAAAGATTTGGACACAATTATTTGGAGTAACATTGATTTTAAGGTCATACTGCTGTATTCATTTTCTCATTTTCAAATATCCAGAAAAGTACCTATGCAGATAAGGACTGCTTATCAGTAAGATGGCTATTGACTGGGAGATGTAATCTGGCCACTTGTCTATGTGCTAAAGGGTTAAAAAGTATGGGTTGAAACAAGAAACATTCAGACTCATTGGTATTACGGTAATATAGATAAACACAGATCAAGAAGAAAACCATGTTTAACCAGACGAGTTAAGGAAAAGGTGCACGCATTTTACCTGAGAGAGGATATAACTCTAGAATTATCACAGGGATGAAGAGCACAGTTACAAAAAGCAAGCAAAAGAAACAAAAGCGTATCTTGTGTGACAGTCTTAAATGTCTACAGAAGGAAATTTCTTTCAGAGGGTAACACAAAGCCGAGTTACACTGTGTTTGCCAGGCTGAGACCATTTTGGGTTTTATTTCCGTGTGAGGCAGACAGAAATACATGCTTATGTAAAATATGTGATAACATAAACTTGATGGTGAATGCGTTACATAAAGCTGACATTTTATCTTCAAATAAGGTGGATGATGTTGTGAAAGAAACTGAATGTGATGAATGCAAATATGAATGTATGTACGGTCTGTGTGATGCTTGTAAAGACAGAAAGGTCAACATTGATGATAAGGCACTAGACAAAACTGTATTTTGGTCACAGTTGCAAACAAAAAAGGAGAAAAGACTATTGAAAGACGGAAAAGATATGAAAGAAAAAGTAATATCCTTCACCGTGAAAGCGACTGAAAATGACAAAGCCAGTGTATTGGTTGACAAACTCTGTGAATCACTTGATAGGTTCAAGATACATATGTTTAATTGTCGCTCACAGTACAGATATTTCCGACACAGACGAGAACAGATGAACGATACAGAACGCATATTACACATAGACTTCTCGGAAAATTATGTATGCAAGATGAGAGACGAAGTACAAGGTATGCACTTCGGTGCCTCGAAGAAACAATATACGCTCCACACAGGTGTAAAATACATAAAGGACAATGCAGAAAATTTTGCACTGTATCCGACTCATTAGACCATGGTGCAGGAGCGATAATTGGGCTCATATGAAAACAACACTGAAAAAGTTAAGAAGGGATCATCCAAATGTTAAGCATGTAGAATTTTTTAGTGCGGACCTGTAACCCAATACCAACAAAAAAGTAACTTTTATCTATTGTCAACGGAAGCGTCAAAGTTGGGTTTTGATTCGGCAAAGTGGTCCTTCTTTGAAACAGGCCACGGAAAGGGAGTCCCCGATGCTATCGGTGGCTCAGTGAAACATACAGCTGAGTGTAAAGTTATGTATGGAGAGGATATACCAAATGCATTAGTTTTTGTACAAAAATTGCAGAGCAGTAAAATTGATATAAGCCTTGTCACAGAAAAGGAAATATTGGAAGAAAAGAACAAACTACTTCACACAGACAGGGTTCTCAATAGGAACCAGCCAACGGCTTAAAAGGCCGCTTCAAAATGGATTTGGGCTGGTTCAAATCGGCGAATTCTTAAAAATGACATCGAAGAAATTTTGTAAACATTCTGCCGGAAACCGGAAATCTAAATTATGTGAACTGCGCATGTGACCTGCGCATCTAACCTCTTTGAACTGCACACGCACCGAGCCGTTAATTCTCATTGGTCGGCTTATTATAGATATTATCAGAATTTCCAGAATTGCTATTTGAGCCCCTACGTCGCAAAAAAAGATGGCGAGGTTAAAAATCGAAAAAAGTTTGTTTGTACATTGCCGTGAACAGCCAGTGGTAAAAAAAAAGAAAATATGTTTTATCTATTGTACAAATTAACGACATAAAAACTCTTTGTGTACAGTAACATTCCAATGTTTACCGGCACGTCGAAAAGGATCTCTTGTTACGTTTCACATGATAATCGAAAGTGGTCAGTATTAATTAACTTACCATGATTAACAAATCATGTGGTGTTGTGTCTGCGATACCTATTGTTTATATTAACTTAGCGCGTGCATTTTATCTCGCTCGGCATTCCGATGATTCCGAAACAAAATGGAGGCAAAAAAGAGGAAAAAAACGAAAGATGACGGTCAGCAATTTATGACGAAGTTTTTTAAGTCAGGTTCGTTAAATTTCAATATATTTATTTACTTGTAAGTCAAGAAGTATCAACAATGATTAGATCTAGATAAACGGAAATAAAACAACCTTTTTTAACAGTGGTGCTTTACGACATTTGCTCTAAAAGGCGCTTGTGTGGAGGAAAGGTCTAAAGTTGTCCAAAATTTACATTTTTAATATTTAACAAAAAAAAATGGATTCTTTTTTTTTCAATAAAGCAATTCATTTTAAATCAAAATTGTGTTATATTGTCTTCAAAAATAACTAGCCCTATCATGGTCAAAATAGGATGTTTGGGCCTCTTCAAAGTATTTGAAAGCCTCTTACAACAATTCTTATTGAGAACCCTGCACAGAACTACACGCAGTACCTGGAACTTTTAAAATACATCAGGTTATTGTCCAGTCACCTGGTAAAATTTTACACCGTAACCTTAGTTGCGAGTGTGTACAAGAGAAATGTGATAGATGTTTTGAAAATCTTAAGCCATTTGACTTACTTAGTGGAAAGGGTCAAAACAAAAGAACGCAATGCAGCGATGACAAAAAAGAAACAAAGAAGCAAAAAGTCAGTCAAAGCAATACGAGAAAAGAAAAAGCAAGAAACGCAGAGTCGAGCAAGTAATACACCAATCAAACCTTCCGAACAAGCCGCACAAAACAAAGGAGTAAATAAAAGAGAAACGAACTGTGTAGACTTAACGAACGAACGAAGCAGTTATTTCGATTCAATTTTGAAAGAGCTGAGAGATTGTCCAAGCTACACAACACTTAAAAGGAAGTGTCAGAATATAGACTATGATACTTACAACATTATTCCACATTGTGTAACAATGTGCTCAAGTTCTGATTTAGAGGCCGACTTCAATGCTGTAGACTTCATGCCAAACGACATATAGTCACAGCATGAGCTTTGCCCATGCATTGTTCATGCAGATGGAAATTGTCTCCCATCGTGTGGTAGTGTACTGGCCTTTGGAGTGAAAAAGGAATTCGAGTGAGAATAATAGCTGAACTTGTAAGAAATGAAGCAAAGTATTTGGACAATACTTACTTAAGTGAAGGAACAGAAAACGAGTGTAAGAATTCAGATTTTCCAAAACAGTATGCACAGTACTCGGAAGAATATATTCTGGGAACAAAGTTGAACTATAAAACCATCCATAGCCTTTATAGGAAAGAAGTATTATCAATAACTGAAAAGAACACTTTCATGGGAATATGGCAGTTTCATGCTCTAGCAACGATCTTGAACACTCCAATTTACTCAGTTTACCCAAATCTAGGTAACAAGAATATTAGAAAAGAACTCAACAGACTTATATTCCCATTATCAGGAACAAGTGAAAATCCAGTATACCAGGGTGAGGAATCACGTGACTTAAACGGGGTTCTCACATGTGTCACCATGGTTCAAAACTGATGTAAACAAGCAAGAAAGTGGCAGTTATTTCTAAAAAACTTTTTTGAGAGAAAAGATGGGAAAATATTTCTTAGCCTATAAAAGACTATGCTATTTTCTGCTTCTACGAGTGTGAAATATTTTGAAATATTTTGGATTTACCTGTATTTTAACGATGGAATCCTTAGCCAAAATTTCGAATCAACGTGATTTTGTAGAACGATGCTACGCTGTGTGCGCCGTGATTCTTTGTTTTGTACATATTTCTTAGTCATTTGTAATAGTTAAAATATCAGACATGCGTTTAAAAAGTTAGTTTTTCTCATTACTCTCATAAAACGAATTGTTCGTTAAATGTTATTTTAGTTTTTTCAATAAATATCGAATTTTCATGAAGTGCTGTTGTAAACGTGATAGTGATATGTGCTGTCGTTAACGTAAACTTCTTCTCATCTCAATAAAGCTGACTATGTTAAGTCGGTATCCTTAACAAACTTATCATAACATGCTCAGTTTATTCTATTTTATGGTTTGTATTGCCCTCTCATTTGTGATGAGAATTTATACAACCTAAAGCTCTTCTTCATGGTATGAATTTACACCAATTTGATCGATTTGAAACTTCCAAATATTCAGTATCCCTCTGCAGTTTCACCAAATGTCTACAAATATGGATAAATTAAATGGATGAATTAATAGATACACTAAAATGGAAGGCAAAATTCACTTCAGCCAAACCCGTCTCATGTACGTTCCAAAATTAAAGAAATTCAACAACCAATAAACGACAAATAGCAATAACAATTAAATAACAAAATCGCCATTCCTAAAGGTTAATCATAAAACTGCCCACGCTCCAGTTAATTTCCATGCTTTGAAAATGGTCAAAATATCTTTATCCATTAGAAATCAGGAAATAATAAGAAGCACTGACAATGAAATTGACTACCATGAATATGACCTTCCCTCGTAAGATGATAGTTTGTATCTGGCAAGGCCTTTCGTGTAAAAAGGTTAATCCCCAACCCGAGCATAGCACGTTATGCGGAAACAAGGTTAAAAAGTTATCACTTTTCAAATAATGCCATATGACAATGTTTCCATTGTGTTGCAGACGACGGTCTTCAACAAAGGAAGCAGGTATGTGATGACAATAGAAGAGTATAAGTATCTATCATGTGTTTCCGGTACGGATAGAATAATCCGACCCGAGGGCTCGCGCGTGCCCGAGCATCGGATTTTTCGATCCTTACTGGAAACACTTGATTGATATTTCCTCTTGCATATCTAAAATTTTAAATTTGTGGGAAAATTGTTGTAGAAAACACTCTTTTGTATATTTCATCAAAAAGTTCTGTAGCTATGAGGATGCCCAGCGTGGCCAAATATTTTAATCTACTTATCTGGGGAGGGGGGAGAAAGAGGGAGAGAGAGAAATTGATAGCTTTAACGTCATAGAAGAAAATATCACCAACCAGAGACCTTAAGTGGATTCACAAGCCTCAAGTTGTGATAATAAAGTTTCATAGTTTATTCAAATGCATAAAGGCCTTAGGCCCATGAACATACACCAATGGAATTCATAATATATATAATTAAATGCATTTCTATCAATCGATCGTAGGTCACGATATACATTATTACACGTATACTTATCTTTACTAACAAGGTACTTTTGAAACACAAATTAAACATAGACAGTACACATACAATATAATATAACCATAGTGAGGTGACAGTGGTTACAAAAATCATTTAAATGAGTTATCTAACATCATTATAAGTACAACAGGGACTCTAAATTAAAAAGTTTTGTGGATAAACATTGCTAATTTCCTTTGAATAGTTTTATTGGTATTTGTAAAAGTTCAACAGATTTGCTTATATTTGGTCTATTTAAATAGTTTTTTATGTATGTATTGTATTGTCTTCTTCAACAACTAAATAAAGTACATTCAAACAAGAAATGAAACTCATCTACTATTTTATGGCAAACTTGCATTTCCTTTCAAATTCAGATATAGGTTTGGGTTTGTGCCATCTACCGACCTCAATTTCTTACCTGTGTGACGAAAGTCTATGTCTCGTCAATGCTTTCCTAAATTTAACTTTATTAACAGCACATAAAAGTGGTTGTAACTTACAGTCAGTGAACAAAACAAACGTTTTGGCTGTAGCTGAATTAATAAATTCAGCAAATCATTTTTGTACATATATATACATTTTAGTCTCTGTTTCAGTTCACTTTAAATATATATTAAAATCACCAACACTTTGAAATAACCATGCATCATAATTAAAAATTCTAGTGATTGTAATATATCTATAATACCTTTTGCCTATGACTAACAATTTGGCAATCTTTCTTAATATCTATACAATTTTCTTAAAACAGCTTTAACATATTTAAAGGGACTGTACACCAGATTGGCACCAAAAAAGTTTTATTCTGTAACGAATCTCAGGACAATTATTTAATAGAATGTGTTACGCTTTGATATCATAATAGTAAACGAAGTACCAAAATGAAAAAAAAAAATGTGCAGGAGTCCGGGTTCGAACCCGTGTAGCCAAAATTGCAAACTAGTGCAAACTAGTGCAAAAATTGCAAACTATCCACTGTGCTACGAAGGCTTACTTCAATCGAGTGGTATATTTAAGCTATAAACCTAACTTGGTAATATCACGTGATAACATCGACTAGCTAATCACGCATAAGGAATGAAATCTACTAGGTAGATATACCCAGTAATCTTTTTTTAATGGAAAAATACGAAATAATTGCTAAACTTAAATAAATTGTAAACAATGTGGTATTTCAGTTAGTAAGTTTCAATGCATTGTACACATTAATTCCAATTTTATGTCAGTTTTCGACAATTTTCTTTTTTTCTTGCAATTTGATCATCTGGTGCACAGTTGCTTTAATATCATCACATTGTGAAATCTTTTACAACTAATAAATCACATTTACAATTTCTATAATTAGTAATGTCAAACAACAGTGGTATGTGATTATATTTATATAAACAACAACATGTCTTTACTTATGTAATACGCAAACATATATCAAAGAAAATGTTATTGCATCCATTACATCCATAACTTAAAAGGGTTGAATTTTTACATTATGAATGCGACGTTTTGAATCATGTTATGAGAAGAATTCACATTAACAACAGCAAATATAAAATTCACGTTAACAACAGCCTCTCTTAAAATATCGATATTCATTAAATGAACTAAAATAAATTTTACAAACAATTCGTTTAATGAATGAAATGAGTAAAATTTTAACACATGTTTGAGTTCTTAAATATTACTAATTACTAAGAATTGTATACAAACAAAGACTCACGGCGCACACAGCGTTGCATCGTTCTACAAAATCCTGTCGATTCGAAATTTTGGCCAAGGATTCCATCGTTAAAATACAAGCAAATCCAAAATATTTCACACTTGTAGAAGAAGAAAATAGTATAGTCTTTTATAGGCTAAGAAATATTTTCCCATCTTTTCTCTCAAAAAGGTTATTTAGAAATAACTGTCACTTTCTTGCTTGTTTACATCGGTTTTGAACCGTGGTGACACATGTGAGAACCCCGTTTAAGTCACGTGATTCCTCGACCTGTATACATAATGTGGACATCAAATAGAGAAGACATGAGACAAGAGCACTGGGTCCCAAATCACTTTGTGCCTCTGCTGCCAGTAATTTTACCTGAGGAAGACGATAGTGAAAACATGGACTTTGAACCAAGCCATGACAATATAGAGAGCAAAAGTCTTCCTGAAAACCACTTGAAGAACCAACAAACACGGAAACATTAAAAGCATATACATTTCTGGGCTTTCAATGCATTTTCAGCTTCTTTTTTTTCGAAGAAATAGGTCAAGGTATTGGAACAGTCATCAAAATAAAGACTTTTGGATGTACTTGCCAAAACTCTTACATTAACCTTTCCCTAAATTTGCCACAAAGTTTTCCATGGCATCATGATGTAAAATCTTTGTAAGAGTTGGCATTTGATGAACTATGATGGTGCACATTGTGTAGTATTTGGTGAAAGATTTGCCAGGCATTTGATGGATAAATGACGAAAAAAGTTCAAATACTCCAACAGCTGGGTCGAAATGATATTCATTACATCATAGTTTTCATCATTTTTCAACACATGCCACATTCCAATACTGCATGAACAACCACGCTATTTCCACGTCCAGTTCAATGCAAATTTAGGGAAGGCTAATTTTTGGGAAGGGTTTAGTGCTTCAAAATTGTCAACAAGTCTTACCAAAGAAAATCCAGAATTTAAGCAAGTCCAGAAAGCATTTTACATGTGCAGGACTTGCAGCCTTTTGCTAATATTTCAACCACTGTTGGAATACTTTATAATACAGCACTAATCAGTTATACTCCTAGACCAGGGGACATCCATGTTGGCGATAACTTCGGACTGTGTTAATGGACTTAATTGACTGTTTTATTACATCAAAGAGAAGTTGACATTGCCAACTTTTTCTCATGTAAACACTACTAAGAGCCATTATCATTAAAGAATGTCATTGTTAGAACGCTTGATTAACTGCAGAGTGTGAATCAACATCATAAAGACCTCTTTGTGCGCCGTTTATATTATCTTAAGAAAACATTATGAAAAATTCATTGTCGCCTTTTGTCGCAAATGGCAACATTGAACAATGGTGATCACGAGCAGAAAGCCTGAGTTATGTACAGTACACTCATAGTGTTAGTCCCACTTTTCGTTAGGGCTGTAACGAGTACCTGAGTACCCGAGTAATCGCGAGTCCAAGCAAAATATTCTACACAAATACTCGCCAGTGCTGAGATCGCTGGATCGCAATTCAAGTGCAAAATTTAATAAAAGAATAAATCAAAATGATTAAATTCAATTCCAGCAAATATTGTGTTGTCTAAAATGAAATATAATGCACTGGTTATCCGAAATGTCCAAAATACATTACACTGACACAACCGGAAGTTAATTCAGTGTGCGGTGTTCGAATGGAGAATGCTTCTTGTCAAGGTTTTAAGGGAATATAATGTTTTAAAAAAACATACAAATATGTAAATAAGAAATAACAAGAGCTGTCACAGTATGTGACGAATACCTCCGAATGTGACATTGACCTATGAACAAGGTCAGTACGTGAAAAGTTAAAGATCAAACAAATACATATGGCAAGTTATTTTAAATTGCCTCAGAACATAAAAAAATACCACCCATACTACTACAACCTACATTCTTATGTCCTTATATTCAGCATTCCATTGTGAATAAACACTAAGTGTATCTTTCACCTTAGAGGTAGGGACTTGGGTCTTGCACGTGACACATCGTCTTGTTATGTCGAACACATGTGGCAAGTTATTTTCAAATCTGTCCATACAAGAAAAGTTACAGCCCGGACATAACAACCAATACTCTGCATCCTTATATGCAGCACTCCATTGTGAATAAACACCCAAGTATGACCTTGACCTTAGAGGTAGGGACACGGTTCTTGCACGCAACAAGTCGTCATGGTATGTTGAACACATGTGGCAAGTTATTTTAAATTCTATCCATACAAGGGTAAGTTACAGCCCAGACACGACAACCTATACTCTATGACATTATATGCAGCATTCCATTGTGAATAAACACTAAGTGTGACCTTGACCTCAGAAATAGGGACACGGTTCTTGCACGCGACACGTCGTCTTGGTATGCCGAACACATGTGGCAAGTTATTTTAAAATCTGTCCATACAAGGGAAAGTTACAGCCCAGACACAATAATCTATACTCTATGTCATTATATGCAGCATTCCATTGTGAATAAACACTAAGTGTGACCTTGACCTAAGAGGTAGGGACACGGTTCTTGCACGCGACACGTCGTCTTGGTATGCCGAACACATGTGGCAAGTTATTTTAAAATCTGTCCATACAAGGGAAAGTTACAGTCCGGACACAACAACCTATACTCTATGTCCTTATATGCAGCATTCCATTGTGAATAAACACCTAAGTGTGACCTTGACCTAAGAGGTAGGGACACGGTTCTTGCACGCGACATGTCGTCTTGGTATGCCGAACACATGTGGCAAGTTATTTTAAAATCTGTCCATACAAGGGAAAGTTAAAGTCCGGACACGACAACCTATACTCTATGTTCTATATACATCATTCCATTGTGAATAAACACTAAGTGTGACCTTGACCTTACAAATAGGGACACGGGTCTTGCACGCGACACGTCGTCTTGGTATGCCGAACACATGTGGCAAGTTATTTTAAAATCTGTCCATACAAGGGAAAGTTAAAGTCCGGACACGACAACCTATACTCTATGTTCTATATGCATCATTCCATTGTGAATAAACACCTAAGTGTGACCTTTACCTTAGAGGTAGGGACACGTGTCTTGCACGTAACACGTCGTCATGGTATGTCGAACACATGTGTGACAAGTTATTTTAAAATCTGTCCTTACAAGAGAAAGTAACAGCCCGAACATGACAACCTATACTCTATGTCCTTATATGCAGCATTCCACTGTGAATAAACACTAAGTGTGACCTTGACCTAAGAGGTAGGGACACGGGTTTTGCACGAGACACGTTGTCTTGGTATGCCGAACACATGTGGCAAGTTATTTTAAAATCTGTCCATACAAGGGAATGTTACAGCCCAGACACAACAACCTATACTCTATGTCCTTATATGCAGCACTCCATTGTGAATAAACACCCAAGTGTGACCTTGACCTTAGAGGTAGGGACACGGTTCTTGCACGCGACACATCGTCTTGGTATGTTAAACACATGTGGCAAGTTATTTTAAAATCTGTCCTTACAAGGGAAAGTTACAGCCCAGACACGACAACCTATACTCTATGTCCTTATATGCAGCATTCCATTGTGAATAAACACTAAGTGTGACCTTGACCTAAGAGGTAGGGACACGGTTCTTGCACGCGACACGTCGTCTTGGTATGCCGAACACATGTGGCAAGTTATTTTAAAATCTGTCCATACAAGGGAAAGTTACAATCCGGACACAACAACCTATACTCTATGTCCTTATATGCAGCATTCCATTGTGATAAACACCTAAGTGTGACCTTGACCTAAGAGGTAGGGACACGGTTCTTGCACGCGACACGTCATCTTGGTATGCCGAACACATGTGGCAAGTTATTTTAAAATCTGTCCATACAAGGGAAAGTTACAGCCCGGACACAACAAACTATACTCTATGTCCTTATATGCAGCATTCCATTGTGAATAAACACCTAAGTGTGACCTTGACCTAAGAGGTAGGGACACGGTTCTTGCACGAGACACGTTGTCTTGGTATGCCGAACACATGTGGCAAGTTATTTTAAAATCTGTCCATACAAGGGAATGTTACAGCCCAGACACAACAACCTATACTCTATGTCCTTATATGCAGCACTCCATTGTGAATAAACACCCAAGTGTGACCTTGACCTTAGAGGTAGGGACACGGTTCTTGCACGCGACACATCGTCTTGGTATGTTAAACACATGTGGCAAGTTATTTTAAAATCTGTCCTTACAAGGGAAAGTTACAGCCCAGACACGACAACCTATACTCTATGTCCTTATATGCAGCATTCCATTGTGAATAAACACTAAGTGTGACCTTGACCTAAGAGGTAGGGACACGGTTCTTGCACGCGACACGTCGTCTTGGTATGCCGAACACATGTGGCAAGTTATTTTAAAATCTGTCCATACAAGGGAAAGTTACAATCCGGACACAACAACCTATACTCTATGTCCTTATATGCAGCATTCCATTGTGATAAACACCTAAGTGTGACCTTGACCTAAGAGGTAGGGACACGGTTCTTGCACGCGACACGTCATCTTGGTATGCCGAACACATGTGGCAAGTTATTTTAAAATCTGTCCATACAAGGGAAAGTTACAGCCCGGACACAACAAACTATACTCTATGTCCTTATATGCAGCATTCCATTGTGAATAAACACCTAAGTGTGACCTTGACCTAAGAGGTAGGGACACGGTTCTTGCACGAGACACGTCGTCTTGGTATGCCGAACACATGTGGCAAGTTATTTTAAAATCTGTCCATACAAGGGAAAGTTAAAGTCGGGACACGACAACCTATACTCTATGTTCTTATATGCAGCATTCCATTGTGAATAAACACTAAGTGTGACCTTGACCTTACAAATAGGGACACGGGTCTTGCACGCGACACGTCGTCTTGGTATGCCGAACACATGTGGCAAGTTATTTTAAAATCTGTCCATACAAGGGAAAGTTACAGCCCGGACACGAGTTATTGAGCCGGACACACAAGCGGACGGAAGGACGGACGGTGCGATTTTAATATGCCCACCTTCGGGGGCATAAAAAGTCAAAGGGCATTAAAGAAATTTTTAAGAGAAGATCCTCAATAATAAAATAAAATGCGAAACTTATGTATAGCTATCATTTAATTTCGTCTGCAATTCAATGTCAACATGGCATCCCCGCCAACAAAAACATCCAATCCAGCGCTATATAGAAATGACCCGGCATCCTATTCTTCTAAAATCTGGAAATATTTCGGGTTTGATGAAAAGGATGACAAAAAGTGAAAACTAAACAAAAATGAAGCTTTTGTTATACTTTAATTATTCATTTACTTTCAAAATTAGTATTGCTTTATAACCAAGTGAATCATGAATCAATTCGTGGATCGCAAGTCAAAGATCTGGATTCGAATCGGATCGCCTTTTGTCCGGCTATATAGACACAGCCCTACTTTTCGTTTCCCTCTATAACAGAAACCAAAACAATGAATTTATCGTCTGTCTGTTTTCAGCGGGATATGAGTTGGACGAAGAATTAGGATCGCAACATTTCTCGTAGAAAACGCCGCAGACACTCAATAAGAATTTAATTTCAATTTCTTAATTGTAAATCAGTTATGATGGCACTTAAGCACTGCTTACAAATTGCATCGAGAACAATAATTATTGACAGAATTCACATCGCAAAAATGTGTGACAGAATTCTTCTGTCACCTTCAGAACCAGCCTGTCATTTTGTTTTGATTTCATTTAAAATAATTTTATCATATTATTGAGACCATGCAAATGTTCAATGATATTTGTATTCGCCTCGCGAACACACAAATCCCTTAGAAGTTATCTCATCCCTCTCTAAATTCTCCCTAATATTTGACCCTAGGATGGCCCCTGCTAGACCTGACCACATTCTATTTCATTAATTTAAGTTAACAAGCAATGTTTTAGCCAATTTAGTTTTAAAAAGGACAGGGTGCTGGAGAAGAGGAACAGGTTAATAAGGGAGGACATTGTATCAGACTGAATAGAATTTGGAACATAATAAAAATGTTAGCAATTGTGTTTAATTGAAGTTAAATTAGGTTTCAACTGCCAAAAAGTTGGTGTGTATTTATAATTATATTATAAGCTTTAAACAGAATGAAATAAATATTGACAATGAAAAGCACTTTTTTCTGTGAAGGCAAAATGTTGTTTTCCATGAGGGCAGAAGGGTGGTACCAAAAAAAGACAAGGTGCAGTATCCTTCAATAACTCTTAAGCTAAAATCCTTATACAATCACTAGCATATATATGTAGAATTATATACACACTTAAATTGACACATGTACATCAAAATAAAAAATACAAGATTTACTGGTACTTTATTATACATATATATACTCATACATAATTTTATCATCTGGTATATAATATAATAAAGGATGTTTGTCAAACATTATGCCCCCCTGAGCGCCATGCTGTCAGGAATATTTGGACAATTGAATAAATTATGCATGGACCGAAATGACAGCTGATTTGTCATTGACATTGGATGCCTTTGTGGCATAGTACTGTAAGGATAGTAGGTACAGTTTTTAATCATGTTCAGATGATGACTGTTATTTGCAGAAAAAACATATATCCTCTAAGCAGCAAGGAATAAGTAAATATGACGTAAATTTTAATGACCTATATGAGTTGTGACCTTGACCTTTGACTCTATGAACACAAAATCCGTAAGGGTATTCATAGGGGTCATCTACCTGTCACCCCCAACCTAAATGTCAAGTTTGAGGGCCATGAGTGCACGCATTTTCAAGTTCAAACAGACTAGCTTTTTGCCTTCAAGGTCACTGTGACATTGACTTTTGACCGCTAAAATCAATAGGGGTCATTTATTGGTCAGGCCCAATCATGTTAAGTTTGATGACCATAGGTCCAGGAATTGTCAAGTTTGCATTCTAGGTCACTGATCTTGACCTTCGATTCAAGGTCACTGTGATCTTGACCTTTGACACGATGACCCCTAAAATCAATAAGGGTCATCTACTGATCAGGCCAAACCTACAAGTCAAGTCTAAGGGCCATGGGTGCAGGCATTGTCAAGTTATCACTTGGACAACCTTATAGCATTTAAGGTCACTGTGACCTTGACCTTTGACCTTATGAACCCTTACATCAATAGGGGTCATCTACTGGTCATGCCCAACCTTCATGTCAAGTTTGATGACCATAGGTCCTGGAATTGTTTAGTTATCACTCGGACAAGCTTTGGTCTACCAACGGACCGACCAACCCGAATGTGCAAAGCAATACAGCTCTTTTTCTTCGAAGGGGGGCATAATAATGTTGATAATCCACAAGTAGTGGAATCTCCAACAAAAAAGGAGACCATATAGCAAGACTTGCTGCCCTTGTTTCAAGAGTAAACTTTACATAACTATCAGATTTTAACATTTTGGCCATTATGTTGTTGTTGTTGATCAATCATGACCTTTGGTGTATTTTTGTAGAGGGTCACCCAATGAAGCTTTCTGTAAAGTTTAATTGAATTTGGACTGGTCGTTTTAGAGGAGATGTTGTTTTTTTAAAGCAAAATAGGAAGTTGACCATTTTGTTGTTGTTGCTGTTGTTGTTTTTGTTGATCAATCGTGACCCCTTGTTGAATTTTTGTAGAGGGTCACCCAAGGAAGCTTGATGCAAAGTTTCAGTGAATTTTGAGCAGTAGTTTCAGAGGAGATGTTTTTTAAAGCAAAACAGAAGTCAGCCATTTTGATGTTGTTGCTGTTGTTGTTGTTGTTGATCAATCATGACTCCTTGTTGTATTTTTGTAGATGGTCACCCAAGGAAGCTTCCTGTACAGTTTCATTGAATTTGGACCGGTAGTTTCAGAGGAGATGTTTTTTAAAGCAAAACAGGAAGTCGGCCATTTTGTTGTTGTTGTTGTTGATCAATCGTGACCCCTTGTATTTTTGTAGATGGTCACCCAAGAAAGCTTCCTGTGAAGTTTCATTGAATTTGGCTAAGTAGTTTCAGAGGAGAAGTTTTTTAAGCAATTGCTGACGGACGGACTGACTGACTGACGGACGGACGGACGGACGCCGGACAAAGACGGATCACAATAGCTCACCTTGAGCACTTTGTGCTCTGATGATCTAAACAAGAGCACCGCGAAACGGAGCATTATACGCCCGAAGAAGATTCGGCTTGAGGTCTTTAATAAACATTTAGGTTATGCTAGTATACTGCTTACTAGGTGTGAAGTGTTTACAACAAAGGCTTAAACTTCCAATATTGAAACTTTAATGATACTTAAGTTAGCAGTGCTAATAAAAACCTTTGTTCAACAGTATTTTTTTACAACATAGAATAATTGTAAAACAACATACATACTGGTAAGTAGTGCAATGAAGGATGTACTAATATGGAATCAGATTTAATGAAATGAAATATTTTTATAAAATCAGCATACAAATATGGTTGGTACATATCTCCTAAATTACCCGATTACCAGCCAGCCCAGCACAATCTATGGTCTGTGTAATATGTCTCCAACACACCTGCCTTACAGCCGTCCATGTTTGTGAAGATGCGGTCTATTGTTGAATTGAAGTCATTGGTGGGACATTCTAATATTTGAGAATACGAGTGCTTGTTCATGAATGTTTTCAGGATTTGTTTGTTCTGTGATTGTTCACACCAGTCAATATTAAAATCTCCAAATATGACTGCCTTTGAATCTTTCAGGTAGCTGGTCTGAATGTTTGCAAGGATTTCAATGAGTGCTTTAGCACTTATTCTTGGTGGTTTATAGATGAAAACAAATGTTACATCTTCCTGACCTTCAACACTGAACACTGCGATTTCTGCCTGCTTAGACTCATTGAATGGACCAGATGTGAAGCTTGTTTTTGAATACACAGCTAATCCATATGATGGCCGCGACCTACTAGTGGACTGCTCATAGTCATGTCTGTACTGAACAAAATTGTTTAATGAGGTATCATTGATGAAATCATTGTCTTGAAATCGTGTTTCACAAAAACAAGCCACATCTGCTGCGAGAACATTTCTATCAGCTCGTACATCCTCAATGTGTCGATGTAAGGATCGAGCATTAACAAATGCCAGTTTGAAATGTTCCGGATGATCAGATAGTGATTGTTGTTGTAAAGTAAGGGGAGAACCTCTCAATCATTCCTTATTAGTAGTAACACAAAGTTGTGGCCTGGACACGGAATTGCTAACGGAATTGCTAACGCCCCCCAGTGAAATTAGCCTTTGAGGCACGGATCTGGAAAGCATGCTTGACAAATCCTTTTAATGTAGAGATGATTTGTATAAAGTTATTTGAAAATTGCTTTTGTAGTAACCCAGTTATGGCCTGGACATGGAATTGCTAACGTTCCCCCCCCCCCATGGTGATTCTAGTGTTTGAGGTATGGACCTGGAAATCGCGCGCGACACATCCTTTTAATGTAATGATGCTTTGTATAAAGTTATTTGAAAATCGCTTTATTAGTTACCAAGTTATGGCCCAGACACGGAATTGCTAACGGACGGACAGACAGACAGACAGACGGACAGACGATGGAGGCCATAACATAATACGACCCTTCGGGCGTATAAAAAGCAGTGAAAGTGGTCAATATAAGCTTTAGCTTTGAAGCCCATCTGTCATACATTTAATTTTAATATTACATAGCTTGGAACTCTGGGCTAGCTACAATTTCTTAATTTTGATAACTGCAGTGCTTCAACGATGGCACATCATACAACATAGGTACATAAACTACTAACTTGCAGTCCATGGTGAAACCACAGAAGCCATTGGATCATTTGAATTTCAGCATGGATTAAAATCAGGATTTCTTCGTAACATTTATATCATCTAAAAAACAATCTGATGTTGATCCAAGCCAAATTTCATAAACCATATCATGCAGTGGTCGAAATTAACACAAGCCCGCAAGCCCTGCACTGGTAAAATGTCCTCCGGGCTTGCTCAAATTCTGAATTTTATATAGCAGGGCTTGTTCAAAAATCTGATGCCAAGCAATAGTATAAGAATTTGGGCTTGTTCATCCAAAAGTCTAATTTCGATGACTGTCATATGGTGCTCATATGGCTAAATGTTGTAATAATAAATGGTCACTTACTGTATCCCTGCTGTGATGCCATGTCTTCCTGGGAACCTGAAGCACCTGTTGGATCTGTTGTCATGGAGACATTTGGGTCCCAGCTGTCGGGGGGTAGGGCCATAACGTGACCTGGTTCAACACCAGTGATTTCTAACTCATCCATATCAGCGTCAGTGGTGTGCTCAAGTTTTACTTTCACATTTGAATCAACGTCACCGAAGTCACTTTGATAATTATTGCAATGTACAGTTTTGTCACCAGACATAAAGTTAGAGAACTCAGCACCAAGGCCTAGTCTATCATGATTTTTGACAGTTTGACCCACACTTGACTTGGAGTTTTCATCCTCATTTGCCACATTATGAGAACTATTCTTGCCAGCACTCTCTGTATCTTCTGGCTCAGATTTCACTTTCTTAGCTTGGGGAGCCCCGGGCTCTGAGCTTGGGGACACCATCTGCCTCCTTGGCGACTGAATGCTGTATGGCTCATGCCTTACCCCGGGACCAGCCCTGGACAAGGTCACCGGGTGGACGGCTCCTTGTTGTTTTGGAGACATGAATTTCGGTGACCTTGCCCGGACACCACCCCAAGGGACCGCAGGGCTAAACTTTGTGGATGTGACCTGCTGTAATTGTTGTTGTAGGGAATGCTCGGCCTCCTCTGCTGCTCTTCTGTCTTCCTCTTGCTTCCTTTCGTGGTGAGCTGCAATGGAATATTTTTGTGAAATAATCCCAGTACAGTCGATACCATTGGCTAAAACTCACAGTTATACCACTGTCTCAAACTCACAGTGATACCACTGGCTCAAACTCACAGTTATACCACTGGCTCAAACTCACAGTTATACCACTGGCTCAAACTCACAGTGATACAACTGGCTCAAACTCACAGTGATACCAACGGCTTAAACTCACAGTGATACCACTGGCTAAAACTCACAGTGATACCACTGGCTCAAACTCACAGTGATACCACTGGCTCAAACTCACAGTGATACCACTGGCTCAATATCACAGTGATACCACTGGCTCAAACTCACAGTGATACAACTGGCTCAAACTCACAGTTATACCACTGGCTCAAACTCACAGTGATACCACTGGCTCCAACTTACAGTGATACCACTGGCTCAAACTCAGTGATACCAACGTCTCAAACTCACAGTTATACCACTGGCTCAAACTCACAGTGATACAACTGGCTCAAACTCATAGTGATACAACTGGCTCAAACTCACAGTTATACCACTGGCTCAAACCCACAGTGTTACCATTGGCTCAAACTCACAGTGATACCAACGGCTTAAACTCACAGTGATACAACTGGCTCCAACTCACAGTGATACCAACGGCTTAAACTCACAGTGATACCACTGGCTCCAACTCACAGTGATACCACTGGCTCAAACTCACAGTGATACCACTGGCTCAAACTCACAGTGATACCACTGGCTCCAACTCACAGTGATACCATTGGCTCAAACTCACAGTGATACCATTGGCTCAAACTCACAGTGATACCATTGGCTCAAACTCACAGTGATACCACTGGCTCCAACTCACAGTGATACCACTGGCTCAAACTCACAGTGATACCACTGGCTCCAACTCACAATGATACCATTAGCTCAAACTCACAGTGATACCATTGGCTCAAACTCACAGTGATACCATTGGCTCAAACTCAGTGATACCAACGGCTCAAACATCACAATGATACCACTAGCTTAAACTCACAGTGATACCGCTGGCTCAAACTCACAGTGATACCACTGGCTCAAACTCACAGTGATACCATTGGCTAAAACTCACAGTGTTACCATTGGCTAAAACTCACAGTGATACCACTGGCTCAAACTCACAGTGATACAACTGGCTCAAACTCACAGTGATACCATTGGCTCAAACTCACAGTGATACCGCTGGCTCAAACTCACAGAGATAAAACTGGCTCAAACTCACAGTGATACCATTGGCTAAAACTCACAGTGATACCACTGGCTCAAACTCACAGTGATACCAACGGCTTAAACTCAGTGATACCAATGGCTCAAAGTCACAGTGAAACCACTGGCTCAAACTCACAGTGAAACCATTTGCTCAACTCACAGTGATACAACTGGCTCAAACTCACAGTGATACCATTGGCTATAACTCAAAGTGATACCACTGGCTAAAACTCACAGTGATACCTTGGCTCAAACTCACAGTTATACCACTGGCTCAAACCCAAAGTGATACCTTTGTCTCAAACTCACAGTGATACCACTGGCTCAAACTCACAGTGATACCTTTGGCTCAAACTAACAGTGATACCACTGTCTCAAACTCACAGTGATACCACTGGCTCAAACTCAGTGATACCACTGGCTAAAACTCACAGTGATACCTTTGGCTCAAACTCACAGTGATACCACTGGCTCAAACTCACAGCGATACCACTGGCTCAAACTCACAGCAATACCACTGGCTCAAACTCACAGTGTTACCATTGGCTAAAACTCACAGTAATACCACTCTCTCAAACTTAGTGATACCACTGGCTCAAACTAACAGTGATACCATTGGCTCAAACTCACAGTGATACCACTGGCTCAAACTTAGTGATACCTTTGGCTCAAACTCATACTGGTATCATTAGTTCAAACTCAGTGATACCATTGGCTCAAACGCAGTGATACCATTGGCTCAAACGCACAGTGATACCATTGGCTCAAACGCACAGTGATACCATTGGCTCAAACTCACAGTGATACCATTGGCTCAAACGCACAGTGATACCATTGGCTCAAACGCACAGTGATACCATTGGCTCAAACGCACAGTGATACCATTGGCTCAAACTCACAGTGATACCATTGATAATCATTTTTTCAGGGAACAAAAATTGAGCCAAGCAAAACTAAATTCTTGCCCAAGAATGACCAGTTCAAGATCTCTCCTCTTGTTTTCCTTCCATTGAAAGTTTTGTTATCATTATAAATAAACACAAATGCAATAAAATTTGGAAATGTGAATATTTTTTTTCTTCCTATTCAGGGTTCTCAATAAGTTTCAGTTGAACCGGCGCAAATAATAAAGTAACCAACCAGCTTCTACTTATTCTACTGAAAATTCATTTGGTTTTCCAAATTTGAACCGGCCCTATTGCCATTTGAACCGTCCATTTTGGCTGGCAGCCGGTTCTTATTGAGAACACTGCCTATTTAATGATAGTCTTTTAAACTATCATTGAAAAAAAAATTAAAACTTATTTGTCTCATTTTATTTCTCCAATATTGAAGAGTAACTGTTAAACCTGTACTGAAACTTTACTGTACATTGTAATACCATAAAATGGAATAAAAGTATCAATAATGCTTTTACTTTTTATTCTTTACTTTAAATGCTTTTTATTTTTGCATGTAAAACTTGCAAACAACATTGATAAAATACTAAGATGCACAAAAGTTCAGCACACTATTTCGCAAAATTACCCGTTAACATTTTAATATATTAAATCGTAAAATGCTTATGTAATTTTGTCATTTTGTGCTCAAATTACCAACAGCTTGCAATTAAAGGGATTACATGTTTGCACAAACTGTTTAATCAAATAATCATGACACCAATCAAGCACAATTAATTGATTGGCACATCATGGCAGGCTCGACCAAAGCAGGCAATGGAAGGTGTGAAAACAGCGCCTGGGACCAACATGAGTAATTCAACTCTGCACTCAATAAAAAAATTGAAAAAGGCAATTTGAACCATGCCATATTAATTGTAAACAAGAGGCCCAAGAGGGCCTATGCTCTACTGGCATGGCTCTTGTGGTCATTTTCAATCCTGAGCATGTATGTATGAGTAAAAGGCAACAAATGTATAGTTCACTTTTTGTGTTTGGGTAAGCTGAAAACGCTGCACGTTCAACATCTGAGGACAAAAAGTGTTGTACTCAGATTAGTTGCATGAACTATTTTAATATGTGCCAAGTAAAGGTAATCTGAGGGTAAAAATATTTGCTTTCAAAACTGTACTTATGGTCAAAATTTCATTTCTGTAGCATTAAAAATAAAAAAGTTGGTCAAAAGGTCAAAGTCAAGGACATCCGAGGACAACATTGATGCTCGTTTGAAAAACTGTACACATGGTCAAAATTTCATTGCTGTAGCTTTAAAAATTTAAAAGTTACAGCAATGAAATTTTAAAAGCAAGTCAAAAGGAGTGGGGCCAGCTTTTGCCCAAGGAGCATAATTTCAAATGTTTTGCTCATATGATGCTCCACAACAAATATCAAAGGTATGGACCTTGTAGTTTGAAACAAGAAGATTTTGAAAATATTTCTTAAATAAGTCTCTAGGAAACTTGTGACCCAAGGGGCATAATTTGAACAACCATGGTAGTGGACCACTAAATTAAGCCTTGTTCTAAATAGCAAGGATCCGCATAGCTGTTTTAGACAAAAAGGTTTTTAACATTTCCCAATTTAAGTATACCAAACCTGTGAACCCGGGGGCGTGGCCAGTAATGACCCCAGGGGCATAATTTGAACAAACATTCACAAGCAATTGTGACTTTACATGTAAACTTGGCTAAAAAAACACTTCAATCATGAAGACTTGGCTAAAAATAGACTTAGCTAAAAATAGCATTTTTTTTATACTTTCAAGACCCCATGGGCAGATCTGGCTGGTTTTCAAAAGGAACCGAGCTTTAATGGATATCTAAATACTGTACAAGTTTCATCGAGATACAATCAAAACTGAAGACTGTATCGTGTTCACAAGCAATTGTTTACAGACGCACGGACGCACATACTATGTACACATTACCATTGCATATGCTCTTCTGGCTTTTGGCCAGTAGAGCTAATAAATATATATTGATACAAATTTGCTCCTTCCAGCCATGAAAATTCGGCTGTACTTAAAACGAACAGAGTTCTTATTTTTGATAAATGCCATGACACATAGTCTCACAAAATTGGACATACAATATTTTGATCAGTTTTGATAATTGCATTTATTGCACATATACAATGACAATGATGACCAAGCCAAAGACACCAAAACTGTGATAAAGTTCTACAATATTTCTGGAAAAATAAAAACTGATGTTGATTATTATGTAGCTTAAATGTGAATCATCATATTGTTTTTATCGTTTACAGTGCACTGGCTAATATTAACAGGCAAACAGCTATCAGAAACAAAACTCTAGGAATGTATCCAAATTAAGCATACTTTTGAGGCAGTATCCCAGGAACTGTGACTTGACATCTTCATGGTCCTGGAGGAAACCTTTCGCCGAGTCAGAGCCAAGGTGACTCAGGGTGCCGTCAGCCACACTGGCTGTCAGAATGATGGACTCTTCATTTGTGGCTGCTGCTAGCTGTTCAATCTGAAAGATTACAACATTCTCATATAAGAGAGCCTGATGTAACCCTGAACCGAGGGTATCTTAGAAACAAGAGGGCCATAATGGCCCTAAAACGCTCACCTAAGCAAAGGACCACAACTCTGTGATAAAGCATTAATAAAAATGTTGCAATTTAAACATATCTTTACTGATGACGATGCCTTGTTTTATATTTGTAAAGGGTCATGGAATGAAGCTACCTGTAAAGTTTCATTGAATTTGGCCTGGTAGTTGCAGATATTTTTTTTAAAGCAAAACAGTAAGTTGGCCATTTTGTTGTTGTTGTTGTTGATCTATCTCAATGCCTTGTTGTATTTTTGTAGAGGGTCATGCAGTGAAGCTTCCTGTAAAGTTTCAGTGAATTCAGCCTGGTAGTTTCAGAGGAGAAGCAAAACAGGAAGTTTGCCAGATTGCTGTTGTTGTTGATCAATTGCGACCCCTTGTTGTATTTTTGAAGAAGGTTACCCAAGGAAGCTTCCTGTAAAGTTTCATTGGACTGGTACCGGTAGATTTAGAGGAGATGTTTTTGTAAAGCAAAACAGGAAGTTGGCCATTTTGTTGTTGTTATTGTTGTAATATATATAATAATTGGCATAATAATGTTGATAATCCACAAGTAGTGGAATCTCCAACAAAAAGGGAGACCATATAGCAAGACTTGCTGCCCTTGTTTCAAGAGTAAACTTTACATAACTATCAGATTTTAACATTTTGGCCATTATGTTGTTGTTGTTGATCAATCATGACCTTTGGTGTATTTTTGTAGAGGGTCACCCAATGAAGCTTTCTGTAATGTTTCATTGAATTTGGACAGGTAGTTTCAGAGGAGATGTTTTTTAAAGCAAAACAGGAAGCTGGCCATTTTGTTGTTGTTGTTGTTGTTGATCAATCATGACCCCTTGTTGTATTTTTGTAGAGGTCACCCAAGGAAGCTTCCTGTAAAGTTAAAGTGAAATTGGATTGGTAGTTTTATAGGAGATGTTTTTTTAAAGCAAAACAGTAAGTTGGCCATTTTGTTGCTGTTGTTGTTTATCAATCTCAATGCCTTGTTGTATTTTTTTTAGAGGGTCATGCAATGAAACTTCCTGTAAAGTTGTTGTATTGTTGTTGTTGTTGATCAATTGTGACCCCTTGTTGTATTTATGTAGAGGGACACCCAAGGAAGGTTCCTGTGAAGTTTCATTGAATTTGGCCATGTGGTTTCAGAGGAAATGTTTTTTAAGCAATTGTTGACAGACGGACCGACGGACGGACGGACTGATGGACGGATGACGGACAAAGACCGATCACAATAGCTCACCTTGATCACTTCGTGCTCTGGTGAGCTAAAAAGAATGGGTTTAACAGACACTGAAAGGCTGAATTAAAGATGCACTATTACTCCCAAATAAGATTTACCACAATTAATACAATGTTTTAAATATACCAAAAAAGATGAATAAATGTCGAAAACAATGGTTCTTATGAAGGATTCAGAGTTTAATTTGAAAGAATTTGAGACAATAGTAGATCACTGAAAATCTTTAAGCATTCACCAATCATTTAAAAAAAATTGGTTTCAGCTATTAAATACACTGTTACAATCTTGTCATCAGTAATTAATATTTTCCATAAATGCATTATTCAGTAAGTTAGTTGTTCAAGATTTGTCACTCAAAATTTATGTTTGTTATACATGTGTATGTATTGATTTTGAATAAAAGTGTCACTTGAACTTACTGACCTTCTTGTCATGACCAACCTCCCTACCAAGTACCATAGACCCAAGCATACTCTAGTTATCAATCTAATGACCAACCTCCCTACCAAGTACCATAGACCCAAGAATACTCTAGTTATCAATCTAATGACCAACCTCCCTACCAAGTACCATAGACCCAAGCATACTCTAGTTATCAATCTAATGACCAACCCCCCTACCAAGTACCATACACCCAAGCATACTCTAGTTATCAATCTAATGACCAAACCTCCCTACCAAGTACCATAGACCCAAGCATACTCTAGTTATCAATCTAATGACCAACCTCCCTACCAAGTACCATAAGCCCAAGCATACTCTAGGTATCAATCTAATGACCAACCTCCCTACCAAGTACCATAGACCCAAGCATACTCTAGGTATCAATCTAATGACCAACCTCCCTACCAAGTACCATAGACCCAAGCATACTCTAGTTATCAATCTAATGACCAACCTCCCTACCAAGTACCATAGACCCAAGCATACTCTAGTTATCGATCTAATGACCAACCTCCCTACCAAGTACCATAGACCCAAGCATACGCTAGTTATCGATCTAATGACCAACCTCCCTACCAAGTACCATAGACCCAAGCATACTCTAGTTATCGATCTAATGACCAACCTCCCAACCAAGTACCATAGACCCAAGCATACTCTAGTTATCGATCAAATGACCAACCTCCCTACCAAGTACCATAGACCCAAGCATACACTAGTTATCGATCAAATGACCAACCTCCCTACCAAGTACCATAGACCCAAGCATACTCTAGTTATCAATCTAATGACCAACCTCCCTACCAAGTACCATAGACCCAAGCATACTCTACTTATCAATCTAATGTTTTTTCCTCATCTTTTAATCAGTGGAAAAGAGTTGTGGAAGTGATTTCTTTGCTATTTTTGCAAGAACGGTATTTGCATATTAGCATATTAACTAACTAGATGAAAGTAATAATTGTTGTGCCTTTGTGAAAGTTCATTACTTTTGGGTAAGTAGATACTGGTATGCATGACATATGATTTTTTGGTGCAGAATTCATTGTTCAAACAGAATGCTATCTATGTGTCTTGGAACAGCTTGTTTTCACACTAGTCATGAATAGGTACTAGTATCAGGTACACCTTTTTAAATTGAAAAATTAATGATTAAATTCTAGTCGAATGATAAACAATAACTTTGATCATGGTCACAACACATTTATTGTCAATAATAACACTTCATTTCCAACATTCAGTCACTGTGATTAGGAGTTATCTTCAATACATCAATAAGTTTAATTAAGTGTTGGCATTCACTCTGCCATGCTCTTGTTGAACCTATGATGGCATTTGGAGTAAATTTGTTGAAAGATTTGCCACCAACTGGCACATGGCATTTGGTGGAAAACGTTCCAATACTCCATCAACTTCCACGTTTACTTGGCATTTTGTGAAAACAATTGACACTAACGTCCACCTGGTATTTGGTGGAAAACATTTAATAACTCCACCAACTGCCACCCTGGGGTGGCATTAGGGGAAAAAAGGTGGAAAATGGTGAAAATTAGGTCAAATTCCCCTTTTTTCAGGTTTTCATCATTTTTCACCACCCTTTCCAATACTCCGCCAACTGCCACCCATTTTTGACGTCCAATTTGGGGCATATTTAGGGAAGGGTACAGAACTGGGTCTTTTGCATGACACTCAGTTCATAAAGGTGAGTCTTCATGGAAAGTTTTTTGAAAATCTGACAGTGCATGGTAAAGATACAGCTCTGTCAAGGATCATTTCAACCTTTGACCTCTAAGCATGGCCTTTACATTTGAGGTACAGACCTGGCTCTTGCGCATGAAACGCCACCTAATCATTGGGAATCACATGGCAAGTTTTTTGAAAATCCTATAATGCATGGTCAAAATACAGTCCAGACAAAGTTTAGTCCTGATAAAAATAAAACAGAAACAGAAGTGGGGCACAACATTTCAAAATCGGAAAAACAGAACCAGTGGTGGGACACAATATTTCAAAAGTGAAACAAGAGGCACATCAGTGCCTGTGCTCCACTGGCCAAAAGGTTCAAGCAAAGACCACCTAACGAACATTTTCGTCAAGTTTCATAGAAATACAATCATCAATTTTTGAGGAGAAGTTACTTAAATTTTTTTTTTACTTTAATAGCTCTGGCTGCCATGTTGTGCAGTGGACCGAAATGATTTGGGCAATTTGAGTAAAGGAGCACCAAACAAACATTTCTGTCAAGTTTTATCAAAAAAAGGTCATCGGTTTCGACGACAAGTCGTATAAAGTTTTTTTTTATTTTTTAGCTCTGGCAGCCATGGTGTGCAGTGGACTGGAACCATTTAACAAATTTTGGTTAATGACCACCCAAGGAACATTTCTGTCAAGTTTCATCAAAATCTGATCATCGGTTTCTGAGGAGAAGTGGTGTAAAGGTTTTTCCTATTTTTAGCTCTGGCTGCCATGTTGTGCAGCGGAACGGAACCATTTGGGCCATTTTGTCAAAGATTTTGTTGAGATGACCCTTGTTATTAAGTCTCATAAAGATTATGTCACTTAAACGAAAATTAATGTTCAGTCTATATATACTTTCCTATGTATAAATGTAAGGTTTTTAAATTGATCTTTTTGTGAGAACTTTATGCTTATATGTTTACTCATAAATTATTATTGTGTAAAAATTATTTAAAGATGCTATACGTGAAAAATTAAGACATTATTTTTTTTTCTATTAAAGGGAGGTAATTCAGTAGTAAAATGTAATCAAAGCTATTAAAGCATGGCATTTCTTTTCTAACCATGTTGATATTATTACAGTCTATTCAAGCAAGATGCCTTTTGTTTTTACATAGTACCCATAGGTTCTGAAAAACAAGGAGCACTATTCCCAACAGAAGGATGTCACTCCCTATCACTGCATGAGCATCATAATAAAGAAATGTTTACTCAAACTGCAAGCTGCTCAATTGAAATAGGTATTTACCTCAAGCATACAGTTTTATAATGTGGCAAAATAGTCAGACTACTAGATTGTCATTCGGACTAGTAAAATATGCCATTATGCTAGTCCAACTGGCTAGTAGGTTAAAATGTTTTTCCTGAAGACTGCGGACGAGAAGTCCTTAAAGGTTTTTCTATTTTTAACTCTCGCAGCCATGTTGTGCAGCGGACCGGAACCATTTGGGCAATTTTGGTTAAAGGGCATCCCGATGAACATTTATGTAAAGTTTCATCAAAATCTGATAATCAGTTTCTGAGAAGATGTAGTTTAACGTTTTTTTCTATTCTTAGCTCTGGTGCCCATGTTGTGCAGCAGACCATAACTGTTTGGGCTATTTTGGTTAAGGACTACCCAAGTAACATTTCTGTCAAGTTTCATTGCAATACGATCATTGGTTTCTGAGGAGAAGTCGTTTAAAGGTTTTTCTATTTTTACCTCTGGGGGCCATCTTGTGCAGTGGACCGAAACCATTGAAGCAAATTTGATAAAGGACCATCCAAGGAACATTTCTGTTAAGTTTCATCAAAATCTGATCATCGGTTTCTGAGAAGATGTTCTTTAAAGGTTTTTCTATTTTTTTGCCCTGGCAGCCATGTTGTGCAGCGGACCGGAACCATTTGAGCAATTTTGGTTAAGGACCACCCAAGGAACAATTCTGTCAAGTTTCATCAAAATCTGCCTATCCGTTTCAGAGGAGATGTCGTTTAAAGATTTTGCTATTTTTAGCTGAGGCGGCCATATTGTGCAATGGACCAGAACCATTTGAGCAATTTTAATAAAGGACCACCCAAGGAACATTACTGTCAAGTTTCATCAAAATCTGCCGAACCGTTTCAGAGGAGATGTCGTTTAAAGATTTTGCTATTTTTAGCTCTGGCGGCCATATTGTGCAATGGACCGGAACCATTTGAGCAATTTTGGTAAAGGACCACCAAAGGAACATTCCTGTGAAGTTTTGTCAAAATCCGCTTATCAGTTTCAGAGGAGATGTCGTTTAAAGTAAAAGTTTACGCACGCACGCATGCACGCACGCACGCACGACGGACAATCTGTGACGACATAAGCTCCATGGCCTTCGGCCAGTGGAGCTAAAAAAAACAGTAACAGTGGTTGGACACAATATTTCAAAAGTGAAAAAAAACAACAGGAACAGTGGTTGGACACACTATTTTAAAAGTGAAAAAAAACAGAACCAGTGGTTGGACACACTATTTCAAAAGTGAAACAAGAGGGCCCTGAAGGCCCTGAATCGCTCACCTGATCCAATAAAGATCATCAACAATAACATTCAGATCAAGTTCCATGAACATATGGTCATAAATGTGGCCTCTAGAGTGTTAAAATACTTCTCCTATTATTTGACCTGGTGACCTAGTTTTTGACCGCACATGACCCAGATTCAAACTTGGCCTAGAGCTGATCAATATAAACATTCTGACTAAGTTTCATGGACATACAGTCATAAATGTGACCTCTAGAGTGCTAACAAGTTTTTCCTATGATTTGACCTAATGACCTAGATTTTGACTGCACATGACCCAGATTTAAACTTGACTTAGAGATTATTAATTTAAACATTCTGACCAACTTTCATAAAGAAACATTTATAAATGTGACCCCTAGAGTGTTAACAAGCTTTTCCTTAAATTTGACCTGGTGACCTAGTTTTTGACCGCATATGATCCAGATTCGAACTTGGCCAAGAGCTAATCAATATAAACATTCTGACTAAGTTTCATGAACATACAGTCTCAAATGTCACCTCTAGAGTGCTAACAAGCTTTTCCTATGATTTGACCTAATGACCTAGTTTTTGCAACACAATTGACCTAGAATTAAACTGGCTTAGAGATTACTTATATAAACATTCTGACCAACTGTCATTAAGATACAGTTATAAATGTGACCTCTGGAGTGTTAACAAGCTTTTTCTTAAATTTGACCTGGTGACCTAGTTTTTGACTGCACATGACCAAGATTCTAACTTGGCCTAGAGGTAATCAATATAAAGATTCTGACCAAGATTCCCGATGATACAGTCATAAATGTGACCTCTAGAGTGCTAACAAGCTTTTCCTATGATTTGACCTTATGACCTAGTTTTTAACGCACATGACCCAGTTTTAAACTTGACTTAGAGATAATTAATGTAAACATTCTGACCAACTTTCATGAAGAAACCTTTATAAATATGACCTCTAGAGTGTTAACAAGCTTTTCCTTTAATTTGACCTGGTGACCTAGTTTTTGACCGCACATGACCCAGATTCGGACTTGGCCTAGAGCTAATTAATATAAACATTCTGACTAAGTTTCATGAACATAATGTAATAAATGTGACCTCTAGAGTGCTAAAAAACTTTTCCTATGATTTGACCTGGTGACCTAGTTTTTGACCGCACATGACCCAGATTTAAACTTCACTTAAAGATTATTAATATAAACATTCTGACCAACTTTCATGAAGATACAGTCATAAATGAGACCTCTAAAGTGTTAACAAGATTTTCCTTCAATTTGACCTGGTAACCTAGTTTTTGACCGCACATGACCCAGAATCGAACTTGACCTAGAGAGTATTAATATTAACATTCCGACCAAGTTTCCGGAAGATACAGTCATAAATGTTACCTCTATAGTGTTAACAAGCTTTTCCTTTAATTTGACCTGGTGACCTAGTTTTTAACCCCAGATGACCCAATATCAAACTTATCCAAGATTTTATTGAGGGTAACATTCTGACCAAGTTTCATTAAGATAGTGCCCAAATTGTGACCTCTAGAGTGTTAACAGTCAAATTGTTGACGACGGACGACGACGACGGACACAGGGCGATCACAATAGCTCACCTTGAGCACTTCGTGCTCAGGTGAGCTAAAAAACAGAACCAGTGGGACACACTATTTCAAAAGTGAAAAAAACCAGAACCAGTGGTGGGACACACTATTTCAAAAGTGAAAAAAAAAGAAACAGTGGTTGGACACACTATTTCAAAAGTGAAAAAACATGAGGCCCATGTGGGCCTATGCTCTACTGGCATGGCTCTTGTGGTCATTTTAAATCCGGAGCATGTATGTATGGGTAAAAGGCAACAAACATATAGTTCACGTTTTGTGTTTGGGATGTTGCACGTTCAACATCTGAGGACAGAAAGTGTTGTAAGCAGATTAGTTGCATGAACTATTTTAATATGTGCCAAGTAAAAGTCATCTGACAAAAAAAAAATGCTTTCAAAACTGTACTCATAGTAAAATTTTCTGTAGTTTTAAAAGTTAAAAAAAGTTGGTCAAAAGGTCAGAGTCAAGGGCATCCTAGGACAACATTGATCAATTTGAACAAACATTCACAATCAATTGTGCTGAGATGGATGCACGAACACACAAAAAGATTTTCAAACCTTTCCAGATTTATGTTTACCAAACCTGTGAACCCTGGGTGTGGCCAGTAATGACACCAGGTGCATAACTTAAACATTCACAATCAATTTTGTTAAGATGAATGCGCAAACTACAGAACTTAAAGC
Source organism: Mya arenaria (assembly GCF_026914265.1). Classification (NCBI taxonomy): domain Eukaryota; kingdom Metazoa; phylum Mollusca; class Bivalvia; order Myida; family Myidae; genus Mya; species Mya arenaria. The sequence continues at coordinate 46,089,899 of NC_069131.1, read as the reverse complement.
TAAAAAATGGCCTTTGGGCTTTCAACAAGAACAAGGCAGAGTAATTCACAAAATCAACTGCAGAAGCAAAAAGCAAATTGTCTCTCAAAATCCTAGACTTGCAAATTGTCTCCCTTAACTCTAGACTTGAATTAACATATACATGTAAACTTGGCTAAAAATAGAATTCGCTCATGCAGACCTGGCTAAAAATAGAAAGCATTTCTTTAAAACTTTCATGGCCCATAATCTAGGCATTCATGGGCGGATCTTGCTGGTTTTCGAAAGGAACCAAGCTCTAATGGATATCTAGATACTGTACAAGTTTCATCAAGATATAATCAAAACTGAAGACTGTATCGTGTTCACAACCAATTGTTTACACAATAGCATTTTTTTATACTATCAAGGGCCATAATCTAGGCATGCATGGGCGCATCTGGCTGGTTTTCGAAAGGAACCGAGCTCTAATGGATATCTAGATACTGTACAAGTTTCATCGAGATACAATCAAAACTGAAGACTGTGTTCACAAGCAATTGTTTACAGACGCACGGACGCACGACCGCACGGACGCACGGATTGGTTGGACACACTATTTCAAAGTGAAAAAAGAAACAGTGGTAGGACACAATATTTTAAAAAGTGAAAAAACAGTGGTAGGACACAATATTTCAAAAGTGAAAAAACAGTGGTAGGACACACTATTTCAGAAGTGTAAAAAATAATGGTAGGACACACTATTTCAAAAGTGAAAAAACTGTGGTTGGACACACTATTTCAGAAGTGTAAAAAAACAACAGAAACAGTGGTTGGACACACTATTTTAAAGTGAAAAACAGTGGTTGGACACACTATTTCAAAAATGAAAAAACAGTGGTTGGACACACTGTTTCAAAAATGAAAAAACAGTGGTTGGACACACTATTTCAAAAGTGAAAAAACAGTGGTTGGACACACTATTTCAAAAGAGAAAAAAAAAACAGAAACAGTGGTAGGACACAATATTTCAAAAGTGAAAAAACAGTGATTGGACACACTATTTCAGAAGTGTAAAAAACAACTTGGTAGGACACACTATTTCAAAAGTGAAAAAACTGTGGTTGGACACACTATTTTAGAAGTGTAAAAACAGTGGTAGGACACACTATTTCAAAAGTGAAAAAACTGTGGTTGGACACACTATTTCAGAAGTGTAAAAACACAACAGAAACAGTGGTTGGACACAATATTTCAAAAGTGAAAAAAACAGTGGTTGGACACACTAGTTCAGAAGTGTAAAAAAACAGTGGTTGGACACAATATTCCAAAAGTAAAAAAACAGTGGTTGGACACACAATTTCAGAAGTGTAAAAACAGTCATAAGACACACTATTTCAGAAGTGGTAAAAACAGAAACAGTGGTTACATTGTAGGACATAAAGGTCAATATTTTAGTTGAAAAACAGAAAGAAAACGGATTGATTCACAGCACAGGCTGCAATTTCTAAGTTATATTTGATCTGAGACATCAATAACAATTTGTGGGTGCAAAAAGGCCCCTTTACATACAGTGTCTATTTAGAATTTTGTATTATTTTGGTATAATATTTTTGAGTTTAATATCACAAAAGGATTGCTGACTATGGTGATATTACTAGTTTTGTGATATCAACATTAGTTTTCTTTATGTGTCAACACACTTCTTGGACAGACCTCTTTTAACAACTCACTGTATTTACTAGTACTAGTATTTATATTATTTTTTCCAAAAGTCATTGTCAAGAATCTTGACATGGTTTCGCCTAATTTCATTGGTACCAGATCCATTTCCAAAACAGTGAAAACATGGATTAATCATTTTATTCTCTTGAAAGGTAAAAACAACAGTTACAGAAAGAACTGTAAAAAAAATGTATATCTGTTTATTTCAGTATAAGATCGTATTTTATTTCACGAGTGTCCTAGTTTAACATATTTTCACGAGTGGCAAATGCACGGGTGAAAATGTAGTTTTTCTATGATCATGAGTGAAATTTAATACAATCTTACACTGAAATAAACAAATTTAGTTACATTTTTAGTGCAATGCTTTTATAACTAGTAAACAATAAAGTTTTATAAGTGCACATTTTTAGTGCAATGCTTTTATAACTATAGTAATCAATAAAGTTTTATAAGTGCACATTTTTAGTGCAATGCTTTTATAACTAGTAATCAATAAAGTTTTATAAGTGCACATTTTTAGTGCAATGCTTTTATAACTATAGTAATCAATAAAGTTTTATAAGTGCACATTTTTAGTGCAATGCTTTTATAACTAGTAATCAATAAAGTTTTATAAGTGCACATATGTTAAAAAAAATAACGAAAACACTTTTATTTTAAGCGGGACACGAATACATAACCAAATTACTACGCCGCCATTTAATGAATGAACATTTGGAAGGTCATATGTGTTAGAAAAACAAATGCGGATAATCATTGGATTTTAAACATTTTTCTTAGTGTTAGTCTGTGTTTCATGATATATGAATATTCAGTCATCTTACTGTCAGAGACCAGTCTGTTTTGCTTGAAAACAGGTTTGTTTTCCAGGTAAAGAGTCAGTGAATGCCATGCTAGTTTGTTGACAAATTTGAGGCGTGGGTGGGGTAAAAAATACCAGTTTATCTGTAAATTGTTGTGTGAATTTTCCGGGGAAGCTCGTTTTATGCATTACAATGACAAACAGTTCAAAATACATTTGAAAGATGATATAAAATTCTTTTTATGTTCAAACAGTTGTTTTCGTCTGTAATTTGTTTGGTATGAAAGCAAATGTTCGAACATTCAGCTTCAAGATCAAGAAAACGTTTGAAAAACGGGATAACCGGTAATAAACAGTAAGTTGTTAATTTCCAAACATATATTTATTTAAATTAATAAAACATTTCTTTAAATTTTAAACATTTTTTTGTTTTCTGTTTTGATCAAGGTGAAGTAACTACAAAGGATTTTAAAGGTAGTTCTAACAGTTGATATTTTTACTCCTTATTTTGCAGTGAAAATATCAAATTGATATTTTCACTGTTGTTATTTCACTGATAAAACTCCATATTTTATCGAAAGGCATGAAAGAAACACTGGTATTATTTCAGGCTGCAGAAATATTAAAAGGAAAAAAATTGGCTGTGCTTGAAAGTAAATCCTTGCTCTAAGCTTACAGCCCTCTATTTATATTCCTTTTCAGTCAAACTCACCAATTGCTGTATTTGTGATTTAAGCACAGCTTTAAGGATAACTCTGTACCCTGGCACCTCCTTTATAACTTCCATATCTGGGCTTGTCATTGTTGTCAGTTTTACCCTGGAAATAGAAACTATGTTTGGAATTGTCTGCAGACAACAACCTGGACTAGAAAGCATGCTTGTACTATATGCAGATGCAGACAACAACCTGGACTAGAAAGCATGCTTGTAATGTATGCAGACAACAACCTGGACTAGAAAGCATGCTTGTAATATATGCAGACAACAACCTGGACTAGAAAGCATGCTTGTAATATATGCAGACAACAACCTGGACTAGAAAGCATGCTTGTAATATATGCAGACAACAACCTGGACTAGAAAGCATGCTTGTAATATATGCAGACAACAACCTGGACTAGAAAGCATGCTTGTAATGTCGCAACTGACCTCCATAGAAACAGGAACAACACAACAGTGCTGTCAATATGTAGTCACATGGGGGAAGACATCATACAGCGCACGCTTTTATATTAAGGTTCCGCAGGGGTATCTATCAATAATAGACCTACTATACGAAGTTTGTGACAAATCGTCAATCATCAAACACAATGCCAAAAAAAAAAAATTCAAGTAAATAAACTGCAGATACCATTGTTTTTGTGTGGTGCAGCATTTGATGTGAAAAAGGAGCAAAAACATTGCAGATTTGTACTTTGAAAACTTTCCAAATTCAGAAAAATGAGAAGTTCCGATAGGCCGAAAATACACATACAGTTCGGAGAAGTATAAAATATATACACAGGTTAAACATTTAAAGTATGATTTTTATTTAAATAGCAATCAAATATTTGTATATTGACTTAATGATGTTTACTCTGTTCTGTAAAAAAATCCGAATTTTTATGCACTTAATGCATGTTTTCGGACGTCGTTTATGGCGACATTTCGTACTGAAAATGATATAATAATTTACTTTTTTTAATTCTTTTTCCACATCAGTTAAAATAGGACCCAACATTGCTCTATCAAAATTTCACACACTCCTGTTCAGTAATTTCAACAATATTTTAAGAAAACTTAAAAAGTGTAGTGTGTGGGCTAGAACTTGCCGACCGGTTAGCTCATTTGGTAAGAGCTCCGTGCTAGTGTTCCGGCAGTCGTGGGTTCGAGCCCCACACCGGGCGCACTTTTCCTCACAGGTTTACTTTACTGGTCCGGAATTAGGCAACTGCCCAATAGCCCGTTGAAGCAGACATACAAAAATATGCAATAAAAATCATCATAAATCATTTGAAGGTTGATTGATCGAAGACTGCCATAAACGTCTGAAAAAACTTTAAAATAGCAGGAAATGAATGTAGGACTAAGTGAACCACATACCAAGTGAACCAGGATTAAGTGAACCACTTGGTCAGACATATTGAACCATCTATATGGTTATATAGGGAATATTGTCTGAATGTTATGTTATATTTCAGAGTTTATCAACTTGATTATAAATGATTTAAAGGTAATAAGAAAACATTGTTTATCTTATCAAAGTGTTTAAATATTAGTATTAAGTATTTGATATAACAATGTTTTGAAAAAAAAATGAAATAAAATCCAACAACAAAATTACTTTTAAATTTTGATTTAATCCACAATGAATATATGATCAATTTCCCAAAAGTTCTTATTTTAAATCTCTACTTTTTATTTGTCATAAAGTTTTAAGTCTTAGGTTTTCATGAATTTTTAAGTTTAAACTGCTGAATAAACCATATTTACAATCTAGCAAATGTGTAAAGTATTGCATCCAAATGGTGTAGTCTAAAATAATAGACGCGTTATACGGGATTCTTCCAAGAAGGATTTGCCATATCAAAAATCTAAAAAAAATCCGTCAACGTACAATTATTTGGACTACCAAATGGTGATAATTACTAGTTATTATCACCTTTCATGCAGTGTGCCATCACACAATAGCCACTACTATAATGTATATGTGGTTCACTTGGTCGTGAAATGGTACACTTGGGAAGTGGTTCACTTTGTCCTGCACCCGCAGGAAATAGCATTTAGCCTTGGAATTAAATTTAAGCTTTGTCTTGGAAGTTTGAATTTGATTTATCAAGTGTTTACCCTGGTAGTGGTATGCACTTTTCGAATTTCGGAACTAGACCAGTAGTGTAAACACACACTAGTAAACTTGCTATGGCTTGATCAAAACCTAGTTCGATAGATTAATAATCTTGTCTTGTTTGATTATAAAACGAAGACGCCATTTTTCAATTAAAGGTTACATACAACTATTTAGTTCTTTTGACATTACGAAACTAATAGAAAAGGTTGACGTAGAACTTTGTTGTCATTATTGATTCAATATATTTCTGATATGGACCTATAATGGTCAGGGGCGTACCTTGACAATAAGAAATATCATTTATGTCTAGGCCCCGTTATTTAAGGGGGTCCGCCGCCATCCCCGCTGAAAATTTTGAAATCCTATATCGCCGTGTAGCGGGAACTAGCCAGTTCGTACCCTGACCAGTTCGTACCCGTACCCTCCGATTTATATTTTGAAGGAAAAGAAATTTCATAACTTTGCAGTGTTTTCCAAGCTTGAAATAATATTCCAGTACATGTTTTAAAGTGACACTCTTATTCAAAATATACATGTATTACAATAATAAATTTTGAGTTATAAACCTTGAACTACTTACTAAATAATGCATTTATGGAAAATATTAATTACTGATAAGAAGATTGTAACAGTTTATTTAGTGGCTGAAAACGCACAAATATTTGTAACGGTCCGCTGTAGGCGGCGGATGTTTGTTCATAGTATAACATTCCGTTATAGACGGAAGTACGTTCATAGTACACGTACGTATGTTTACTTGGTTGGTAATATGCAAATTAGCAAAACTCGGGCTCCGTGTGGATGGAGAATTTACTGTATATAAAGACCAGTCGACCCCGTCAGGTTTGAGCATGCTTTTCTCTGAAGGGATCTGTCGGTATTTGTTTGGTGTCGCACATTACATATTAAATTATTGGTGAGTGATAATGAAATTTAACTCGTTATCCTCTATAAGAGCCATTGTTTTCGATATTTATTTACCCTTTTTGGTATATCAAAACAATTGTTAATTGTGGTAAATTTTATTTGGGAGTAACAGTGCATCTTTAAAGCAGTTCAAATTTTATCATAAAAAAATAAACCAACGATAAGGTCATGACATTAATCTAAATAATAAGTAATTAATAAGTAATTCAAGTACAGTATGCTTGATTCAATATCATGTTAACTTTGAGATTTTATCTATGTACAGCTTGGCAAACTTTTCGCACTGTATTAAGAATATATTCTATTACATGTATAATAATACTGTAGCTACAATAATGAGCGATCAGGGATACTTTTTTTTTTTTTTTGACATTTCTTATGTATCCCTGTCACGAGTCTACCATAGTAAAAAATCGTCAAAAGACTCGTTGACGGCCATTTAGGTGGACTAAATAATACTGTATGCATACATGTATATCACCAACCACGTCAATAAAAGTTATCAAACTAAGAAACCGGACCTAAGTAGAAATCAAACACTTTCGGTAACAAAGGCCGGTAACATTGCTTTAGATTTTTTTAGCTTCTTGCACTTCCTTGAAGCGAATGCATTCATAACATTATTAATGTCGACATCAATGTCCTTGTGAATATGCAGTAGTGTAACGTTTCTTCCCTAGCTAGCTCGGACACGCTACCTTAAATTAAACTATAAACCTATTCTCGGACTGCATTGTCCCAAAAATTAAGTATGAAATTAATATTATATACACGTGATTGACAATGATTGCTTACAAAACCGAATGATTAGAAATAATTGGTATGGTTCAAGAATCAACGTTCAATTATCCCAAAAGCAAGAACGAACACACAGAAACACTACAACAACTATGCTATAACTTCAAACAGGACCAGCATACAAAACGCTTATAAACCAATCACAATATATCAGCGAAACCCACGGTCCTAAATGTATAGCCTTTACGGGGAATCAAACCATTGACCCTGTTCCGTCTGTATCTCAATGATCCAGGCTTACTAAGAGGCCAAAAAGAAACCCCACGGATGTCCGAACCTGGAAACTAGAAGCTGTAGCGCAATGCTTTACTTAAATTCTCCTAGCCTCCAATAGTTCAGAACCCGCCCTAAACAGTACAAAAAGATACTTCAAAGCTTCCCTATATATTAACTTGATGTTCTTACATCGGCGTCGAAACACAAACTAACTATTTCTATGCATTCCGCTTGTTATATACCCTAACATCACGTGACCAAAATGGAATGGTCCATTTTAACAAACACGATGGGCGAAACCATTATATATAACTAACGTTACAGAGTAGGGGTGTCAAGTTTATCAAACTTACGAAAAAGTAGAAAACTATTAAGAATACAACTTAGTTCGTATTAATTAATCATTTACTAGCTAAATTTAGACATTTAATACTAAAACCATAACATTAGTATTAAATATACGAAATCATCACTAAGAAGTAATAACGATAATGGCGAAATCCGTTTTTACGGTAAATAGTCAAATTCTTTATAACTTTCACTGAGACAGAAGAAGTTGATTTGTTTCATTCTTAAACTATGAAAAATAGACGTTTACTTGATTGTCCTATTATTTAAAGCTCAAACGAAGTGTAAAATCTCAACTTACTTTTCAGACGATAATACTATTTACTTTGTACGTATAACATAAAAACCTATGCCCAACTGTACTATCCGGAAATGTTTACTTTCCGGACTCCGGCCTTTATGACTCCAGGAACATTACATTACCCACGCCTCCGGGTACATGCGTCCCGCATGAGTAAAAGAAATAAGTCACTAGAACAAGAGACCAAATATTTTCAAAACAATATCTATTCAAAATTAAGTCAACACACATATAGGTACATTTTCCCGTAAAATTAAGGTTTCAAAAGTTATCAAAAAATGCCAAACATTCCTCAAACGCATGGAATACCTTTTCCACAAATTTTTTTAAAATAAAACAAAAATAAATATCAAGTATGTACAGACAAACACCTTCTTGGTGTATTAAACTTTTATCAAGTCATGATTTTAAACCCTCTGCACGTTCTAGTGACCGCTTTAAAAACATACACCTTCACTGAATGTCAATTTCCAAGTCAACTTCACCATTCTCGGACACTTTGAAGGTGATGTCTTCCGGACGAATTGTGCCTTCATCCAGAATATCTCCCAAGTTTATATCAAGCTCCATCTTCTTAGATTTCTGCCTGACCATTGACGTTTCGTAAATAGTGTCACCATCTTCCGAAACGCTTAGTTTCTGCTTTAGCTTCATCCCTTCTTCTACTCGGCAGAAATGAAGATTCACGTGTCTGTTCCGACCAGACGTCGTAAGAAAACTCACATCATCCCGAGGAGGCTCTTCTTTCTCCTTCTCAAACACCCTTGTTTTCTCCGGTATAGTATTTGGCTTTTCACTTTGAAGCATACGTTTTCTTGGCCCAGGGAGCATTTATGTGGTAGGCTTTCTGACAGTCCTACCTTCTAATACTTTCTCCATTTCACAACCCTTTAGGCTTTCATCCTTACTAGAACCTGGTTTCACGCCATCATCAGCATCATTAACATAAAGTTCACTGTCGTCACTTTCACAATCACTCTCCTGTTCGGCAACCTCCTGCTCACTATCAGAGAGTTCCAGATCCACCTCCGGATCCACATCCCACACTTCCTCTTCCATAACTGTACCTTTAGCTAGTTCAGATTGCTCTTTCGGCACTTCCCCTGCCCTACCTTGTGTTGTGCAAATTTCAGCTGATTGCTTTGTCTTAGAGTTCTCCCTTATCCCATGCACATTTTTCAAATGTTTGTGGAGATACTCCCGCTTCTTGGAGAGTTTTGCACATACTCTACAAATAACGTTCGGTTCTGGGAGACACTTCTTTATGTGCTCATGGAACACCTGTCCAGAAGGAACCTCCTTCATACACTTCGGACATATTGGGCGACACTGGTCTTTCCGAGGGGTCTGCTTAGTGTTTGCCATTCCAACCTGAAAACATAGAAAAGATAATCTTTTGACTATGCATGTGGCTTACGTTTTCTACCCCCAGTCAGTGTTTCTCGCAAATCATCAATCTCAGGAGTATCATCATTCTCACAACCAGTAGTCTTAAACTGTGTATTATCCTGATTATTTGAAAGTGTTTCACTATCATTATCCTCTGATTCACACTGGATTTCTTTGCCTTTTAACAACTGACTTTTACACTTTCTTATCCTGTCACAGCGTACAACTTGCTCAGTTCTGTTTCTTCCACAGTCTATTTAGTTTTCTTGTCATGTATCTGTTTCTGCCTTAACAACGCTTTCCCGGTGCTTTGTCTGACAAATGCATGAGCTGATTCCATCTTCTCTTTAAGCTCCCAAACCCATTCATGATCAGGAATTTCACGAATACCTGAAGGTAACTCATACAGTAGGTCCAGCGGGGTTGAAACCTCCCGTCCCAACATGAGGATGTTTGGTGTCATTCCTGTAGTTTCATGCTTAGTACTTCTGTACGCCATGAGAACATAGGGTATTTGCCTATCCCAGTTTCTGTGATTGTCTTGGACATAGGCACTTAGCATTGTTGTAAGTGTTCTATTAAATCGCTCGACCATACCGTCAGATTGGGGATGGTATGGTGTCGTCCTAGTTTTCCTTATGTTCAACAGTTTACACATTTCTTGGAAAAGTTTACTTTCAAATTGGCTACCTTGGTCCGAATGAATCTTTCTTGGTATGCCAAACCTAGTAATGACTTCTTCGACTAATATATTTGCAACTGTTCCTTCCATGTTTCTCATGGGTAAACATTCAACCCATTTTGTGAAATAATCAGATATCACAAGGATATACCGATTACCGCTTTCAGTCTCAGGCAGCTCACCTAAAATGTCAATCGCAATCCTTTCCATGGGATAACCACTCCTTACAATTTGCATTGGTGCTTGCTTGGTTTTGTTAGGTCCTTTTCGTTTCATGCATGTTTCACATCCATTCACATAGATCCGGACATCTATTCTGGAGACATGGCCAGAAATAGGTTTGTCTGATTTTTTTGAGGGTTTTCTTAAAACCTAATTGACCAGCTGCTTTGATATCATGGGCATGAATAAGGACTTTCCTTCTCTGTTTAGTCGATATCAACACTTGATAAGTTGTTTGTCTGATCGCAAAGTCTTCAAACCTTCGTACCAGAACTCCTTTTTGTAGTTCTAGACGTTCAAATTGATTCCACAAACTTTTTAATGTATAACTCTCATTAGCAATTTCAGAAAAGGTTGGCTTTTTGTCGTCGTGGATCCATGTTATTACCCTGGCTATGTCCTTGTCTTCGGTATGTAATGACTCCAGATCATCTGTGTCATTACTAGTTGTTTTAACACAGTTTACGCTCCCTGTCGGGCTGAGCCTTTCTTTATCACTCATACCACACTGTCTACATGGTATCCTGCTAAGTCCGTCTGCATTTCCATGAGATCGCCCTTGTCTGTGTTCTATTGTTATTTGAAATGAAGATAAAGCTTCAATCCATCGAGCCACTTGCCCTTCTGGGTTTTTGAACTTCATTTACCACTTAAGTGACCCATGATCTGTTCGCACATTAAATGGTTTGCCATACAGATAGTGTTTGAAATACATTGTGAAGAACACTAAAGCCAATAGCTCTTTTATTGTGACACAGTACTGGCGTTCAGCCTTAGTGAGTGTCCTACTAGCATAAGCAACTACTTTTTCCTTACCATCAGTCTTCTGCGATAATACTGCGCCTATAGCAAAGTCACTGGCGTCTGTATCTAAGACAAATTGCTTACTGAAGTCTGGATGAACGAGCAAGGGAGCTGTAACTAAACTATGCTTTAATTTTGCAAAGGCGTCTTGGCAATCAGATACCCATTCAAACTTTCTTCCTTTTTCTGTCAACCTGTGAAGTGGCTTGGCAATGTGCGAGTAGTTTGCGATGAAGCGTCGATAATAGCCACATAGCCCTAGGAAAGAGCGTACCTCTGTCACATTGCAGGGTGTTGGCCATTGCCTTATGCAATCTATCTTCTTTGGATCGGTTTTCACGCCATGCTCGCTGATTATATGACCGAGGAATTCTACCTCTTTTCTGAAGAGCTGGCATTTGCTAGGTTTTAATTTCAAACCTGCATCTTCGAACCGTTGAAAAACGCATTCCAAGTTTTTCATCATGTTTCGAAATGTCTTTCCAACCACTATAACGCCATCCAGGTATATCAGGCATATGGTCCAATGCAAACCAGCCAATACGGCTTCCATGAGCCGTTCAAAGGTGGCTGGAGCGTTACATAAACCGAATGGCATAACTGTAAACTCAAATAAACCTTTTCGGGTAATGAACGCTGTCTTTTGCCTATCATTCTCGTCCATCTCAACTTGCCAGTATCCCGAACTAAGATCTAAGCAAGAAAACCATTTTGATCCAGCTAACTGGTCCAATGATTCGTCAACTCTAGGTAATGGATAGGCATCTTTAATGGTAACGTCATTCAGACGACGATAATCAACACAAAAACGACGACTTCCATCCTTCTTCTTTACGAGAACGATTCCGCTTGCCCATGGACTAGTTGAAGGCTTGATGATGCCTTCATCTAGCATTTTGTCAATTTGGGTTTCAGCCTCGGTTTGCAAATGTACTGGGATAAGTCGAATCGGCTGTCGAATTGCTGATGTATTCCTGTAGGTATCTGATGCTTTATTATACCAGTTCTGCCAAGGTCGGTATCGTTTTCGGAAAATATATGCGCAAACTTAGTCAGCAGCTTCCGCACTTCACTTTTCTCATTTCTTGTCATACCATCCGATGCTCGGTTATATACGTCATGCATGTGTTCAGGAAGACAGGTGGTATCGGATTGTTTCATTCTTGGTTCTTCAACCTTGTCAACCTGTGTCATAATAGCTATGTTGGTGTTTGGATACAAGGTTTGTGCTTCCTTTGAAAAGTTTGCCAGCCTTATTGGAATAATATCATTAGCCTTCACCAATGTGCGTGCAGCTATTCCTTTGCCAATCTCCAAAGACTTCATTGTAGGCTCCACTACACCAAGTCCAAGACGTTTGACTCCTGGTTCTACATATCTTCCTGTGGTCATAATCTCTGAACCAGCTGGGATAACCACCTGCTCGGCTAAAACAATCCGATAACATCCTATATTACCATTGCATTGTAACTGTATCCTATCTCCATGAATGAGCATTGTGTTGTTTTGGGTATCAATAATTACTCCATTAGCTTGCATAAAGTCTATACCCAATACTACGTCAACTTCTAATTCTGCTATTACCACAAATATCGTGCACTGAATTTCTCCAAACTCTATTGTCAGCTCTGTTTTTCCTACAACTTCCAAGTTGTTACCAGTAGCCGAAACGATTGGTTTATCGAAGTTTGTTATCGTATGCTTGGTATGGATACTCTGCCAAAGTCGTTTGGATATCAGGGATAAGGTAGCTCCCGTGTCAACTAAACAGCTTACTTTTGTTTTGTCTATCTGAGCAGAAGCATACAGTCCTGCAGACAGTCTCCTTGTTGTCTTAACGGTATGCTTAGGTCTGTTTTCTTCTGCGTTTGACTTTGTACTTTGTCTCGACCCCTCATTAAGCTGTGGACAGTTATTCCTCAAGTGTCTGTCCGACCCGCATTGATAACATGTTCTTTTCAGGGTCCTTGGTTTATCTACATTTTCTCTGGTCTTATTGGAAAAAGATTGCGTTGGTATCCGACCGGATTCTGGTACATAATTTGAGTTAAAAGGCGGCTTGGTGTCCCTTAGGTTGTTTTGCCTCTGCATGTCCCGAACCAATGTCTCAAGCCTTGAGACAGACTTTGTCAGATTTTCAATAGCCTTAGCCTGTATTTCAGTCTCAGTGGATGCCGTCCTTATCTGCTCATGCTGTCTTTTCTCAGCCCGATAAAAAGCTTCTAGCTCCACTGCACGCCTCACAGCATCATTCAGGTTGGTTGGTCTTGACTGCTTGATTTTTAATCTCATGTCTGAATTAACCAACGCATCCATAAATTGCTCTTTTGCTAAGGTTTCTCTTACATCTATAGGTGCACTAGGGTACGCAAGGTTCGAAAGGCGTCTAATATCCTGACCTAGCTCTCCCATGGACTCCATGGCCTTCTGTCGCCTATCCCGAAGCTGAACCCTATATAGTTCAGTCTGGTTGGCAGGTGAAAATCGGTCTTCTAATGCTCTGGCTAACTCCTTGTAGTCAGTTGTGTTTGAGCTCAGGTTACCAAAGACACCTTGGGCATGGCCTCTCAATGATACCGAAAGGTACAGACCTTTTTGTTCTTCGGACCATCCGTTTAGCTGAGCGCATGCCTCAAAATGTGCCTTGTAGTCCGTCCATGCTCCCGTGCCATCATATGTAGCAGGCTTCACATGGCACTTATTCTGGCCTGTACTATTTTTAGGTTTTGTATCCGGCCGTTTTATACGCTGGGTAACATGTCTGTCCATGCTCCTGTCCAGGGTCTCATCCGCTATTGGAGACGAAAAATTGCTATAGCCAGTTTGAGCATCATCCGATCGTCCACTCTTTATATCAAACCGTATGCGTAGTTTAAGCTGAGGTTTGGGCGTAGACGTCATGCTCGGTGCTGCAGTTTTATCGAGCTCCTTCCTGCTCCAACTTAAGCCTTGTAATTTCTTGTTTCAAGACAGCATTTTCGTCGATCAGCCTCGAAACCTCGTTCTGGTTTGGGCTGTCCATGCTTCTTTAGTATTCAAGGTAAGCTAGATTGCTATGAATCTATATTGTCCCTCGTTGGGCGCCAAATTTTGTAACGTTTCTTCCCTAGCTAGCTCGGACACGCTACCTTAAATTAAACTATAAACCTATTCTCGGACTGCATTGTCCCAAAAATTAAGTATGAAATTAATATTATATACACGTGATTAACAATGATTGCTTACAAAACCGAATGATTAGAAATAATTGGTATGGTTCAAGAATCAACGTTCAATTATCCCAAAAGCAAGAACGAACAAACAGAAACACTACAACAACTATGCTATAACTTCAAACAGGACCAGCATACAAAACGCTTATAAACCAATCACAATATATCAGCGAAACCCACGGTCCTAAATGTATAGCTTTTACGGGGAATCAAACCATTGACCCTGTTCCGTCTGTATCTCAATGATCCAGGCTTACTGAGACGCAACGTGCACCTGCTTTATCGTCAATTCTGATCGTAAACCTACGACCGACTAGAGGCACTCGTAAACTTAACGATCAAGATGGCGGATGAAGATTTTCTCCATATCAAAGTATATTTTAACTTTTTATCAACATTTAAGAGTTTAATAGTGCGTGTAGCACGTTCACTGGTGTGGAATTTTCAAACAATGTTTAAAAATAGCTCAAAACAGTACGAAAATGTTCTATTTCCACCGATCTGTCAAAAAAAGGATTTTAACTGTAGAAGATGTAAGCTTTTTGTTATATTTAGTCAATGCGCTGACATTGTGTACATCTTAGGCATTGAATATGATGTAGAATTTGATTTGCTTCCATTGCTGTGTAACATGCCCTGTAAAACATTTCTTGATATTCATATTTTTCGGATGGTTTTTAATTTGGATAAATAAATGCCTGTACAATAAACAGATTCAATGTAATATTACCGGCCTCTATGGCATATTATAGTCAGTGAATTGTTAAACAATGTTACCATTTATTGAATCATGTCATGATATAAACATTTCATTCTTTTCCTTATAGTTAAACATCTTAATCTGGTGCTATTAAAGTCTGTAAATATACCTGTACTGTAAACACCACTGTCACAACCAATTAGTTGGAGATTACTCTAACCGAACTTCCGATCCTACGCATGCGCAGTGCGAAACTGTCAATCGGTGTATACCATGCACAATATTTGGTCACAATGTAATCATTTTAATTCATCTTCACTTGTAAAAGCTGATTGTTTTTACTAAGTTATCATATGTTCTTTGTAGAACTTTGCAGTATCACTATATGTATACATGTGAGCATTCAAATGACAAAAGATACATCTTTTCTTTTTTCAGACATACCATTTGATACCGTGTGTACAACAAAAACCTAAGATGAAAGATTGACAACAAAGTGTCATGGTCTTGATGGAATATGCTCACAGTGCTCCTCAGACCTCTTAGACATATATTTAATAATGGTATGGAAAAGGGAAATAAAATCTAATGCTTGTGTTATAAAATATAATATACTGTAGGTATAGTTAACATATGAACACATTGTCATAAGGACTATTAAAGTAATTTAACTGCAAAACCATTTTATGTATCTGCAGTTAACGCACAGGCTATGTGCAGATGATAATTGATATTCTATATTCTCACTTTTTAAAGTTTAAAATTCAATAGGACACAAACCAATTTTATGAATAATACAATGAATTTTATATTAATACCTTGTTGAGCATCTTATATATAAGTTTTGAGCAGTTAATACTGGTATAACATATGTGATATTTAGCTAGGTATAAACATTGAACTAGAAATAAATTGGTAACAGAATGGTGTGTTTCATGTTTTCTTACATACCCTACTTATTTTCTTCTTTTTTTTTAAATTAGAAATAGTTTTTATAAAATATACAAACATGTAAACTATTAAAAGGTGTAACATAAATGTATTGTTGTATTATGTTGTGCTGTATTAAACAATATATTATAACTTTTTGTCTTTTTCAGGCCACTGAGTCATCCAAGGTTTCAGACATCTAGAATATGCTCATGGTCAGTCTTCAAGATACTCACCCAAGCATTCCAATGTGAATAAGGATACTGTGACAAAACAGTACTTACCAACATCCACTGGAGATACCAGACCAAGCAGACTTTAAGCTACATATATATGGACACAGACAATACAATTCATTGCATATTCCAACACAGCATAAAATTTCAAACTGTTTCATAGGCAGTGAGGCATTTGTGCTAACCTCATAAGTTGAAATGATTTTTTTTTTAAGTTTGACTTTGAATTGAAAAAGCCATTAACATTTGATTTTCCAAAACATATATTTATACAGTGCCATCTGTCCATTTGTACATATTTTCCTCCAAGCATTTAAACAATTTTGAATTATAATGGAAAAATTTAAATGAAACATTTATTGAATCCTATGATAATATATGAAACACACACAACCATGGTTGTTCATGTAATATTACCATTGATTTAATTTGGATGAAACGTTCATACTACTTTTTTATAGAAATTTAGTGAATGTTTTGATATTTCTGAATACAAATAACTTGTTGTTGTTGTTATTTTACTTTGACTGGCACATCTTTCAACACACATTGGTGTATATAGTGTATACTCCAGTGTAGGTTATAAAATAATAGAAACAGTAGATAATATTTGCATGAAACTCTGAACATATAACCACTTTGACAATCTGCACCACTTATTAAGCTACTGTTTTGTTAAATAATGCGTTTTGATGAGACTAGCTTGTAAAATAGCTATATTTCTTTTGGTCATTATGTGTATCAAGTCTTTGAATCATGTCAGCAACTGTTTATTTTATCAAGTATTATGAATGGATCTAATATACTGTTTATTTAACAGTTATCACAACGATTGACACAATAAAGATTGATTTATGAATTGTCTTCATACAACATATCCAACCAGTCAAAATTATATTTTTGAACCATTTCCCAAATGCAATACCTCTAACTCAAAGTGTTGATGCATATAAGTATGAACTTTACCTTATATGAACTAATGCCAGTTGTTGGGAATACGAATCAGTCATCATCATCATCATCACCAACACCACCACCATCATCAATCATCAACAACATTTACGCATCATCGTTGTCATCATCGTTACATCATAAATAGTATCAATGTCGTCGTACCATCACCATCATTATAATCATTATATTCATCATCGTCGTTGTCTCTGCTTCATCATTGTCGTCGTCATCCCACCATCATTATCATCACCTTAGTCGTCGTAGTCCTTAGTATATACAAATTCATTTTAGCTCGATTGTGACGAAAGCTGAGCTTATAGAATCACTCTCGAGTCCGTTTCCTGGGCAGAAACCAGTACTGTGACCTTTTTTGAGAGGCCATGAGAAAGTACCCCTGATGGGGATCGAACCCACAACCTCTTGGGTGAGAGGAGGACACCTATACCACTAGACCACTCTCACCACTTGTATTATTATCATCATTACTATTATATCATCATCGTCGTTGTCGTCGCATAATCGTTACTATCATCATCAGCACCATGCTGCACGTTTGCATTTACTTCTCAGGGCAGTCATAATACCCGTACTTTAAATAGTAACTTTAAAATTAGCTGCCTGCATGAAACCAGTCGTATTTTGTTGTCCAATTTTATCAGAGTTACACAAAAATTTCTACGGAGAGTCGGGTTTCCCGGCAGAAACAGAATCATATTCATCATTGTGTAATAGTAGTCACTTGCAAGCACCCATTTTGTTATCATTATATTACTCATATTCTTAGAACAAATGCCTTTTGAATACTCCACAAGCAGCACAACGCAAAGACTTACATTTAATTGTGAGGCGGCTTCCGATGGTTTCAACACCCACCCCAGTGGCGGGTCCAGGGATACATAACTGGGGTGTACACAACCGTAGAAAAACGCTATGTATGTATCAGCATTTTACCCGAAAAGGTATCAATTTATGATTTAAATAAACTTCATTTTCTCGCTAACGACGGGGGGGGGGGGGGTGGGGGGGGGGCACGGGCCCCCACGATATATAGCCGCCACTGCCTCCAACACAATGTTCTACTATAGATATAAGTGTAGCATTAGAAGCAAATAGTCAATCAGTTTGTATCGTAACATTAATTGATTCCATTATTGGATGTATTATTATTATTATTATTATTATTATTATTATTATTATTAAAAGACAGGTGCGCTCACCAGTTTAATATGACGTGACGTCATTTTACTTCAGACTGTGTCACTCGCTTTAACGCTGAACTTTATCGTTATATTTTACGTACGACCGGAGAGTTTACGAGACGTTTCTGAAACGCCTATATGATTATCGTTAAATTGGTCGTTATTATGATCGTAAATTTACGATAATGGCAGATCATAAAATCTATCTGAAACGCACCCCAGCATAGTACAAAATGATCGTTAGCATGATGCTGCTCAATGTCGTTGGAATTATCAACAGTATATTTACACCTCAACTTTCATTCCTTAAATGAACTGCCTTTCGACAATTGCGTTCATCAATCTATGAACGCAACATCTTCGGATCGCAATTCATAGCATAACAATATACATGCAAACTATTGATCTTGTTATTGTTTGTAGTGTGTCAGCAGGTCCCGTAAAATATAAATCAACATTATAGAAAGTGTTAAATTAATATATTTTAAATGTTTTGTTGCCATAAGTGTTTCAATTTTAAGTATGAAAGTGATTTTAAGTGGTTGATCTTTTCCCGCGTGATTGTGACGTCATTTGAAAAAATGTTTCCGGTTAAAACGGGTTGTTCTATATACAGAATGGGTAAGAAAGGATAACTAAAAAAAATCTTAATTGAAATTAAGATTTTTTATTTTCATTTTTGAATGAAATAATGAACTATTTGTGTAAATATAAGGAATGAATAGCGGGGTTGATGTCATTATCGCGGATATGAACGCAATTGGGCTGGTCAAAGTAATCGTGGAGTCCTTCGGACACCACACACTTAGACAAGCCCAATTGCGTTCATACCCCGATAATGACATCAACCCCGCAATTCATTCCTTAAATCACGTTAAATGCTGTTTATACACGGGTACAAATTAAGCGTTGTTCGTTTGTTGGAGCATATCTATATTTTAACTTAACCTAGCATTTTATATAAGTACTACATTCTGTCATATTCATACTATAATATTTACACCTCATCTTCGGATATGTTCGGATCGCAATTCATCTCATAACAATATACATGAAAACTATTGATCTTGTTATTGTTTGTATTGTGTCAGCAGGTCCCGTTAAATATAAATCAACATTTTAGAAAGTGCTAAGTTATTATATTTTAAACGTTTTGTTGCCAAAAGTTTTTCAATTTTACGTTTAAAAGCGATTTCAAGTGGTTGATCTTTTCCAGCGTTATTGTGACGTCATTTAAAAAATGTTTCCGGTAACAGTCGAGTCGTCCTATTTACAGAATGGGTAAGAAAGGAATACTGAAAGGTAATCCGAAATGAAATGAAGTATTTTTTTAACGTTTCTGAAATAAAATAATGAACTATCGGTGTAAATATAAGTTAATTGATAATTATATTTAACTTTCTCAACTTATAACTTTATGTTACTAAATTATGTAAAGTGACTGTGATACAACTATGTACAGCAATATTTATTTTAATGCATAAAGACTAACTTTTAATATATTTGTGCAATTTCGATTACAGCTATATTATTACTTAAATATGCAATGCCTCCCTATGCCAAGCCACCATTGCCAACTTTGGAGCTTATCAGGGTAACGACGGTCTCTATCGATTTCGCCTCTCAGTGCAATAGTAGCGTTAAGATACGCTAGTTTAGCACTTATTTATCTACTGGACGCAGTGTAAGATTAAGGCAGATCTATAAGAAAAACAGAATTTATGAGGGTCATAAAATCGACCCGTCCTTTTATTATAAGTTGCGATAGAAATTTTCAGTTTTGGACGATTTTAGATTTAGCCATAATTAGGTAGAGCTGTTCTATAGGGGAAACGTTCGTTGATAAAGTACTGAAATATCAAATCATCTCTGATAAATTTACTTCTTTTACATATTACTTTCCGTGTCTTTTTGTTGAAGTCTATAATTGATTGTTTATCAGGACATTTAATTGGGGCCATTTCCACACCTTTATTCTAACAGTTTGGTATTTTTCTAATAGCATATTTATTTATTTATTAAAGTAACATTGTAGCATTGTAACACAAAATTGGGTGTGGAATTTCGGAAAGGAACAGCTAAAATGAAATATTTACTGCAGTTGCCATCATTTAGTACCGGTCTTTAACAACACAAGTTAAAATGTCATTAATGATGTATTGACAATAAGACAGGTATACCCTTTTATTCCATAACAACACGTTGATATAATGGCATTTCAACACGATATGCAAACCTAGTGCACTCGTTATTAAAAATACAATAGTTGTTTATTTCGCATAAAAAAAACGTTATTAAAAATATGCTAACAAAATTCCATGTAACACATTTCTTGCCTAATCAAAAAAAATATGCTTACGCTAAATTTATAAAAATGTTTGGTTATATTGCAAAATGGTAGACCAAAATGTTTACCATTAAGAATTAGAACTTAAGCATTACTAATGAACATGTTGACTCGATGTAGATATGTAAATAATCATCTTTGAATACCCTTATTTATCATGTTTCATAGCCCATATGTATTTCCAAAATTGCCAAACTTGAAACATTAATATTTTATAAAAAAAGTGTTACGTTTTAACCGTCTGTAATAGTGATTGAGGTTAAAAATGGGAATAATTTTTGCTAAATATATTACTTTCTTTTTTACACAAGAACAATATATTATATTTCTTAACTACTAATGTAAATGAATAATCGAGTATCATATATAATAATGATAAAAGGAAAAAAAATCCGAAATAGTTATGGAATAATTTTATTGCTATAAATGACAAACTTCGATACACATGTCATTCCCAGTGTCATAACCTTGCCGATGGATTATTTCTATCCTGCTGTGAAAACGCCGCGGGGTGGGCCATAAAACCATTATCGTACAGTTGAATACACAATTTTGGGGCATCGATTTTCTACAAATATTATATAAATGTTCAAAAAGGACCAAAAGATATTTAAAAATTCATTATTTCGAAAAGTGCATTTGAAAGAGAAAAAATTCTGCATCGTAATCCGCTAGAAGCTAAGCGATCGGATGTCTATAATAACTTTAAACAGCACAACAATTTTTAGCTCCTTCTTATTTCAATGTAACTTTAAATGACCAACAAAACCCTTAAAAAGGACCAAAATGTAAAAATCATACAATTAATACAAAACCAACATCTTCAAGGGCAAGAATTATCCTAACATTTATGTAGGAAGTAAGTTGATCTGTTGAAAGACTAAGTCGTGAGAACTGTTTAACCATATTGGCAAAACAAAGGACCACAATGGAAATAAGAGTTTTCTATTTTTTGTTTCGTCCTTGGTTCGGTGTGCCTGTCACGGCTATTGAAAATATCATGTATGTATAATGTTATTTATTAGACATGTTGTTTATTTTAAATGTCCACGTATGTGCATTCCTTACTGAAATAAATCTATCTATCACTCTCTTCAGAACTATTTAAAGAACGATTTGACTATTAACATAATCTGAATCACTGCGCGCATATCCATGACAACCACGAATTATCGCATATCTATAGGCATTTATTTTCACTACGCACAAAAAGAGTACCAGCAAAATTACATTTTTTCTCTTTTTTGTTTAACTGAGGTGGGAGAAAAATCATCTACCATAGCCGCTCGCGTAAGATAGATTCATCCCGACCCTCGCTCAGTGTTTTGCGGAAACTCGGTAAACCTCGTTTCCGCAAAACACTCTACACTCGGGTTCGGATGAACCTATCTTACACTCTCGACCATGAAAGATACTTATAAACTCGCCCACGGGCAAAGATAAAACAAGTACCCGCATAAAACTCCTTTTTTATTGTCATCACACAATAACCTCCCTTGGTGGAGACCGTCATCTGTAACATCATGTGGCAATATTTAAAATCCTAATTAATTATTTCTCGCTTCAAATGGCACCATAAAAAAAGTTATCACGCCCCATTTAAGAAATAATGCTACCCTCTCCTCAGAACTATTAAAAGCCTGTGACTATTTACATTATCTGAATCACTGCACGCATATCTATGACAACCACGAATGTTCACACATCTAGATACGCTATTTTTTTGTGGTTTAATTGAGGTGGGAGAAAAAGCATCAACCATAGCCGCTCGTGTAAGATAGGTTCGCGCACGAGGTTTACCGACACTACGCTCTGGTTGGGATGAACCTATCTTACACTCTCGGCCATGGAAGATACATATAATCTAAAGAGGAAAGCATTGTATTTCGTCTGAGAGTAGGATTTGTTATTGGTCCCAGATAATATAGGCCGATGCAAAAATATAAGTTGTTTTTATATATTTTAATACATTATCGTGTTAAACTCTTATGATCAAAACACAAAATGCATATGAATAAGTACAGATAAAAGCATATTGGCGATATTTTGGCGCTTTTTTCTAGGGAATTCGAGGCAACGAAGCTTTCATTTGAAAAAAAAATTATTGATATTTTATCTGTGGCATTTTGGCTTTAATCGAGTGCCACATTATTGGCGATTTTTACATCAATGAATAAGAAATGATCATCTGTTATATTAGAATTATTCACCCAATTGTTTACTTCACCTACATAAGTTTGGTGGAGTATTGGAAAAATATTGATTCTTGGAAAATGATCGATGAATTTCTTCTTCATAAATTGCGAGTTTACCAAATTTTTTTTTATTCTTGTTTAAAAATAATGATTTTTTAATCATATTAGAGTTGATGTGTTCGATTGACAAATAACCAGTTCTCGTTTTAAAATATAAAATGCGGTGTTCCCACAGGGTCCATATTTGGCTCTCTTTTGTTCCATATATACCGGAATGACATAGGTTCCCTTCTTCAACAATGGACTTGCATCTTGACAATTTGACTTTGTATGGAGCAGGTGGCAAAATTAGATATCTACAATCACAATTTGAAAAGAATAGATAAACTATATTCAAAAAATACAATACACACGTAGAAAAAAAATCTAAAAACAAAAGGTCCTATCCATGTATACTGATCAAAACCTAAATTAGAATTACCAAATATTTATATTTGCAATAAAACTTAATTTTAGTATGAGCAATTTGTAGTGTGTTTATATTTGACATAATGTTACTTTTTTCTATGCAGGACATTAACAGTTTTCCAAACAGCTTTGAAATAACAGGAAGTAGAGAAATGGCTCTGTAGCTGGACGGTTCAGTGAATTGTTAGTCCGTGTTTAAACTGTTGGGGCACTACCAACTGTGATAATTGATATGAATACAGTACAGATACTTGTTTAATGTATGTGCATGCTGGTAATCAATAATGTGATTGGCTTTTTTTCTTGTGAATAATGCAAAGGCATCCGGCTCATTGTTTGTGTCTAAAATGTGGATTAATATCATTTTGGGTACATGCTATGTGATAAACAACACATCTGAAGTATTTTAATGTCATTGATACAAGAAAGAAACAAGGTATGTAACTCACTTACCGGATTTCACGGTAGAGTCCAGTTTGTTTTATATTGCTTGATCAACATAGAAACAGTCAATTTTTAAATAGGTGACATAAAGAGGAAACAATGGCCTTTAAAATGGTATGCTATATGTTGGTATACTGTATTGTCTTTATACAAACAAGCCAAATTTAATGTCCCATTTCGTCTTTTTCTGTAGTCGGAAACTATACAGCAAATTCCAGTGTTCAATGTGTCCCCGTGTAAACAGCACTACACACACAAATATTGAAGTGATTTTATGCTTCTGTGTGTCTACATGCAATACAATTCCATTCCGGAGCCAAATGCCTGTGGAATAATGCCAGGAGGACATTTTCACTGTGCTCTCCTATTCACTCAGTCATTTGCACCAGTTCCCATCCCCTAGCTTGTTGGTTTAAAGGCCGGGGTGTATGACTATCCTAACGGACAGCCATTAAGCCTATTTGGCAGAGGATGTGTGGTTAATCGGGTTTATGCAGTCTGCTCTGGTCAGCAGTTTTAAATTGTAAACATTCACATGGCTTGTGGTGTTATATGATTCTGAACGAGTGGTACAGAAGAATTTGTGCTAACAGTAAAATGTCCATTGGGTTTTTATTTGAGAATAGTTAAATAAATTTTATATACCATGTTTTATTAATTTAAAGTTTGATTGTTGCATGAATCATTAATTATATTATTGGTAGTTGCATGCATCATATATAAAGCGTTATTATAGCTCAGTTCAGTAGCTCTAAGACATATATAATTTGTTATACATATACAATGTTACTTAACTTGTATGTTTTGCCAAGAGTTCAATATGGAATCTCGGAAGTGTGCACAACATATAAAGCTATGAGGCATATTTTTATTCCTTAGTAAACTTGTAGTCAACAGGCATTGCGTCAAGCTAGTGTTATAACTCCATAACTGCATATAGAAATAGAAGTTGATATTGAGTTGTTGCACCTAAGTGATGACAGTAGTAAAATTCAGTAAGTTGTTGGAATCTTGTTGAATTTCTTTGACAGTTATAAAAATAATAATTTGAAAGTAATATTTATAAATGTTTGACTTAAAAATTCACAAGATATGTTTAGCATGTACACTAAATAAACCATGTGACAGATTTTAGCAATTTATGTTTGTTTATTATTTGCATGATTGCAAAAAATGGCCTGTCTCCGGATTACATGGATTGATCACTTTATCTCGCAAGATTCCGTACATAATTATAGTACAAGACTTAGTCAAAAGGGTGGGTATTGTCTACCTAAAGTTAAAAGTCATGGTTCTAAGTCCTTTGCTTTCTCTGGAATTAAACTATGGAATGATTTACCTGTAGAGTTAACGGAGATCAACAGGTTACAAAGTTTTAAGGTTGCCATCAAAAGTCCTCTTATGAACAGTATTTAAAATTGTTTTTACCTATTTCGGCTCAGGATTTTAAATTGTTTGCTAATATCTTTTTACAATTTTAGTAATGTGTTTTAAATCCTAGCTGCAAACAGGAGTGTCACTAAATCAAGATTTGACTGTGATATACATTTTTATGACTCAATAGTACTTTTAAACATGATTATATTTAGGTCCGCCTCTCTATGTCATGCCGCCAATACAGGACCACAATGGAAATAAGGGCTTGCCCTTTTTTGTGTTATCCTTGGTGTTGGTGTGTATGTCATAGTTTTCTCGTATGTGATATAGTATTTAATAATGCTCATTATTTTATCCTATGTTATGTTGTGAACTATGTATATGCTTCCTATGCCGAAATAAATCTTATCTATCTATGTTTGAAAAAAATGTACTGGCGGTCTATACTAGCAGACAGCTCTGTGAAATCAAGAGAAGTGGACATTTTTTCTGACTGTCTGCCTTTTATACTATTACCCCAGCCATTAAAACATTATTAACATTTCATTACTTAAACCTTCTTTTATTTTTACAAGCAGTGTTGATTTCATTATGATATTTATCCAATTAACTGATGGCTGCATATGAGGGGTGTCTCAGAACAATGTTGACAATCACTATTGCAAGACAAATCAAGTAGCTATGGAATTTGGTGATTTTATGCATACATGATATCTGCAATCTTTGGCAAATTTTTTAAAAAATCTCAAAACTTACAAAGAAATGTATGTTTAAAATACATGATAACATCACTTCATGAAGCTCAGCGCTAAAATCATGACGTCAATGTCACAAATGTTAGGCATTTTGAAACTGTTCACGGAGGTATTTTTATTCATTTAAAATATTACCACTTTACCACTTCCATATTTCTCATTTGATATATTAAAGTGCATTATCCATTTATTGTCTGTGAAAAAAATTGAAATCAATCCAACAAAAATTGAAGAAGCTATATCCAATTCTCAAAATCAACCGAAATTCATGTTTTTTACCCCAAAAAACAGGTAAGACTCAGCATCTTTAGGGTACAATGTGAAGAAGGGTATTAGATGAACAAGTTCCCAAAGTTTCAAGTGATAGCTTTGATAGTTTCAATGTAAGTGACCTAAACCCAAAATTTAACCAACGCCTCTGACGATGACAATCAAGAGACAATAGCTCGTCACTTTTTTCAAAAATCAGAAGAACTAATAAAACTGATGCGTTCTTGTACTCAATAATTCAATACCCGCATCAATGCAATGCCATGCGGCACTGATTTTAATGTAGAATACTAACTTCTCAAGACCAGATAATGAAAAATTGTGTAATAACTTCTGAAATAAATAAGGTCTGTCAAATTATTTGCTGAAATTTTGAATATAATATTATACCGTCAGAAATAATAGAAAACCAAACCCAAACTATTTTGATTCAAAAAATGATTTTAATGTTAGGGCCTGCTAATAATGATTTGTTCATAAATGATCAAATATTCCTTTTTTTTAACTCTTTTACCCTTCTGACACATTTATTTACAAAAAATGATTTAGTATTCCTTAAAAGCATTTTGACATCACCAATTTAAGAAATTGCATTTGTCTATTGTAATTTGTGACACACCTTATACACGTAGTTCACATTACAATAAGTGTTTTGAATTGTCTTGTTATTTGACACAAAAAAAAAATGCCAAGCATTAAGCATATTTTCCTGTGAGACATTTTCACAAAATTGTACATAGTTTCCACTTCATTTTATGATAGTTGTTCAAGATCAAGATGTCACAGGTTGGTGTATAGAGTGAGCACGCATGACAAATAGTGACAAATCAGTCCGCTTTTGACTTTCCAGCTCCACCAATCACCTTCTGTCTCTGTGCCAACATGTGCATATAAAGCTGGGGAAATACTGAAAATAAGATAAATAACAAATTATTAATGAAGACCTTATAGTTTAAAATAGAAGTATAACCGTAACAAATAACTAAATATCAAAGGTTTTTAAGAAGGTAAAATAGATGTAAGGATAAAAATGAATATTCGATTAAACGTTTGGTATTTAAATGTCAAATTCGGTATTCGAATATTCGATTTGTTTTGTTGAATAAACAAAGTAATTAACCTTTTGCCTTCAGCTATGTTGTTGTGTATAACAATCGTTGGTCTTGTTTATACAACAATTGCCCCCTCATACCAGAGCGACTTAAATCAGATGACAATACACAACAAACATGTCTCATGTCAATTAGGGACATATTGTTGGGTACTCAAAACAGTCTTTTGGCATTTAAACCAGTGACAGCAAACAAGCTTCAATTATTTTCGGTAAATCTAAAAGACCATGACAATTAAGGATATAAGAAATCGGTCTTCAGAACAAAGTTTTTTCTTGACTGCCAATTAAACAGTGCATAACTGCTCAAATCGCCGTGCTGATATGAATGAGATGTCATAGTTATGTGCTATAAACTGTTTTCCATGTTATGATATTACGTTCATGCTTTGAAATGCAACTGTATAGTTTAGTGTTCAGGATATTTTTCCTGTATTGTTGTACAATAAATGAGTCAAAATCCATGTTTGTTTGGTTGTATTATTTTACTAGTTCCTGAGTTTGTTTGTTTTTTCCATAGTTTTATTTAAAGGTTTATCCTAGAACAAGGCTTTAAACCTGAAATTTACAATCTTTGGTGATCTAATTTTGCATTGCTTACAAATATTTATGCATAGAGGAATTGAAATTATTTGATTTTGTGCTTTGTTTGTTCAAAATGTTTTTTGTTATTATTATTTGAGAAAACAAGAGGCACATCAGTGCCTGTGCTCCACTGGCCAAAAGGTTCAAGCAAAGACCACCTAACGAACATTTTCGTCAAGTTTCATAGAAATACAATCATCAATTTTTGAAGAGAAGTTATTAAAAAAAATTTTTTACTTTAATAGCTCTGGCTGCCATGTTGTGCAGTGGACCGAAATGATTTGGGCAATTTGAGTAAAGGAGCACCAAACAAACATTTCTGTCAAGTTTTATCGAAAAAAGGTCATCGGTTTCGACGACAAGTCGTATAAAGTTTTTTTTTATTTTTTAGCTCTGGCAGCCATGGTGTGCAGTGGACTGGAACCATTTAACAAATTTTTGTTAATGACCACCCAAGGAACATTTCTGTCATGTTTCATCAAAATCTGATCATCGGTTAACATTTAATCTGAATAGATTATGAAGCAAATATCTAATTTGAACAAGAACTGACGAGATAGAATCGACTTGGTGTTTCACTTACACTTTTCGGCCATTTAAGTTACTAAAAATAGCTGTTTCATAAACTTTCAGAATGTCACTTAAACGAAAATTAATGTTCAGTCTATATATAGTTTCCTATGTATAAATGTAAGGTTTTTAAATTGATCTTTTTGTGAGAACTTTATGCTTATATGTTTACTCATAAATTATTATTGTTTAAAAATTATTTAAAGATGCTATAGGTGAAAAATTAAGACATTATTTTTTTTTCTATTAAAGGGAGGTAATTCAGTAGTAAAATGTAATCAAAGCTATTAAAGCATGGCATTTCTTTTCTAACCATGTTGATATTAATACAGTCTATTCAAGCAAGATGCCTTTTGTTTTTACATAGTACCCATAGGTTCTGAAAAACAAGGAGCACTATTCCCAACAGAAGGATGTCACTCCCTATCACCGCATGAGCATCATAATAAAGAAATGTTTACTCAAACTGCAAGCTGCTCAATTGAAATAGGTATTTACCTCAAGCATACAGTTTTATAATGTGGCAAAATAGTCGGACTACTAGATTGTCATTCGGACTAGTAAAATATGCCATTATGCTAGTCCAACTGGCTAGTAGGTTAAAATGTTTTTCGTGAAGACTGCGGACGAGAAGTCCTTAAAGGTTTTTCTATTTTTAACTCTCGCAGCCATGTTGTGCAGCGGACCGGAACCATTTGGGCAATTTTGGTTAAAGGGCATCCCGATGAACATTTATGTAAAGTTTCATCAAAATCTGATAATCGGTTTCTGAGAAGATGTAGTTTAACGTTTTTTTCTATTCTTAGCTCTGGTGCCCATGTTGTGCAGCAGACCAGAACTGTTTGGGCTATTTTGGTTAAGGACTACCCAAGTAACATTTCTGTCAAGTTTCATTGCAATACGATCATCGGTTTCTGAGGAGAAGTCGTTTAAAGGTTTTTCTATTTTTACCTCTGGGGGCCATCTTGTGCAGTGGACCGAAACCATTGAAGCAAATTTGATAAAGGACCATCCAAGGAACATTTCTGTTAAGTTTCATCAAAATCTGATCATCGGTTTCTGAGAAGATGTTCTTTAAAGGTTTTTCTATTTTTTTGCCCTGGCAGCCATGTTGTGCAGCGGACCGGAACCATTTGAGCAATTTTGGTTAAGGACCACCCAAGGAACAATTCTGTCAAGTTTCATCAAAATCTGCCTATCCGTTTCAGAGGAGATGTCGTTTAAAGATTTTGCTATTTTTAGCTGTGGCGGCCATATTGTGCAATGGACCAGAACCATTTGAGCAATTTTAATAAAGGACCACCCAAGGAACATTACTGTCAAGTTTCATCAAAATCTGCCGAACCGTTTCAGAGGAGATGTCGTTTAAAGATTTTGCTATTTTTAGCTCTGGCGGCCATATTGTGCAATGGACCGGAACCATTTGAGCAATTTTGGTAAAGGACCACCAAAGGAACATTCCTGTGAAGTTTTGTCAAAATCCGCTTATCAGTTTCAGAGGAGATGTCGTTTAAAGTAAAAGTTTACGCACGCACGCACTCACGACGGACAATCTGTGACGACATAAGCTCCATGGCCTTTGGCCAGTGGAGCTAAAAATCAGAGTTCATCGCATGTACCAGTGTTAACAGGCCAAGAAATTACTAAAGTGAATAATAATAATTTAACTTCTTAAGATACATTTTCTTAATCAAATATTCAATCGAAAGCATTACCGAATATCACTTTTTGTTTGCATCCCTAAACTCAAATGTATGTGAAATATTCCAATCAAATGTGGAATTCAGCTGCAGAGTGATGGACTCTTATGAACATCCATCTGAGATACGTATGAGTTTTTTTGCAATTATTTAAAATAAAAGAATATTGTATAAAGTTTAGCATTTCAATTTTAACTAGTGACCTCAGTTTTGATCTACCTAGTTTCAAACTAATTATAACAAGAGCTGTCACAGAGACAGCGCGCTTGACTATTCCGCCGCTTTTTGGTGTATGGATTGAAAAGTTTTGGCGAAACATGCATGGATCACTGTTAGATTAGATTTCAATGCAATACATGATGTGCTGAGATATTTAAATAAATTGAATTGGAAAATATTTGAGGTGGAACGCAAACTTTAACGTAAATTCTAAGTCGAAAAAGGGGCATAATTTTGTCAAATGCTTGATAGAGTTATCTCCTCCTGTGTACAGGTTGGGGGCATGATGGTGAACAAGCGTGCAAAGTTTCAAAGCCATATGTAAATGGACTTTGAAAATATTTGAGGTGGTACGCAAACTTTAACGTAAATTCTAAGTAGAAAAAGGGGCTTAATTTTGTCAAAAAGATTGATAGAGTTACCTCCTCCTGTGTACAGGTTGGGGGCATGATGGTGAACAAGCGTGCAAAGTTTTAAAGCCAGATGTCAATGGACTTTGAAAATATTTGAGGTGGTACGCAAACTTTAACGTAAATTCTAAGAAGAAAAAAGGGGCTTAATTTTGTCAAAATGCTTGATAGAGTTACCTCCTCCTGTGTACAGGTTGGGGGCATGATGGTAAACAAGTGTGCAAAGTTTCAAAGCCATATGTCAATGGACTTTGAAAATATTTGAGGTGGTACGCAAACTTTAACATAAGTGGTTACGCCGACGCCGATGCCGACGCTTGGGTGACTAGGATAGCTCTACTTATTCTTCGAATAGTCGAGCTAAAAATCATCAAGGCAAACATTCTGATCAAGTTTCATGAATATTGGACCAGAAATATTGCAAAAATTATCGCCTCTAGTGTTCACAAGGTTTTTCTATAATTTTACTACCTAGTTTATGACCTCATGTGACCAAGTTTCGAACTGATCAAAGCGGCAAATATTCTGATATAGTTTCATGTAGATTAGAGCAGATTTTTTGCCAGTATTTGTTCCCAAGATTTCTATGAATTTTCACAGATTTGACCTAGTGGCCTAATTTCTGATCTCATGTGACCCAGTTTCAAACTAGACAATGATTTAATCAAGGAATACATTCTGACTTAGTTTTATAAATATTTGACCTGATTTGGCCTCTATTATTTTCCCATGTTTTTTCAACGTTTTGTCTTAGTGATCTAGATATTAGCCCAATGTGACCTTAATCTACAAGAAGTGAAGATTTCAGCAAGGGTAATATTCTGTCCAAGTTTGGACATTATCTGATGATTCCCTAACAAGATATGGCTCTAAGAATGACGGACGGACTGATAGCTCCAAATTAAATTGAAAAAGTTAAATGGATAATAAAAAGTCAAGAATATGCACTTATGGAGATAAGCCCCACAAACATTTTTGACAGACTGACAGCCAAGAACAACATGTCTCTCTTCAGTTGAAGAATTATATCTAGCTAACAATGCCGACATCAACTATCGTTCCTTAAAGACCATACCTGGTATATACATGAGCATGAAAAACTTGAGATAATAGTCATATCTGAAGGCAAAGTTGAGCTTGTTGGGCATTGGAAGGCTGTATAACCCAGTCTCCTGCACATATGGGAGGCTTGCCCACACTGACAACAGCTCACCCTGTAACACACAAGAAAACCTAGTTATACAGGTTTATAGAGCTGGTTTGTGAAAATAGCTTTTAGCTGATTTATAACACTCTACTGTCTTCAGTTCATTTCTTGTGAAGTAACCTTTTTAAGAGGCTGAGAGTATTAGTCTGCCTTGTTTTCTGTTACGGATGGAGTCAAGTAGCATTCTCAATCTTTAATATAGAGAATGCATGCTCAACCACAACAGGGCACTTGGCATTTAGTTATAACTTACCTTAAGAAAGGTTTTTGACACCATATGTTTGTATAGAAGTTTAGGCAAACCTTGTTACGTCATATATTTTTGGTCAAATGATGTCGCGCTTATCGAATCAGAGAGTAATATTGAAATAAACAATGACATCATAGCCCCTTTCATATTGCACAATATAATTATCTCTTATGTTAATATTTTGCCATAAACACTGTCACCAAGTTTCATCATGATTGGGATATCAATGACTATCATTTTCAATGTAAAGGTTACTGAGGCATAAAACTGAGGATTAATACATTATGCCCACAAAAACGGTCACCAAAGTTTCATCATAAGTTGATTTACCACTACATAACTTATTATCTGCACAATGTTTAGCTGTTGCTGCCAAAGCCACCACCAACGCAAAAGTAATACCTTTATAAATGTAATAAAAAAACTGAATATAATAAGAAAGTTATACTTGTAACAGATGACAATCAAGTACTCACCGTTACACCAATGGGATATAATACTATGAAAAATGTGTATCTGTAAAGAGAAAAGAAAGAAAAGTAAATGCTTGTAAACAAGATATCATAAGGACAGTCCATTTTTCTCAGTATTCCAAGATGCATAATTAAACAAATATTTGAGCCGGTAACTACATTGTTACTTTGAACAAATGGGAACCAATTTCTCAAATACTCCTAAATGCCTTTCCTTGAAGAGAAATTGAAAAAACAAAACACAAAAAGTTATGTTTACCCCCTAATGGCAGCCAATTAGTCATTGATCATTCAATGTCTGTGGGGTAATTAAAGGATATGAACAACATCCCTTCCAAGTTTGAAGTAGGTATAGTTATTGACCAATTCTAAATTTTGATATAGGAGTTGAGTTCAAGTCTCTAGTTCTAGCTCCGGACCAAAATAAGTACCGGGTATAAAAATTAACATAGGGCAAGTACTCAAAAATACTGCACCAAGAGTTATGATTCATGTGCACTGCACTTCTCCTAAATGATGTCTTTCTGTATTGTATATGAAGTTTAAAGTATATACCTCAGACTTTTAAATTATGCTCGGGACAAAAAATAAGTATGAAATTTAACCGAAAGTTATGGTTCCTGTACACTACATAAGAGATATTGTATTGGAAGTCAATACCTCAAAGACTTTTGGCAAAATAATAATCCCTGATAATGTTGCTATTAGTGAAGATGACTGTTAAATGTAGCAGGTGAGCACAAGCCAGGATCAAACCTGGGCTTGTGAAAGATTCTAGGTTATGTAATAATTATGTATAGAATTATTGAATGTTTCTAAAGTGAGTGTGTACCTGCACCACTGTATGACAAATGGCACCTCTCCAATGAGGGAGAACATGTAGAAGGAGTAGCGAATCATCTCCGTCAACGTCCACGCAAATACAAACATTGTCACCCCTAACACGTCTTGGCTCTGAAAATATGTTGCTATATTTTTGTATACATTGAACATATTGAAGGAGGCTAAAGTAACTACATGAACTAGATTATCAATAAATAGAAGATAATTGTTTGTTTCAAAAACCTTGTAAAACATGGAATCATCCAAAACATTCTTTTTCTGATTTTATAAGGCCATACGGAACTTATACATGTGCATTAAATGAAATCATCATTTCCTTGATAATCTTAAGTCCCAATAATTAACTGTGATTTTAATATTGGGTCATAAAAGCGTAAGGAATAAACTAAAACCATGATGATACATCATTACAACTTTACCACCACCTAATAATTTACAAAACTTCCATGTATTTGTATGTAAAACATGAATACAAGTTAAACTATTACCATACTCGGTTATTACAGAGGAAAGCCATTATGCCTTTTATCAGTTCAAAATTTAAATATTTAATGTACAACAGTTATTGGCAGCTATGAAAACAGTGAAAATTGTTGATTAAATTATCTTTTCTTACTTTTATCATTAAATCTCAACATTTTATGTACATACCCGTATTTATTGAAATTGTAGAATAAAAACACTTGACTCTTAATTTTAGTTATATTTTCATTGAAAAGCTAAATCAATATGCCCTTGGCAATAAATATTACTGTACAGTGATGATTACACCATATCTGGAATCAGACATTGTGCATCCTGTCTAAATATGCAATATTACAACCATTATGGAGGAATACAAATTTACAGAACCCTTAAAAATTTCTCATGTTTCATACATTATTCATACAGTGGATCACATCTACATTATTTGCAAATCTTATTTGTGGCATGTTGAGGTTGATTATAAATACCTTTTTTATGCTCATACATTACTCAAACTAGAAGTGAATGCACCAACCATGTGATCCTCTAAAATAATAGTACCGGTATAGTCATTGATGAACATAAAGATATTCATTTAGCCTCATGATATTTGTTGAATTGTTTTTTTCAAATTTCTGATCCAATATATACTTTTTATCAGAAAACCTAATTAGGAAGTTCTCTATAAGATGACAAATGACCTCAACAAGTAAGCTGTAATATTTAAAAGTGAATTAATTGATTTCTTATCATAATTATTACATTGCCTACACTATTTCTTTTTTAAGCTCAATTAGTAGGAAGTTGTCTTATGATTTAATGACTATATCCAACTAATAGGAAGTTGCCCTTTGATTTAATGCCTATATCCAGCTAATAGGAAGTTGCCCTTTGATTTAATGCATATATACAGCTAATAGGAAGTTGCCCTTTGATTTAATACCTATATCCAGCTAGTAGTAAGTTGGCCTTTGATTAAATACTTATATCCAGCTAGTAGGAATTTTTGTCTTATGATTTAATGCCTATATCCAACTTGGAAAGCGATATGGAGTAGCCTTTATATATAAGGATATTTTATGGAAACAAGGTTTATTAAGTTTCGATAATACATCCAAAATATCAAAAAGAAGGGTTAGGATACAACAATGCGTGTAGTAATTAACAGCTTAAAATTGATCATGGAAGGACATTACCTAGTTCCAGTCCCTATCAGAAACAATTAAGGAATGTCACAGAAAGCGATTAATTTGACAGAATTTGAATCTTGAAAATACATTTTGAGCAGTTATATCCATTTTCTACTGATGAGACTAAATGGGGGACATGTTTATTTGTTTGGTATGTCCCATCTGTTACCAACCTGAACTGCATTAAGAAGGAGAATTTTTGTCAAATTTACCAGTTATTAGGAATTACAAATTTAATACAGTAAAACTGCATTCGCTCGAGGTCGCCAGGGACCGAGCCCAAACCTCAAGGGAACCGATGTTTCGAATGACCCGATTTTCAATTCTCCAGTCTGTTATGAAATATCTTTCAGTGTATTTTAAGTTTGAATTCGTCTGTTTACTAAGACATTGATTATGTGTTGCATTGTGGAATTCGCTCATATGTTCAAAGGCTGTCGTATACTGTATGTATACTAAATATAAAATGTAAAAGAAATATCAATAAATGAATAAATAGAATTTTCACAAAATTGCCATATTAGAGCAAAGTGACAAGAAGGAACTCTTTTCAGAGACTCCGATGTTGGATTGATATGGTAGTGTTTATTCATATTTTTATTACTCATTTACATTTCTCACAATTAACTTATTGTCATTAACTTCTCATAATTATCTTCTAAAATGCCCATATCAACTAATATCGGCCATGCGTTAACAGTGTTAAACGGTTTTTCACACCTTATCA
This sequence comes from Mya arenaria, assembly GCF_026914265.1. Classification (NCBI taxonomy): domain Eukaryota; kingdom Metazoa; phylum Mollusca; class Bivalvia; order Myida; family Myidae; genus Mya; species Mya arenaria. The sequence continues at coordinate 46,054,059 of NC_069131.1, read as the reverse complement.
AATTGCCTTTCAATTGTCATTGCAATTCTTACAACTTGCGAAAAATTTAATACCTAGCAATGGTTGGTTTATTTTGGAACACGCGTTCGGGAAAAAGTGTGAAATTATGACCTCTAAGGAGCCATAAAGTTTTGTGCACGATTTGTGTACTTGGGACCGAGTATATTGCTCGACTCCTCGACATAATTAGGTTTCGATGCAGCGTAGGTATAATTTATATGAAAATAGAAGGAAAAAAGTTCGGGACCGAGCTCCTACATCGAGGGAACGCCGGTTCTCGAATGACCGCTTGTTGTTCGAACGACGTCAGTTTTACTGTATGTCTATCTTTTAGCATAATATGCAAAGCATCAATAGCAAAAAGGACCACTTTTTCCAACTACATGTTTAACATAAAGCGGACTGTAAGTCAAACACTGATATAATATATGAACTTCTCATTTGTATTTATGAACCTTATAAAAACAAGAGCTGTCACAGAGACAGCGCCCTCAACTATTCTGCCGCCTTTTAGTGGTTTGCCAAAATTTGGTGAAACATGCATGGATCATTGTTAATTTAGAAAACATACAAAACCTAAACCAGAACTTCAGATAAATTGAATAATAAACGGCCATAATTTGCATTATATGCAAAAGAGAGTTATCTTACTTGATTTTCAAAAAGGTTGAATGATTGAATGATTAATTCTTGCATACCCGATAGGCATTTCCTGGTGGATTAAGCCTTGCTGGAAAATCCCACCTAGCACCCCCCATGCCAGATGAGTCACATGCAACAAAGCACCACTTGTTATTTCTTTTATTGTATTGTTTATGAAAAGTACATTATGTCATTTCAATAAAGTGCAATTAAATATAATTTTTTTTTTTTTAAATAATGAAACCGGTACCGGATATATTATTGATTTAATACTAACCGGTACAAAATGAGATGATTATGGTAACATACTCAGTACAATGCATCCATGTCCTACCCTATTTTTGCATACCGGACGTGTGTTTCCGGTCAGGTGACCTGGCAGTGCTGGAAAAACCCATCTTACATACCCCATGTAAGATGAGTCACGCGCAACAACGCGCCACTTCTTATTTCATTTATTGTATGGTTTATGAACAATATATTATGCCATTTCAATAAAGCGCAATCAAATATAGATGTTTGCAAGACTTTTAATTAAAATTGAACATAAATAATCGTTAAAAAACGCTATTTTTAGTTTTTTTCAAAATAACTGCGCTCTATGACGTCGGTAAACAACGTCGCACACACTTTTTGGTGTAATTGAACAAAAGTTCGTTTTCAACGTCATTTTTTCCACAAATTGATAAATCGTTACCGGCCTACGCACGTGCCCTCGGGTCGGATATTTCCATCCGTACCGGAAACACATGATAGATACTTATATTCCTTACCTCTGGTACGCTGTATACAATGCCCCATGTAAGAAAGACTCGAGAGAAAACTTGGAATGCTGTCAACATCACATTGGAACGCACAATGCCAACAGCACAATGAACAATCTGAAACACATGTACAGACACTCTTATATCAGAATTCTACTGATTTCTAGGAGTTCTACTAGATCATCTGAGTTCTAATAATAAGTTGACTTTAACCAAAAAATGCAGCTAATTCATCAGTAAACATTGTATCAGTCACCATTTTGTTGAAAAAGTAAACCTGTTGATATACCAGTAATTCGCAACCTTACTATATGACATATTCTTCTTCATATTGAACTCACTATTTTTATAAACAATTTCATGATAATATCAATTTTGTGCTTTTGCGTCCTGATTTTAAAGGTCAATTTTGGGCCTAGACATAGAGTAGATTAAACTGGTACACTCAACGCGTTAGACCCACGTTCCATTTCTCCCCGCGGATTTTCTCTTTCGGGACAACACAATGAATTAATCAACATTTTTCGTTCTGCGGAGTTTGGATTTTCGGCCCTCGGCTCGGAGGCTGATCAGTTGACTGAAGAATAACAATCTAGGCGTTCCTAGGAGGGGTTTACTGAGCAAAACTCTGTTAAATTTGATAAAAATCTCCGTCAAAATTAATATTGTCTGAATAAAAATGTCAATTCAGATTATGATGGCTACAGTAACTAGCTGTTTTTGTTTTTCATCCGCCCTTTTAATTCATTTTTTCAGATCCACTTCCGAGAAAATATTTGATAAACTTAAAAACATAACATTTTGCATGAAAGAATGCAGTCTTATTTGAAAATGCATTTCAGAACATGATTTTTGCTGTTGTTGTCAATGTCAGATTATATCATAACTGAATAGTAGCATTTTATTTTGATATACATGTAGTATAAACATTAAATAATAAATTACACCTGAAAAAGGCTATGTTACTATTCAAAGATTTTAAGAAAGATTGAAAGTGACTGGGGTCAAACAAGTTGACAGCACATTGTTGAAGGCCCTCTTGCCTCTTTCTTGCAGGAAATTCCCATAAACGTCACTAGCTAATTTTAACCACTAATAATAAATACCATATAACTATATGCCACATTGTATTGATCACGCACATGACATCAGAGGTCATGGTTCAGAATCCAGACATCATGAAAGTTCAGTAAAAGTTTTAGTTATTTGGACCGACAGCCTCCGATATTTTGACAGTCCAAAAGAAAATTTGCCGGTCCTGTTTTACGATGCAATACAAACAGAGGCAATATAACAATGATTCAATGTTAATTAGCAAGTCAAGACAATACGTAATTGGTGTTTATACACACATATACAAATATGATGCTGGTAAGAAACTAATTAATGCGACTAACATCAGGATAAAAACGAATAATTTCTGTACAAGAAAGCATTATTTATTGCTTATCTCATCAGACATGGAGTTCCACTGCGGGGTCATAAAATCAATTATATTGGGACAGTTTTTGACACTACTGTTCATATTAACTCAGTGGTAAATAAGGAACTTAGAGGATTTCAGCGAAGGAAACAGTTTTACCCTCAGAGGAAACCCGCGAACATCGGTCGAGAAGAAGGAGAGGGAGGAAAGTCACAGGGTCTTACTTGTTGAGAGTACACTTTATGTTTAAATGTTTTTGGCGGTTCTAAATGACATAAAAAAGTCATGATTTAGCTGATAATGGTATTATTGATTCATGCAAAGATTGGGAAGATATGTTGTATGACTATCAAACCTCGAGTACTGCTGCCGTCTGGAAAATGTTGAGGAGAGGGGCGACTTTCTCATACACGCCTTTGAAGTCTCTCTCCATGGCAACATGTGACACAAGGGCTAACATGATGGCACTCCATCTGGTTAACAGTTAGGAGATAAAATATAAAGCCGTGTGAAAAATGCACACATACAGGAGAAGTCATATTACACAAAGTTGTACCATATTTGGAGAACTCATCTCATATAATCATTTTTTTTTTATTCTATTGTTTAGTAAAATAGGCATGTAATGGCGTTTTAGCTGACTGAGTGTGTTTTGACAGATTTCTGCTTCTGTTTGGACTAACTGGTAAGATTGTTGTGCTTGTTAGATGAAGTTTTGAATCTTCATTGCACTGAAAGCGGCATATGCATATGATTCGCATTTATACCAAGTTTATTCATGGTTGAACCGGTGTTGAAATTTTTCGTAGAATGTAAAGACTCCTGTCTTTCCATATTTAGCTTATTTTTTTGTTTTAAATATTGTCTATTGGCTCTGCATCATACATACTGGTGTCTCCCCGCCCTCTACCCCGTCCTCTACAACCTACCAATTTTTATAATATTAAATATCTTAAATATGCCCACCATAATTTTACATTAAATCCAACTTCAGTCAATTTTCCATCTGTGACAAAGTACATTATAGGAAGGTAGACATGAAAGATTGTATTAAATGCCATGACTAGGAAAAACATAACAAAATAAGATTCTTTTCGTGGGAGAGACTCCTCTTTAAAGGATAACCAACAATAAAAACCATCGCCCTTCAAATATACATAATCTACTGTAGATGTACTTTCAAAATGGCCTGGTATGAACACATATGACCGATTTCTAATTGCCTATTTGTCCAGAGTACCTGTTATTCAGTAACAATCCAGATTCTATTGAAATAGCTAATAGCTAAAATATTCCTACAATAATGGTTGTTGACTTTTTTACGACTTCTGGCAACATGATCTTGCTGCTAATTGGCTTGTATTGGGAACCCCCCAGCGAGCTGTACGCCAAGCGGATTTCTTTGTTTTAAGAACAGAAACTTATTTTGATTATATTTGGAATGATACTAAATCAAATTTAAGTTGTGCCTAATGCATTTATAAGATTACGTTCAGATCTACATGTATCTTCAACAAACAAAATAGTGTTTGTGTATGTTTTTACAGGGACAAAATTGTTGAATTTAGAGTTCAATTTTTTTTTTGACCTTTAAAAAATCCCACTGATTTTCTTGCTTGATTTCTTTTTGAAAATGTATATACCTGTAAAGGTTATGGATTGAGCTTATCAAAAGTGCGAATTATTATAATAATTATTATTATAAAAGAGTAATATTAAAAGACAAAAAACAAAAGTACAATTAAGTTTTCTCAGAATCAGCTATTTTTTGCATCAGTGCCTTCAATTCAGACATATATAAGATAACTAACAATAGAACAGATCTCAATTGTTTGGTAAACTGGCAAACAAATCATTTCTCTGAAAGCAGTAGTTATGCTTTTAGCAAAAAACATCAATTTTCGAACGTATTAAAATATGAAAACTGCGATCTGCTCTTCTGTCACCAGTCTTATATCATTGGTTTTCAGACATATACTTAAAAACTGGCTCATCCCAGACACAATATAATAATTTCTGCAAAATAATCAATATGTGAGAGTGCAGTTTTCAGATTGATTGAATAAAAATATATCAAAAGGAAGATATTATCCCAAAAATATAATAATGTACAATTAAAGAACAAACAATTAGATTAAGACATATTTATTTTCACAGGATAGCCCTTAAAGGCTATGCATTAATTTGCTCAAATCACATTTGTACATGGCCAGAAAACTCACAGATTTTTTTTTTCATTATTAGGATACATTACTGGTAAGGGACCCCTTTTTACCCAGGCATTTCTTGAATAACCAATCAATAATACCCTGCTGGAAGAAATATGGGGAGACCTTTTGCAATTTGAATATTGAAGAAATATTGCTTATTTTTAGGGTGAAAATGTAGTTTTCCTGTTTTAAAGCTTCATTTGAACACAAACTTTTAAAGCTGCACTCTCAGAGATTGAAAGTTTTGACAACTTTATTTTTTGTCTTGGAACGAAACATTTTTTGCGAAAATCAATGGAAAACCAGTTATAAGACTGCTGACAAAAAATTATATCCCAGATTTTTATATTTAGGTTCAAAAATTGATGTTTTATGCATTTTTCTTCATGCCAAGAAATACTAGCCAACTTTTCCACTTTTCATTTCTACACAATATTCAACTTTAGCTACACATTAACCCTAATTGACCGAGAATCTAAGGTCAATTTCTCATTTTATCATGTCTTGGGAATTGCTGCGGTTTGGGTCAAGATTTGGAAGAATGTATTAAATTTTGCAAAGAAAAACATGAAGAAATATTAAGTGTTATACAAAATTATTGACAATTTAAACTTAATATGTCTTTATTAAACTTATACATGATATATAATATGTTGTTGTTTTTTTAATGAGTACCATTAAACTGTTTTAAACATGTGGCAGCTGTTAATTAAAACGGTATGCTTATTACAACCGTTGTATTTGGAATGCAAATGTTACCTGTACTGATTTATATGAATCTGGTCGTTTCATATTTCAAATTGTATTATATAATAGTGGTATGGTTTACTAAGCGTATAGATATTGATTTTACGATTGAAGCTTGATTGATTTCGCATTTCCTAAAAGAAACGAACACTCTTTTAATTATTCATTTTAAAAGCTTTGTTGTTCACTGTATTTTTATATAAAATGCGTAAGTACAGTCGAACCCCATTGGCTTAAACTCAAAGGGCTGGCGAAATGCATCGAGCCAAGCTTACCTCCAGTTCAATGGCACATTTTCGGGCAAACGGGGAATTCGAGCCAAACGAGTAAAAGCCAATAGGGTTCTACTGTATACGTATACAACATGGAAAATACAATCTTAAATTAAAAATATATCATATTGGTGAACTCTAAATGTCAAATCTACTTCAATTGGGTTTACATTCTAGTGCATTGTGAATTCATTTTCATATAACAGATGCATCTTGCATTGTCTTCATACCTTGATCGGTGTAAGAAACATATTTTGGAGGACATAAATTCATTATCCCCCCAACCCCGCCAACTCTAAAAATAATAAAATGACTCCCTACGATCGTGTCTGTAAAAAGTACATAACCCCGAACAGAACCGACTATGTTCTGTTGTTCACAACCATCACCGATATTGTGATGAAGTTGTTTCCCCTAAGACCACTCACGCTGCTGTTGATACTGTTGTTGTTGCCACTTCTACAGCTTCAGCTATGACTCAAACTACTAACAACTTGTACTGCTGTTAATCTCGCGATAATCAACTATAATTAGTTGTGGATGAAGGGACTACGTTTTTGTATCAATGCGAAGGCCCTTCATTTATTCAATTATAATGATGAAGGCACGTAGTAAAAAAAACATCTTTCCGCAGATTTTCGACATCCACCGAAAAAACACTCTCCGGTATCATTTTAATTCGTGCACATGAGCCAAAATATTAGTTGAAACATATATATTTTAAACGATTGTGAAAAAACAACATAAATTGAATTGCTCTTGTTGGCACAATTTTACGCGAGGAGGGATCTTGTTTTGTGACAGGAACCGGAGAATGCAGTGATAAGCCAAATGTCCGGCCCCATTACCCAAACTGACATGCGCCCACGCCGGGAATCGAACATGGTTCATCTTGGTGAGAAGCGAGCGTGCTTACCAATGCGCTTACCGGGCAACAAACCTGGTAGTCAATAAAGTGTGACCCGTGGGACATTTTTTTTTCTAAAGAATAATGACTGGGTCGGTAGGGTGTGTAAGCATATTTATACTCGCACTCGGGCCTTGCCCATTCGGCGAGTGCTCCGTTAAGATTGTTATTTCTTTTATGTTTTTGGAGCATAGTGCACAGACAGAATGTAACCCTGGTTAGAGCAACCCTGGTTCTTTAACGCAGGGCTCTCACTAGGCTGAAAATTTTGGGAAAAGTGACTTCTCCCTTCAGTCAGTTTAGGGAGAAGTGGGGAGACTTTAGGGAGAAGTGATACTTTTCCTAACACCTGATACAAAAACTATGCCATACCACACACCTGGTTTTAATCACATTCAAATTGATTGCTATAACAATATAAAATGTTCATAAAATAATGTATCATTTTTGGCTCAGCAAAAGTGTATTTATCAATGTGACATAGTTTATCACCAAATAGCATCTAAAATGAAACAAAAACCAAGACAGCTAAGGATTTGAAACAATCAAAATGACTAATAAATTAACTGTCAATATAGTAGGGGGACGAATCATATTTTGGTACGTTCAGGATAGGGTATGAATGTCACATTCAGCTATGCTGTTATCTACTTGTCTCTGGCTAAATAATTTTAAATATGCTGACATTTAAGAACCAAATGACATTTAAATCACAGTCCTAAGTGATGAAAACTTTACCAATACATAATGGGAGGTTGAGAAATTAACTCGGAAAATTGTTCTGACAAAATGGTGATCTCGCCGATTTTTTTGACATCGTAAACAGGAGAAAATTACTGTAAGTATTAAAACCCTACATAAAGCATAAACAAGAGCACCACGAAATGGAGCATTATACGCCCGAAGAAGATTCGGCTTGAGGTCTTTAATAAATATTTAGGTTATGCTAGTATACTGCTTACTAGGTGTGAAGTGTTTACAACAAAGGCTTAAACTTACAATATTGAAACTTTAATGATACTTATGCTTTATTGGTTACAAAGTTGTGGCTAGGACACGTTTTCTAAAAATTCCTTTATTAGTAGTAACACAAAGTTGTGGCCTGGACACGGAATTGCTAACGGAATTGCTAACGCCCCCAGTGAAATTAGCCTTTGAGGTACGGACCTGGAAAGCATGCTTGACAAATCCTTTTAATGTAGAGATGATTTGTATAAAGTTATTTGAAAATTGCTTTAGTAGTAACCCAGTTATGGCCTGGACATGGAATTGCTAACGTCCCCCCCCCATGGTGATTCTAGTGTTTGAGGTATGGACCTGGAAATTGCGCGCGACACATCCTTTTAATGTAATGATGCTTTGTATAAAGTTATTTGAAAATGACTTTATTAGTGACCAAGTTGTGGCCTGGACACGGATTTGCTAACGCACCCCCATGGTGATTCTAGTCTTTGAGGTATGGATCTGGAAATTGCGCGCGACACATCCTTTTAATGTAGTGATGATTTGTATAAAGTTATTTGAAAATCGCTTTATTAGTTACCAAGTTATGGCCCGGACACGAAATTGCTAACGCCCCCCAGTGAAATTAGCCTTTGAGGTACGGACCTGGAAAGCATGCTTGACAAATCCTTTTAATGTAGAGATGATTTGTATAAAGTTATTTGAAAATTGCTTTGGTAGTAACCCATTTATGGCCTGGACATGGAATTGCTAACGTCCCCCCCCCCCCCCCATGGTGATTCTAGTGTTTGAGGTATGGACCTGGAAATTGCGCGCGACACATCCTTTTAATGTAATGATGCTTTGTATAAAGTTATTTGAAAATGACTTTATTAGTGACCAAGTTGTGGCCCGGACACGGATTTGCTAACGCACCCCCATGGTGATTCTAGTGTTTGAGGTATGGACCTGGAAATTGCGCGCGACACATCCTTTTAATGTAGTGATGATTTGTATAAAGTTATTTGAAAATCGCTTTACTAGTTACCAAGTTATGACCCGGACACAGAATTGCTAACGGACGGACAGACGATGGAGGCCATAACATAATACGACCCTTCGGGCGTATAAAAATGTGTTTACAAATCAATTTTTTTATCGTAAACATTTCACTAAAACCAATCAAATATTTGGTGATACGTCACGTTATTGATTTTCTTAGCACCACCTTGCAGATGGCCCGACATGGCTATGACCGTCTGCTTCAAAAGCAAAAATGTTTTAAATGTCTTGCATTGTTTGTTCAATACATATATCAATTACTTTTTAACTTCATTAATGCTTGACACGATTGTTCATAATTATGTCGCCTTTTCTATCTCATTTTAACGAACGTATATCATTTGATCAGGGTCTTCTCAATGTACATTCTGATTGGTTAACTTTCAATAGCTCCGCCTACCGGCGATGTTTTGGTAATTGGATGACACGGTCCAATTATCGGATTAGGAGATTACCAAATTTTATGATTGGCTAATTGCGATGTTTTGACTAATGGGACAGTGGCCAAATACTCGCTGATTGACAGATTTACAATGTGCTAAAATTTTCGGCGAAGTCAGTGTCGCTTTGATGATACAAATGGGTGAAGTCTGGGAATTTTAGGCGACCACTTCGCCCAAGTCGCCCCCTCGCGAGAGCCCTGTAACGTGCATCAGTGTATAGCACTGTCACACATGGCCCCCATTTAACGTCCCTCACGGAAGGAATTAGTATTTTTAAGTGATGCAATGGGGGATCAAACCTGCGACCCCTGGATTGACAGTCAAGTGTGTTACCTCAAGACCACGGATCCGCCACCATGGCTGGGTCGTATTTATATTTGGGTTTAAATGCATCCTTACGCAAGCCAATTCCTAATAGCCTCTTATACAACATTACAGTAATCAAGTTATTAAATTAATCGGCACAATTGGAGCTAACAGTGCTAATTTAATACATTTAGATGTTGCGGAGTTTAGAAATACAGCAAGACATATTTGTACTTGATGTTTTCAATCTTTAAACATAACTCAAATGTTAAGTTTAGAGAGTTAAACTCCGTTGTCAAGGATATTTTTAAACTACATCAAAGATTTAATACTTAGTTAATTATAGTTCAGAAAATCATGTCTATATTCAGTAATAAACCATTATTGAAATGTTTGTGTTATGTTTGACAAGTATTGAAATATAAAAATTGTGATAAAGCATAAAACCTGAGAATCATGTACTGTATTATTCCAAAAACTGACCAGAGTCACTGCTCCTATGCAATTCATGCTGGGCGTAATGGCCATTAATTTTCAATGATTTAGCTATTAGCAGACAACTGATAAAAGTTACCTGAAGAATCTCAAAATTATTGACTGAAAAATCCTGCATATGCCAGGTATATGCAGGCATAGCCCCTGAAAACAAGGGTTTCTTCTTAATCGAAAATTGGATAGGAGTTCTTGGCATGAAACAGTTAGAAACGGTTTAAGCCATAAAACATTAATTTTCAAACAGAAATATGAAAATATACGATCTGATTTTTTGTCAGCAATCTTATATCATTGGTTTGCAGTTATTTACGCAAAAATTGCTCTTTCCAAGACAAAAAATAAAAAAGTTGTAAAAATGGTATATCTGTGACTGTGAGAATGCAGCTTTAATTGTTCAATTGTTAAACACATATTAACAGGGTGGGGGATTAGTTGGTTCGGGCGAAAGGTGATCCATAACCAATTGGTTGTTGGCAAAAATTCATGATTCAGGTTGGTTTACATTTTTTTACTTCTTTTTTTTTTTTACATTGGCAAACGTAAACTTGGTTAGCTCCCTTGAAATAATGAAACACTCATTTATCGGTTTTTACTCGATCAAAGACGTAATTCATAAAAAAAAGTTTGTTTACTCTGTAAATGAAACAAATATCCATACCCCATGACTTGCGCTACATTGTAGGCTATCAAATAAGCAAGTACACTCGGATCTTGTCCCTTTTGGGTGGATTTGTTTACACTGGGGGCGGCCATGCTTGCTCTCACAAGTAACACGACTGGTTTAATTTATCATTATCTGACCTGCGCTTTCCGATGTCAAGTCAAGCATTACCAGTCCGCGCACCTGCAGTGACGACTTGTTTGGTCACGTGACTTACCTGGACGACGAACTGGTCGTGTCAACAAATTTTGTTCCGAACAGTGGCTAATTTTCTAGGAAATATACTCCGTTTGAACAATATAGCAATGGAATAACATACCCTAAGGCGTGAAAATCGTGTTGTCCCCTGTAAAATTTATTTATCGTGAAGAACGATCACAGAAGCAAGAAAAATGAGTCACATTCACGATGGGTATGTTCAATGTTTCTGTTAATTGGCATTGTTTGTCCATATATTCTTGAACAATTGTTACCGTTATAAACAAATGTAATGAGTAAAGTGTATCTGTTCAAAATAAATATTTCATACATCATCATAGTTGTCAATAAGACCCAGTACCAAGAAGGGGATCTGGTAACTTCGTAACGTTTCCCTTTTGTAAGGGCTGTTCTTGGTCAATTTGTAACAGTCATGTTAGTCAATAAGTAAACGTTAAGAAATAAATTTGTCATATTGTAACCACTAAAGGAGGTGATAATTGTGCCAATCATGTTTGCAACATTTTGGCAAACAGAAACGATATGACCAATTGATGGTAATAACACATGTAACTAATACAACAGTCTTGAATTTACCAAGTTTGAGCAGTTACGAAAGGGAAAGGTTTCGAAATGACCACAGTTCATGTAAAGTTACGGTCTTAAAATACACACTGTATATTGAAGTGTGTGCGGTTAAGAACCAGCTTCCTTGTTAGCTCAGTTGGTTAGATAGCTGTGCTTGTGTTTCTACGATTGTGGGTTCGAGCTCCACATCCAGCGAACTTTTCCTCATAGATTTGCTTTACTGCTGTCATCAGGAAAAGGCAAGAGTGCCTTCATCAGCTTTATTAATTATGTGGGAAGGAGTGTAGTGTGTGTTGGTTAGGAACCATTACGCCCTGGCTAAGATAGCTCAGTTGCTAAGAGTGCAGTGCGAGTGTTCCCGCACTCCCAGGTTTACTTTAATATAGTGTACCAACCATACAGGTCCAGCATGAGTATTCAGAATATAACAAACAAAATTGTTTATTGCACTTTATGATAATTATGTTGCAAGAAGAGAATGACATATGTATATAAATAGATATTTATTGTTTTCTTAGTTTAATTATGCTCAGGTTCTATACTCAAAAAAAGTTTAATCAGTTTTTTCGATCCTTTCCTATATATAATGTAGTTATTTTTTATTCTTACATAAATTGCATTTTCATTCATTCAAAAGATACCCAAGACCTACTTATTAGATACATTTGTAAAATTTACCCCAAAATGCTTATTATGTTACTTGGTTTTCTTGAGCATGTGAACATTAAATTTCAAAGAATATCAACGTAAATAAACAATAAATTTCATTTAAACGAAGTGAAATTTGGAACTGTCCAAATCAGACAAATTATGAAATGCAATTGACATCAGTGGACTGGGTCTACTAAAGTGATGGAAACAGACGCATTACAAATTTAAGTAATGAGCACATTCTTGCACTGGTTGAAATGCCATGTTTGAAATGCCAATGTTTTCACTCAATGCAATATTCACCAAAATTAAAGCTTTCAACATTCAAGGATGGTAATCTGGTTAGCAATCACCGATACGTCCTGTGTTTAATTGCCATATGTGATTTTGGTTTCTGGTCCCCACGCCTGACAAGTGGGTTTTCTCTGGGACTCCTGTCCCACATAACATAAACTAAACAGTTGCACATCATGATAAGGAATGTGTCTAAGCATTTATAAATGAAAATAACTGTCTTTACAGCAAGTAAAAGAAATAAAGTTTAAACTTTTAAAGAAATCTCTGATAAGGCTTCTATATACCCCTCATGTTCCCCAAACAATTTATATCAAAGAACTTGCCATAATGAAAGGTTATGCATTATGAAATATTGATTTATATTTATTTCCCTGAAGGTACATTTAGGTATATTAATATCGGACCATCCATCCGTAATTTTTCATTCAACCTCGTCACGGAAGGTGTGATTTTGAAATAACCTGGCACATCCCTACCCCAAAGGACAACATCACACTAAATGGAATGTTGCATACTATATATTTACATAAAGAATAGGGGTCGTTTCTGGACTGTAACTTTGTCATGTACTGGAGGATTGTTTTGCATATATATACAACATGTTGTGTGCAAGACCCATGTCCCTACCTTGAATGATGGCCTTGCCACGGACTTGCACAAATTACCAATGTTACCAATGTGGTGGAACAAAGGCATGATAAACAAGCCCCCACAGACTTTCACAATTTACCAATGTAGTGGAACAAAGGCATGATAAACAAGCCCCCACAGACTTTCACGAATTACCAATGTTACCAATGTAGTGGAACAAAGGCATGATAAACAAGCCCCCACAGACTTTCACGAATTACCAATGTAGTGGAACAAAGGCATGATAAACAAGCCCCCACAGACTTTCATGATTTACCAATGTAGTGGAACAAAGGCATGATAAACAAGCCCCCACAGACTTTCACGATTTACCAATGTAGTGGAACAAAGGCATGATAAACAAGCCCCCACAGACTTTCACGAATTACCAATGTTACCAATGTAGTGGAACAAAGGCATGATAAACAAGCCCCCACAGACTTTTACGAATTACCAATGTTACCAATGTAGTGGAACAAAGGCATGATAAACAAGCCCCCACAGACTTTCACGATTTACCAATGTAGTGGAACAAAGGCATGATAAACAAGCCCCCACAGACTTTCACGATTTACCAATGTTACCAATGTAGTGGAACAAAGGCATGATAAACAAGCCCCCACAGACTTTTACGAATTACCAATGTTACCAATGTAGTGGAACAAAGGCATGATAAACAAGCCCCCACAGACTTTCACGATTTACCAATGTAGTGGAACAAAGGCATGATAAACAAGCCCCCACAGACTTTCACGATTTACCAATGTAGTGGAACAAAGGCATGATAAACAAGCCCCCACAGACTTTCACGATTTACCAATGTAGTGGAACAAAGGCATGATAAACAAGCCCCCACAGACTTTCACGAATTACCAATGTAGTGGAACAAAGGCATGATAAACAAGCCCCCACAGACTTTCACGATTTACCAATGTAGTGGAACAAAGGCATGATAAACAAGCCCCCACAGACTTTCACGAATTACCAATGTTACCAATGTAGTGAAACAAAGGCATGATAAACAAGCCCCCACAGACTTTCACGAATTACCAATGTATTGGAACAAAGGTATGATAAACAAGCCCCCACAGACTTTCACGATTTACCAATGTAGTGGAACAAAGGCATGATAAACAAGCCCCCACAGAATTTCACGAATTACCAATGTTACCAACGTAGTGGAACAAAGGCATGATAAACAAGCCCCCACAGACTTTCACGAATTACCAATGTTACCAATGTAGTGGAACAAAGGCATGATAAACAAGCCCCCACAGACTTTCACGAATAACCAATGTTACCAATGTAGTGGAACAAAGGCATGATAAACAAGCCCCCACAGACTTTCACAAATTACTAATGTTACCAATGTAGTGGAACAAAGGCATGATAAACAAGCCCCCACAGACTTTTACGAATTACCAATGTTACCAATGTAGTGGAATAAAGGACAGATACAAGTGACATTCATCATTAAGGAGTTGTTGTTGTTGTTTTTTGGGGGGAGGTTCTTGACAATCTTTTAGAAAGAGCCATTTATTTTAGGTCCAATCAAGTAATAATTTATAATAAGTTTGATCTGAATCTTTTGCTGTTACTGAAAGGTCAATGGTGATTATTTCACCAATGCCTGTGATTATATCACCAATGTTTGAGGGTTATTGAACATTTTTTTACAATCCCACACATTGTTAAATCCCTATCTTATATGTTAATGTTCTCAAAGACTCATGAAAGGACCTTTATTCATATGAGTTAGCTGTATGAATTGTAATGCTTGATAAGTTGACTGCAATGTGAACAGACTAGGTTTGGAATTATTTGCTCTACTCAAGTGGTACACAGTTAATTAAGATGAACTATATAAAGGCATTATTTTTCCATGACCAAAACAAATAACAGGGTATTGATCCTGTCCTGCACTCAGTAAAGCTTTCATGTACTGTTTTAATTTTAATTTCTTCATAACACAATATTGTTTTGAATGTTTTTAAAGATATCACATAAATGTATGCAAAGTACATTTAAAGGATCACTTTTTTTATTGCTTCATTGGTGTTTGCAAAAATATAGTAATATACCAACACAGTAACGATAAAAGATCTGGACATTGTTGTCAAGATTTTTGTTGGGGTTTGAAATGGAATTAATGTGCTTCTTTAGCATGCCCAAAAACCAGTCTTGTAAGATAATAAATAAAAGCCAAGAAGAAATTGCTCCTATTTGACCTAATGTTTAATGCTCAAAATCACCAAATTCTCCCAGTGCCTAAGTTAAAC
Source organism: Mya arenaria (assembly GCF_026914265.1). Classification (NCBI taxonomy): domain Eukaryota; kingdom Metazoa; phylum Mollusca; class Bivalvia; order Myida; family Myidae; genus Mya; species Mya arenaria. Next base: position 46,038,542 of record NC_069131.1, on the reverse strand, counting down.
CCTCAAAATCACCAAATTCTCCCATTTGGCTCTAAGTTTAAAGCTCAAAATCACCAAATTCTTCCAGTTGCTAATTTAAACGTTCAAAATCACCAAATTCTCCCATTTGGCTCTAAGTTTAAAGCTCAAAATCACCAAATTCTCCCATTTGGCTCTAAGTTTAAAGCTCAAAATCACCAAATTCTCCCATTTGGCCCTAAGTTTAAAGCTCAAAATCACCAAATTCTCCCATTTGGCCCTAAGTTTAAAGCTCAAAATCACCAAATTCTCCCATTTGGCTTTAAACTTATTTCCTCCCATTATCGAATTCACAACAACAGTAAAGCTTGGATTTAAGTAATAAATCGATTTGTACATTTTCTGACTGATCAGAATAAAAACCATAGACTTTGGGGATAAAAACCAAGAAGGTTTTGGTAATAAATATATACCGGTAGTAACCATTTTTCAATTTGTTGAATATGAACATAACATGACCGGTGCCAAATAAAAACGAAGCTTCATAAAAAGCGCAGCTTTAGCGAAGCTATTTCTTCGCTAAAGCTGCGCTTTTTTTCCAAAGCTGCGCTTTTTTTCAAAAGCTTCGCAAAAGCTGTGCTTTTTCTTCGCTTTTTTCAAAAGGTTCCCATTTTGTATGAAAGGTTTGCTTTTAGTAAAAAAGCTTCGCTAAACCTTCGTCTTTTGAAAAATAGCTTCGTCTTTTTGTTTAAGCCATATTTTCCTTAAACAAAAGCTTCGTCTTTAACATAAAAGCTTCGTCTTTTGCATAAAAAGCTTCCTCTTTTTGAAATTTAAGATGGCCAATATTTATTGGAAAAGACAAAGCTTTTCAACCAAAGACGAAGCTTTAAAAGAAATGACAAAGCTTATTTTTTTTATCTTTTGTTTTGTAGGTGCACTTTTTTGCGTTTTAAGTGTATTATAAAATAATAGGTGCTTTTTCTTAGCTGAAGAATTTTTTCTTTTAAAAATTCTGCATTTCATCTCAATTATAATAATTCATGTTCAAGTTAAGAATTTCTTTTATCAGCAGTAATTCAATTGTTTTAGTTTATCCATGTGTAAATCTACAATAACATAAAAAAAATATTCAGTCATTCATCAAATTCATACATTCTATTCCTGATTGAATGAAGTATTCAATCTCTTGATGAATGAATGAAATATGGAAAAAAGGGTTGAATCCAAAAATAAAACAATACATGGATGAATGAATGAATGAATGAATGAATGAATGATTGATTGATTGATTGATTGATTGATTGATTGATTGGTTGATTGATTGATTGCTTGCATAAATGAATGAATGAATGATGAATGAATGTGAATGTTTGATTGATTTACTGATGTATTGATTGATTAACTGGTGGATTGATTGATTGGTTAGTTGATTGATTAGTGATTGAATGAATGAATAATAAATGAATGAATTAATTAATTCATTCATTCATTCATTCATTCATTCATTCATTCATTCATTCATTCATTCATTCATTCATTCATTCATTCATTCATTCATTCATTCATTCATTCATCATTCATTCATTCATTCATTAATTAATTCATTAATTAATTTAGTTACTTTTAAATGACTGGATGAATAAATGAATTATCAATTAATGATTCAAAATAAAATAAAAAAGGATATTTTTAATAAATCAATGCAAAATAATACACTTACAAAATAAACAGTTATTAATTGCATTCAACTGAATATTCACAGAATTCATATTACTTTAATTTCTATACATGTTATCATCATAGATCTTAATACTTTGTGCATAAGCCATTCCCATGATAAGCCATATTTGTACAACAACCAATCAGAATCTCAGAACCAAATTTGAAATAGGGGCGGCCATTTTGTTGGGATTTCAGCAGGAAGGGTTGGATGTTTTTAAAGGAATTACACAAATAACAACCATTGATAATTAAAGGGATAAATTAATGATATTAAATTTATGATATAACTATCATAAGATCAGATGAACATGGACTATGATTTGGAATAACAATCCAATCATTTGATGTTTTGTAAAAGATGACATGCAATACTCAGGTGATTTCTTATAATATTCTGATCTTATACTTATTTTAGTTGTTTATCAATTACTTAATAACCTCAGTGACTATTTTCTTAAACATGTTGGACTTATATTTCAAAATGATATCCAGCTCATAAAAATACAATGAAATTTATAAGATATAGTTTTAAAACTCATTGATTTCTTGTTTTTACCCTTAACAGAATATCTATCAAAATTTACAGAATGTTTTTCCATTAAATGTACATCTGATAAGAATCAGTGTTGTTTTCAAAGGGGTAATAAAACTGCCATCTGCCAGATGGCCTACCAGATATTGAAAATTGGATTGATCAATTATGTAAAGTATTAATTAACAATCTGGTAGTTCACACTGTGTAATAAACAGAGCTGTTAGGAACCTCTAAATTTAACAAAAAGGCAACATAAGGCAGAGTATGGAAAAAGTCATTATACCCCCACAAACCAAGTTTGAGGGGGTATATAGGAGTGAGCTTGTCGGTCGGTCGGTCTGTCTGTCGGTCTGTCTGTCGGTTTTCATGGTTTCCCGACGATAACTCATGAAAGGCTAGACAGATAATTTTGAAAAAATTTTGGTACACAGGTGTAACATCAGAAGATACAGGTCAAGTTCGATATTGGGGCTGGTGGGGCCAAGGTCAAGGTCACTGTTACTAAAAAAAGAAAAATGGTTTCCGGACGATAACTCATGAAAGGCTTGACATATTTGAACAGTTTTTGGTACACAGGTGTAACATAAGAAGATACAGGTCAAGTTCGATATTGGGGCTGGTGGGGCCAAGGTCAAGGTCACTGTTACTAAAAATAGAAAAACGGTTTCCGGACGATAACTCATGAAAGGCTCGACAGATTTGAACAATTTTTGGTACACAGGTGTAACCTAAGAAGATACAGGTCAAGTTCATTGTTACTAAAAATAGAAAAATGGTTTCCGGACGATAAATCATGAAAGGCTTGACAGATTTGAACAATTTTTTTGGTACACAGGTGTAACATCAGAAGATACAGGTCAAGTTCGATATTGGAGCTGGTGGGGCCAAGGTCAAGGTCACTGTTACTAAAAATAGAAAAACTGTTTCCGGACGATAACTCATGAAAGGCTAGACAGATTTGAACAATTTTTGGTACACAGGTGTAACATCAGAAGATACAGGTCAAGTTCAATATTGGGGCTGGTGGGGCCAAGGTCAAGGTCACTGTTACTAGAAATAGAAAAACGGTTTCCGGACGATAAATCATGAAAGGCTTGACAGATTTGAACAATTTTTGGTACACAGGTGTAACATCAGAAGATACAGGTCAAGTTCAATATTGGGGCAAAATGGTTTCCGGACGATAACTCATGAAAGGCTAGACAGATTTGAACAATTTTTGGTACACAGGTGTAACATCAGAGATAGAGGTCAAGTTCGATATTGGGGCTGGTGGGGCCAAGGTCAAGGTCACTGTTACTAAAAATAGAAAAACGGTTTCCCGACGATAACTCATAAAAGGCTAGTTTTTCTTGTTTTACTATGTAGTTGACAGTTTAAAAAAATAGTTTACAATTTAGGTATCATACTGAAAGGTATGCCTCTACACCAACTAATGGTGTAAATAATTAGAAGATCTAAACAAAAATAAACAATATTAAGTATAAATATTGATTTCAAAAAATTAGAATATGCTTTCATGTGGTTTAATAGAGACTAAAGTATCAGTGAAAAAAAAATGGTATTCAACAATTTCACATTTTAATACAGCAATAAAAGGTCATAATGTTTTGTTTTTATTCTTTATTGGGGAAGTTTATACACAGGTATCAATGGGATATTTATTCATATCATGTGGGAACTAGTCATAAACTTGGCATTGATGTATATATGATATATATTTTATTAAAAGTTTTTTGTTACACCAGTCTGAGGCTTTTTATCCCCTATAGTATTAGAGGGTTGAATGGAAAAAAAAGAAGCTTTTGAGAAGAGCTGCGTTTTTATGCCACAAAAAGCACAGCTGTTGCGAAGCTTTCTGCAGTATTGGCCAAAACAGCGCAGCTTTTGCGAAGAGCTGTGCTTTTTGCTAGAAAAACGCAGCTTTTGCGAAGCTTTCTGCTGTATTGGCTCAAAAAGCGCAGCTATTTGCAAAAGCTGCGCTTATTGCTTGAAAAAGCAAAGCTTTTGCGAAGCTTTGTGCGGTATTGGCCTGAAAAGGCGCAGCTTTTTTCGCAATAGCTTTGCTATTTCAAGCAAAAAGCGCAGCTTTTGCGAATAGCTGCGCTTTTTGGCCAATACTGCACAAAGCTTCACAAAAGCTTCACTATTTCAAACAAAAAAGGAAGAAGCTTTGCAAAAGCTGCGCTTTTTCAAACAAAAAAACACAGCTATTGCGTTAAAAAAACACAGCTTTTGCGAAGAGCTGCGCTTTTATGTCCAAAAAGCTGAGCTTTTATATATTAGAAAGCTTGGCCAATACCGCATCGTTTTGCGAAGTTTTTAGCATCGTTTTGTGACGCTTTAGCGAAGGTTTTTTGGCACGGGGAACATTGAATATTTGAAATAACATTGTTAATAGTTATTTTTTAAATACACAGAGTGTAATATCTTTTGAATATTCATTTAACTTTGTACTACGTAAGTTTTATACAATTGAATTCAATTAATGACATATTATGCTTTTTTAGAAAAAGCCATCTATTGTAAGATATTAATGTAAGATGTTGAAGAACGATGTTTGCCATACAATTCTAAGAAAATTAATCCTGTACCTCACAAAAACTATTTCATGTATTAGAGTCTTGATGCACACGTCCTGTATATGTTTAACAGTGGTTGCACAATTATTACTCTGGATAAAATATCAGGAGTGATGCCCCTTGATCTTTGCATCAGTCTCTTTTTCAGTTTGTTTCATGTATTTTTCATCAATCTCCAATACAATGTTCTTTATGATAAAGACATTTATTACTCCTTTCTTGTACTGCACATAGCTCTTGAATCTCCCACTCATTGCTAGGATCATTTTTGAACTCATTACTTTGTTTGCAAATATTGGTTTATCAGCTTTACAGTTTGTTTGATAATGATATTATGAATATGTCTGTATTAATAAGACATAATGTTTGATAGGACAGTGTCAGACAGACCATACTTAGCGATTGTTTTGTGTAACATTCTTCTTTTACACAAAGCTTCAGTGATAGTATTCAGTGTTGAGTTTCATTTATTTCTTTAGAGCTATACAAATTCAATGCTATGAAATATGGATAAGAATGATGTTTATTGCACAATTTTGCATCACTGTTGTGTTTTAAGATTGATTTATGTTGAAAACAATGTGATAATGACTGCTTGAACATTTCTACTTAGTGAAGAATACAATAATTATTACTGTCTGGTTGCCAAGGAAACAATCTTGTTAAAAGTGACTTATTGTTTTTTATTTGTTTGGATATCAGTCATGATTGAATTTGTGATTCATGCATGATAATATATGAATTTTATTAGTGATTTTTAACAGACCTGGATAGATATACTGTCATTAAAAATTTATTAAGTATTTTGTTTGTGAAATAACAATGGATGTTTCATCGAAAATGGCATCATTTAGGCCAATTCAACATGATTTGGTATTGCCATGGAAAAAGAAAAATGAACTTGGGTATACATTTTAGTTTTCAAATGATAAGACTAAACAGTTGTTTGTATTTCCATGTATTAGCTCTACCGGCACTCATAACTGATTATACAGTATCAGACATGACTTGTCGTAAATGTTTTGAGTTCATTTCGCCAGATTCAGAATAAACAAGAATTGTGTGCTTATATAAGTATTTTTCTATTCTTATTTCTTAGACAGGCATTAGTTTGCATTATGACAAATCATAGTTATAATGTTGTTTTTATTTTCAGCCCCCTGGCGACTTACAATTCACTCACTGATCCAAACCTGTCTGGCTATTTCGGCAATACTCGTATGCGCAGACATCTGCGAAAGTCTGGATTGGTGGGTTGGAAATAAAATGCTTTATATTATGGGCCATCCTTACAAACGTATGCTCCCTATTCTTCTCTAAACTCAGGAGCAAATAAAAGTTCAGTAATATGCAATAATATGCTATGGATTCTTATTATTTGGTTATCACTCAAAACCTTCCTATTACTACCTATTCATGGGAAAATGTCATGGTCGGGCAGCAGAAAAAAGTATCTGCAAGAACAGTTTTCAGTGATATAGATTTCTTTTCATTTATATTTTATTTTTATTATCAAATTTCCCAATCCCTGAATATTTTATTTCTAAAAACATTCTAGGACTTATTTGGTTGGGAAACATTTGCCTTTAAAAAAAGACAAGAACATTACATAACATTAAAAGTCTAAAGAACATTGGAAAACCTTTGGCTTTTGCAGGTGGTTAATAGGTGTGTTCCATCATGCTTGTCTTAACCTTAACCTACATTCTACCATTCAGGTTACGCGTCGTGGCGAGATTGTTGGTGAGAACCAGTACCGACTCAACATGGCGCGTAAGGAACACAAGAAGCATGTAAAGGACCTCCTGGCACAGGCCATCGTTCACAAGACACTCGATCTGGAGCGGTATCGGCAGGTTGAAATCAAAAAGAAGCTGGAGGAAATCTCAAAGATAGAGGTGGTTCGCAGAGTTAGAGTAAGTTGTTAAAAAGATTTTTATCTAAAATTAATTATAATGACATACAATAGAAAAGTGTTGATAACTGTGCTTTATTTTATCTTGGAATACAGTTATATCAGTATGATCATATCTATTAGTTGTCTTCTTTTCATTTCTCAAAATTGACTCAATGAAAATTTTATGCAATGAGATTAAAAATTAAATGGAAATAAGATAATAAAACATTATAAGACCTTGCAGATGCTGAGTGGTTGTGTTGATAAGTACTGTACATTTATTATAAAAATTGAGAAAAGATCTTCAAAAATTGTAGTCAGATACAAACGGAAGAAAATTTGACCTTGACATTAGAAATGACAAGGTAAGATTAGGTTTTGTTGTTAAAAAATAATCACCACTTGTTGTGCTCTATATTCAAATAAATGATCACTAAAATATGTCCATTATGTCTTCCAGGATGGTTGTTCAAGGTACAACTTGATGAAAAAAACACTTTTTTTATTAAAAACAGGAAATATTTAAACATGTATTGAAGTTTTTTTCCACAAGGTTGTCTTAATTGATTGTAGAAAAACCTGTTTCCAATTAATTTTAAGTGAACTGCAACATTCCATACTGGAAGAACTATCAAACTATATCTGTGATACGTCATTACACATGGTCGCTGTATATATCAGTACAGATGCAATACTAAATGGACACGAAGATAGTTTTTTGTTGGTAGTTTCTTGATTCATGAGCTTTGATAGCTTACCCAGGAAATAACTCCACATTGCACATGCCGGGCGTGGCTATTGTTACTTATATGGTTTACGTTATTTCAGTGCCACACATAACTTCCCAGCATGAGTGCATGGCATCTATTCAGTTTCAGTATATTTGTATTGTTTCCATTTTTTTCTAGGCAATATCAGTTGCGAAAGGTGGTAAAATTTTAAAAATTCATATAAAGATATTTGAGCTTTGCATAAACTATAAAAAATCATAGCTCTGATGGAAATTGGGACAAAATTGGCATGAACAATTCTGTAATGTCATAAGTTCATACAGTTTATGAAACATGCAACAAATAATTAGAATTTATTGTAAAATAAATGAAAAATCAAGCCTGCGTGTTGTACATGGGATATTTAGGCTTTGTACATGTAGCTTTATGAAATTATGAAAATGAGAAGTTGATCCGTTGGTATAATATGTCATTAGGTGTATGTAAAATGTCACAGGTTTGCAAACATGATAAAAAACAATGTTTTGTAATTTTGCCAACAGTTGGACAGAAGGACACAGCAGGATGCCAGTATAATGCCTTTACTGTCACCAAAACCACGTAAAACCTCCAAGGTGAAAAACATCAAACCAATTTTCCGATCTGTAGTTCCCCGAAACACCCCCCCAAACCTTATTGATATGGAACGTCCAGAAATGAAGGGCAATTTGCAACCCTCTTCTATCACCCAGAACTCGGTTTGTTCTGCGTTATGTGGTTGGTGCCATGACTCTAACCATAACCTGCAGTTTGTGTTCAACCAGGCTCAAGCTACACTTGAGAAATCAGACAACTTTTAGCAAACTAGTGTATAATATGCCAGTTTGGGACAAAATATATGGGAATGATTTGATAGGACTATAAGTATCTTCCACGGCCGAGAGTGTAAGATAGGTTCATTCCGACCCGAGCGTAGGGTGTTTTGAGGAAACGAGGTTTACCGAGTTACCGCAAAACACCCTGCGCGAGGGTCGGGATGAACCTATCTTACACAAGGGGCTATGGTAGATGCTTTTTCTCCCACCTCAGTTAAACAAAATTAATAAAAATGTTTTTTTTGCTGGAACTCTTTTGTGCGTAGTGAAAATAATTGCGTATGGATAATTATGCCATAATTTGTGGTAGTCATGGATATGCGCGCAGTGATTTAGATTATGTAAATAGTCAAATCGGTATTTAAATAGTTCTAAGGAGAGTGAAACATTATTTCTTGAAAGGTGCGTGAAAACTGTTTTCTGGTGACATTTGAAGCGATAGATAATTTATTAGCGTTCTAAATATTGCCACAAGACAAGATTTCCATGATGCTACAGACGAGTCTTCAACAAGGGAGGTAATTACAATGTGGTGACATTAAAAAACAGTTCCATACGGGCATTTTATCTTCACCCTGGTCAAGATAAGAATTTCTATCATGGTTAAATTATTGGATCTACTTATCTGAGGTGGGAGAAATAAAAATCTTGTACTGAAAGCTGACTGTAACTATCTATTCATAGAATAATTAAAATATACGATTTAGCTGAAGATCCTGTGAACATGAAAAACATTCCAATCTAAGAGACAGTTTAAATATTGTAGAATTATTATTAAGGAAGGAGTTCTAAATCTGCAAAGTCTGAATATCTTATTGGTACTGAAATTGGTGTCAAATATGACCAGTTTTTTGCTGACTGAAATGTAGCTTGATCCATGAAACTGTAATGTTTGCATGTCATGAGTTGTTATTGAAGTCTTGTATTTGGATTGAATGCTGTTTAATATTTGTTCATATATTTTGTGATTGCTGACATTAATCATATTAATTTAGGAAAGAAAACTTACATTGAATGGAAATTATAAATGAAGGTCATAATCCTGGTCATATATATTGTCTTATTTAACTGCAAATGTTGTAAAACAACTAAAAGACATGTAGCAATTTACATGTACATTGCTTTAAGATGCGGTTTATAAATAGGGCATCTCTTCAACTGAAGCATAAGGATCCCCCTAAGTGTCTGTATCAGAACAGTTTCGTTGGTTTCAGTTTTAAAGTTTCAATACCATCACCTTTTGAAAATGATAAGCTTTATATATGAGGGTAAATCTTATGTGTATAAAACATGAGTAATTGGATTTTTTTTTGCCATTAATCGATTGCCAATTGTTTTACAGCATGGCTTGACATTGTTTGATGCCCTTAACCCTAATATTTTCAGCACAATAATCAGCAACAGCAAAAAAACCTTCACATGGAAAATAAAATGAACACATTCTATAATTTCCCATGAATCAATTTAGAATTCAAGGGGCCGCAAAGGGGATGAGGAGGTGTTGCCCTATTTAACTCCACGGTCACAGAGTCGACCACAGTCAGGCCCCTCCGACATATCATCTACGGGGAAACGCCCTAAATCTGCCCCTGCGCATCATAGGCAGCGACACTCTAAAACCTCAGGCTATACTGATCCCTATGATGAAGTAAGTGTGAAGATGGTGGTGGTAAATTGAAACAGATTATACTGACTTATAGAAATTATATAAGAGCGCTTTCCGCGGGTGATATTTCAATGAGGAGGGTTACTGGTCTGTACCATGTTGTCGACGTTCTATAACTATCATGTGTAGGAGTGAATAGCTATAATTCATCCACATTTTAGTCAATGTCATAAGTCTTTTAAAACTATGTTATATGCAACACATATTTCTTATATGTTTATAAGCAAGTTATTATTGGTTGATTTAATCGAATTTAATTAAATTTCCAGCTATATTTGGATAATGACACATATAGGCGCATGGTATGGTTATCTTATGAGCAACACCCCACCTACCGCCCATCTAACTTAACTCATCAGGTTACTGATCTTTCAAAAACCTAGGGTTATATTCTTTAAAAAAATTGTGGATTTTCCTTCTCCCCCAAACCGATAATGAATTGTTAAAGTTTATATTTTCACTTGCTGAATGTTTGGACTGTAAGATTTTAATGCTTGCTTGCTTGTATTGTAACTCTTGTAAGCAGCATGTATGTATGTCTGTGTGTGTGTGTGTGTAGTTGTGTTTAACCTAAAAAAACGTCCCACCAGAATACACTTTTAATTACAGACACATAACATAATGTTATACTATTATGTTATCTTACCTATAATATAATGTTTGCGCTTTGTAAATAAACCGTTCTTTGATTATTTACTTTACTATGGTCCCTGTTTGATCATAAAATCACTCTTGTCTCATGTTTGAAATATTCATGTCTGTTTTGTCAATAATTGTCAAGGATATCAACTCTGCTTGAAGTACAATGTTATAAAACATTAATGGATGAACAAATTCCTCATGAACATGACATAAAACTTGACAGCAGATGTGTCCGTACTAACATTAATACCCTATTTTCCTAGACTCTAAGCAATATTTTTGTTGATAAATGTCAATAAATTGATTGTAGAAGACACAGTTTTAAAGATGTTTTTCATTATTTTTAATATGTTCTTGTATAGGAAATGGTAATGGGACACATAATAGCAAGCTTAGTTAGCTTTCTTGGTGAAGAATTTCTTTAACAGTAACAACTGCAGCATTGACAACTAAGTTAATTAAGATGGTCATCACAAGTTGTCTACATTTATAGGTAGACCTTTCATGTCAGAGTGATACTCAGAATCATTAAACATTTACAGGCTCAAGAAAAAGGCAAATTTAATCATAAATATAATCATTTATTAACAGTTTAGTAGATTTTATTAGCTCAAAGTGAGCACTACTTGCTAAAATCTCAAACTATTTCCCATTGCTGTGACCGTCCAGCGTCCGTCAAGTGTCATCCATTTACAATTATTTTTGAAACACATCTTCATCTAAACGGCTTGGCCAATTTAGATGTTCCTTGGATGGTGCCCTTTTTAGTTGTTCAAAGAAATGAATTCCATACAGAACTCTGGTTGCCATGGCAACTGCAAAAACAACAACTAATTATTCATGACAAAAATCATGAGGCCTAGGGCTATGAATTATTTAGTGTGTTACAATGTCAAGTGGGCCTCTACCAAGTTTGTTCAAATTATGCCCCTGGGGTCAAAATTCCCTCTGACTTGGGAGTCACAAATTTCTTTCATACCTTGAAATCTCCTTGTCTGAAGCCGCTAGGCCAAAACCCTTGATATTTTGTAGGTATCATCATTAAATGGTCCTCGATCAAATTTATTCAAATTTTGTCCCTTGGGTTAAAACTGGCCCCGCCAAGTCAAAATTTTTCTAAAGACTTATACAAGAAAATATCCTGAGGCCCACACCATTGATATTTTGTATGTTCAAATTTTTCCCCTGGGGACAAAACTGGACATGCTGTGGGGTTCACACGTTTTCTATAGGGAAATCTTTGAAAATCTTCTTGTCTGAAACCCCTAGGCTCAGAGCCTTGACATTTAGTTTGTAGCATTATATGTTGGCTCTCTCTAAGTTTGTTGAAATAATGCCCCTGGGGTCAAAGCTGGCCCCTCCCTACTTTCTTATTTTTGAAGCTACAGCAATGAAATGTGGATTGTGTGTACATTTTTGAAAACACATATCAATGTTGTCCTCAATCAAATTTATTCAAATTGTGTCCCTTGGGTTAAAACTGGCCCCGCCCTAGTCAAATGTTTTCTATAGACTTATTCAAGAAAACTTCCTGAAACCACTAGGCCCACACCCTTGATATTTTGTATGTTCAAATTTTTCCCCTGGGGACAAAACTGGACACGCTGCGAGGCCAGTTTGACCTACTTTCTTATTTTTAAATCTACAGCAATAAAATTTGAATCATGTGTACAGTTTTGATTTTACATGTATATATTATCTATTTATGTAACCATTATGTGAATTGATAAGTTATTAATGAATTAGTTTATAATTGAAGATTGTTTGACTGGGTTTAACATTTACATGTTACATTTGAATGTAGAGTTTTAAAGTCGAAGATGTTGAGATTGTTTGTGTGTTGTGTAGGTGATATACGTGGATGATAATGGTCGCCCTATGACCCCACCCCCTGCCTCTGATCGCCCGTCCTACAAGGGTTCACTGCGGGACGGTCACACTGACAATATTGACACTCGTCATCTGTATGCTGTAAGTTTGGGAGCTTGCATATATTCTGGGCATATACTTTTGCTTAATGTAGAACTTATATAGCGTACCATTTCAAATATTATGTTTTAAAATAGTTTTAGTTATTGCTTTTAATCACACATCCAATAATGAGAGTTATTATTTGCAATCTACAAGGAAGGAATTCTAGAAAAATCTTTATAAGAGTACTATTAATCAAAGTTACTCAACCCACTACCTGAATCATTTGAATTATACCTGAGCGCTGAAGTGCTTGTGTATAATTTCAAACAGGGTAGTGGGTGCAAAAACTGTTTTGTACCATGATTTCAAGGACTACGTTCAAGAACTGAGTAAATTAGAACGTAGAGTTTTACAGTTTAAGTGAATAGCATTGTAACTTATGCTTGTTACTGAACAGTTAGCTGTGCCTTCTTGCTCCTGAACTTATATGGGAGTTAATGTATGGAAGAAAAACAGAGAAAATCTCAAACATGGTTCTATACAAGATACTGTCTAAATTTGTTATCTGTTAGTTCTATATTTATGTCATTGTTATTCCACAAAGAACCTGACTTTGTATAAAACTGTGTTGCAGCTTGACTCTGAGGCATTACAACAGTATGCGCTCCGTCTGTCCAAGTCTGAACGGGGCCGTGATGGGGCCACCTCTCCATATCTCATCTCGGCTTATCCAACACCACCGAAACGAGAGCGTACTCGCTCCGCCCGGGTTGGCCGTCACTCACCCCGCAGGTCAGCTAGAATGTCCGCTAGACCAGAATACACACAAAAACGATCAAGTGGAGTCAAGGTGGGTAGTTACAGAACTTTTGTATCACTGTGTTCCTGCAGGGTTTGGAAAAATATACTCCCTTATTTTGTATGTTTGCCTTAAATGTCCTTTCAAACGCGCATTCCCTTTAAGACACTCTGGGAGTCTTTTTGTGGATCTATTTCTGATTCTATGACATGAACAATGCTAAAGTTTACTCTTAAATAAAAAAAAAATCAATTTGTTCAGGTGAAAAACATTCCATCAGCGCCATTATAGAGCATCTGTTCAGGAGGATGATGATGTAATGCATATACGAAAATGATTTTATTTAGCAGGGTTTCTTAGAAAAATATGCTTCTGGCGCCTTTTTTATAGGACATGTACGGTATATAACATGCTGATTTAAAATGGCTTGGGTTAATGACACAAATATACACATAGCATAAAGGAATATTTTCTTTTTTTTCACTCTACTATTTTATGTTTGAAATATACTTATCATAATTATACCACAATCTTTTCAAAAAGTTTTCATTTTGGTAGTTTATAATTATTGATTTGATAATTATTGAAGACATTTAGAATGTTTGCTTACTGTTGAAGCATAAAAACTATTTATTTATCTTAATGAAAAAAGTTTGTCTCTTTAGAAAGTTATTTATTTTTGCAGCTTGGATAAGTTTAATTTTGTAGAAAAGGATTTCTCTGTACTATTAAAAGTGTGAGCAAGTCCATGTTGACCTCATTGCATGAATGTACACTTTCAATATTCTTGTAAGCTTTCAGAATGCATGTTGCTTGCTTGTATTAAACATTCCATTTTAAAAACATTTCTTTTTCATAGATGAAGAGTTTTAAGCATTGAAAAAATCTTCAGTAGAGTAAAATTTTAAATTGCATTATTTTTCTTTTGGTATGTTCTTTAAATGTGTTCAAAGTCTTATGGTACAATTAATGCTTTGTAAATCTCATGGTAAGTATTTCACTATTATCTTTATAGACCATCAATTTCCAAAATGTTCACTAGAAGAACTGATTGTGTTTAATGTTTTGTACTACAGACAAAGTTCCAGTAATTATCATCATTTATGAGAATGTCTGTGGGTTTGCAAGATATGTATTGACAATGGCTATGTAGAGTAAATATCATGTTCCAATACAATGTATATATGTACTCCTGGTCATTACAGAGTCATTCTGGGGAACGCCGGGAGAAAGACTCTGGCACTGTTGAAGTATGTCTCCTGTCTAGATTCCCTGCCCCTAACTCCTACACCTAATGGCTGACAAGGCACCCACACCTACACTCACTTTGTTAAATTTTTCCTTCTACATATTATTAACTATTTCATAAAAGCAACAACACTTGATTTGATAGCAAATAAAACTGTTCTTGTCAGCCATTATGATAAATTAATGATGCTTCATTAACATGTTTTTACTTTTCCATTTTTTCCTGACATCTTGTGTTGAAGTAGACAGTTTTGTTCAGTACACTGTCAGAACTCATCATTTCACAGTTTTCAAATTTGATTCACACACAGAAAGGCACAATCAAAACTGCTAAGATTTTTGTATTTATTGCTTGAAACAATTAGGTTCAGTGATTGACTGTCTTTACTTAGCCGGTTGTGATAAATACTAAAAATGTTTTGTGGTATTCACTTCTATATATTTACACCTCAACTTCCATTCCTTAAATGAACTGCCTTTCGGCATATGTTCGGATCGCAATTCATCGCATAACAATATACATGAAAACTATTGATCTTGTTATAATTTGTATTGTGTCAGCAGGTCCCGTAAAATATAAATCCACATTTTAGAAAGTGCTAAGTTATTATATTTTAAACGTTTTGTTGCCAAAAGTGTTTCAATTTTACGTTTAAAAGTGATTTCAAGTGGTTGATCTTTTCCCGCGTTATTGTGACGTCATTTGAAAAAAAAAAATTCCGATAACAGTCGGGTCGTCCTATTTACAGAATGGGTAAGAAAGGATTACTGAAAGGTAATCTGAAATGAAATGAAGTATTGTTTTAACGTTTTTTGAACAAAATAATGAACTATTGGTGTAAATATAAGGAATGAATTGCAGGGTTGATGTCATTATCGGGGTATGAACGCAATTGGGCTGGTCAAAGTATGCGTGGAGTCCTTCGGACTCCACACACTTAGACCAGCCCAATTGCATTCATACCTCGATAATGACATCAACCCCGCAATTCATTCCTTAAAATGAAGTCCATAGTATGGAGCAGGGTTACATTATTCATAGTCAATGGTGCCAGAAAGAAGATTTTGATTGTGACTTTTTCTTTTATCCAAAGTATGTCACCCTCTTTCATTTTTATTCCCCTTACCCATTTACATTGGTTTAATTTATAAATACTAATTTCTTATAGCTCAATTGTGATAGCTTATAGATCCGCTCACCAGTTGGGCAGTGTATATATTTATAGCTTATCACCTATTAGTGGTTTAAAATGGTATATAAAAATAGTTTCTGGTGACTTTTCCATGATATTGTTTTAAGACTACCAGAAGGGGACAGTGTATTACACGGCCTTGACTTTTTAGTGTGATTGCCGAACACATTCCAGCTCACACATCATCTCTCACACATCGTCTTTCCTTTGCGTTGAATATAACTTAAGTGTTTTGAATTGCTTTACATCTCAATGTAATGGTTTGTGATGAACTTAGTTATATCAATATGAACAACTAGTTTCAGGCTGAACAAAAGAACCTGCACAGTGAAGTGAGTTTTGAAGCTTTGCAAAATTCAAAACCTAGCCCATGCTTGTTTGTTTGTTTGTTCTGATGTTTTCTGTGAAAAGGTTTGCTTAATTGTTTGTAAAATTCCAATGATAACAATTCTGATGAGTATGATGTGGGCATTATAATTACCTTAAATGTTTTGAATTGAATGTTTTTGCTACCACAACATTGCTTACTATGTAGTTTTGATCAAAGAAAAATAAATTGATAAATTCTGAATGTGTAGAAATATAATTTTTATATAGCCGAGACTTTGAAAACTAAAATGTCAGATGCCTTTGAAAATTCATAAAACAAATTAGCAAATGCTAAAAGCTAGAAGTTGTTAACTTTTAATCTGCTTTTGCCTGTGTCATATTACATACACTTCTTTAATTGATGAAACTTAATAATCATAATTAAAGTAGTCTTTTTAGCAACACTAACTTGCAGCCATTTTGTTTAATACAATCACACCACAGTCGCTTCACAAAAAAGTAATATTTGACCAAAAACAATCTAAAATGCATTATTCTTTGTCCATGTGAATTTTAAGAAGGCTGAAACAATTATTTAAAACGATTTCTTTGAGGGGTATTTCCTAACCCTTACAGTAAGAAGAGAAATAACGTTATATTTGTTCTAAATGTTAATGAAAAAGGAAAAAAAGTGTCACCTTTGCATTTAAACAAATGTATTTTTTTATGAGTTTTTTATTTTGCCAACTCCCCCAGTTTTCTCAACCAGATTCTGACGATAGAAAAGTTAAGTTGGTGTGGTCAATTATGTCTCAATTTATTGTGAATGTTAATTTGAAGAATTACAATGGCATTAAATAATTTATCATTGTTTTACCTGTTTCATGCAGCATTATGGTGCCAAATTGTTTTTGAACTGAAATGTTTGCTTATAATTACGTGAGCTAGTAAGTGTGATTTCAAGTGTGAAAAACTTCCGATTTTCTGTGTCATAGTTATGTCGTCTTGTTTAGTTCTGATGTAGTCTGGTTTTATTTTTACAGGGAGCGTTAATGTTGCATCGTCAGGAGCCGGCCATGATGCATCAGGGAGAGGTACAGACACTGTGTGAGATAACGATGAAGTACCACGGGCCCAACCTGACCCTCCCCCGGGACCAGCGTGACCCCACCCAGGAGGTGCACATAGAGCAGCAACACTGCGGTGGTAACACACTCCCTGTCTTCAGGGAGCGGCTGCAAGCTGGAAGTATGTGGTAGCGTAGATATACCCACATACCTTACAAGCCATTTATCATCTATTCATATGACCCATTATATTTTTTGCTTTATAATTGCATGGTTTTGATTTGACTTCAAGTTGTAACAAAAATTTGTAGAGAAAGAAAAATCTTTGAAACGACACTTGTATTTTGAAGTTTCCTTTGCATGCTGTTTTTTACAGACTCTTATAATCACAAGTTATTATATATTGAATTGACCTCCTTCAGGGGTGACAGTGCATACTGTCAACCCAAGGGAACACTGTCCTCTGAGGTTTTAGCTGAGGTCACAGTAATAACCACAATACTTCAGATTCACTTGAAAGTCAATACATTTATAAACCATTGTATTAATACTGGTATATATCTACTTTTAATTTGATAACCACAAAACTTCAGTTGTGAAAGTCAAAACATAAGCCATCTTAACAGTTATTATATTAATTTACATATCTTTTAATATTAATTTACATATCTTTTAAAACAAATCCGAAGAAATGAAACAAAATATTGTGATTCTGTCTGCATTTTGTTCACATCTGGGCAATCATACAAACTCAAAAGAACATTTACAAGTTATAACATGAAACTTAGTACGCAATATACCACCGTACAGAACTCACTGCAAGGCCTCCATATGTGTTTTTGATAATTGTTGACAAGGGCATACCTAGGCATTCTCCAAAATGACTTATTTAGGGTTTACCCCAAAATAGCAAATTCTTTAGATCACAAATATTAAAGAAGGGTAAGGGATGCATATACATGTTACCTTTTACTGGTTAAAGTTTGTCTTCAGTCAACTGAATGTTGGTGTTAAAAATGCTTGAAAATGTTTTTTTTTTTATTTTCTTTATTCTCCGCAGCAACCCCTAATAACATATTGGGACTATACTTATGAAAGACCTTCATGTATTGAAAGTGTGCATACAATTCAAAATGCTACAGATACGCCCCTGAATTAACCTTTTCATTTTTATTACTATTAAGGTCAATTTCAAAAGAAGGTTATACATATGTTCTCCTTCTCTTGATTCAAAGAGGAACGTCTCCTAATAATTGTCATTATAGAAGCAATATTTCTGAGCCTGTGAAGCTGAAGTTGAAAGATGATGATCTAGTTGCCACTAAAAAAAAGACCTAGTTGCTAGTTATTGAATCACAACACTGTAACTGATACAATCAAATTATGTATTTCAGGCACTTTCTCATTTGTATCACGTCGTCACCGTGGATACCCGTTCAGTTTGACACTGTACATTGACGGACGTATGGACTGCCGTGTGAGCACATGCTGCGAGTACAAGCACGGAGTCGGCGTAAAACTTGGGGGAAAGATGGGACACTTTAGCCTAACTGGCATCACAGGGGCCACACCCTGCTACAAGTGAGATGGCTTGTCATTCTCTACAATCATTTCAACTTAACACACCCTGGTACAAGTGAGATGGCTCCTCATTCTCTACAATCATTGCAACTTAACACACCCTGGTACAAGTGAGATGGCTTGTCATTCTCTACAATCATTTCAACTTAACACACCCTGGTACAAGTGAGATGGCTTGTCATTCTCTCCAATCATTGCAACTTAACATACCCTGGTACAAGTGAGATGGCTTGTCATTCTCTACAATCATTTCAACTTAACACACCCTGGTACAAGTGAGATGGCTTGTCATTCTCTACAATCATTTCAACTTAACATACCCTGGTACAAGTGAGATGGCTCCTCATTCTCTACAATCATTTCAACTTAACACACCCTGGTACAAGTGAGATGGCTCCTCATTCTCTACAATCATTTCAACTTAACACACCCTGGTACAAGTGAGATGGCTTGTCATTCTCTACACTCTGCAACTTAACATACCCTGGTACAAGTGAGATGGCTTGGCATTCTCTACACTCTTTGCAACTTGACATACCCTGGTACAAGTGAGATGGCTTGTCATTCTCTACACTCTGCAACTTAACACACCCTGGTCAAGTGAGATGGCTTGTCATTCTCTACACTCTTTGCAACTTAACACACCCTGGTACAAGTGAGATGGCTTGTCATTCTCTATACTCTTTGCAACTTAACACACCCTGGTACAAGTGAGAGGGCTTGTCATTCTCTCCAATCATTGCAACTTAACACACCCTGGTACAAGTGAGATGGCTTGTCATTCTCTACACTCTTTGCAACTTAACACACCCTGGTACAAGTGAGATGGCTTGTCATTCTCTACGCTCTTTGCAACTTAACACACCTGGTACAAGTGAGATGGCTTGTCATTCTCTACACTCTTTGCAACTTAACACACCCTGGTACAAGTGAGATGGCTGGTCATTCTCTACAAGCTTTGCAACTTAACTCACCCTGATGATCATTTCAACTTAATTCACCCTGACGATCATTTCAACTTAACACACCCTGGTACAAGTCAGATGGTTTTTCATTGTCTACAATCAATGCAACTTAACACAGACTTGTCACATTGTGTCAGGTATAATCAATGCATTTGTTAGATAGTATATTACTTGTTTATGAGTTTCTTAGAAAAAAAAAACACAACATATAAATGCATAAAATAAGAAAGTCACTTATTTTGCGCCACTGAGGATTATATCATTGAATGTTTCAGATGCAAGCTGAGCTGCCAGGCCCCGCCGAGGAGCATCAAGCTGAAGAAGGGGGCCCAAAAGAAAAATCAACAGCCCCAGGCACATGAGGAGGTCACCGTGGAGGGAACACCTAGAACTCCAATTAAGGAAAAGAAAAAGCAGCCAAAGGAAGAAATTGCAGGAAAGAGTGATGATGGTAAGTAGATTAAAGTTTTTGTTGTTTTTTGGCTTATGCCATTTGCGTTGTTGTTTTGAGGCATCTAATGGTATATAGCAATATTAACTTTCCCCCAATAATCATGTTACATACTTTGTGCTGAAGTCCGTTTCCTTGCAGAATTATTCATACTCAATACATTTAAAAATGTAAATATTTAAGACGGATGAAATGCCGAAATTATATAAAGTCTGTGTTGATAAATTATAGAGATCTAAAATCATGTTTAAAGTTTGTAAATGTCTGCGAAGTTTTTACATAAATTGTCAGAGTAAAAAAAATGACTAAACACATGCTCACTATGAAAAACATGAAATCAAGCTTTATTTCTTTTAATGTATTGATAATCACATTAACAAAATAACATACTCTTTCGTTTGATAAACACAGCTTGTATTTTTAAATGTACTAAGCATAGTTACTTTTGAGCTCAACTATTTGAAGAATAAGGAGAGCTATCCTAGTCACCCAAGCGTCGGCGTCGGCGTAACCACTTATGTTAAAGTTTTTGTAAGAGTTTGTGTACCACCTCAAATATTGACATATGGCTTTGTAACTTTGCACACTTGTTCAACATCATGCCCCCACCCTGTACACCGGAGGAGGTAACTCTATCAAGCATTTTGACAAAATTATGCCCCTTTTTTTACTTAGAATTTACTTTAAAGTTTGCGTACCACCTCAAATATTTTCAAAGTCCATTGACATCTGGCTTTGAAACTTTGCACACTTGTTCACCACCATGCCCCCAACCTGTACACAGGGGGAGATACTCTATCAAGCATTTTGACAAAATTATGCCCCTTCTTCTACTTAGAATTTACGTTAAAGTTTGCGTACCACCTCAAATATTTTCAAAGTCCATTGACATCTGGCTTGGAAACTTTGCACGCTTGTTCACCATCAATACCCCCAACACAGGAGGAGGCAACTCTATCATGCATTTTGACAAAATTATGCCCCTTTTTCGACTTAGAATTTACGTTAAAGTTTGGGTACCACCTCAAATATTTTCCATTCAATGTAAATAACTCAGCACATCATGTATTGCATTGAAATCTAATCTAACTGTGATCCATGCATGTTTCGCCAAAACTTTTCAATCCATACACCAAAAAGCGGCGGAATAGTCGAGCGCACTGTCTCTGTGACAGCTCTTGGTTATTGCTGTTTTTAATACTTTTTTGTATGAAATAAGAAATATATACAGATCAGGATATTGTTCATAGATGAAAGCATGCTGTATTCATATTATTTTCTTAACATGTTTTTTTAATAAAAATCGTGTACCAAAATGAACAACAGCAATGCTTAGTAATAATAATTTAATGAATTCATAAAAACTATCATTTGTTAACTTTTTCTCTTTCTGTGTCTTCTCTAAAATGCTGCCTATAGAGGAAAGTCATTTGTCCCTTCAAAATGTAATTATACCAGTTGAAGATGAGTATTCAAGGGCAGATATAACAGAGAGGAGTAATATCAGGGGAGATAAATATGTGCCTCAAACATCAAGTAAGTTGAACAGACAAAATGAAACTCCAGAGTCAGATGAAGCCCAGAGGAAATATAGCAACGAAAAGAAGTCCTCAGACTCATATTCTGACTCGGGGCAGGGCCCTGCTGAAAGCTTCAAGCCAGAGGAAGACACTGAAAGAAACCTCGATATAAGAGGACAAGAGAAGTCTGAGACAGATAAAACAACTCAGCAGTTTGATGATGGTGAAGGGCTCACGCCAAAGCAACTGTCTGTGGAAGATGGTGAGCAGGATGGTCATGAAGAGGACTTTGAAGATAAGAACCAGGATACATATAATGAGATTGAGGAAGAAATATTTAGTCAAGTAACAGACAGAACACGAGCAGATGAAGAGGTTGATGAAGAAGTATTTGCACCTAACAGACAAGAATCTCATAATCCAATAATGGGGAAAGATGGTAATGAGGAAGATATAAATCCAGAAAGTGTGTCAAACAAATCAGCCTTCTCACCAATAGGGAACGACAATAATGGTGATTGATGAACATTGTTTTGTTGTCTGTCCATGTTGCTATGGTTGTGTTTATTTTATATAGCCTCTGCCAGTTTTTTCCCAGTCCTTTAGTACTTATTCACCATGTTTGTCTCGCATTACAGAAAAGAGCAAGAACTTGTATGTAGTTTTGTGCAGCACACACCTCCTTAATCAGCAGACACAAGTTTTGCAAGTTTATCTCTTCACTATTGCACACTACATGTTTTGAATTCTTAATGAGATTTATTTTAGAATTTGATTAGTTTAATATAATTATGGCTTTTATTTTCCTTTTCAAAGTTTATATATATTTATGCAGGGATTTTAACTCTTTTGTGAGATATCTGTCAAATTGGGAATTTTCGCAGTTTTAGTTCTCTGAAATTTGGTAAAAGAGTAAAACAGTTACCACAAATTTAACCCTTAGGCTGCTGATGGCGATTTTAAAGGCTTTGCAAACAGCTTGGAACCAGACCAGTCACTGAGTAACTCGGCGCCTGGTCAGGTTCCAAGCTGTTTGCCACTCAGTCAATATAACCCCAAAGTTTTAAGGAAATTGAAAGAAATGTAGAATAAACCAGACGACATTTTTGAGCAGACGACAATTTACCCAGCATGCAAAGGGTTCAAGTATAATAGGGATTATTCAACTAATTCATTCTGTTTATAAGCTGCCTACATGTAGAAAAACTTTTGTCAGTGTTTAAATACTTTTTGACATTAGGAATAGTATAACCTATTCTGTACTTTTAATGCATGGGACATCATAGAATGCCTAAAGTTAGTATGATTAATCCAAAGCAATAGTTGATCATTTCAGTGATAGTATTACAGGTTACTGACAATAATGTGCTTTGTGTTCTTTCAGACAACTATGATGATGACTTTGAAGAGGAAGAAGATTCTAAAGGTAGGCTCTCCTTTTGCATTCTAAAGAATTATGTATTCTCTTTGACTTTAATCTTTAAGAAAGTATAAAGGTTTATATAAAGGTTGGTTGGTTCTTGTGGAGATTTTGGAAAATGTTTTTTTTAAAACATAATTTTCTTGGATTTTTCATTTTAGTATAATTCCAGAACATAAATTATGCCTTGTTCGAAGCCTTTATATTTTCTAAATAGCCTATCTAGAGTGCATGTTTAACGATAAATTCTAAGGCTTGATAAAAATATCATGAAGAATATTTTGTTCTTTATAAATGAGTTGAGCATGCATAGACTGCTCTAGATTGTGCCAGCATTTTGACCTATGTCCTGTATCCTGTGATGGTCAGACATTCCACTTACATTTCACATGACAGACAGTTGGACGTATTGTGATATGGAACTTTGACTTAGTCCTATAACATCACAGACTTTTACTAAACTTTAAACAAATCAATACCTGACAAAGCACAATAGCCCATCTTTTTGTCAGGTTTCAAGATAAATTGTTGTCTTGTAAAGTGAGCAGATGTGGCCATTGTCCCAGTTGGGAAAGTACATGCTGGATGTCTCTCCAGTCTCTCATGTTTCAAGGTCAATGGATGCTCTGATAAATAAATTTAAGATATCTAGATTGATAGAATTTAATACTGAGGTTCAACTTTCTACACAATGAAAGCTTTCACTATTTCTGTATGAGATTTTTTGTACAACAATCCTATCCATGGTATGCATACTTTCAGCATCAAGATCAAGTAGTTCAAGTTCAAAATCATCCACTTCAAGTTCAGAGTCTGGTGATGATAAATGAAATCAAAACATGCCCGTGACTTGTATATAAAGAGGTCTTATTTCATTTAGAGGAGCCTTATTTGTAAAAACTGTGCTAATGTTGTTAGCTTGGGTTAGATTATTGTACAGCAATTTATATGTTTTTTACCTTGTAAAATTATATTCAGCTTACATCAATTTCAAATGAATTAATATATTGTTTATCTTGTTCATCTTAAGAAAACTAATCATGACAATGTTTGATTTCATTTACACATGTTTTAAGCTTTCTCTTTACATTTGAAATCAATTGTATACGTAAATAGATGAGCTTTATTCACCCTGAAGTTGAAGGTACATTGTTCAACTGCCACTAGTTACATTCTAAAGTTGCAAGCTGGTTCTAATTTAGAATAGATAGGTAGAAATATTTAGCATATACATGTTAAATAACTCCAGGACTAAAACTATGTTTAGGAACTGTTATATTTAAATTCGCATAAATTACAAATTTTGGTATAATTATAGTAGCTTTCAAATGAATGCAAATGTATGGGATCTTGAGGGTATTTTGTAGACATCACTGTTGCAGTTATATATCTATTATACCTTTTAAACATAACTTCTTTGTTTATTATGTCTATGAAGATATAAGATGTAAGGCATAGAGCAGTGTTTGTTTGCTGTATAGCACTTTAAGCCTTTTGCTTCCACATTGAACATTTAGTATTTGAAACTTGGCCACATTTCCCAGGTATAACAAATTCAGGGCATCATTTTGCTGTGCATATTGTGAATCTTTTATAATATATAGTTAGTATATGATGATTTCCAAGCAAGTAAGCCACGCCTACTATATACTAGCTTCACCTCTTATCGGCCATGCACTTTAAATAATGAGCTGTGGACACTTTCGTGTGCCTTTTCTTTATTGGTAAAAATGTGAGTATGACTTATATTTTACCTGATATTTTTATTAAATGGATATATTTCGAAAAATGTACCATGTAAGAACACTTACTACAGGTTCGCTACAATTTCCTTTCAATATTATGCGAACTGTGGTGCCAGGATCTTTTCTCCTGATACAGACTTGTGCATATTTTGAGATCTGCTAGCATTTCAAATACACTTTGGTACATAGAAACACTGTAAGAACATTCTGGGTGCATGTAAATAGAGCTCTTAGGTATTGTGCTTATGCTGTCACGCATCGAAACCTAATTGCATGCTTTTCTTTAAAAGGAAACTAGCAAAAATTATAAATGTGATGGAGCTTTTGCTCTAGTGATGGTGCTTTGGAGTATTGGTGGTGCTGTCAAAAGGTAAATTTCCTTGCACCACCGATAAGTGGTTGAGCTGGCATTTAAGTAGGCGTGTAAGCACTGGCAAGAAAACTTTAAGTGTACTCATGCAAATTATCAGTCTGAGAGTTGTCTTTGTTATAAGTGTTATATCTGTACTACCAGTGTAATACATACATACATTATAAATAGTATTATGTTCTTGCTGTATTTTGATTTTGAAGCTGAAAATGCTTCATCAAAAGTAGCTGAACCTCAAGTAAGATGAAATTATCATGAAGATAAATGTCATTACCACTAGCTGTTTTCTTATGATGTTTGCAAAAGGTTTAGGGAACTTTGTGTTAGTTTAACATGTTGAAGTGAGAATCATCTAGTTAATTTGTTTAATGTTTATCTAAATGAGCATGAGCCCACACACTTTAAAATCATTTGTATGACAAAGCTATACCTTTGACATGTTAAACTGACAGTTTTAATTTGCTTTGACTGTTTTGTATAACATTCTGTTCATATCTCTTGCTAAACCTTAGCAGATGGGAGTTACGAGGAAGATTTTGAAGAGGAAAGTGACGAAAAAAATGGTGATAAAAATGAGCATCGTTCAGAGTGATGTGATAACAACTAAGTTCACTCCGTGGTGTCTGTGACACTAAACAGGGGACCAACTCTTAATGAGAAACAAAATCAAAGTGCTGGCAGTAACATAAGACAGGGGCATATATATAACCCTTATTTCTAGTGACTGTTTATAATATTTATTTATTTTAATCTCTAAATTTCTAATGTGTTTTGGAAGAAAAAGGTCAAGATATTGACAAAGCCTTGATGTTGTTGTTACCATTGGCATAATATTCAAAGAATGGGAAATTTGCCTTGAAACTTGAAATTCTGATTCAAGATATTTAATATGAAACTTAATTCATAACGCATATCTACTATGACAACTCATAGCTGTGAAGCAAGTCCCATAACTCAAGCTTAAATATGTGTCAAGTTATTCCCCTTGATTCACTGAGAGAAATAGTTGAGCTTTGGTAACCTGGTTCCTGTGCTCTCGTTCATACCCTGGTTGTAAAATGCTTATATTTCCTAGTTCATACATGCCATATTTTCTGGAGACCATTCAGGGGGATTTTTTTCAAAAGGCTGAAAATTCAGGGGGATTTTGGTTGTATTCAGGTGGATTTTTTTAGCAGGTCTAAGTTGGGGAAATTTTAAAGTATTTTTAAACGCAAGTATGAAAAAATGTATTCACATATAGTTTGCTTTGAAAACCTCTTAACTTGTTCATTATACAGAATTATTTTATGTCATGATTTATCATATTTTTGATACACTGTCATGTCATACTGTAATGCACTTGCAGAACAAAATATGTCATTGGAAAAATATGTTTTCGAGACAATTTAATTAAATTTACCTTCCTCCAAAGTCTTTGAAAAAATTGTGCTCAGCTTTGATGACTTTCAGACAATAGGAGAATAGAATAAATATTATCAATTTCTTCCTTCCAAAAGAGTAATATATCTTTGCCTTTGATGATTACTACAAATTAATTGATCACTTGTTGTAAAAGTTTCCTTTTGGAGACATACTGTGGTTTCACTTTGTCATTATTGCCTGATGTAAAATTTCCAAAAAAAAATTATTTTTTTTTTTTAAATTCCGGGGCATTTTTATCTCCCGCTGGGAGACCGGGGGATGGATCGAAATTTTGTGGGATTTTTCCCCCCGCCGGGGGATATGGCATGTATGCTAGTTGAAGTGTACTTGCAGCATTGACAGTAATTAAGCTACTGTTTTGTACTGATATTGTGTTATTGCACATGATATGATGGCCTGCATTTATAATGTTAAGGCAATACTGTTTGAAATTTTGCCATTTCATGGTACTTTTGATTAAAACTTCATTTCTTATTTGAAAGATAATGTCAGCGACTGTTGTGTATTACATTTGCATGGTAGGCAGAAATCAGAAGGTGCATGGCATGTTAAACACTGGTTGAAATGATCTTATTATTACATTTTGAATTGGTCACCCAAAGAGCATCTGCATGATATCCAACAGTTTTTATATTTCATAATAATGCATTTGACACTGATATTCTATTTCTATGAAGTAAAATGAAGTATAAAGCTATATTCAAAAAAACACCTGAGTCACTGTTATTTCAATTTTTATGTTTGCACTTGAATATATTTGAAGAGCATTTAATAACTGATAATTTTTTCTAGAAGTAAACTTTTTAGCTCACCTGTCACTTTGTGACAAGGTGAGCTTTTGTGATCGCCTTTTGTCCGGCATCCGTCGTGCGTAGTGCGTCGTGCGTCGTCCGTCAACAATTTACTTAAAAGACATCTCCTCCTTAACCGCTGGGCCAATATAAATAAAACTTCATAGGGATGGTCCTTGGGTGGTCTTCTATCAAAGTTGTTCAAAGAATTCAATTCCATGTAGAACTCTGGTTGCCATGGCAACCAAAAGGAAAAACTGTAAAAATCTTCTTCTCCCAAACCACAAGGCTTAGGCCGTTGATATATGGTAGGTAGGATAACCAAATGGTCCTCTACCAAGATTGTTCAAATTATGGCCCTTGGGTCAAAATTGGCCCCGCCCCGGGGGGTCATGGGTTTTCTCTATATGTTTATAGTGAAAACTTAAAAAATCTTCTCCTCTGAACTTACTTGGCCTAGAGCTTAGATATTTGGCATGATTCATCGTCTAGTGGACCTCTACAAAGTTTGTTCAAATTATGGCCCTGGGGTCAAAATTGGCCCCGCCCCGGGGGGTCATGGGTATTCTCTATATGTTTTTAGTTAAAACTTAAAAAATCTTCTCCTCTGAACTTACTTGGACTAGAGCTTAGATATTTGGCATGATTCATCGTCTAGTGGACTTCTACAAAGATTGTACAAATTATGGCCTTGGGGTCAAAATTGGCCCCGCCCCGGGGGGTCATGGGTATACTTGATATGTTTATAGTTAAAACTTCAAAAATCTTCTCCTCTTAACTTACTTGGACTAGAGCTTAGATATCTGGCATGATTCATCGTCTAGTGGACCTTTACAAAGATTGTTCAAATTATGGCCTTGGGGTCAAAATTGGCCCGGCCCCAGGGGGGGGGGGGGGTGTCATGGGTATTCTCTATATGTTTATAGTTAAAACTTCAAAAATCTTCTCCTCAGAACTTACTTGGACTAGTTCTTAGATATTTGGCATGATTCATCGTCTAGTGGACCTTTACAAAGATTGTTCAAATTATGGCCTTGGGGTCAAAATTGGCCCCGCCCCCTTGGGGGGTCATGGGTTTTCTCTATATGTTTATAGTGAAAACTTCAAAAATCATCTCCTCTGAACTTACATCACTTAGAGCTTAGATATTTGGCATGATTCATCGTCTAGTGGACTTCTACAAAATTTGTTCAAATTATGACCCTGGGGTCAAAATTGGCCCCACCCCGGGGCTGATGGGTTTTCTCTATATGTGTTATAGTGAAAACTTAAAAAATCTTCTCCGAACTCACAAGGACAAGTAACGTCTTAATTTAAACTGGATAACATATTTAGTACACATACCAATTTTCAATATGGGCCACATACAACAATTAATAACAAATATACATATATAGATACACACGTAAAATCAAGTAGTGACAAGAGCTTAGATATTTGGCATGATATATCATCTAGTTGACTTGTACCAATATTGTTCAATCTTTGGCCCTGGGGTCAAAAAATGGCCCCAGCCGGGCGGTCATGGGTTTCCTTATATATGTATATGATGAGAACTTAAAAAATCTTCTTCTCCGAAACCAAAAGGCGAAGGCCTTAGATATTTGGTATGAAGCATCGTTTATCGGACCACTATTAAGATTGTTCAAACTTTAGCCCTGGGGTCAAAATTGGCCACGCCCCGTGTTCATAGGCTTAGGATTTCAATATTTGTATATAATGGAAGAATGTGCAATATATGACAGGTGAGCGATTCAGGGCCATTTGGCCCTCTTGTTATTATAAGCAACAAACAAATTTTCACACCAAAAAGTTGATTTTTCGAATTCAAATAAGAACATTTATTGGGGTACATTTCTTATCAAATACATCAAAATATTAATTTGGTTTCAGAACGGAATTTGCAGCATTTTAAAGAAAGATAAATGCAAAAAGTGAGAAACAGAATAACAGTGGCTTATAATGGAGAGTGCGCTTTTATTTTGAAAGACCAAAAACAAAAGAAACTTATTAGCTCAGCAGAGCACGAAGTGCTCAAGGTGAGCTACTGTGATCGTCTTTGTCCGTCGTCCGTCCGTCAGTCCGTCCGTCTGTCCATCCGTCCAGGGTCACGATTGATTAACAACAACAACAACAAAACGGCCGACTTCCTGTAGTGCTTTTAAAAATCATCTCTTCTAAAACTACCAGTCCAAATTCAATTAAACTTTACAGGAAGCTTCCTTGGGTGACCCTCTACAAAAATACAACAAGGGATCACGATTGATCAACAACAACAACAACAACAAAATGGCCGACTTCTTGTTTTGCTTTAAAATACATCTCCTCTGAAACTACCCAACCAAATTCAATGAAACTTTACAGGAATCTTCCTTGGGTGACCCTCTCCAAAAAAACAACAAGGGGTCACGATTGATCAACAACAGCAACAACAACAAAATGGCTGGCTTCCTGTTTTGCTTTTAAAAATATCTCCTCTGAAACTACCGGACCAAATTAAATGAAACTTTATAGGAAGCCTTGGGTGACCCTCTACAAAAATACAATAAGGGGTCACGATTGATCAACAACAACAACAACAACAACAAAATGGCTGACTTCCTGTTTTGCTTTAAAAAAACATCTCTTCTAAAACTACCATTCCAAATTCAATGAAACTTTACAGGAAGCTTCCTTGGGTGACCCTCTACAAAAATACAACAAGGGGTCACAATTGATCAACAACAGCAACAACAACAAAATGGCTGACTTCCTGTTTTGCTTTAAAAAACATCTCTTCTAAAACTACCATTCCAAATTCAATGAAACTTTACAGGAAGCTTCCTTGGGTGACCCTCTACAAAAATACAACAAGGGGTCACAATTAATCAAAAACAACAACAACATCAACAAAATGGCCAACTTCCTGTTTTGCTTTAAAAAAACATCTCTTCTAAAACTACCAGTCCAAATTCAATTAAACTTTACAGGAAGCTTCCTTGGATGACTCTCTACAAAAATACAACAAGGGCTCACGATTGATCAACAACAACAACAACAACAAAATGGCCCTCTTCCTGTTTTGCTTTCAAAAACATCTCCTCTGAAACTACTGGACCAAATTCAATGAAACTTTATAGGAAGCTTCCTTGGGTGACCCTCTACAAAAATACAACAAGGGGTCACGATTGATCAACAACAACAACAACAGCAACAACAACAAAATGGCTGACTTCCTGTTTTGCTTTAAAAAAACATTTCTTCTAAAACTTCCCGTCCAAATTCAATTAAACTTTACAGGAAGCTTCCTTGGGAGACCCTCTACAAAAATACAACAAGGGGTCACGATTGATCAACAACAACAACAACAAAATGGCCCTCTTCCTGTTTTGCTTTCAAAAACATCTTTTCTGAAACTACCGGACCAAATTCAATGAAACCTTATAGTAAGCTTCCTTGGGTGACCCTCTACAAAAATACAACAAGGGGTCACGATTGATCAACAACAACAACAACAGTAACAACAACAAAATGGCTGACTTCCTGTTTTGCTTTAAAAAAACATCTCTTCTAAAACTTCCCGTCCAAATTCAATTAAACTTTACAGGAAGCTTCCTTGGGTGACCCTCTACAAAAATACAACAAGGGGTCACGATTGATCAACAACAACAACAACAACAAAATGGCCAACTTCCTGTTTTGCTTTAAAAAAACATTGCCTCTGAAACTACCAGTCCAAATTCAATGACCCTTTACAAAAATACAAGGCATTGTGATTGATAAAGACAACAACAACAACAAAATGGCCGACTTACTGTTTTGCTTTAAAAAGAAATTGCTGAAACTACCAGGACAAATTCAGTGAAACTTTACAGGTAACTTCATTGCCTGACCCTTTACAAATATAAAACAAGGCATTGTCATCAGTAAAGATATGTTTAAATTGCAGCATTTTTATTAATGCTTTATCACATAGTTGTGGCCCTTTGCTTAGGTGAGCCTTTTAGGGCCATCATGGCCCTCTTGAGTTTTTTTATTGTAAACATATCTTATTGAAGTTGAAAAAGTCAATTTCTATGTTTGTATTTGATATAACTTAGACAGCAAAAGCCCTAGCTTCAGGAGGTTTCGTAGGTTTCTCTAAAGTGCACTTTCTTGTAATGCATGTTGGTATTACATCAAACACATACAAAAGCGTATCTTTCATGTTGGTATTACATTAAACATATACATCTGTTTCCGTAGCGTATCTTTCATGTTGGTATTACATCAAACATATACATCTGTTTCCGTAGCGTATCTTTCATGTTGGTATTACATCAAACATATACATCTGTTTCCATAGCATACCTTTCATGTTGGTATTACATCAAATATATACATCTGTTTCCGTAGCGTATCTTTCATGTTGGTATTACATCAAACATATACATCTGTTTCCGTAGCGTATCTTTCATGTTAGTATTACATCAAACATATACATCTGTTTCCATAGCATACCTTTCATGTTGGTATTACATCAAATATATACATCTGTTTCCGTAGCGTATCTTTCATGTTGGTATTACATCAAACATATACATCTGTTTCCGTAGCGTATCTTTCATGTTGGTATTACATCAAACATATACATCTGTTTCCGTAGCGTATCTTTCATGTTGGTATTACATCAAACATATACATCTGTTTCCGTAGCGTATCTTTCATGTTGGTATTACATCAAACATATACATCTGTTTCCGTAGCGTATCTTTCATGTTAGTATTACATCAAACATATACATCTGTTTCCATAGCATACCTTTCATGTTGGTATTACATCAAATATATACATCTGTTTCCGTAGCGTATCTTACATGTTGGTATTACATCAAACATATACAAAAGCGTATCTTTCATGTTGGTATTACATTAAACATATACATCTGTTTCCGTAGCGTATCTTTCATGTTGGTATTACATCAAACATATACATCTGTTTCCGTAGCGTATCTTACATGTTGGTATTACATCAAACATATACATCTGTTTCCGTAGCATACCTTTCATGTTGGTATTACATCAAATATATACATCTGTTTCCGTAGCATACCTTTCATGTTGGTATTACATCAAATATATACATCTGTTTCCGTAGCATACCTTTCATGTTGGTATTACATCAAATATATACATCTGTTTCCGTAGCATACCTTTCATGTTGGTATTACATCAAACATATACATCTGTTTCCGTAGCGTATCTTACATGTTGGTATTACATCAAACATATACATCTGTTTCCATAGCATACCTTTCATGTTGGTATTACATCAAATATATACATCTGTTTCCGTAGCGTATCTTTCCTGTTGTAATAATCACTAGTCCACACAAATATAACTTTTTGTTTTTAAATATTTTTGGTGATTTATTTCTTTTTATACAAATACAATAATTTTATTTATTTTAAGAACTTAAGAGCAGGCGATAGGTTAAACATGATTATTTACAAAGAAAATTCTTAACAATTAAAACTTTATCATCCCATTAATTGAAAAGGAAATACCCCCAAGAAGTTCTCCATTGGGAAAATTTATATAACTCTTGGACATTTGTTTGCCTGGGTTGAAGCATGTCAGTGTGTCAGAAAATGGTCATCTCTTATATTGAGATTTGTGGTGAAAAATAAGATAGGCCACTTAAAAAATATAAATTGTTTTTGGGATTATTATTTTTCTAAATCATTGATGTGGTAAATCTGACGAACAAAATATCAATTTGGTGTGGCCTTATTTGTCATCACTGTCCACTTTGGTATTGTTCATTTCTTGTATATATATATATATATATATATATATATATGTTCATAAAAGTAAACATGCACCTTTACCTTTAATTTTAAGCATTTTATATTTTAACCTTTAAAGGTCAATATAAATCTGACTTCTAAAGTGCATTTTTACAGTGCATTTTATTAAAACTATTTTTTTTTTATGAATCTTTTTGATATCCTTATAATGCACAATAATAATTGAATCATTTTATCATGAGATAAAGCATCATTTTCTGTTGAATGTTGTTGCGTGTATTCCATTTCTTGTGTATTTTGTGCATTTTTATTTTAATGCATTAATTGTGTAACCTCATATGTAGAACCCAATCTAATTTCTTTATTGACTATTGATTTGCATGAGTGTTTGCTATTTTGTATACTTATATGTAATTTCTTAACACTACTTAAGTACTTGGAAAAGTACCTATGACTGTAACATACTAATACTTTTCTTGAGAGATTGTAGCATAACAACGGCAGTGTTATTACTCTTGTTGCCAGTTTCTAATGGTTATTAAAAAAAACGCAATGTGAGTGTATATTCAGGTCTTTATTTCACTGATGTGAAAATGTATGGGATTTATTGACATTTTATAATAAATATTTTTCATAAGTAGCCAAGACACAAGTGTCAAGTGTGAGTTTTTATTATAAGTGAAATAATTGTTTATGTCTAAACTTTTATGCTTTTATATTTCATGTTTTATATGTGAGGTACACAACACTGTAAGATCGTGATTTATACATCACCTCAAGCCACACTTGATGTTTATTTAATTATGAAAAGAGGGAACAAGCGTGAAAATATTTATTATTATAACATGAAATATTTCACTGATGTGTGAAAAGTTGTTAGCTGCTTGACGATATGCAAAGCTCATGAAACATATGAAGATGAATGTTTTCACAGTGCTTGACTTGTAAATGCATGAGTACAGCTTATCATGGTATCCTTCAAACATTATCAAGTTTAATATATATATATATATACTCATTAAAATAAGTTAAGGACCACATCAAGAAACTGATATATTTCAATTGGTATATGAGGTTTTTCATGCACACGGTATGTCACTAAAATGCTTTTGAGTGATTCCTAACACGTGCCAAAGCATGTTGCAGTCCAAGTATTAATCAAGTTGGATAATTCTATCTTGATTATAATGCAAATTATTGCCCTTTAGAATTCAACTTAGAAATTCTTGTTAAGATTTTGCATGTAAGCATGCATAGGTTAAACTGACAGTCTTATTCAAAATCAATACATACACATGTATAACAAACATAATTTCTGACTGATAAACGTTTAACTTAATTCTTACTAAATAATGCATACATGGAAAATATAAACTACTGATAACAAATGTAACTGTGAATTTAAAGCTAAAATATTGATTGGTGAATGCCAAAAGATTTACTGGGATCTACTATAGTCTCATAAGGTAAAAATACCATGTTTTATGCTCATTTCTTTCAAATTAAACTCGGTATCCTTCATTCTAACCATTTTTTTACATTTATTCATCCTTTTTGGAATATTAAAACAATATTATTAATTGTGGTAAATCTTATTTGGGAGTAAGAGTGCATCTTTAATATCTACTGTATTTTGCAAATAATGGCTGTTTATTTTTCGACTTACAAATTCTGGTTAAAGTTTTGCATGTTACCACATTTAGGCCAATATCTCAGCTAATACACCATGTATTGCATATAATCTTTATACACAGGCTCCTATCCCTCAAACCTTTTTAATTAATCAAGTAAGATAACTGTATCTTGCATATAATATGAATTTTGCCCCTTTGACATAGAAATTCTGGTTAAGGTTTTGTATGTAAGCACATATTATCAGTAAATAACTCAGCAACTGCTTGATGTATTGCTTTGAAACTTTAAACAATCAAGTATGATAACTTTATCTTGCATATAATGCAAATTTTGCCCCTTTTTAATTTGACTTAGACTTTCTGGTTGCATGTTTCACAAAAACTTTGTAATCCTTAAACTTAAAAGCTGCAGAATAGTGGAG
This sequence comes from Mya arenaria, assembly GCF_026914265.1. NCBI lineage: Eukaryota > Metazoa > Mollusca > Bivalvia > Myida > Myidae > Mya > Mya arenaria. The sequence continues at coordinate 46,003,330 of NC_069131.1, read as the reverse complement.
CATGCTGTCTCTGTGACAGCTCTTGTTCTGTAGTTTTATTTGACATTTTAAAACCTGAATGTTGTGCTTTCATAGGCTGTTAATTTTTCTTTTTCTGTTTTCATTGTGAACATTAACTCTCTTATTACACATTTGACTGAATTGTATTTGATTGCCTTTGACACAATATAAGATAAAATTACCTATAACAGAATGTGGTCCTTAAATTATTTTGTACTATCAATATTGAGATATGTTAAGTCTTACTTTCTCTCATGAATCACTTTGTTTATGATTGGTAATGTATGCCTCAGATTATGATCTGCACAGTTCATTCATTTATAAGTAATTTATAAGTATTTTCTTTTAACCCATTGCATTTAAATAGCAGTAAAAAACTTTATATTTTGTCAGTTAAAAATAATCCTAATCTGTAATTAAAGGGTTAAAAAAGTAATCATTCTTATATTCATTTTGATGGTAGAGACTAAGCCCTAATCCCTAGATATGATAATCCTTATAAAGCACTTCATTTTCTTGCTTAGTGATGGACTGTGAAGTTAATTTGCATCGGCTTGCATGATATACATTATGCCTTCTTTAGTGTTTAAAGATTTGTAAAGAAGTTTTAAAGTTTGTCTTGTCCACAACTATGGAATGCTAAAGGTAATGTACAACTTTTCTGACTGTTTCATATACATAATTAGTGATAAGTATTTATGTAGTCATTTCATGCATTAAATGTCTTATTTTTGTGTCTTGTCTTTATAATAGCACATCTAATATCAGTGTTATCCACACATTTCTGACTCCAGCTAAAGGTAGCACTCCTTTTTGGTCATAGAGGGGTTACTTTTACAATATTGTTAGTTTGCAGATTGGCATGAAATGACTACAAAAAGACCTTCCTATGATCAGAAAAAAATCTAATGATTTGTGTTAAAATACTAACTACACTTTGAAATAAAGCTAATAAATGAAAATATGAATATATAAAAAAAGAAATCATCCTAAATTAGTTTATTTGTGTAAATATGGATGAATTTATAATAGTTTTATGATTTAAAATGAATATGGTATATTGAAACAATAACAAATTAATCATACCATTTATATTTTAGAAACTGTGGTTGTAATGGAAGAATGATGAATTATAAAGAAGATTCCAAAATTTAATGCTTGGATAAATTTAGACATTGATGGAAAGAAATTAATTTCAATTACTAGACATTTGCTGTAAATTTGCTTGGAGATAGAATGAATAATAGAAGAAAGAAAAAAACTACCAGAACAAACTTACCATTTTAAGCAACATATCAGACTACAATATAACCATTAGAGAAGAATGTAAAATGGGATCCAAGGAGCTTGTGAATGAGTACTTGTCAGATTTTGTTGGGCCTCATCATTACAACAGCTTGTCCCCTGATGAGGTGAAAGTAGAGCAGAAAGAACACAGAGGAAACTCCCTAGATTATGAGCCATACCGAAGACCAAAGTCTAGAATAAATAAATCCCAGTCATTTGTACAGAGCAGATCTAAAAATGGATCAGTTTCATCAAGATCAGTTTCATCTTCAGTTGGCAGACGAAGGGATGTAGGAGATACGGACCCAGACCGAAGACCAAGGTCTATAATAAACAGATCCCAGTCATTTGTACAGGGCAGCTCTGATAATGGATCAGTTTCGTCAAGATCAGTTTCATCTTCAGTATGCAGACAAAGGGATGCAGAAACAGTTTCAACTTATTCAAGAAATGTGTCAGCTCAAGAGTGGGTAACTTCTTTGGATCATCGGAGCAAGAAAGACTGGGAAAGAAGTCCTTACAATGAATTCCAAAGACCAAAGTCATCATGGAGAAATCGGCGTGTAGTTGGCCAAAGTTTAAGACCTATTTCATCTAAGAAACTATTGTCAGAGAAAGATCACGATGATTTAAGTTATATAAGATCACGCTACTACCCACCGCCACACAACTGCTTAGTTGATCATGGCTATCATAACAGGTCAAACCCAATAAAAGTAAGTCGTCCAAAAACTGCAAATGTTGTAAAATGTACTCCACTTGAAAAAGATATAGATGTTAGTGTTAATATGGGATCAAACACACAGAGGCATGTAAGACATGTCTTGCATGGCGTGGATGAAGAACGTGTTTATGTCAGAAATAAGAGAAATGGGGTTGATATTAATATTCCAGGAACAGTAATGAATGACAACGAAGGTTCTAATGTTAGAGGTGTAAGACCCAGCTCACCTGTGAATGTGAATATCAATGTTGACTTAAAAGAAAAACAGGGAAATGGAAAGACAGTAAAGTTGTACAAAAAAGGAAAATCATTTCTTGAACAGGTTCTTGACCTTAGTGAACCACACCAACCTGGAATATCCAAAGCTTATGCCATGCACATCATGCAGATGCCTGACCTGAAGGGTAAACACCTAAGAAATGCCTCACGTGGTATGTCAGCTAAAAGAAGTAAATCAAGATCCAGAGCTAGGTCCCCTTCACCAAGGGGGGGTAAAGCCCTCAGAAGAGAACTAACAAGGGCCAAGCAAGAAATTGTTGAGAAAGTTGAACATGGTAAAACTCAGCTTGAGCACCTGCTACAAGAGTCAATGGACACATTCGCAGAAAGGCTTAAAGAACAGCAAGAACAGTTTGCAGAACAGTTAAAAACTGCCCATGATCAGTTTGCAGAAGATTTGAAAGAGGCACAGAGCTCTCTGTCAGAACATGGTCAAACTATAAAAGGTGATATGTCAAACCAACTTGGAGAAGCTACAACTCAGATATCTAATCAATTGCAAGAAACCCAAGATATCCTTAAAGACAACCTCAATCAGTCACAAAATGCTATATCAGCACAGCTTCAGGAGTCCCAGAATGTTTTATCAAATCAACTTAAGGAGTCTCAAACTAACTTTGGGGAACTTGTTAAAGACTCACAAAATGTTCTTGCTGACCAACTCAAAGATTCTCAGCATGTATTCAGTGAACAGGTCCAGGATTCACAGAAACTGCTCTCTGAACAATTATTAGAGTCACAAAACACTTTAACAAATCAAATGAAGGACACACAACTTATTTTAACAAATCAACTTAAAGAATCTCAAAAGATGATTGCTGAGCAAGTCAAAGAATCACAGCAAATGGTTGCAGATCAGCTAAAAGAGTCACAAGAAGCTTTAGCAAATCAATTACTTACCAATAAAGCAAACTTTGCAGAACAATTCAAAGAGTCCCAAAAATCATTGTTCACTCAGTTAGAGGAATCTAAAAATGAACTTTCAAGCCAGCTGGAGTCTGCTCAAAATGTTATCAAAGATGATCTAAAGAAAACTCAAGACTCTATTGCTCAAAAGTTAGAAGAAAGCCAGACAGCTTTATCTGTTCAGCTACAGCAGACACAGGATAAGATTGATCATCAAGTTATAGAGTCACAAAATAAGATAAGTGAACAACTTGAAGATACTCAAAATCAAATTGAAAAGCAACTTGAAAATACCATTGGCAAAATTGATGAGCAAGAAACAAATGCTAGAGAAAAGATTCAGAAAGATACTGAAGAATCACAGAAAAATATACAGAAACAGGAAGAAGATGCAAAGAATAAACTTCAGCAAGAAAGTGATGAAAGTCAAAAGAGACTATTGGAACAAGAAATGGATGCAAGAGAAAAACTGCAGAAAAAATCAGATGAAACACAAATGCGATTGGCAGAGCAAGAAGCAAAGGCTAAAGAACAGATGGAAAATGAAAGAGCAGAAACACAGCGAAGACTGGAAGAACAGGAAAATAGAGCTAGAGAAGAAATGCAAAAGCAAAGTGAAGATACCCAGAAAAGAATTGCAGAACAAGAAGCAAATGCTAAAGAAAAGCTTATTAAAGAAGGTCAAGAGACGCAGAGAAAGCTTGCTGAACAGAGTGAAGAGACACAGAAAAAGATTGCTGAACAAAGTGAAGAAACACAGAAGCTTCTTAAAGACCAAAGTGAAGAAACACAGAAAAAACTTGCTGAACAAAGTGAAGAATCTCAAAAGAAACTTGCAGAAAAAAGTGAAGAAACACAAAAGATGATAGCTGTACAGAGTGAGGAGTCACAGAAAAAACTTGCAGAGCAAAGTGAGCAATCACAAAAGCAATTGGCTGATCAGAGTGAACAAACACAACTGAAACTAGCTGAACAAAGTGATGAGACTCAGAAGAGACTTGCAGAACAGAGTCAGCAGTCACAGAAACAACTGGCGGAGCAAAGTGCAGAGACTCAAAAGAAACTTGCAGAACAAAGTGAAGAGTCACAGAAAAAGCTTGCAGAGCGAAGTGAAGAAACTCAAAAGAAATTTGCTGAACAAGAAAAGAAGGCAAAAGAGGATATGAACAGAGAAAGAGAAGAAGCAGCAAAGAAAATTGCCATTCAGGAGGCACTTGCAATGGAGAAGATGAAACAAGAAAGTGAAAATACTTCAAAAAAACTAAAAGAGCAAGAGGATCAAGCAAGAGATCAAATGAAAAAAGACAGTGAAGAAACAGCTAAAAGACTAACTGAACAAGAAACTGTTGCAAGGATAAACCTACTAAAGGAAAGTGAAGAAACACAGAAAAGACTTAGTGAACAAGAAGCAAAAACTAGAATGACCATGCAGAAAGAAACTGAAGAATCGGCAAAACGTTTAGCAAAACAAGAGGAATCAGCTAAACAAAATCTCTTAAAAGAAGGAGAAAAATCAGCTCAGAAATTGGCAGAGCAAGAAAAACAGGCGACACTAACAATGAAACATGAGGCTAACAAAAGCAAAGAAATGATAGCTGAACAAGAAAAGAAAGCAAGAACTGGTCTGGAGAGAAGAATGGCTGTTTCTCAAGCAGAGATGAGTGAAGCAATGTCAGCTGTCAGAAATGCCAGGATGCAGTCGGAATCAGCTACTGTCCATGCAAGAAAACCCCCAAAGCAGAACAACACGGATGATACAGATGCTCTAACTAGTAAGTGATTCATGGAGAAATCATAAGAAATCATCATTTATAGAATCATATTTTGTGAAGAATGTATTACCCTTGAATTGTATTGTTTTTTTATTTCACTGAAGACTTTCATTAAGATATTCATGTTCATCCATGTTTGCAGACAAATAAGGAAAGATAATTGAAAAATTTACATTTTTTTCCGTTTATAAAAGTCATTATATTTTGCAAAGAATTATTGAAACATTTTCACTTATTCAATTTATTACTATACTTTTTATGATCATAAAAAAGATCTTTCTCAATTCTTGTCCATGTTCAGCTGAATCAGGGAGACCCCCCGCTACTCCTGGCAGACAGAGACCTGTGGAGAAACAGTACACATACCATATGCCTGAAGTAGTGTACATGAAGAATGATCAGAAAATGGAACTTATAGAGATTCCTCAAGAAATTCCTGATGATGACATGATGTACTTTACTCATGAAGCTGAAGATGGTGAAGAGGATCATGGTGTTGTTGATGATGTGTATGAGAACATAATAGCATCACTTGATGATGATCAAACTGACAAATCCCAGTCTGAAAACAGGGAAATGGGCAGAGTAGGATATGCTGGAAGGGGCAAAATTCTTGTGTCCAAACACCACACAAGTCCAAGAAAAGCAAGTGGAAATTTGGAGGATAATGGAGAAATAAGTAGGCATATGTATAAAGGTAATGCAAGTATGGTTGAAACATCTGAGGGACTACACCAAGAAAGGGAAAAATTCAATGAAGTAAGAAAAGCAAATGCATATGAGACAGATAGGGTCAGAAAACTATATGATGCCCATATTAAACTAACAAGAGGGTCTAATGAAAGGAGCTTTAGATGGAAAACGAATACAAGCGAAGCATTAAAAGTCCAATTGCCAAGTTTGCCTGCCAGTCCAATTTCAACCCCCCGGGGGCAAGATCAAGGGACTGCAAGTACAAGTAACTCAAATAGGAATCCTGAATCTATAAATCAGTCCAATGATGCAATTTATATGACAAATATAAGAGATAATATTGATGATGATTCTGGTCTTGAAAGTTTTCGGCCTGATGAAATAGAGGGTCCTAGACAAAGGTCATCTGGGAGGAAAAGATCTTTTGTAAAAATGGACAGGGCTTGATGGACAAAAAGAATCCTCTGATAGTCATATTGAGTCACTTTATAATGATTATTATTTTTTTAAATAAAACTGGAGTACATATATTTTGTGTCGTAATCAATAAAAGGTTGTTCTGAAGTTTGTTGCTCATCTCTGGTAACCATATTAATCAAAATGATAAAAGTCAGGGGAGATTAATGTATTGTTCAATGTGTGTAATCTGCAGATCATGATTGCCAAACAGTGCAGTTTAAAATGAGAAATGCAAATACTTTATAGTAGTTACATATTTTGTACTTTTTCATAAAACTTGTCATGTGTTTGTGTTTTGATCACCTTATTATTATTATTATGTTTTATACTGACTTGTTTTTCTACACCTATATAAAACATAGACTGTATAATTGGATCCCTTAGGGTAGGTCCAATATTCTACAGCTGCTACACAGTTTTACGCTTTCTAACTTGAGCAGTTCCCATCCATTTTTAGCTAACTAGCTCTTAATTTTTATGGGCATTTTATCTTTGACAAGGTTGTTTACCATAAAGTTTAATAGCGCTTTTCTCAAGTTAAACCCTTTGTAAAAATTTGACCTTAAATTTACCTTTTCTTTTGTCCAACTTGAGCAAGCTTAGCCTGTGCTTACCAAAACTTGGTAGGTAACAATGTTTTATATTGGTTTAATATACTGAATGACACAGCAATTGCTTAAGACACCCTAGAGTTATGGCCCTTTGCAATTACTTGCTATGTAACTTGACCTGTCTGAATGGGCATGTATGTTTCACCCTGGCTATATTGCTTTATTGCTCACTCTTGCAGTGCTTTCATTCCTTTGTTTAGTCTCTTGTTTTTTCTGTTCTGTTTTCCTTTCTATGTATGTATTTATTTATTATGGCAGATTTTACATAAAACAAACAAATGGTCAATGATTTTATAGTTAGTGCTTTGCCATCAAAACAAGAATAGTTTTGATATGAATCAGTTAATATGTTATAAATGACATTTGCCATCATGTGTGAAACTTTATTTACTTCGTATGGTTTTTGTTTCATGGAGATTCTGGCATACAATTATGTTAATTAACTAAAAAGTACTTGAATCACTTATGTGTAGTTGATTGTTTTGTTTTTAACATATTTTATTTCATGAAAAGGTTCCAAATGACAAATGTTTATTTCAATTGATTGTTGTCTTGAATAAAAATATATTAACTACAGTATATGTGTTTTTTTGAGTCAAAGTACCCCAGTAAACGATTTAACAACATAGATTTAGAAAGATTAAAGACAGGATGCATTAGGAGAACTGAACAAATGCATTTTAAAATACTATTAGTAAAACCTTAACAAGAGAGTAATTCTGAGTGGCACAGTAAACCAAATAGTATGTTGATCAATTTTATAAGAAAGTTTTACGCCTCAAAGGGTCACTTAACATTAACCGGCTTTGACAAATAGATACTGCAGAAAAGTGATAACCAGTAGCAGATATGACATGACTTGACATGACATGTAAAACATTGACTTATGTGTAACCATTACCATGGACTCATCATTTCTTTTCTCATGGTGAGTGTTTAGAGTATTGTTATTCTGTTCAATATTTGCACAATTGCTCTTGTTACATAAAATTGCACAATTATCTAGAAATGTGAATAGTATGCTAGTTCTAGAATCTTTTGGTATAGAATGAATGTGATGATCTTTACTCTTAAAAACTAAATCTATTGTACAGATTTTTACTTTTACTGTAGTTTTTATATTTTCTTTATATGCATTGTACTGTATTGCCTAAATATAGATAAATATAATAAAAATGTGAAGCTAACAGTAGCAAACTCTTCAAAGATTATTCACCACAAGTGTGATTTTTTTTTGCTTTAGAAAAGTACGCAGATGATTTTGAACATGGGGATGAAGATAGGCGCCACATTATAGGTCTGCGAGATGATGAACACCGCGTGAATGGAGAGACAGTCTTAGTGGACGTGCAGCAGAAGGAGGAGAAGGAGGGGGCTCTACCTCCCCACAGGAGAGTACGATCCCTATCTCACATGACACCAATCGTTTTAAAATCAACTTTACGTACAATTCTGCTTTATGCTGTTAAAATGTGATATTTAAGAAAAATATATGAGAGCTTATGATGGTAAAATAGAGTCTTATCCTATTACTATCTTCTTTTTATGCCCCCGAAGGTGGGCATATTAAAATCGCACCGTCCGTCCATCCCTCCGTCCGTCCGTCCGTCCGTCCGGCTCTGTAACTTTCCCTTGTATGGACAGATTTTAAAATAACTTGCCCCATGTGTTCCACATACCAAGACGACGTGTGGCGTGCAAGACCCGTGTTCCTACCTCAAAGGTCAAGGTCACACTTAGTGTTTATTCACAATGGAGTGCTGCATATAAGGACATAGAGTATAGGTTGTCGTGTCAAGGCTGTAACTTTCTCTTGTATGGACAGATTTTAAAATAACTTGCCACATGTTTACCACATACCAAGACGACGTGTCGCGTGCAAGACCCGTGTTCCTACCTCAAAGGTCAAGGTCACACTTAGTGTTTATTCTCCATAGAGTGCTGCATATAAGCATAGAGTATAGGTTGTCGTGTCCAGGCTGTAACTGTCCCTTGTATGGACAGATTTTAAAATAACTTGCCACATGTGTACCACATACCAAGACAACGTGTCGCGTGCAAGATCCGTGTCCCTACCTCAAAGGTCAAGGTCACACTTAGCGTTTATTCACAATGGAGTGCTGCATATAAGGACATAGAGTATAGGTTGTCGTGTCCGGGCTGTAACTTTCCCTTGTATGGACAGATTTTAAAATAACTTGCCAAATGTGTTTCACATACCAAGACGACGTGTCGCGTGCAAAACCCGTGTCCCTACCTCAAAGGTCAAGGTCACACTTAGTGTTTATTCACAATGGAGTGCTGCATATAAGGACATAGAGTATAGGTTGTCGTGTCCGGGCTGTAACTTTCCCTTGTATGGACAGATTTTAAAATAACTTGCCACATGTGTACCACATACCAAGATGACGTGTCACGTGCAAGACCCGTGTCCCTACCTCAAAGGTCAAGGTCACACTTAGTGTTTATTCACAATGGAGTGCTGCATATAAGGACATAGAGTATAGGTTGTCGTGTCCGTGCTGTAACTTTCCCTTGTATGGATAGATTTTAAAATAACTTGCCACATGTGTTCCACATACCAAGACGACGTGTCGCGTGCAAGACCCGTGTCCCTACCTTAAAGGTCAAGGTCACACATAGTGTTTATTCACAATGGAGTGCTGCATATAAGGACATAGAGTATAGGTTGTCGTGTCCGTGGTGTAACTTTCCCTTGTATGGACAGATTTTAAAATAACTTGCCACATGTGTTCCACATACCAAGACGACGTGTCGCGTGCAAAACCCGTGTCCCTACCTCAAAGGTCAAGGTCACACTTGGTGTTTATTCACAATGGAGTGCTGCATATAAGGACATAGAGTATAGGTTGTCGTGTCCGTGGTGTAACTTTCTCTTGTATGGACTGATTTTAAAATAACTTGCCACATGTGTTCCACATACCAAGACGACGTGTCGCGTGCAAGACCCGTGTCCCTGCCTCAAAGCTCGAGGTCACACTTAGTGTTTATTCACAATGGAGTGCTGCATACAAGGACATAGGGTATAGGTTGTCGTGTCCGGGCTGTAACTTTCCCTTGTAAGGACAGATTTTAAAATAACTTGCTACATGTGTTCCACATACGAAGACGAAGTGTCCTGTGCAAGACCCATGTCCCTACCTCTAAGGTGAAAGATACACTAAGTGTTTATTCACAAGGGAATTCTGAATATAAGGACATAGCAGTGTAGGTTGTCAAGTATGGGTGGTATTTTTTTATGTTCAGAGGAAATTTAAAATAACTTGCCATATGTATTTGACACTTAAAGGCAAGATCAACTTTTCATGTACTGGCCTTGTTCGTAGGTCAATGTCACATTCGGGGGCATTCGTCACATACTGTGACAGCTCTTGTTTAATAGTTTTTGGCTATAATTGCAAAAAAACCGTAATGAATTGCTAAATTATGTAAAATATGATGCAGGTAATTTAATAAACATACTCCTATCATGTATCCAATTTCTGAATGGTGTTCATGTTCAGATTGAGGGCTACTCGTCGGAGGATGAGGATGCTGAAGGCCGCGGTATGAGTCCGTACAAGGTCAAAGCTGACATTCATGCTGACAAAGGTGCGTTACTCTGTTCTGTCTGTTGTGAGGATTTCTGTATAAAAATACAACATTACATCTTAGTTGACATAAAGCTTTCAAAAAAGGAATGAAAATAGGTAGGCACAGTCACTAGTTGTTGGGATTTCACAATACTGGAAGAAATTTAATCTTAATTTCTCTACTTTTGCTGTATACAAATAAACTTTTGTCAGAAATAGATGGCTTGATTTTGAATATTCCTACCAAAATGAGCCATTTAGTTATCTTTTACCAAGATAATGAACAAAATGTTATGGCTGCCAGCGTGCATGTTTGTTTGTCCTATACAATTGTAATATTATGGCTGTTTCTTGTTTCACAGTCAAAATTTGAGTAGTGGATACCAAGTTTGTTGAAATAGCACAGAACATATTAAACTATGTCTCAGTGTTCATAGGCATAACTTTGATATATTTAAAAAGCACGCAAATGGCAAACACTCTGATTATATTAGAAAACTGTGATATTAACCTACTGGAACTATGTACAGGTGTTACAATAAGGTGAAGGTCTTTTCATCTCTTCCACATTCTTTGAAGGATAATTATAAGACTTGGTCTAATTATCTTAGGATTTTAATATTTTGGAATTTTAGCCTGTCTTACTGTGGCTAGAATGCACTCATGAGGGATTATTTATGCTGCATACTTATAAAATATCATTTTTAACCAGGCGTAAGGATGATAAATGTCTTTATCGGGCTTTGTAAAGGTCAAGGTCATTGTTATTAAAAATAAAAAAGCAGTTGAAACTGAATAACTAAGTTTAGGTTGACATATTGTCACCAAACTCGGTACGAAGGAATGTTTTATAAAGTTTTTTCATTGGATTGCATTAACATACACACAACACGCAACAAATCAGCTTACATATCATTCTCACAACACAGACTGATCATTGAAAACCTTGATTCCTTGCTTTGTGGCGTTTTATGTATTACTATAAACTGGGAATAAGAAATAAATGCTACACACTGGGAATAAGCAATAAGATTTTATTAAATAAGAATATTCTAATGACAGGTGGAAAGAGATCAAGATCTGTGTCTTCCTCATCATCGTCTTCAAGATCACGTTCCAGGTCAAGATCTAGGTCGTCATCTAGATCAAGGTCAAGATCTAAGTCGTCATCTAGATCAAGGTCAAGGTCTTCATCATCAGACAGAACACCAAGAAAGGATGCTGAAGATCATGTGATTCAGGCAAGGCCAAGGTCACCTGAACCTAAAGAGACAAAAGTTGCAAAACAGGAATATGTTGTTGATGTAAGTTGGCAAGATGAACTATTTATTTTTGTAAAGCTGTTTCTTTTTATTTTGAATGCTCACAGTTATGTTGTCACCCTAGCATTTATATTACAATCCATTTAAAATTCTGTATGCACTCCACTTTGATTCCCCGTCATCACTTACAGGATTGATTTAACACTTTGTAAGTCAGAGACAATCCCCTATGATTTATGTCCCATTCATCACTTACAGGATTGATTTAAGACTTTGTCAGTCAGAGACAATCCCCTATGATTTATGCCCCAGTCATCACTTACAGGATTGATTTAACACTTTGTCAGTCAGAGACAATCCTCTATGATTTATGCCCCAGTCATCACTTACAGGATTTATTTAACACTTTGTAAGTCAGAGACAATTCCCTATGATTTATGTCCCATTCATCACTTACAGGATTTATTTAACACTTTGTCAGTCAGGGACAATTCTCTATGATATATGTCCCATTCATCACTTACAGGATTGATTTAACACTTTGTAAGTCAGAGACAATCCCCTATGATTTATGCCCAAGTCATCACTTACAGGATTGATTTAACACTTTGCCAGTCAGAGACAATCCCCTATGATTTATGCCCCAGTCATCACTTACATGATTTATTTAACACTGTCAGTCAGAGACAATCCCCTATGATTTATGCCCCAGTCATCACTTACATGATTTATTTAACACTGTCAGTCAGAGACAATCCCCTATGATTTATGTCCCATTCATCACTTACAGGATTGATTTAACACTTTGTAAGTCAGAGACAATCCCCTATGATTTATGTCCCATTCATCACTTACAGGATTGATTTAACACTTTGTCAGTCAGAGACAATCCCCTATGATTTATGCCCCAGTCATCACTTACAGGATTGATTTAACACTTTGTCAGTCAGAGACAATCCCCTATGATTTATGCCCCAGTCATCACTTACAGGATTGATTTAACACTTTGTCAGTCAGAGACAATCTCCTATGATTTATGTCCCATTCATCACTTACAGGATTTATTTAACACTTTGTAAGTCAGGGACAATCCCCTATGATTTATGCCCCAGTCATCACTTACAGGATTTATTTAACACTGTCAGTCAGAGACAATCCCCTATGATTTATGCCCCAGTCATCACTTACAGGATTGATTTAACACTTTGTCAGTCAGAGACAATCTCCTATGATTTATGTCCCAGTCATCACTTACAGGATTGATTTAACACTTTGTCAGTCAGAGACAATCCTCTATGATTTATGTCCCATTCATCACTTACACGATTGATTTAACACTGTCAGTCAGAGACAATCTCCTATGATTTATGCCCCAGTCATCACTTACAGGATTGATTTAACACTTTGCCAGTCAGAGACAATCTCCTATGATTTATGTCCCAGTCATCACTTACAGGATTGATTTAACACCCTGTCAGTCAGAGACAATCCCCTATGATTTATGTCCCAGTCATCACTTACAGGATTGATTTAACACTTTGTCAGTCAGAGACAATCCCCTATGATTTATGCCCCAGTCATCACTTACAGGATTGATTTAAAACTTTGTCAGTCAGAGACAATCCCCTATGATTTATGCCCCAGTCATCACTTACAGGATTGATTTAACACTTTGTAAGTCAGAGACAATCCCCTTTGATTTATGCCCCAGTCATCACTTACAGGATTGATTTAACACTTTGTCAGTCAGAGACAATCTCCTATAATTAATGCCCCAGTCATCACTTACAGAATTGATTTAACACTTTGCCAGTCAGAGACAATCTCCTATGATTAATGCCCCAGCCATCACTTACAGAATTGATTTAACACTTTGTCAGTCAGAGACAATCCCCTATGATTTATGTCCCAGTCATCACTTACAGGATTGATTTAACACCCTGTCAGTCAGAGACAATCCCCTATGATTTATGTCCCAGTCATCACTTACAGGATTGATTTAACACTTTGTCAGTCAGAGACAATCCCCTATGATTTATGCCCCAGTCATCACTTACAGGATTAATTTAAAACTTTGTCAGTCAGAGACAATCCCCTATGATTTATGCCCCAGTCATCACTTACAGGATTGATTTAACACTTTGTCAGTCAGAGACAATCCCCTATGATTTATGCCCCAGTCATCACTTACAGGATTGATTTAACACTTTGTCAGTCATAGACAATCCCCTATGATTTATGCCACAGTCATCACTTACAGGATTGATTTAACACTTTGTCAGTCAGAGACAATCCCCTATGATTTATGCCCCAGTCATCACTTACAGGATTGATTTAACACTTTGTCAGTCAGAGACAATCCCCTATGATTTATGCCCCAGTCATCACTTACAGGATTGATTTAACACTTTGTCAGTCAGAGACAATCCTCTATGATTTATGCCCCAGTCATCACTTACAGGATTTATTTAACACTTAGTCAGTCAGAGACAATTCCCTATGATTTATGTCCCATTCATCACTTACAGGATTTATTTAACACTTTGTCAGTCAGGGACAATCCTCTATGATTTATGTCCCATTCATCACTTACAGGATTGATTTAACACTTTGTCAGTCAGAGACAATTCTCTATGGTATATGTCCCATTCATCACTTACAGGATTGATTTAACACTTTGTAAGTCAGAGACAATCCCCTATGATTTATGCCCAAGTCATCACTTACAGGATTGATTTAACACTTTGCCAGTCAGAGACAATCCCCTATGATTTATGCCCCAGTCATCACTTACATGATTTATTTAACACTGTCAGTCAGAGACAATCCCCTATGATTTATGCCCCAGTCATCACTTACATGATTTATTTAACACTGTCAGTCAGAGACAATCCCCTATGATTTATGTCCCATTCATCACTTACAGGATTGATTTAACACTTTGTAAGTCAGAGACAATCCCCTATGATTTATGTCCCATTCATCACTTACAGGATTGATTTAACACTTTGTCAGTCAGAGACAATCCCCTATGATTTATGCCCCAGTCATCACTTACAGGATTGATTTAACACTTTGTCAGTCAGAGACAATCCCCTATGATTTATGCCCCAGTCATCACTTACAGGATTGATTTAACACTTTGTCAGTCAGAGACAATCTCCTATGATTTATGTCCCATTCATCACTTACAGGATTTATTTAACACTTTGTAAGTCAGGGACAATCCCCTATGATTTATGCCCCAGTCATCACTTACAGGATTGATTTAACACTTTGTCAGTCAGAGACAATCTCCTATGATTTATGTCCCAGTCATCACTTACAGGATTGATTTAACACTTTGTCAGTCAGAGACAATCCTCTATGATTTATGTCCCATTCATCACTTACACGATTGATTTAACACTATCAGTCAGAGACAATCTCCTATGATTTATGCCCCAGTCATCACTTACAGGATTGATTTAACACTTTGCCAGTCAGAGACAATCTCCTATGATTTATGTCCCAGTCATCACTTACAGGATTGATTTAACACCCTGTCAGTCAGAGACAATCCCCTATGATTTATGTCCCAGTCATCACTTACAGGATTGATTTAACACTTTGTCAGTCAGAGACAATCCCCTATGATTTATGCCCCAGTCATCACTTACAGGATTGATTTAAAACTTTGTCAGTCAGAGACAATCCCCTATGATTTATGCCCCAGTCATCACTTACAGGATTGATTTAACACTTTGTAAGTCAGAGACAATCCCCTTTGATTTATGCCCCAGTCATCACTTACAGGATTGATTTAACACTTTGTCAGTCAGAGACAATCTCCTATAATTAATGCCCCAGTCATCACTTACAGAATTGATTTAACACTTTGCCAGTCAGAGACAATCTCCTATGATTAATGCCCCAGCCATCACTTACAGAATTGATTTAACACTTTGTCAGTCAGAGACAATCCCCTATGATTTATGTCCCAGTCATCACTTACAGGATTGATTTAACACCCTGTCAGTCAGAGACAATCCCCTATGATTTATGTCCCAGTCATCACTTACAGGATTGATTTAACACTTTGTCAGTCAGAGACAATCCCCTATGATTTATGCCCCAGTCATCACTTACAGGATTAATTTAAAACTTTGTCAGTCAGAGACAATCCCCTATGATTTATGCCCCAGTCATCACTTACAGGATTGATTTAACACTTTGTCAGTCATAGACAATCCCCTATGATTTATGCCCCAGTCATCACTTACAGGATTGATTTAACACTTTGTCAGTCAGAGACAATCCCCTATGATTTATGCCCCAGTCATCACTTACAGGATTGATTTAACACTTTGTCAGTCAGAGACAATCCCCTATGATTTATGCCCCAGTCATCACTTACAGGATTGATTTAACACTTTGTCAGTCAGAGACAATCCCCTATGATTTATGCCCCAGTCATCACTTACAGGATTGATTTAACACTTTGTCAGTCAGAGACAATCCCCTATGATTTATGCCCCAGTCATCACTTACAGGATTGATTTAACACTTTGTCAGTCAGAGACAATCCCCTATGATTTATGCCCCAGTCATCACTTACAGGATTGATTTAACACTTTGTCAGTCAGAGACAATCCCCTATGATTTATGTCCCAGTCATCACTAACAGGATTGATTGAACACTTTGTAAGTCAGAGACAATCCCCTATGATTTATGACCCATTCATCACTTACAGGATTGATTTAACACTTTGTAAGTCAGAGACAATCCCCTATGATTTATGTCCCAGTCATCACTTACAGGGTTGATTTAACACTTTGTCAGTCAGAGACAATCCCCTATGATTTATGTCCCAGTCATCACTTACAGGATTGATTTAACACCCTGTCAGTCAGAGACAATCCCCTATGATTTATGCCCCAGTCATCACTTACAGGATTGATTTAAAACTTTGTCAGTCAGAGACAATCCCCTATGATTTATGCCCCAGTCATCACTTACAGGATTGATTTAACACTTTGTAAGTCAGAGACAATCCCCTTTGATTTATGCCCCAGTCATCACTTACAGGATTGATTTAACACTTTGTCAGTCAGAGACAATCTCCTATAATTAATGCCCCAGTCATCACTTACAGAATTGATTTAACACTTTGCCAGTCAGAGACAATCTCCTATGATTAATGCCCCAGTCATCACTTACAGAATTGATTTAACACTTTGTCAGTCAGAGACAATCCCCTATGATTTATGTCCCAGTCATCACTTACAGGATTGATTTAACACCCTGTCAGTCAGAGACAATCCCCTATGATTTATGTCCCAGTCATCACTTACAGGATTGATTTAACACTTTGTCAGTCAGAGACAATCCCCTATGATTTATGCCCCAGTCATCACTTACAGGATTAATTTAAAACTTTGTCAGTCAGAGACAATCCCCTATGATTTATGCCCCAGTCATCACTTACAGGATTGATTTAACACTTTGTCAGTCAGAGACAATCCCCTATGATTTATGCCCCAGTCATCACATACAGGATTGATTTAACACTTTGTCAGTCATAGACAATCCCCTATGATTTATGTCCCAGTCATCACTTACAGGATTGATTTAACACTTTGTCAGTCAGAGACAATCCCCTATGATTTATGCCCCAGTCATCACTTACAGGATTGATTTAAAACTTTGTCAGTCAGAGACAATCCCCTATGATTTATGCCCCAGTCATCACTTACAGGATTGATTTAACACTTTGTCAGTCAGAGACAATCCCCTATGATTTATGCCCCAGTCATCACTTACAGGATTGATTTAACACTTTGTCAGTCAGAGACAATCCCCTATGATTTATTCCCCAGTCATCACTTACAGGATTGATTTAACACTTTGTCAGTCAGAGACAATCCCCTATGATTTATGCCCCAGTCATCACTTACAGGATTGATTTAGCACTTTGTCAGTCAGAGACAATCCCCTATGATTTATGTCCCAGTCATCACTAACAGGATTGATTGAACACTTTGTAAGTCAGAGACAATCCCCTATGATTTATGACCCATTCATCACTTACAGGATTGATTTAACACTTTGTAAGTCAGAGACAATCCCCTATGATTTATGTCCCAGTCATCACTTACAGGATTGATTTAACACTTTGTCAGTCAGAGACAATCCCCTATGATTTATGTCCCAGTCATCACTTACAGGATTGATTTAACACCCTGTCAGTCAGAGACAATCCCCTATGATTTATGTCCCAGTCATCACTTACAGGATTGATTTAACACTTTGTAAGTCAGAGACAATCCCCTATGATTTATGTCCCAGTCATCACTTACAGGATTGATTTAACACTTTGTAAGTCAGAGACAATCCTCTATGATTTATGCCCCAGTCATCACTTACAGGATTGATTTAACACTTTGTCAGTCAGAGACAATCCCCTATGATTTATGTCCCAGTCATCACTTACAGGATTGATTTAACACTTTGTCAGTCAGAACAATCCCCTATGATTTATACCCCTATGATTTATGCCCCAGTCATCACTTACAGGATTGATTTAACACTTTGTCAGTCAGAGACAATCCCCTATGATTTATGCCCCAGTCATCACTTACAGGATTGATTTAACACTTTTCAGTCAGAGACAATCCCCTATGATTTATGTCCCAGTCATCACTTACAGGATTGATTAAACACTTTGTCAGTCAGAGACAATCCCCTATGATTTATGTCCCAGTCATCACTTACAGTATTGATTTAACACTTTGTCAGTTAGGGACAATCCCCTATGACAGGGCTCGAATTATGAATGCGAGTCAAAATTGGGAAATGTAAGTTAAATATAAAGACTTTCGCAAAAATTTGCAGAAAAAATGCAATCCTTGAAAGAGATATAAACATAATTGGTGATGAATTCTTGCACAATAGTCAAAGACAATCATGTCCCTGTCATCACTCATAGACAATCAAGTTACAAAGTTGTTTTAGAATTTAACATGCAGTTATGGTCTGTTTCATTTTAAACTGTTTGATGCAAGCCAATATAATGCATATACAGTAAAACTGTGATTGCTAGGACCGAGCTCAAATCTCGAGTAATCTGATGTTGGAACAACCCAAGCTTCCATTTTAGTCTGTTATGAAATGTCTTACTATTTGTTTTCAAAGTTTGATGTCGTCAATTTACTTCGGCTCCGATTATGTATTGCGTTGTGGAAATCGCTCATTATGTTCAAAAGCTAATACTAAATGTGAAAATGTAAAACCAATAAATGAATAAATAGCAAAGTTGATTTTTCGAAAAAACAACAACACATTTTCTAAACAAGCAACATAAGAATATGATTAAATTCGGTCGGTCCGTCGGTAGGTCCGTCGGTAGACCAAAGCTTGTCAAAGTGATAACTTAACAAGTCCTGGACATATTGTCATCAAAATTGAGATGAAGGTTGGGCATGACCAGTAAATGACCCCTATTGATTTTGGGGGTCATTGGGTCAAAAGTCAAGGTCACAGTGACCTTGAAGGCAAACTTATTAATTCATTGACCTTTGGTCATCAGACTTGACATGAAGGTTGGCCCTGACTACTAGATGACCCCTATTGATTTTGGGGGTCATTGGGCCAAAGTTCAAGGTCATGGTGACCTTTAATGCAAAAAGGTTAACAAATCTTCTCCGAGTGATATCTCGACAATGCCTGCCCCCATGGCCCTCAAACTTGACTTGAGGGTTGGTCTGACCTGTAGATGACCCCTTTTGATATCAGGAATCATTGGGTCAAAGTTCACAGTGACCTTGAACGCAAAAAGCTTGTCAATTTGATAACTTGACAATGCCTGCACCCATGACCCTCAAACTTAACATTTAAGTTTTGGGTGACCAGTTGATGACTCCTATGGATTTTAGGTCAAAGGTCATGGTCATAACTCCTATTCATCATTAAAATTTCATCATGTTTACTTATTCCCTTGCTGCGAAGAGGATACATTTTTATCTGCAAATATCAGTCATCATCTGAACATGATTAAAAAATGGAACCTAATAATAAATATCCTCACACTTTGAATGGTCATAATCTTAAAACTGCCTCAAAGGCATTCAATGTCAATGACAAATCAGCTGTCATTTCGAGAGGAGTTCCATGCATATTTAATTCAATTGTCCAAATAATCCTGACAACATGGCACTCAGGGGGGGGGGGGGGGGGGGGTCATAATGTTTGACAAACATCTCTTGTTTATTTTTGAATATGCTTTCGGGGAAAGTATGTGAAATTATGACTTCAAGATCATCAGGTTTTGTGCATGTTTTGTGTATTTGGGGCTGGCAAAGGTGTTAGACCATTTAACTTATTTAGGTTTCGATCCAGCGACAGTATATTGTATATGAAAATAGAAGGAATGACGTTTTGGACTAAGCTTTGACCTCGACTGACCGCTGGTTTTCAAACGACCGCCTTTTTCCTCTATAGTATTTCATTGTTGAATGCTCATTATCCTATGTCCAATTAAGTAAAGTTTGGATGCTATCAAGTTTGGTGACCTATCATTTCTACATTTCTTTCATCACTTGACACATTATTTTTCCTTCAAAAATTGCAACTTAGGTCATTTCAAGTGGGATTTCAGATAAAATAAAGAACAAGAAAATAAATAGGAAAGCTCATGTGTACTTCAGAAACCTTAAATCAGTCAGTTTAAGACATTTTGATTAAACTTCCATGATCTGTTGGGAGCTTTTTGAAATACTTACACAACCACTGTAGTTCCATATTATTTTACAACACAAAGTGAATACTGATGTTGCAATATGAGAAAATAATGCAAATACAAACAAATCTTTATAGTACTTTTGACTATATATATAATTTTAATAAAAAATGTGTTAAAAGATATAAAAATAGTTCTTGACATTTTTGCAGATGACCACAGCAAGGTCAGAAGAAGGTCTGGGTACAGCACGCAGCACAACGAGCACAACAAGTGGGGACCTGACCACTGAGACCGAGGCAACGTCTGACAGAATGACACCTAAGCCTCCTGCTGGTATCTACCTCATATAATCAGTCTTTCCCCCAGGATTTAATTAACGGATGTCTGGCTGAACAGTGTGGGCCAGGGAGGAGTGCCCCTCCCTTTTAATTAGCTCACCTTAGCACAAAGTGCTCTAGGTGAGCTATTCTCATAGCCAACTGCTCATCGTCTGTTGTCCTTCAAAAGACATCTCCTCCTAAACCGTCTGGCAAATTTAGATGAAACTTCACTGGGATTTTACTTGGATAGTGCCCTTTCAAAATTGTTCAAATAAATGAATTCCATGCAGAGATCTGGTCGCAATGGCAATAGAAAGGAATAACTTTAAAAATATTCTTGACTAAAACCATGAGGCCTAAATCTTAGATATTTGTTGTGTTACAATGTTAAGTGGTCTTCTACCAAGTTTGATTAAATTATGCCTCTTGGGTCAAAACTAGCCCTGCCCCGGGAGTTGAAAGTTTCTTACATACTTATTATAGGGAAGTCTTTGACAATCTTCTTGTCTGAAACCGCTAGACTGAGACCCTTGATAGTTTGTATGTAGCATCATATAATAGTCGTCTATCAAGTTTGTTTAAATCTTGTCCCATGGGTCAAAACTGGCAATGCCCTGGGGTTCAAACGTTTTCTATAGACTTATTTGAAATTCTTCTTTTTTCAAACCACATGGCTCAGACCTTTGATATCATATGATGGCCCTCTTGTTTTTTTAGTTCACCTGAGGACAAAGTGCTCAGCATGAGCGATTGTGAAAGGGTGATTGTCTATCATCTTCAGTCTGTCATCCTTCTTTAGTCTGTCATCAACATTTTCCTTCAAACAACTTCTCCTCCTAAACCACTGAGACAATTTCAACCAAACTTCACAGGAATGTTCCTTGGGTGGTCTTCTTTGAGATGCCTTCAATAAAATAGATCTCTGGTTGCCATGGCAACCAAAAGGAAAAACTTTAAAAATCTTTTCTCAGAAACCTGTGGCCCGATTATGAAATAATTTCACAGAAATATTCTATAGGCAACCCTGTATCAAATTCCTTCATTCTATTTCAATTTGTAAAAGGGTGCCAGGGGGCAGAGCTGCTTTTCACCATATTATCTGGAAATACAAGGATCCACTTAAATTCATTTGAATTCTTATTATTTTTTTTTAAACGGAAATAAAATTATATGCTCCAAAAATAATAAAGTTTAATGTAAAAATCGTGAATTGTTATATGCTTTATTAACTGTGCAAAGAAGAGGGAAAATCAGTTAAAATGTTTAAAATGTTTTTTTTTCAATAAAACACATTCATTTAATTTTATTAAAATAAATGGTACAGATAATTGGTTAATATTCATCTGAGACACATTCCGCTCTTGTAGCACCAAACTCCCTTTCCTCACTTGCTTTGAGGGTGAATTAAGTTCTGATTTATATCTTAACACTGTTGGAAATGAGTCTTTTGAGCTCACCTGAGCACAAAGTGCTCAACATGAGCTTTTTTGAAAGGGTGGTTGTCCTTTGTCGTTCGTCATCCATCAGTCTGTTAACCACAATTTTCTTCAAATGACTTCTTCTCCTAAACAACTCAGACTAACTTCACAGAAATGCTGATTCGTAAAAAAAACATGACCCCCAGGGGTCGGGGCTACTTTTCACAATATGTCTCTATGGAAAACTTCTCCAATAGCTGATTTTAAAACAATTTCACAGAAATGTTCTTTGGATGACCTATGTCGATTTGTAAAAAAAACATGCCTGCCACCATAAATTTCTATATGGAAAATTTAAAATCTACTCCTCAGAATCTGCTGGCCCAATTTAAAAAAATATCAACAGAAAGGTGACCCTCTATCAAATTTCTTGACCTCATGTTGATTCATAAAGTATTTCTAATGCAAACAATAGCATGTCCTCTGTGTTTTCTTACTGTATCTATCCCTTATTGTAGAAAAAAAATCACGGTCGGCTTCATCAAGCTCCTCCAGCACCCTGACGTCAGACAGCGAGGACGAGAAATACTCACGCAAGAAGAGGGATAACAAGATCCGCAAAGAGAATGAACAACGGAGGCTAGAGGAAGAAAAACAGAGGAAGGAAGAGCAGATGAAGAGAGAGAAGGAACGACAGGAGAAACTTGAAAATGATGAAAGCAGGAGGAAAGCTGAGGAGGAGGAGAGACAAAAAAGGTTCATGCTGCAGAGGAATGAGAGCCAGGAGAGGCTGCGAAAGATGGAGGAGGAGCGGAAAAAGAGGCTGGAAGAGGAGAGGGGGAAGAAAGAGGAACATGACCAGGCCAAGGAGGAGGAGAAGCAGAAACGCCTAGCAGAGGAGACAAGAATGAAGCAAGACTATGAGAGGCAACTCAATCTCATCAAGAGCCAGAGGGACAGTGATACGGCCACCAGTGTCAGTGATGAGCAAGTAAAACCATCCGGCAGAAGGTTGTCAAGCTCTAGCTCCAGCTCCAGCTCAAGTTTTAGTAGCGAGTCTGAGAAAGAGAAAAAAACCCAAAAGGTTTCTGAACAGAAGTCTTTAACTGCAGTTACTGTTTCTTCATCTAGCAGTGATACCAGTAGTAGTACATCCAACAGCGACAATGAGCAAAAGCAAGAACAAAAGTCGGACCCTATGAAGCACATGACAACTATTTCTGAGGAAGCTGAAAAGAAACCAAAAGGAAGAAGGTCTTCAACATCTAGCACTGGAAGTACTTCTAGTAGCTCAGGTGGGGAGTATGTTGTAAGACCAAATGCAAAGAAGATTTCTGCTACTAGTTCAAGCAGTTCATCTGAAGATGATAACAAGGCTAAACCAACTACGCCAGCAAAATCAGAAGCTGTGAGGAAATCCCCTTCACCTCCAACAGTGGCAAAGAAATCTTCAAGTTCATCAAGTTCTAGTTCTAGCTCTGAATCTGAATCTTCTTCTCGCAAATCAAAGTCACCATCACCTAAATCAGAACAAGAAAGACCAGTGACAGCTGTTCAATCTTCTAGGACAAGGAATTCTTCCTCTTCTAGTTCTACCACAAGCACTGGATCTTCAGAATCTGAATCTGATGCTAAGCCTGTTGTTGATAAAGAGCCCTCTGTGGTGGTTACAAGAACACCCCTAGAACCTGAGATGACATTAAAAGCCACTCTATGTAAGTTCTAAAAACTTAACATTCATTTTAAATAGTTTGTATATGAAGTTTTGTTCATTCTTAAATAACTATATTAATAGGATTTCTCAAAACCATTATTCTAAGCAGGTTACACTCTAAGTTAAAACAGCCATCTAGTGTCATATTGGCAATGACTGTTCCTAATGTTGTTGTCTGTAGAACAAATTATAGCACTATAGTATTCGGTTATTGAAAATTGATGCAAAACCGTTTAAATGTCATCCAAAATGGCCAAACTGAGTGTAAAACATTCCCTTCATAATATTGACATAATCCAAAAACTGATGGGATTTCAATGAAAGTTGAAACATACACAGAGGTTAATATTTTAAAGTGCAGTGTGCAAAAACCTTAATCCTTGCTTCAGTCATTGCTCAATTATCTCCCCCTTTCACTTTCTCAGTATGCATTAATAAAGAAGCTGCTTGTCAGGACCATAACTCAAAAAGTACTGCAGAGATTTATATAAACTAATATATAAATAAGAGGAAGTGCACTGCTTACTTCTACCTTCCATATTCAATGAATTATCTCCCCTTAACCAGTTCTTTATTACTATTTTTTTCCAAAGCATAGCTCCAAAAGATTTGAGGTATTGATCTCAATCTTTATATACAGATAGATCTAATTTAAGAGAGGTGCAGTTCAGATGAAACATTTCATTTGTTCATGTTTATAAATATTTTTTTGGGAGCACAATTTCATTGTCTTTATTCAGATAGAGCAAATTGAGGTAGGTTGGTCAAATGTCAAGGTTGTGGTGACCTTGGGCTGAAAAACTGTTTCTGATCAACAACTGAAGAAGGCTCGGGCCCAGAGACCTCAAACTGTGTTGGGTGGTTGGTCATGACCAGCAAGTGAACCCTATTGATTCTGAGTTGAGTCAAAGTTTAAGGTTAATAACTGTTGAAGACTTGGGTCTAGGAACCTCATACTTACACTTATAGCAGATACCCCTATTGATAATAGATTCCAGGATTTCAATATCATCAACATGATATGGCATTTACCTACATCATTCCCTTAAAATTTATACAGTCCTAGTTATTTTA
Organism: Mya arenaria; assembly: GCF_026914265.1. NCBI lineage: Eukaryota > Metazoa > Mollusca > Bivalvia > Myida > Myidae > Mya > Mya arenaria. The sequence continues at coordinate 45,978,498 of NC_069131.1, read as the reverse complement.
TTTCTTTACTCTCTTTTACATTGAAGTATTTTATTTTAAACATTTTTTATATGCCCGTTTTATAGTTGTACCTGCAGCATATTAGGGCCGGCAGGCATTTGGCGTCCAGCGTGCAGTATATTGTATGCTCAATAACTTAAGAAGCCTTTGTCCAATCACCACTAAATTTGGTCAGAATATGTATGAACTTAATATCTTATGCAAATTTGATAGCCATATTGCTCTCATATTGTCACTCAAGAGTTATTATAGAAATTACCTAAAATCAGTCTCGTCTGATCAATAATATAAGAATCCTTTGTCCAATCATCACCAAATTTGGTCAGAATGTGTATGGGCATAATATCTATGACAAGTTTTGATTAGCAGTCATATATCGCTTGAATCATTCGAGAGTTATTGCCCTTTAATTATAGAAATTACCTAAAATTGTTGTTGTCCAATCAATTTCTTTGCAAGCATTTGACCAATCATCACCAAATTTAGTTAGAAAGTGTATGGGAATAATATCTCAGACAAGTTTGAATCACTTGAGAGTTATAACCCTTTAATTATAGAAATGACCTAAAATTGGTCTTGGTTTATTAATAACTTTAGAAGCCTTTGTCCATTCATCACCAAATTTAGTCAGAATGTGTTGGGGAATATTATCTTGGACAAGTTTGTTAACCAGCAATTACTTGAGAAGCCTGTTCTAAATCATCATCATATTTAGTCAGAATATGTACATGCAGAATATCTTGGTCAGCTTTCGTATCAAACACTATGATTATTTTGTACTTTTTTCAGTGGGTGATTGCTATTCTTTACGAATGATTTAAAAAAAAATTTTTTGACACAAATCATCTCAACAATGAATGGAAGTGATGATGATCCTGCTCCTGTCCACAACCAACTGGCCATTTTCAAATTTGCACTTTCTTTTCCGAATAAGTACCATGTCAGAGAGCATACATCGTTTCCAATGGTAGCCCTGTTGAGTCAAGTTATGGCTTTAAAAGATTAACTTGAATGTCTATTTTACTAACTGGTCTTTCCTGTTATAAAATTTGATGGGTGAAAGCGATAAGGTTCTAACTGACATTAAACAAAGAAGCAGATAGAGCCTTTTCGCTTTTACCATTGAAATGTAACCTCCATTTTGAAGAGACAAGACATTTTTTTTGAAAATATTTGTACAAAAAAGGATATACTTTTCATACTTTGACCATATCAAAATATGTTGTGTGTTATTTGCTTAAAAAGCTTTTCTCAGTTTTATGTGAAAAATTCTTATATTGTCAAGTAATGAATGATAAAGGAGAAACTTTGAAATGCCTTGGTTTGATAGTCACATAATTTATAATATAATAATATAATGCGAAACATACAAAGGTGGATTTTTTCTTTGTTGAACCTTGTATTTTTAATGCTTCATCTTTTTTCATCATATATGCAAAACCTAATTCTGCTTCACATGCAAATTTAATAAATTTTGCTGATATACAAATTATTTGCAGATGAAGAAGAAGCTGTTAAACAAGTAGAAGAAGTTGAAGAAAATAAAGCAGTGCATAAAGGTATAGAGATTGCTTAGTATTTAAGGTGATATATTAGTCTGAAATCAGGATTACTTTCACATTGATTTGAGATTTCAGGCATCCATAATATATGAACTTAGAGAGAATGACTTGTAATCTGTTATCAGACAGCCGTTATATATCAGCACAGAGAATGGCTTGTATTCTGTTCCCAGACGGCCGTAATATATCAGCACAGAGAATGGCTTGTAATCTGTTATCAGACAGCCGTAATATATCAGCACAGAGAATGGCTTGTATTCTGTTCCCAGACAGCTGTAATATATCAGCACAGAGAATGGCTTGTAATCTGTTATCAGACAGTCGTAATATATCAGCACAGAGAATGGCTTGTATTCTGTTCCGAGACAGCAATAATATATCAGCACAGAGAATGGCATGTATTCTGTTCCCAGACAGCCGTGATATCAGCACAGAGAATGGCATGTATTCTGTTCCCAGACAGCCGTAATATACCACCACAGAGAATGGCTTGTATTCTGTTATCAGACAGCCGTAATATGTCAGCACAGAGAATGGCTTGTATTCTGTTCCCAGACAGCAGTAATATATCAGTACAGAAAATGACTTGTATTTTGTTCTCAGACGTCTGTTATATATCAGCACAGAGAATGGCATGTATTCTGTTCCTAGACAGCCGTAATATCAGCACAGAGAATGGCTTGTATTCTGTTCCCAGACAGCAGTAATATATCAGTACAGAAAATGACTTGTATTCTGTTCTCAGATGTCTGTAATATATCAGCACAGAGAATGGCTTGTATTCTGTTACCAGACAGCCATAATATATCAGAACAGAGAATGGCTTGTATTCTGTAACCAGACAGCCATAATATATCAGCACAGAGAATGGCTTGTATTCTGTTCCCAGACAGCCATAATATATCAGCACAGAGAATGGCTTGTATTCTGTTCCCAGACAGCTGTAATATATCAGCACAGAGAATGGCTTGTATTCTGTTCCCAGACAGCTGTAATATATCAGCACAGAGAATGGCTTGTATTTTGTTCCCAGACAGCTGTAATATATCAGCAAAGAGAATGGCTTGTATTCTGTTCCCAGACAGCTGTCATATATCAGCACAGAGAATGGCTTGTAATCTGTTCCCAAACATCTGTCATATACCAGCACAGAGAATGACTTGTAATCTGTTCACAGACATCATTAATATACCAGCTCAAAGAATGACTTGTAATCTTTTCCCAGACATCATTAATATACCAGCTCAAAGAATGACTTGTATTCTGTTCTCAGACATCCAAATTTACCAGCACAAAGAATGACTGGTATTCAGGAATGCAATGTTTTTGCCTCATTTCAGGTCTTTGACAGTCTGAGATCTAATAGGATATAAATATATTGTACATTGTGGTAGGACTTGGACAGTCGGACACCTGAAACATTGCTTCAAATATCAAAAAAAGTAGAAATTTAGAATAAGAGTTTGAGCAAATTGGTTATATTGTGTGTGTTTCAGGCATGTCGAAGGAGGAGACAGAGGACAGCAGCTCTGATTCCAGCTCTGGATCCAGCTCGGACTCCTCAGACACAGAGTCAGACTTGGGGGATAAACAGCCTCCTGGTCCGTATAGCAATGTATACGATAATTAAATTCATATGAATAAATACTTTTTCAAATTCCCCAGAACAGTTAATGAGTTTAATAGACTGATCAGGAGAAGACTTTCCAAATAAATGCTAGGATTTAGAACAATATGGTAAAGTTGCTGGTAGTGTTTTATGTTATCATTGACTTTGAATAGAATTACATTTTACATGATGACTAGCCTGATTGAGTCTGAAAATGGCAACATATAGAGATAACTTTTCACAAGCTTCTTGTTAACTGCACTTGTACGTTTTACTAACAAACACAGCATTCTGCAAACATGCTTGTAATTTGCTGCTTTTAAAACTACACTTATGTGTTTTTCTAAAACTAGCGTTAAACAACAATACTTGAAAAAATTAAAGATGGAAACATTTATAAAAGTTAACCATGGTTATGAAATGAAAGGCAATATTCTTTGACTGTTTGCTGCGCATATTGATGTGAACTGTTTGGGTTTCAGCCTCCACTCAGCAAAGCCCTGCCCCTAAACCCAACACTGCTAATTACTTCTAAACATCATGTCTTCACCTAGTTTTGTAATGTTATCAAAGTCTTCGGTCTCTAATAGTTAAAATGACTTTGATGAATGTGTAGATTTTTACTTATTATGTATATTTTTGATATAGCAACATGTTTAGTGCTTGACTTCTAGACATTTTTTTTTTAACTTCTTTAAACCTTACATTTATTTTGAATATATCTGATGTAACAGAGATAAATGCGATAGTATCACAGTTAGTCACCGAAGGGAGTTCTTCTTCCATTCCTAGTAGACTGTATTTTCTGATTCTCATTAATTTAAATTATATAAAGCGTTTTCATATACCGGGTATATTCAAGGTGTTTAAAACAGTTAAATATAATTTACATTTAACTAATAAATCTCTATAAACCACTGGAAAGCATATAATAACATGTATTTAATATCAAAATGGATTTTTTTTCTTTTAACAAAAACATGAATTTATATTTTCAATTTTGAACTATGAAAATTGAACTATGAAAATTACACTTCTTGTGAAAAAAAATGTGTGCAGCAGCTGATGTTCATTTTAAAACTGGAATGTGAGCTGAGGGGAGACGGGGCAGGAGGGGATGTGTCGGAGAGTAAGTTACATGAAATGTTCATAACAAGCTGAACATGTGCACTCATTTAGCAGTAACATTAACTGTTATAGATTCTTTATTTCGATTGATTAAGCGTTTCTGTGATGTGTTTGCATAACTCATATTCATATTCATAATAAATTGTTCTTACTAATGGTGTTCATTTTAGAGCAGTTCAGTTTGGATTTGAATGCAGTGTGAAGCTTTTTTATGAACATTTGTATTGTTTTCATTTTAAAGATCGTTTAGCCGCACCTTATAATGCTTTAATCCTATGCTATAGACTTCTAGTATGATTCATAAATATCTAACACCTTTATAAAATATGGCAGATTATTAATATGGCAGATTCTCATATAAAACTGGAAACTGTTGCTTTTTCTCTCATCCTTATTTTATTTTATACCTTTTTGTTTTTCAAAGAAAATATATTGTAATAGCTGCTTGCATTTTATGCTGGAAAGAATTCAAGAACTATTTCCATGAAACTTGGTACACATGTATTTGATGTAAATAATGGCAATGTGCAAGGACAGTTACCTCTGGCATGTCTTATGATCCAATTACCATGGATTTGATCATGCATAGCTGTCTGTTTTCCTGGCTTCTTTGTATACAATTGCTTAAAATCATTTTGAACAGTGGATGAAATACAAGGATCCACTTATTTTTTCATAAAACAGAAAAAAATCCATCTTGGCCCTCCTGTTTAAGAGTAGGGCGATACCATGGCATATTTTCAGTTCAATAGTTAGTTCCTCTCAAAACACTCCCATTTTCCACTCTTCCTTTTTCTCCTACATGTATCTAGCCACACCCAGTAGCCTTAAGCGTCCCTTTCTCCTACATGTATCCAGCCACACCCAGTAGCCTTAAGCATCCCTTTCTCCTACATGTATACAGCCACACCCAGTAGCCTTAAGCGTCCATTTCTCCTACATGTATCCAGCCGCACCCAGTAGTCTTAAGTGTCCCTTTCTCCTACATGTATCCAGCCACACCCAGTAACCTTAAGCGTCCCTTTCTCCTACATGTATCCAGCCACACCCAGTAGCTTTAGCGTCCCTTTCTCCTACATGTATCCAGCCACACCCAGTAACCTTAAGCGTCCCTTTCTCCTACATGTATCCAGCCACACCCAGTAGCCTTAAGCATCCCCTTCTCCTACATCTACCCACACCCAGTAGTCTTAAGCATCCCTTTCTCCTACATGTATCCAGCCACACCCAGTAGCCTTAAGCGTCCCTTTCTCCTACATGTATCCAGCCACACCCAGTAGCCTTTAGCGTCCCTTTCTCCTACATGTATCCAGCCACACCCAGTAGCCTTTAGCGTCCCTTTCTCCTACATGTATCCAGCCACACCCAGTAGCCTTAAGCGTCCCTTTCTCCTACATGTATCCAGCCACACCCAGTAGCCTTTAGCGACCCTTTCTCCTACATGTATCCAGACACACCCAGTAGCCTTTAGCGTCCCTTTCTCCTACATGTATCCAGCCACACCCAGTAGCCTTTAGCGTCCCTTTCTCCTACATGTATCAAGCCACACCCAGTAGCCTTAAGCGTCCCTTTCTCCTACATGTATCCAGCCACACCCAGTAGCCTTTAGCGTCCCTTTCTCCTACATGTATCCAGCCACACCCAGTAGCCTTTAGCGTCCCTTTCTCCTACATGTATCCAGCCACACCCAGTAGCCTTTAGCGTCCCTTTCTCCTACATGTAACCAGCTACACCCAAGTAGCCTTAAGCATTCTTTTTCTTGTTGGGTAAATGAAATAACAACACATGTATACCTAAAATCACAATATTAGTCTTTAAAAGTTGTTTCAATAAGGGGAAAGTTCACTTTATAGACATGCTTTAGGAACATGAAACTTTTGTGATAGGTTTAACATAACCAGTAGATGACCCCTATTGTTTTGATTACCAAGGTCACGTTTATCAAGTTTTGGGGGTCAATGATCAAGGTATGGTCATTGTAATTATTAATTCTGTCAACGTATTTATATTATATCACCTTTATACACATTTGCATTTTTGATAGACAAGAGACATAAAAAAATTACCAACATTTCTATATATACACATTCCAATCCTGTCATACTTATTCATCAGAATATATTTGATGACAATTAATTAATCAAAAATCATATCATATTACTTCAAACAAGTTTTATGAAAACCTAATATAACCATGATTCAAACCTTACATGGACCTGACATTTAACTCCTGATCAGTCTTATGCTTTTATTTAAAATATTGAAGAAAATAAATATCTCTATCAAGATATGTAGTTTCCCCTAAAAATATATTCTACATTTTTTTTATCTCCTTTATACACTTTTGATCACAGCAAAATCTGTAATATGAATATATAAATTGTCATGACCTTGACCTTTAATGTAACCTGACCTTGCTCTCTGTTCCAGGTGGCAGACAAGCAACCACTGAAAGTGAACAAGAAAACACTTATGGAGGTAGAGTACTTCCCAAGTGTGGGGTTATAGGTGAATTCTGCCAAAAAATACAATGAAATCCTGACAAATTTCAAAAAGAAGGAAGATGCAATTGCAATTCTACCTATGATATAACTGCATGCACATCTCCACTCCCTCAATAATCTCTTCAAACAATTGTCACATGTTCACTGTCATGAACACTTTATAAATACTTGTATTCAATGGCTCACATTATTGAATATATTATGCATTGTACTGTGACCACCTGCAACGCGTTAAATGCACACTGAACCATTTAAACAGCTTAACAGCATAGATCTTTTATTTCACTTTCCCCTGAATGTTGTGTTTATAATATTACGTAAAATTGTTTTTTAAAACTTTAATAGAAAAGAAATGACATCAATGTCATTCACTGTTTAATGACTGTACATTGTTTACCAGCAAAACCAATGACTTTGATAGAAACAAAAATATGATATAGACATATGAAGTTATGAACATATGTGTTATTAAAAAAATAGTTTGAACGCATTTTCACTATGTTAAGATTAAAAGGTTGAATATTTCATAAAGCTGAATGTCTGAAATTTTTCCGGTGATTTTTTTTTTGATTTTCGATCTCACTGTCCCCAAAAAACAAAGTTGGTATTTTAAGTTGTTGTTTTTCTTTCCTTTTATTTTTAGAAAAGGTACATGTTAATATCATTTTCACACTTAAAACCATCGCAATTTAAACAGGTTCAAAGTACAAACTCAACTACAAAAACAGTTAAGAATCTTGTCTTTTCCGGTGCAGTGAAATATAAAAATATACCCCAAAAGAAAAAGAATGGACAGTCATAAAAAATTATATAAATAATATTTGAAACAATATGATAAGATGTTTAAAAACTTTTACAGGTCACGACCCTGATAGTGTAGCCTCCCCAGGGCTCGGGATGTTGAGCCCAAAAACACACTATGGCTCCATACTTCCTATGGTGAAGGGGGAATCCTCTGTTGACCTCAGTGGTGTCAAGCTGGATGAAGCGCAGGTATGTTTTGTTAAAGCTTGAACAGAGTTTAGCCCTACATGTATATTATTATTGTGCTTATTGATAATCGTTTTTGGTGAAAATTATCTTTTTATAATTTATTATTAACCAGGTTTTCAACAAAATTGTTGCTGTGTAGGTAGCTTAAATAAAAAGCTAGCTTGGAATTTTTGTTAAGAGGATTGGGGTCAAGGGTCAAGGTCGATGTTACTGAAAGTAGAAAAATGGTTTCTCTTCAATAATTAAGTAAGAATTGATGTATAGTGATGAACATTGGTGTGTTGGTAGCTTATGTGAAGAGCTAGCTTTGAATTGCTTTTGAAGCGGATGGGGGTCAAGGTCAAGGTCACTGTTACTAAAAATAGAAAAATTGTTTCTGCCCAATAACTTCAGTAAATATTGATGGATAGTGATGAAAGTTGGGGTAGCTAGTGTGAAAAGCAAGCTTGGGTTTGAGAGAGGAGGGGAGGTCAGCATCTAAGTCACTGTTTGTAAAAATAGATAAATGGTTTGCAACAAATAGCTAAAGTTAAAATTGATGGATAGTAATAAAAATTTGGTGTGTAGGTAGCTTATGTGAAGAGCTAGCTTGGGATTGCTTTTGAGGGGGAGGGGTCCAGGTCAAGATAACTGTTATTAAAAAAAAACAATAAAAAACACAAAAGGTACTTAACTAGAGTAGTTTTCAGTTACGTCTTTTTATAATGAAAGAAAAGATGAAGTTTGCTACTTTTTCCTAACTCATGCAATGAATTTATTGGCTATAATTTCTCATTGCCCATGTTAAAAACCTGGTTTTGTTGCATTGTGGTGCATCTTGTCTTTAACTATTTTTTAAGGTCCCTGGTTAGCTTGAATTACGGTAATTTTTGTAACAGTTAGGTGTGTTTGAAAATGTTGCTCTTTATAAATGGTATTGGTAGTAAAAGCCTTCAATATTAATTAAAGGCATAATACCAGAATGTAAAAATTGACCACAACTCTAAACAAGAGGGCCATGATGGCCCTAAATCACTCACCTGAGTAAAAGAGTTTAACCTTTGTTATCAATATAGCTTGTTTCTCTTGAAGAATATTGAACAAGAGCTGTCACAGTATGTGACGAATGCCCCCGAATGTGACATTGACCTATGAACAAGTACATGAAAAGTTGATCTTGCCTTTTCGTGTCAAATACACATGGCAAGTTATTTTGAATTGCCTCTGAACATAAAAAAATACCACCCATACTTGACAGCCTACACTCTTATGTCCTCATATTCAGCATTCCATTGTGAATAAACACTTAGTGTATCTTTCACCTTAGAGATAGGGACATGGGTCTTGCACACGACATGTCGTCTTGGTATGTCGAATACATGTGGCAAGTCATTTTAAAATCTATCCATACAAGAGAAAGTTACAGCCTGGACACGACAGCCTATATTCCATGTACTTATATGCAGCATTCCATTGTGAATAAACACTAAGTGTGACCTTTAACCCTTTACCGCATGTATACGAGATAGGCCGACATAGCTCATTACCAGATGTATACGCATTTGGCCGACCGTATCCATTACTGGATGTAAACGCATGGCCCGCATATTTCAATAGGGTCATTTCAATATTTCAATTTTGCATCTTTCTTTTTGTAAACAATATCCCGGATGTTTATAAAATTAAAGTTTAACCTTTTGTGTATTGATTTTCCCTTGAAAATATCGTCTGCTAAATTGAGAAGGTGTTTATACTCCCAATCGCAGGTGTGATATCCCATTGTGACGTAATAAGACCACGAGCTAAGTACTGTATGGAACTTCCCCCAAATTCATTGATGCGTAAATCATTAAATATATTACGTCAGTTCAGTTTACCATTAAAATCAATTGAGATTATATTTACTTAAAGGTAATATTTTGTTTACAAACAAAAGAAACAATTAGTAAATGAGAAAATGATGGGTAAATTTTCTGTGAAGCTTATATAATGTCCATCATAGTTTTGGCTGTAAAATAGGTCATGTGCAAGCGTTTTGTTTGATCTAGATCTTTTTATTCATACCGGAAAATCATTTATCGGCTTTCTTTTTTTGTAAACAATTTTATGAGGGGGTAATAAAGTTAAACAGACACCTTGGACTGGATCTCTCAGCTGGATGACACCGGATTCCTGACATATTTCTGTGTATTAATACACAAGAACATAAATTGTCGGCTTTTTAATCCAGATGGGTCTTTTTTATGATAGGGGTAATAAAAATTAGATCGATCCCAGCATTTTATTACCCTTTGATTTAATGCAATTATGACATTTCAAAGAAATGTTACAAATCCATCTTGAAAATACATTCACAGCTGAAATAAAATAATTTAATATTTCATCATTGACACCCTTATTAGATAATTTAATTATCTATAAAAAATGAATTCACATAAAAAAGATTTGGACACAATTAGTTGGAGTAACATTGATTTTAAGGTCATACTGCTGTATTCATTTTCTCATTTTCAAATATCCAGAAAAGTACCTATGCAGATAAGGACTGCTTATCAGTAAGATGGCTATTGACTGGGAGGTGTAATCTGGCCACTTGTCTATGTGCTAAAGGGTTAACTTAGAGGTAAGGACATGGGTCTTGCACGTGACCTGTTGTCTTGGTATGTTGAACACTTGTGGCAAGTCATTTTAAAATCTGTCCATACAAGAGAAAGTTATAGCCCGGACACAACAACCTATACTCTATGTCCTTATATATGCAGCATTCCATTGTGAATAACACTTAGTGTGACCTTGACCTTAGAGGTAGGGACACAGGTCTTGCACGCAACACGTCGTCTTGATATGTCAAACACATGTGGCAAGTCATTTTAAATTATGTCCATACAAGAGAAAGTTACAGCCCGGACACAACAACCTATACTCTATGTCCTTATATGCAGGATTCCATTGTGAATAAACACCTAAGTGTGACCTTGACCTTAGAGGGAGGGACACAGGTCTTGCACGCGTCACATCGTCTTGGTATGTCAAAAACATGTGTTATTTTAAAATATGTCCATACAAGAGAAAGTTACAGCCGGGACATGATAACTTACACTCTATGTTCTTACATGCAGCATTCCATTGTGAATAAACACTAAGCGTGACCTTGACCTTAGAGGTAAGGACACGGGTCTTGCACATGACACGTCGTCTTGGTATGTCGAACACATGTGGCAAGTTATATTAATATCTGTACATACAAGAGAAAGTTACAGCATGGACACGAGTTATTGAGCTAGACACATGGAAAGACGGACAGACAGACAGACGATAGTGCGATTTTAATATGCCCACCTTCGGGGGCATAAAAACATACTGGTGAAACATGTTGCCTGGATAATCACTGACAGGACTTGTCACAGTTGCCTGTACACTGACAGAACTTGTCACAGTTTCCTGCACACTGACAGGACTTGGTGATTGACTGCACACTGACAGGATTTTGTTCAGTTGCCTGCACACTGACAGGACTTGATGATTGACTGCACACTGACAGAATTTGATTTTCACCTGCACACTGACAGGACTTTGTTCAGTTGCCTGCGCACAACACTGACAGGACTTGATAATTGACTGCACACTGACAGCACTTGGTACAGATACCTGCACACTGACAGGACTTTTTTCAGTTGCCTGCACACTAACAGGACTTTGTTCAATTGCCTGCACAGTGACAGGACTTTGTTCAATTGCCTGCACACTGACAAAACTTTGTTAAATTGACTGCACACTGACAGCACTTGGTACAGATACCTGCACACTGACAGGACTTTTTTCAGTTGCCTGCACACTAACAGGACTTTGTTCAATTGCCTGCACAGTGACAGGACTTTGTTCAATTGCCTGCACACTGACAAAACTTTGTTAAATTGCTTGCACACTGAAAGAACTTTTAGTATAGATACACAAACAGTGCACCATCCAATAAAATGCCTTAAGCTTTAAGAATCAAATAGCAGATCACATTCAACACCTTCAATAAATATTATCACTTATACCCATCTTGGACAACATCACATTTCTTCTAATGTTAAAAAAATATTTATTTTTATATAAATTATAAGTGAATAACACTGTCCACGCAGAAGATAATACTGTAGCATCTGCATGAACAATTATCTACATGAAGTTCAATGGAAAAGTCTGATTATTAAATTTATTTTTAAGTAAAAATGAAATTTCTTCTAAAGAATAAAGTGTATAATAATTATTTGAATCTATGAACCTAAAAAAAGAACAATAATTACCTCAGAAGTGACTATGTTGAAGACTTAATAAAATTTAAAATCTATTACCTTGTTTCTAAAAATAGAAAGTAGTGGAATCTCCAACAAAAAGGGAGACCATATAGCAAGACTTGCTGCCCTTGCTTCAAGAGTAAATTTTACATAACTATCAGAATTTAACAAAATGTATTTATAATAAACTTGTAACCCACAGGGTGAGGCCAATTTTTCTCCAGGGGGATAATTTGAATAAACATGGTAGATAACCAGTAGACAATGTTACACACCAAATATTTAAGCACTAAAGGATCATTCCTATGAAGTTTCATTAAAATTGTGCAAGCGGTTTTGGAGAAGAAGATGATTATAACCAATTGTTGACGCCAGATGACGGACGACAAACCCCGGACATAGACCGATCACAATAGCTCACCTTGAGTACTTTGTGCTCAGGTGAGCTAAAAAGCCTTTCCACAGAAAAACAGAAAAGTATCTGCATTCAAACTCAGTATTTTTGTGAAATGTAATATTTCTTTATTAACCAACAAATCCTATCTGCTTGTTTTAGGTTATGGAGCTGTCCACCTTCATCAAAGAGAGAGATCACATCCGGGAAGTGACATTATGCAACACTGCCCTCACGGACACCATGTTCACCAGCCTAGCCCAGTCCCTGCAGGCCAGCCAGTCCAGTTTCTACCTTCTTAACCTGGGCGTCAATAATCTGGGGCCCAAGTCAGTCACCCAGCTGGCCCCTGTCATCAAGAACCAGGCTGGCCTTAAAGTTATCATGTATGTATATCCAGGTTGATGAATGACATAAAATGTCATATGGTAATCAAAGGGTATAGCACAGTGCCAATGACCTTTTTCCTTAGCCTTCCAATAATTTAAGTCCTTGACAGCTACCAATTACCAACTGTACAATGAAATAAAGCCACAGGCCAATAGCCCCTGACCAAGCAAGAGATATCTTATTAATTTGCACATGAATACTGTTGACAAAAAAGTATGTCTATAGTGTAAATGAGCTATAGTGTATAGTTCACGTTTCATTTTTTTTTATATACATCTACAACCTTTCAGTTAAATGTTGCAACAGTTTATAGAATGAGTGATGATTGTGATTTATAGATTGCTTTGTATTTACCCATTTGCACATACAGGAATCCTAGAAACAACATTTCTCTACAATTTCTCCCCTTGCAGATTGAATGGTAATCCCATCGGAAATGTTGGTTCCAAGTTGCTGTGTGATGCACTCACTAAAACAAAGGACCCCTTTCCATTCCTACGTCGCTCATCTGGATATCTCACACCCTCTGAGGCCCGCAAACAGGCAGATGAAGGACAAGCAGTCAAGTATGATAATTCCGCTGAAGAGGGATGCAACATCAAACAGATGGATTTAGGCGACTGCAAGATTGGCGATGCTGGAATTGCAGAGATTTCACGATTTCTTGAATCAAACAAGACATTGACGTCCCTAAATTTAAATGGAAATAAAGAAATCTCACCCTCGGGCTGGGAAAGGCTTGGACAAGCATTTAAGAAGAACACAACACTTAAGAATCTGTCACTAGATCACACTGACATTGGTGATGCTGGTATTGAAAGCTTGGCCAAGGGTCTGAGGGTGAATATTGGCCTACGCTCTCTTGAGCTGGAGCATAATGCTTTGACTGAGAAAGGGGGACAGATACTTCGTGATCTAGTGAGGGAAAACACATCCATTATTGATCTTACCATCATCTCTGGGAATCAAGTGTCGGAAAACATGCAAGACGAAATTAAGAAATACTTGGCATTGAACAAAAACTTAGTATCTTAAGAATGGAAGTGAATTTTAAGTAGTTGTAAATTCAGTCACATATTATAAAACTTATGATATGACATGGTAATTTTTAATCTTTGTTAACAATATTAAGTAAAGTTTGTCGTGAATGTAGATATTAGTTCCAATAAAAGGCAGAGGTTTTTTTGTCATTAATTGATTGGACCTGCCTGTTGGTGTGGTTTTATCTATCCCATTCTGTAATGATTTATCCCAATCTGTAATGATTTATCCCAATCTGTGATGATCTATAACGATCTGTAATGATTTATCCCAATCTGTGATGATCTATCACAATCTGTGATGATCTATCCCGATCTGTGATGATTTATTCCAATATGTGATGATCTATCCCAATCTGTGGTAAATCAGAAATGGTTTTGTTTTCTTTCTGAAGTGATTCTTATATATAAGTCCTTAATAAAATATGTCATACCCAATTCACTTATAGAAAAGACAAAACATAAAATATGTTTATTTCTGTTTTAAACTTGCAACATACTAATGTTGTGCTATCAAGCACAATGAAATAACATTTAGGAAGTGGTACCACATGATTTGTGTTTACCACTGCTCAAGAACAATACTTACAACCTGCACACAATGTAGGTGCATATACACTATGAAACCCAAAACGTGGATCTGTTCTCCTGTACACTACTGTTTATACTGTATATACATGTATTGACAAGTGTTTTGTTGGGACACTCAAACCCAGAGTAAATGTAATACAGACACACTTATTTAGTACGAGATTTTAACATTTCTTTTATTATTTTTTATTGATTGATAACATGTATTACATGGTGTTTATTTGTGTTGTTGCTATTTATTTTGCTATCTTTATCATGTAATAGATTTGGACTAGTCTTCATTATGTACACCAATGGTATTGTTCATGTTTGTAGATCTGTGTTTGATTGTTGGCTTTGAGAGCACTGTAGCATTTAGATATTAGACTGTTTTGTTCATTCATAAATGTTTATAATGATGTTTGCACTTTGTATTTGTCAAGTATTACACTTCTGATGATGCTGTAAAAGAGCTCTTCATGCCCCTTCACACAAAAGACTTGACATAGAATATAGCTTTTTATGCTCAGTTGTCATCAGGTACATATATGACAACCTGCTATGGGCAGGTTTCGGTTATCTTCTTTTAAATTTAATACTACACCAATTTTATTGTTTTGTTCTATGGATTTTGGCAAATAAACTCAAGTGAAAGGGAAAAAAATAAACATAGTATTTTTGCATTTTGTTTTTAGAACAGGAACCATTTTTCTGATATACTGAATACTCTAAATTGAAATGTTAAACAAGTATGCCCTTTAAGTGTCATTTCAAACATAAGAATCTTGTCAAAAGGTAATAAGCCTCATAAAGTTCTCCGCATAATACACTTTTTCATGATTTGAGTCATTATTGCTTTTCAGGAAAGCAGAGTGGTGTGGCACTTAAGAATGTTCAATAAGAGCTTTTATATGGAAGGATTTTTTAACACTTTGGTGAAAAATAAAAGAAGTAAGCTGAAAAATATTATATTTTTGCAGCTTTTGAAAAATAAGTCCAAAAATCTGTCATACAAAACATTAATTTGGTGTGGCCTTAGAACATGATTTTTAAGATGTAAAAATGAAAACTTGGTGAAGGTTGATATTGCTTTATGATTCTCATGATTATAACCATCATAGGAAATTACATGTGTTATTTGTAGTAAAATAGTTATGATATCATAGGAACACCAACTATTTTTATTTGTAACATGTATATGCTCAGTTACCATATTGTTCACTGTGATATAGAAAATGTGATCTGTTGATATTTCATTGAAGATAAAGTGTATGGTTTGCTCATGTTATTTTTTATAAAATTGTGTTAACATTTTTCTGTTAACATTTATTGTCTATTTCATTACCAATAACTAAACATTCAGAAGGCCTTAGATTGCATTTATTCCTTGAGTATAATATATTATTATATCTGTTGTGTTAAAGTGTGTATTGCACTAGCTGCTTCAGGTACATGTAGGTCTTATTGAGAGAGGTTTTGCTGTCCAGTGTCTACAATAGCACTTGTATAGAAAGCCTTTTTAATCAGCCAATATGCTAAACATGGATTTACTGATAAACTCATTCTGTAGTTACTGATACAGTTACGCAAACATTGAACAACCAGGCCACTGGCCACTATAGATTTGCATTAGCTTTATTATTGATCTAGGGTCTAAATTCGTGCAAAAATGTTTTATTTCTAGTTTCTGTCTTCAAATTACTATCAATCAAATATTGTCAGTAGCGCCCCTTAGTTGCTGGAGGCAGCTAGAATCAAATGTTCTCTATAAGGCCCCTAAGTTGCTGGAGGCAGCTAGAATCAAATGTTCTCTATAAGGCCCCTTAGTTGCCGGAGGCAGCTAGAATCAAATGTTCTCTATAAGGCCCCTTAGTTGCCGGAGGCAGCTAGAATCAAATGTTCTCTATAAGGCCCCTTAGTTGCCGGAGGCAGCTAGAATCAAATGTTCTCTATAAGGCCCCTTAGTTGCCGGAGGCAGCTAGAATCAAATGTTCTCTATAAGGTCCCTTAGTTGCCAGAGGCAGCTAGAATCAATTGTTCTCTATAAGGTCCCTTAGTTGCCAGAGGCAGCTAGAATCATATGTTTTATATAATGTCCCTTAGTTGCCGGAGGCAGCTAGAATCAAATGTTCTCTATAAGGCCCCTTAGTTGCCGGAGGCAGCTAGAATCAAATGTTCTCTATAAGGCCCCTTAGTTGCCGGAGGCAGCTAGAATCAATTGTTCTCTATAAGGTCCCATAGTTGCCGGAGGCAGCTAGAATCAATTGTTCTCTATAAGGCCCCTTAGTTGCCGGAGGCAGCTAGAATCAATTGTTCTCTATAAGGTCCCTTAGTTGCCGGAGGCAGCTAGAATCATATGTTCTATATAAGGTCCCTTAGTTGCCGGAGGCAGCTAGAATCAAATGTTCTCTATAAGGCCCCTTAGTTGCCTGAGGCAGCTAGAATCAAATGTTCTCTATAAGGCCCCTTAGTTGCCGGAGGCAGCTAGAATCAAATGTTATCTATAAGGCCCCTTAGTTGCCGGAGGCAGCTAGAATCAAATGTTCTCTATAAGGCCCCTTAGTTACCGGAGGCAGCTGGAATCAAATGTTCTCTATAAGGCCCCTTAGTTGCCGGAGGCAGCTGGAATCAAATGTTCTCTATAAGGTCCCTTAGTTGCCGGAGGCAGCTAGAATCAGATGTTCTCTATAAGGCCCCTTTAGATTCAGCCAGATTCAATGCAATTTACCTAGTGGTATTTTAGCCTGACAGATGAATCAAGTATATATATGCACTGCTTAAAATTTATGTCATGTTTAAATAGAAATATAAAAGAGTAGATGTTGCATTCTTTCAAAAAGGTCTATACATTTGCTAGAATTACTTTATTTATGTTTACTATTCATTATGTTCCTGTAACTGAAATATTCTTGAACAAGTTTGTTTAAAATTTAAAATTAAGACTGAATTATTTTTATTATTTTGCTCTGACTGAATATCGCTTCTAGTTAATGAGTCCGTGTCAGACTTTCTCCTGCACATCGCTTTCTGTATCATGGAAACAATTGTTTATACCTTATTTTTTTCTTGTTTACTGTGTTGTAGTCTATGTTAGCATGAAATAGAATGAATGTACAATTATTCTAGAACTCTAGAAATCTAAATAAATCTGCGAAAAACACAATGTATCCTATTTTTTTCTCCAAATATCACCGATGATTTTTCGGTCATACATGTGTGTATGCATGATGGGAGATTTTATCACGTCCAATAATTACTCCAGTCTTAAGAAAACAGATGTGAGAACTGCTATAAGTAAGTGTGGTACAAATGTACTAATATCAATAAAAATGGACTACTTCCAGAATTCCTTCTGTTTAGGCATGTTTGATTTTCATTAATAGTTGTTGTCTAATCGATAAGAAATATATAACTCGAAAGAGCTGTGTGAAGTTAGCTAAACATACGACATTGGACATTCAAAATCGAATGTTGTGCTGGCACGACATTGGACATTCAAAAGTGAAAGTCGTGCTAGCACGACATTGGACATTGGACATTCAAAATCGAATGTTGTGCTGGCACGACATTGGACATTCAAAAGTGAAAGTCGTGCTAGCACGACATTGGACATCGGACATTCAAAATCGAATGTTGTGCTGGCACGACATTGGGCATTGGACATTCAAAAGTCACCAAAAGTATGCATACCTTGTATAAGTTATTTTTCAAACAAAAGTCTTTGATGATTATAAAAGTAATAAAATGTGAAATGAAAGAGCTAGTTAAAGCGCTATTGTTTCTGCGGATTATATTGAGCAATAAAAATATAACACCTTTACTGAACATATTCCGGCTCTCAGCAGGGTGCCCACCTTTGATGGATTAAAAATATCCAAATTGAAATAAGGCGTATGTTGTATATCAACAATTAAAGCAATCAACACAATTTATGAGTAAAAGAAAACACAATCGATTGCAAAATTGCATCCCACCAAACAATAATTCATAATGAGGTTATGCAATTACAATTGTAAAGGATCATTATTTAGTGATATATCTACTGCCTTTATGTATACAATGACTATATGTACAATTTGGATTTCAATTTATTGGGGCTAACATCTGCAACATTTTATAAATGTTGCACTCAATAAATGTTCAAATATAAAACAAGCAGTTCAATTCGACTACAATACTGGCCACATATTATTCAGCTTATGGACGCGTGAACTGCTCAAATCTATCTTAAAGAATTATTCGAAGTCTCTGTCTATCATGGGTTCAAAATTTATATTTATTACCAAGACAACTAGCCAGCACGACATATTATTTGAATGCCCAATGTCTTGCTATTTCGATTTTGAATGTCCAATGTCCAATGTCGTGCCAGCACAACATTCGATTTTGAATGTCCAATGTCGTGCCGGCACGACAATCGTTATTGAATATCCAATGTCGTGCCAGCACAACATTCGATTTTGAATGTCCAATGTCATGCTAGCACGACTTTCACTTTTGAATGTCCAATGTCGTGCCAGCACAACATTCGATTTTGAATGTCCAATGTCGTGCTAGCACGACTTTCACTTTTGAATGTCCAATGTCGTGCCAGCACAACATTCGGTTATGAATGTCCAATGTCCAATGTCGTGCCGGCACGACAATCGTTTTTGAATGTCCAATGTCCAATGTCGTGCCAGCACAACATTCGGTTATGAATGTCCAATGTCGTGCCGGCACGACAATCGTTTTTGAATGTCCAATGTCCAATGTCGTGCCAGCACAACATTCGATTTTGAATGTCCAATGTCCAATGTCGTGCTAGCACGACTTTCACTTTTGAATGTCCAATGACCAATGTCGTGCCAGCACAACATTCAATTTTGAATGTCCATTGTCCTATGTCGTGCTAGCACGACTTTCACTTTTGAATGTCCAATGTCGTGCCAGCACAACATTCGATTTTGAATGTCCAATGTCGTGCTAGCACGACTTTCACTTTTGAATGTCCAATGTCGTGCCAGCACAACATTCGATTTTGAATGTCCAATGTCCAATGTCGTGCTAGCTAACTTTCACTTTTGAACGTCCAATGTCATGCCATCACAACATTCGATTTTGAATGTCCAATGTCATGCTAGCACGACTTTCACTTTTGAATGTCCAATGTCCAATGTCGTGCCAGCACAACATTCGATTTTGAATGTCCAATGTCGTGCTAGCACGACTTTCACTTTTGAATATCCAATGTCGTGCCAGCACAATATTCGGTTAGGAATGTCCAATGTCGTGCCGGCACGACAATCGTTTTTGAATGTCCAATGTCCAATGTCGTGCCAGCACAACATTCGATTTTGAATGTCCAATGTCGTGCTAGCACGACTTTCACTTTTGAATGTCCAATGTCCAATGTCATGCCAGCACATCATTCGATTTTGAATGTCCAATGTCCAATGTCGTGCTAGCACGACTTTCACTTTTGAATGTCCAATGTCGTGCCAGCACATTCGATTTTGAATGTCCAATGTCGTGCTAGCACGACTTTCACTTTTGAATGTCCAATGTCCAATGTCGTGCCAGCACAACATTTGATTTTGAATGTCCGATGTCCAATGTCGTGCTAGCACGACTTTCACTTTTGAATGTCCAATGTCGTGCCAGCACAACATTCGAATTTGATTGTCCAATGTCGTTCTAGCACGACTTTCACTTTTGAATGTCCAATGTCCAATGTCGTGCCAACACAACATTCGATTTTGAATGTCCAATGTACAATGCCGTGCTAGCACGACTTTCACTTTTGAATGTCCAATGTTCAATGTCGTGCCAGCACAACATTCGATTTTGAATGTCCAATGTCGTGCTAGCACGACTTTCACTTTTGAATGTCCAATGTCCAATGTCGTGCCAGCACAACTTTCGGTTATGAATGTCCAATGTCGTGCCGGCACGACAATCGTTTTTGAATGTCCAATGTCCAATGTCGTGCCAGCACAACATTCGATTTTGAATGTCCAATGTCGTGCTAGCACGACTTTCACTTTTGAATGTTCAATGTCGTGCCAGCACAACATTCGATTTTTAATGTCCAATGTCGTGCTAGCACGACTTTCACTTTTGAATGTCCAATGTCGTGCCAGCACAACATTCGATTTTGAATGTCCAATGTCCAATGTCGTGCTTGCACGACTTTCACTTTTGAATGTCCAATGTCCAATGTCGTGCCAGCACAACATTCGATTTTGAATGTCCAATGTCCAATGTCGTGCTAGCACGACTTTCACTTTTGAATGTCCAATGTCCAATGTCGTGCCAGCACAACATTCGATTTTGAATGTCCAATGTCCAATGTCGTGCCAGCACAACATTCGATTTTGAATGTCCAATGTCCAATGTCGTATGTTTAGCTAACTTCACACAGCTACTCGAAAGACTTTAGCAGAGAGGAAAATAAAGTTTTATCTATTTTAATAGCCTCAAAATCAAACACAAATGGCATTTGACAGGCGTTCGACTGCACTTGCACATCCTGGCAAGCAGTAGATACATTGTTTCAACGATACATACATAGTCTGTTTTCCACTGCATACATGTATACTGTTTTCGTCTGATTCTTTAAAACATAAATTGTCTGTTTCAATGGTACATAAATAGTATGTTTTCCACTGTATACATGTATACTGTTTTCGCCTGATTCTGCAAACATAAATTGTCTGTTTCCACACGTCATACATTGTCTGGTTTCCAACAACGTATATGGTATTTATCCCCCTTAAATACGTTGTCTGTTTCCCAACTACATACATCGTTTGTTTTCCCACCACATACATTGTCTGTTTTGTTTTCCACTACATACATCGTCTGTTTTCCCACTACATACATCGTCTGTTTTCCCACTACATGGCATCTTCTGTTTTCCCACTACGCACATCTTCTGTTTTCCCACTACATACATCGTCTGTTTTCCCACAACATACATCGTCTGTTTTCCCACTACATACATCTTCTGTTTTCCCACTACGCACATCTTCTGTTTTGCCGCTACATACATCGTCTGTTTTCCCACTACATACATTGTTTGTTTTCCCACT
The DNA here is from genome assembly GCF_026914265.1 of Mya arenaria. Lineage (NCBI taxonomy): Eukaryota > Metazoa > Mollusca > Bivalvia > Myida > Myidae > Mya > Mya arenaria. The sequence continues at coordinate 45,956,973 of NC_069131.1, read as the reverse complement.
ACATACATCGTCTGTCTTCCCACTACATACATTGTCTGTTTTCCCGCTACATACATCTTCTGTCTTCCCGCTACATACATTGTCTGTCTTCCCGCTACATACATCTTCCGTCTTCCCGCTACATACATCTTCTGTCTTCCCACTACATACATCTTCTGTCTTCCCGCTACATACATTGTCTGTCTTCCCGCTACATACATCTTCTGTCTTCCCGCTACATACAATTCCTGTCTTCCCACTACTTACATCTTCTGTCTTCCCGCTACATACATTGTCTGTCTTCCCGCTACATACATCTTCTGTCTTCCCGCTACATACATCTTCTGTCTTCCCACTACATACATTGTCTGTCTTCCCACTACATACATCTTCTGTCTTCCCGCTACATACATTGTCTGTTTTCCCGCTACATACATCGTCTGTTTTCCCGCTACATACATTGTCTGTTTTCCCACTACATACATCGTATGTTTTCCCACTACATACATGTCCTGTTTCCCCACTACGCAAATCGTCTGTTTTCCCACTTCATACATCTTCTGTTTTCCCACTACGCACATCGTCTTTTTTCCCACTACATACATCGTCTGTTTTCCCACTATATACATCGTCTGTTTCCCCACTACATGCATCGTCTGTTTTCCCACTACATACATGGCCTGTTTCCCCACTACGCACATCGTATGTTTTCCAACTACATCCATCGTTTGTTTTCCCACTACATCCATCGTCTGTTTTCCAAATACATACATTATCTGTTTTTCCGCTACAGTCGTCTGTTTGTTGGAAGCATTAGCGAGTCAAACTAGTATCGGATTGATCAACGCTTTGGTGGACCAGTCGTCTCTTTGTGTGTAGCATAAACATGTCTCACAGCAACCAACTCTTTGACGGACCAGGCGTCCGGGGTTTTTTTTTGGTAGAATTTGCATATAAAACTAGTCTCACAGCGATCAATGCTTTGGTGAACCAGGCGTCCGGTTTTTTTTTGGTAGAATTTGCATATAAAACTAGTCTCACAGCGATCAATGCTTTGGTGGACCAGGCGTCCGTTTGTTGGAATGATAAACAGGTCATACTAGTCTCACAGCTATGCAGTCTTTGGTGGATCAAGCGTCCGTTTGCTGGTATCATGAACATGTCAAACTAGACTCACAGCCATACACTCTTTGGTGGACCAGGCGTCCGTTTGTTGGTATGATAAACATGTCAAACTAGTCTCACAGCCATAAACTCTTTGGTGGACCAGGCGTCCGTTTGTTGGTATGATAAACATGTCAAACTAGTCTCACAGCCATAAACTCTTTGGTGGACCAGGTGTCCGTTTGCTGGTATCATGAACTGTCAAACTAGTCTCACAGCCATAAACTCTTTGGTGGACCAGGCGTCCGTTTGTTGGTATGATAAATATGTCAAACTAGTCTCACAGCCATAAACTCTTTGGTGGACCAGGTGTCCGTTTGCTGGTATCATGAACTGTCAAACTAGTCTCACAGCCATAAACTCTTTGGTTGACCAGGCTTCCGTTTGTTGGTATGATAAATATGTCAAACTAGTCTCACAGCCATAAACTCTTTGGTTGACCAGGCTTCCGTTTGTTGGTATGATAAATATGTCAAACTAGTCTCACAGCGATAAACTCTTTGGTGGACCAGGCTTCCGTTTGTTGGTATGATAAATATGTCAAACTAGTCTCACAGCCATAAACTCTTTGGTGGACCAGGCGTCCGTTTGTTGGTATCATGAACATGTCAAACTAGTTTCACTCCGCCCATTCTTAATCAATGAAATTTTACTGCATGTTATCTACCTATAAGCTATCTCGTGGCAGAAGCAAATTTCTACATTTGTTTAAGTTATTTATATCAGGACGGCTAGGCATCACAAGGAAGCTTACGAATGGCATATTTAGTTTTAGATCCTTTGAAAGACACATATTTTTTATTACAGAATTAAAACTGTGTAATGCACTCATTTATTCGTTGAATTTATTTTTGAAGCATTGAATGCATGTAAATGATGTTTCATGTTACAATATCTATCTTCAATGCATATCCGAAAGACGAATCGCGGGATGCTGAACTTCAAACGAATATATTGACCTTGATTTTTAATTACCTAGTCTTGCATATCATTTTGAGATACATTATAAAACAATTATCCTCTATATGGATTAAGAATCATAAGTAGAACAGTTGCAATGTGATATAAGCTTCTTGGGGACAACATGTTTTTGGCGGCCGTCTTTGGTTACATGTATTGGGATTACATCTAAGAAGCATTCGTAAAAACTTGAAAACTTCACTGTAAAGTAACTAAACGAAGAAATATATAGAGGAATAAACACATTACTTTTCTGCTACAACTTTTGTAAGCAGACAAATATTCATTCAAAATTTTGTTACATTCAAATGAACTTGGCAATGAAGAATACAGTTATGTATGCTACCATGATGCCCATTGCCTTATATACTGGCAACATACTGTCCTAGACCAAGTGTTGCACTCGAAAGTACAACAGCATGGGGTGTCAAATATATATATACATCCCATGCTGTTGTACTTTCGAGTGCAACACTTGATCTGGGAAAATTTGCCATCCGACTCTAATATCAACCCCTTCCCTTTGGCGGCATTCGGCACGTTATACATGTATGAAACCTTGGTGTTTTAAAAACCAATCGGAAAGCCTTAACCTGAACTTTTTTTTAAATGAAGAAACATACACGTTACACTTATGCAACAAATATTTCACTCAAACTAAACATACACAGTTTAAAAAAAAAGAAAAGTGTGCAGGAACATAAAGGATATAATGTTTTCACTTAATTTACAATATATTGCGGCCATCTTGGACCCCGTCTTGGAATTCTCGGTCCTAAAAAAGGTACTATTGGCAACTTGTGGCACCAGTTTCATATACTACATGCCATGCCAAACGGGTTGGTTTACAACATTGCTTGTTCTACTTTTGTTGCCTCTCTTCCCAAACTGATTGTCACTCCACTAGTTACAAAAGCTTATTTCCAACGGGGTCCATGTCTAAGGTATTAAAGTTGGCATTTAATGATTTAGTGAACAATATTATATCATATACTCAGATGAATTAAATTAATATATGACATTCATCACAAATAAACTACTATCAGTATCACATAATTATATAATATACCACACAATTATACAAATAGTTAAGGAATATTTAAAATTTACCAAAGCAACTATATGAAAATTGTGCGTATACTTAGAAAGCGCACTTATATTTATCTAATACATAAAAAATATGAATACAAAAAGACAGATTTTTCAAACTTCTCCATCTCATATAAGAGGTGAGTTTTGACTATTTTCTTAAAAACATACTTTGATTCTGTGTCTTTGATGTTATTTGGAAGCATGTTCCAATCCCGTACACCATTAAAATAAAAAGAAGCTGCTGTAAAACCACCATTATGTGGGACATAAAATTTTAAGTTGGATCTACTGCCATATGAGTGAACTTCGTTACATTTGGCAAAAATATCCTTCATGTAACTTGGACACTTGTCATAAAATATTATGTGTACATGATTTAGCCTAAGTTGTCTACATCTTTGTTCGACATTTAAAAAACCAAGATCAGCAAAACTTGCCACTGAAAGCGAGGTTCTAAAATGAAAATTATTAATAAAACGAACAATTTTATTTTGTGCCACCTGGAGTCTATTTTTAGACTTCATGGTAAGGCCACAGTACCAAGATGATGAAGCATAGTCAAGATGACATTGAACTAATGCATTACAAAGAGTTTTCCTAAGAGATTTGTTTAAAAATTCACGTTGTCTATATAAAAAATTGATTCTAGAGTTAACCTTCTTAACAATATTGTTCACAGTAGATGTACCTGACAAATCAGAGTTCAAAATTGACCCAAGCTATTTGACTGAATCTTGAGACTTGATTTCATGGCCATTACATTGAATGTTGAAATCCCCTATTTTGCCAAGTTTACGTTTGGAGCCAAAAAGAATGCATTCGGTCTTTCCTAAATGAAGGGATAATTTGTTATCAGTTAACCACATGCTGCAGTGTTGCAATTCTTGACCTGAAGAACTTGTCTAATAATATCAGGGTCTTTATGAGAAGATAAGATAGCGCTGTCATCAGCATAAAGTATAAGTTTGCATTTAGAACTGATGCTTGTATTCATGTCATTAATGTAGCATAGAAACAGCAGAGGACCTAATATACTTCCTTGAGGTACACCACACACAACTTGATCAAAATCTGATTTGGTATTGTTAACATGAACCGACTGTTTTCTGTCGGTAAGGTATGAGCGAAACCACTCCACCGACTCCACACCCAAGACCTGTAGCTTTCGGCATAAAATATCATCATAGAAGAGCTGAGAATAATTATTTAATTTATGTGGAGTTGCGCCCTTCCATCGTTTGCAAAAGCTGTTACTTTCACCACACCTACAAATAGTACAATTTTGTTCATGTTACGAGTGACAATGCCCACACCTCCGCACGGCCCATACCACAAATAGATACAAATGCCGCGGGTGAATTATTGAGTACTGTCCATCGACAGTCCGTTGAAAGCAGTGTCTTATTTCCGTTAGTTGTTATACTTTGAATTCAGTCCAATAGCTGCAATTAATAAAATTGGCTGTTATTAATAAATTACTTAAAACATAAACGGTGCTCTAAGTTCAAAGTGAGTTAATTTTCTTAGGAGAAACATTTTTGTATTGTTTAAATTAAATTGATTTGAACTCAATTTAAGGAACTGTATGGTTGTCATATACGAGAAATGCTAAACAATCGCATTATTTTCCAGTTTTTTGTTTGTCTTTCGATATTGAAATACATAAGAAAAATAATTAGTATACAATAACCTATAACTATCGCCAAAAGCTCGCTTTATCGTTGAATACATTGTGTATTGTATATCGAATCGTGAAAATCCTAAATATATAAACTGTCTGGATATCGACTTATTGCAGCAGTTTGTTTACCCAGCCTCCGGGTTGGTACACCTCTGATTCGCCGTAATTTGTATGGCCAGCCTCCGGGTCGGTACACCTCTGATTCGCCGTAATTTATATGGCCAGCCCCCGAGTCGGTACACCACTGATTCGCCGTAGTTTGTATGGCCAGCCCCCGAGTCGGTACACCTCTGATTTGCCGTAATTTGTTTGGCCAGCCCCAGGGTCGGTACACCTCTGATTCGCCGTAATTTGTATGGCCAGCCTTCGGGTCGGTACACCTCTGATTCGCCGTAGTTTGTAAGGCCAGCCCCCGGGTTGGTAAACCTCTGATTCGCCGTAGTTTGCATGGCCAGCCCCCGGGTCGGTACACCTTTGATTCGCCGTAGTTTGTATGGCCAGCCCCCGGGTCGGGTTGGTACACCTCTGATTCGCCGTAGTTTGTATGGCCAGCCCCCGAGTCGGTACACCACTGATTCGCCGTAGTTTGTATGGCCAGCCCCCGAGTCGTTACACCTCTGATTTGCCGTAATTTGTTTGGCCAGCCCCAGGGTCGGTACACCTCTGATTCGCCGTAATTTGTATGGCCAGCCTTCGGGTCGGTACACCTCTGATTCGCCGTAGTTTGTAAGGCCAGCCCCCGGGTTGGTAAACCTCTGATTCGCCGTAGTTTGCATGGCCAGCCCCCGGGTCGGTACACCTTTGATTCGCCGTAGTTTGTATGGCCAGCCCCCGGGTCGGGTTGGTACACCTCTGATTCGCCGTAGTTTGTATGGCCAGCCCCCGGGTCGGGTTGGTACACCTCTGATTCGCCGTAGTTTGTATGGCCAGCCCCCGGGTCGGTACACCTCTGATTCGCCGTAGTTTGTATGGCCAGCCCCCGGGTCGGAACACCTCTGATTCGCCGTAGTTTGTATGGCCAGCCCCCGGGTCGGGTTGGTACACCTCTGATTCGCCGTAGTTTGTATGGCCAGCCCCCGGGTCGGTACACCTCTGATTCGCCGTAGTTTGCATGGCCAGCCCCCAGGTCGGTACACCTCTGATTCGCCGTAGTTTGTATGGCCAGCCCCCGGGTTGGTACACCTCTGATTCGCCGTAGTTTGTATGGCCAGCCCCCGGGTCGGGTTGGTACACCTCTGATTCCCCGTAGTTTGTATGGCCAGCCCCCGGGTCGGTACACCTCTGATTCGCCGTAGTTTGCATGGCCAGCCCCCGGGTCGGTACACCTCTGATTCGCCGTAGTTTGTATGGCCAGCCCCCGGGTCGGGTTGGTACACCTCTGATTCGCCGTAGTTTGTATGGCCAGCCCCCGGGTCGGTACACCTCTGATTCGCCGTAGTTTGCATGGCCAGCCCCCGGGTCGGTACACCTCTGATTCGCCGTAGTTTGCATGGCCAGCCTTCGGGTTGGTACACCTCTAATTCGCCGTAGTTTGCATGGCCAGCCCCCGTGTCGGTACACTTCTGATTCGCCGTAGTTTGTATGGCCAGCCCCCGGGTCGGGTTGGTTCACCTCTGATTCGCCGTAGTTTCGTAGTTTGTATGGCCAGCCCCCGGGTCGGTACACCTCTGATTCGCCGTTGTTTGTATGGCCAGCCCCCGGGTCGGTACACCTCTGATTCGCCGTAGTTTGTTTGGCCAGCCCCCGGGTCGGGTTGGTACACCTCTGATTCGCCGTAGTTTGTATGGCCATCCCCCGGGTTGGTACACCTCTGATTCGCCGTAGTTTTTATGGTCAGCCCCCGGGTCGGTACACCTCTGATTCGCCGTAGTTTGTATGGCCAGCCCCCGGGTCGGGTTGGTACACCTCTGGTTCGCCGTAGTTTGTTTGGCCAGCACCCGGGTTGGTACACCTCTGATTCGCCAAAGTTTGTTTGACCAGCCTCAACGGTGTCCGCTCTGTCAATAGACATTGGCGGCAGCTTATATAACATACTATAATGAACACATGACCCAAAAATCTTTTCACGGTATTATTGGCAGCGTCCATATATGATCAAGTTCATGGCCTCTTTAAACCTGTGGGTAATAAGATAAACGCTTGTTGATTTGTCAAAGTTCTCCAGACGTTAGATGCATCAGGTGGAGTTCTAACAATCTATATTTTATTCTTATCTATCCGCTTATATTTCTTATCATGCAGGCGGCGACCAATTATCACCAAAATGTCAACTCTCCATAATAAGAAAATACTACATAATCAACACCATCCATTAATTCCTTTACGACCAGCCAATACAATGCAACAACTTTCCATTGATCATATATATACTCCAATGCAACTTGAACTTGTTTTTACTAAAAATATGTTAGCATAGCAAATACACGGAATCTTTTAGCTGTGTAAAGCTTTGTATTACATTGATTCTCTTTATAATGAAACTAAACTGTTAGAATTGTGTTACTGTACCCTATGGAAAAATTCCCTGAATTTGTATTTTCCGTCATTTTGTTTACCAAATTGCCTGTATGTGAATGTGTGGAACTTTCTTCTCATATATGGTGTTGGAGTCGTGAAGTCTAGAAATCATTGCTAATTCGCGTGCAAATCGGTCAATTCACTATATAACACAGGCATCTGAATCATTGTTTGTCACTAATATATTGTTTAAAACCATTTTGGGTACATACAATGAGATAAACAACACTGGACGGCATTTTAGAATGACTAGTCGGAAAGAGTACAGCAAATTAAAATCTTCAATTTTCCCCGTGTAAACAGTACTGAACACAGACCTATTAAAGTTATTTATAGATCTTTCCGACTAAAGAAAAACATGAGAATTTGACATTGAATTATGCTTGTTTGTCTAAAGACAATATAGTTATACCAACATATCGCACACCATTTTAAAGGTAATTGACTCTTCTTTTCATGTCACTTATTTAAAAATGGATTGTTTATATGTTGGTTGAGAAATTTACATAAAACTGGACTCTACCGTGAAATCGGGTAAGTTTGAGTTACATACCTTGTTTCTTTTTTGTATATCAAAGACACTAAATATCTTCAGATGTGTTGTTTATCTCATTGTATGCACCCAAAATGGTTTTAAACAATATATTAGTGACAAACAATGATTCAGATGTCTGTGCTATATAACATATAGGTAATTATTTAGTGGTGGCTTGCCTAAACGCGCATGTCCGGTTGAAAAATGGACGGCATCATATCCGGATATCACTAGTCTGTGATAGGAAGTCATTTGTGACGTACATTATGATATATGATCGAAATATCATAAAGGCCAAATTACAATTCGGAAGTGCCTACTCAGTGTTACATGCTTTATTTCTTTCAACTAACACATAGCCGTGAAGCATGGTTATACCATCTCAGACCATTGGCTACCTTCCATATCTAAAGGTTTTGAAGCTAAATGGTTTGTGATTTCATAAACAGGCTTAACATGCTGGATCTATTCTCCATATATGGTAAATTGGGATAGTGAAGCACTTAAAATCGGTGTTATCTTGCATGCGAATAAGTCAATTGACATTAGAATGTATAGGAAATTTATTTAATGGTGTCTGACCTTTGGAAAAGGTGAAATAATTCACGGGTACGATCATATTACCCGACAAAGGTATTACAGTTAAAAATTGAGTACAGCGTTTACCCAAATTAAGGAATTTCCTTTTAAAGAGATAAAGAACATTCTTAACTTAAAGTCTTCTCCTGAAATAAAACAGACTGAGGGCATTCCTTCGTCGGCCCCTTATAATGAATGATTTTTCTTATGTTGGCATTAACAAGTTAATATATTAATTTTCAAATATACATTTAATAGAATCCTATGCTTAATATTCGCCCTGAACAATTCTGTATAAGATATCACTAAATGATAAATTCACAAAATACGAAATAAGTTAAATGTCTCTTAAGATGTGAACAAAAGCCAATTTTGCGAGCATTACAAACATAACATTAGCGACGTGTGAAGATGGCGAGATATCTAGGAGTAAGGCCCCAGCTGTCGTTGCACAAACAAGCAGCATCATATCGAGGAGAAGGTCATCAACTTCCGTTATCTTGCCATGTTTCACAACACAGTCCCATGTCTTTTTTGGCCAAGAGTTTTGCTTGTTCAGTTTATTGAGTATTATTTCATTGTTTTTATTTTGTAATGCAGGAGAGTTGGGATCCAGGCTCTCTTTCAGCCCTGCTCCAGCTGGCTTGAGTACAACCGGACCCTTGCGCCGTGTCGAGAATGGGGACGGGCTCCTCTTGGCTACACTAAATGTGGAGTTACCTCTGGCGTATGATCTATTCACTGCTATTTCCGAAACATTTTCTGGATTATTATCATAGATTGAATTGTTGTTAGTTACATTAGAATGTATGGTTTTGCCATCTTCCGAAGTGTGATCAATAACAACAGCATTAACAGAATATTTAGTGTCTTTTGGTTTCCCCTTTGAGGTATTCGGACTATTGTTGTTAATTACTTCACACCTTGAATTCGTACCAATACCGTTGTGAGTTGCACCGGGTGTTTGTTTATTTGGTTGCATACAATGAACTTCTCTATCAAACTTTTCCTTATCACCTTTGTAAAAACTTCGAGTTCGAACCCGGCCATCTGGACTATAATTAGTGGTACGTTTTTGTTCATGGCTAGATGTTGTCATGTCCGGTAACTCATCTACGGCATCGGTGTGATGTAAATGCTCATTCTTACTACCAGGGTGAAACTGAACATGGGAGTTAAGCATGGCAAAGGCGGAGCTCACAAATATTGGAGGAGGAACGATCTCCCCTTCCACGTAGAACACATCCTCATTGCCCATCTCCAGCGATTCTATCTCGCCTGAAACAATCATCAAAAATAACTACTTTTTAAGCCAATAAGTATTTATATTTGTGTAATAGTCGAAACTGTTTTTAAGAGACGAACATCTGTTTGATTTCAAATAATCTGTTTATAAGATCTACTGCTATCTCAGACCATAACAGAAATTATTTATGCAGCGTATATATATATATGCATATTCTAAACAGACTGGTATTTTTTTCACGTTATCTTAAATTTAATGGAAGCTGGACTTCAAATGTGAAAAGCGTCCAAAACAAAACGGATGCAAAGACAATCTGTTATGGTTAAAAAAGTAGACATATTACATTGAGAAATCCTCAAACTGTCAAAAAACGTAAAAAGCAGTCTGCAAGTAGCAGACTGATTGGCAGAATTCATAACAGCGTAATGTTAGCAGCGGAATGATTGGCAGAATTCATAACAGCGTAATGTTAGCAGCAGAATGATTGGCAGAATTCATAACAGCGTCATGTTAGCAGCAGAATGATTGACAGAATTCATAACAGCGTAATGTTAGCAGCAGAATGATTGACAGAAAGCAAATCCAGTGACATTATATTATGCTACCTACCGGAAACCTTGGCAGTTTTAAAGGTTCGACTCTAATGTTACTCAGGACTCGGTTCCCAATCGCTAGAGTAGCTTTAATGAACACAATTAACACAATCAAGTTTATGAACATTCCGTGTACCATTTTGCGAATTCGAGATACACGCTTTTTTGCGTCTTTATTAAGAGGAATACCTGAGTGCAATGAAATAAAAATAAATTAAAACATGAAATACATGTAAAGTCATACCAACAAACATACAACTTACCTCTTTTAACATCTTCATCGCAATTGTAGGCCCAGTTCCCCAAAAATTCGGGCCACATTATGGGGGATTTCCTCGAAATCGTACAATAAATTGGAGTAAGAGGGGATTCCGGCTGTAGATCCGTTGCACGGGCTTCCCTCACTTCATCAGCCTCGTATTCAATGATGGCGGGGAAAAGTGGCGCGCTTGCCACCGACCGACCTTTCTTGTTCCTCTTCTTATTCCTGAGTTTGGATTTTGCTAAAACAAACACAACTTAAATAATACTTCTGATCACGTTTTTACATTATATTAGTGTGCGGAGCAACAGTCAACAATAGTCTTTTATACAATATGCAATTTAACTGAGTTGTTTCGAGTATTCTTGTGTATTTATTTGCTAAATTACGTAACAGTTTATCATTGTATGAAAACATACATTATTAGTTAATAATTTATTACATTCAGTTTTGCAGAAAAAATAGCAACACTGTCACGTATATCTGTTAGTAAAAAGTCAATGACATGTTATGGTACGGTTAATTTTACGGTTTGGCAAGTTTGGATTTATTTTACTACAATTCTTGCTTTCACAAACCCATGCACCGTCTACCCGTCATCTCTTAACCCTTACAAATGATCAACTCGTCATTCTTTTATATGCCACCCAACAAAAAGTCTACTACTCAACCCCTCATAAACTATTGACCAGCAACTCGTCCCATTCAAACGTCCATGCAACGTTTTCTCGTCTCCTCTCAAACAAAAACGCACCGTCTTCTCGCCCCCAACCCCCCGTGCAAACACACATGAACCGTCTTCTCGTCCCCCCCCCCCGTGCAAACACACACGCCCTGTCTTCTCGTTCCTCCCGTCCAAACACACACGCACCGTCTTCTCGTTCCTCCCGTCCAAACACACATGCACTGTCTTCTCGTTCCTCCCGTTCAAACACACACGCACCGTCTACTCGTAACTCACGTTCAAACACAAACGCACCGTCTTCTCGTTCCTCCCGTTCAAACACACACACACTGTCTCTTCGTTACTCACGTTCAAACACACACGCACCGTCTTCTCGTTCCTCCCGTTCAAACACACACGAACCTTCTTTTCGTTCCTCCCGTTCAAACACACACACACTGTCTCTTCGTTACTCACGTTCAAACACACACGCACCGTCTTCTCGTTACTCCCGTTCAAACACACACGAACCGTCTTCTCGTTACTCCCGTTCAAACACACACGCACCGTCTTCTCGTTCCTCCCGTTCAAACACACACGAACCGTCTTCGCGTTCCTCCCGTCCAAACACACACGCACCGTCTTCTCGTTCCTCCCGTTCAAACACACACGCACCGTCTTCTCTTTCCCCCCGTCCAAACACACACGCACCGTCTTCTCGTCTCCTCTCAAACAAACACGCACCGTCTTCTCGTCTCATTCCGTCTAAACACACACGCACCGACTACTCGTCTCCGTTCAAACACACACGCACCGTCTTCTCGTCTCCCCTCAAACACACACGCACTGTCTTCTCGTCTCCTCCCGTTCAAACACACACGCACCGACTACTCGTCTCCGTTCAAACACACACGCACCGTCTTCTCGTCTCCTCTCAAACACACACGCACCGTCTTCTCGTCTCCTCCCTTTCAGACACACACGCACCTACAACTCGTCTCCGTTCAAACACACGCACCGTCTTCTCGTTCTCCCCGTCCAAACACACACGCACCGTCTTCTCGTTCTCCCCGTCCAAACACACACGCACCGTCTTCTCGTTCCTCCCGTCCAAACAAACACGCACCGTCTTTTTGTTCCTCCCGTCCAAACACACATGAACCGTCTTCGCGTTCCTCCCGTCCAAACACACATGAACCGTCTTCTCGTCTCCTTCCGTTCAAACACACACGCACCGACTACTCGTCTCCATTCAAACACACACGCACCGTCTACTCGTTCCTCCCGTCCAAACACATACGCACCGTCTTCTCGTTCCTCCCGTCCAAACACGCACGCACCGTCTTCGCGTTCTCCCCGTCCAAACACACACGCACCGTCTTCTCGTTCCTCCCGTCCAAACACACACGCACCGTCTTCTCGTTCCTCCCGTCCAAACACACACGCACCGTCTTCTCGTTCCTCCCGTCCAAACACACACGCACCGTCTTCTCGTTCCTCCCGTCCAAACACACATGAACCGTCTTCTCGTCCCCCCCCCCCCGTGCAAACACACACGCACCGTCTTCTCGTTCTCCCCGTCGAAACACACACGCACCGTCTTCTCGTTCCTCCCGTCCAAACACACACGCACCGTCTTCTCGTTCCTCCCGTCCAAACACACACGCACCGTCTTCGTGTTCCTCCCGTCCAAACACACACGAACCGTCTTCTCGCCCCCCCCCCGTGCAAACACACACGCACCGTCTTCGCGTTCCTCCCATCCAAACACATACGCACCGTCTTCTCCTTCCTCCCGTCCAAACACACACGCACCGTCTTCGCGTTCCTCCCGTCCAGACACACACGCACCGTCTTCTCGTTCTCCCCGTCCAAACACACACGCACCGTCTTCTCGTTCCTCCCGCCCAAACACACACGCACCGTCTTCGCGTTCCTCCCGTCCAAACAGACATGAACCGTCTTCTCGTCCCCCCGTGCAAACACACACGCACCGCCTTCGCGTTCCTCCCGTCTAAACACACACGCACCGTCTTCTCGTTCCTCCCGTCCAAACACACACGCACCGTCTTCGCGTTCCTCCCGTGCAAACACACACGCACCGTCTTCTCGTTCTCCCCGTCCAAACACACACGCACCGTCTTCTCGTTCCTCCCGTCCAAACACACACGAACCGTCTTCTCGTTCCTCCCGTCCAAACACACACGCACCGTCTTCTCATCTCCAAACACGCACCGTCTTCTCATCTCCAAACACACACGCACCGTCTTCTCGTTCCTCCCGTCCAAACACACACGCACCGTCTTCTCGTTCCTCCCGTCCAAACACACACGCACCGTCTTCTCGTTCCTCCCGTCCAAACACACATGAACCGTCTTCTCGCCCCCCCCCCCCCCCCGTGCAAACACACACGCACCGTCTTCTTGTTCCTCCCGTCCAAACACACACGCACCGTCTTCTCGTTCCTCCCGTCCAAACACACACGCACCGTCTTCTCGTTCCTCCCGTCCAAACACACATGAACCGTCTTCTCGTCCCCCCCCCGTGCAAACACACACGCACCGTCTTCGCGTTCCTCCCGTCCAAACACACACGCACCGTCTTCTCGTTCCTCCCGACCAAACACACACGCACCGTCTTCTCGTTCCTCCCGTCCTATCAAACACGCACCGTCTTCTCGTCTCCTCTCAAACACACATGAACCGTCTTCTCGTTCCTCCCGTCCAAATGCACACGCAACGTCTTCTCGTTCCTCCCGTTCAAATGCACATGCACCGTCTTCTCGTTCTCCCCGTCCAAACACACACGCACCGTCTTCTCGTTCCTCCCGTCCAAACACACACGCACCGTCTTCTCGTTCCTCCCGTCCAAACACACACGCACCGTCTTCGTGTTCCTCCCGTCCAAACACACATGAACCGTCTTCTCGCCCCCCCCCCCCCGTGCAAACACACACGCACCGTCTTCGCGTTCCTCCCATCCAAACACATACGCACCGTCTTCTCCTTCCTCCCGTCCAAACACACACGCACCGTCTTCGCGTTCCTCCCGTCCAAACACACACGCACCGTCTTCTCGTTCTCCCCGTCCAAACACACACGCACCGTCTTCTCGTTTCTCCCGCCCAAACACACACGCACCGTCTTCGCGATCCTCCCGTCCAAACACACATGAACCGTCTTCTCGTCCCCCCGTGCAAACACACACGAACCGTCTTCGCGTTCCTCCCGTCTAAACACACACGCACCGTCTTCTCGTTCCTCCCGTCCAAACACACACGCACCGTCTTCGCGTTCCTCCCGTCCAAACACACAGGCACCGTCTTCTCGTTCTCCCCGTCCAAACACACACGCACCGTCTTCTCGTTCCTCCCGTCCAAACACACACGCACCGTCTTCTCGTTCCTCCCGTCCAAACACACGCACCGTCTTCTCATCTCCAAACACGCACCGTCTTCTCATCTCCAAACACACATGCACCGTCTTCTCGTTCCTCCCGTCCAAACACACACGCACCGTCTTCTCGTTTCTCCCGTCCAAACACACACGCACCGTCTTCTCGTTCCTCCCATCCAAACACATACGCACCGTCTTCTCCTTCCTCCCGTCCAAACACACACGCACCGTCTTCGCGTTCCTCCCGTCCAGACACACACGCACCGTCTTCTCGTTCTCCCCGTCCAAACACACACGCACCGTCTTCTCGTTCCTCCCGCCCAAACACACACGCACCGTCTTCGCGTTCCTCCCGTCCAAACAGACATGAACCGTCTTCTCGTCCCCCCGTGCAAACACACACGCACCGTCTTCGCGTTCCTCCCGTCTAAACACACACGCACCGTCTTCTCGTTCCTCCCGTCCAAACACACACGCACCGTCTTCGCGTTCCTCCCGTCCAAACACACACGCACCGTCTTCTCGTTCTCCTCGTCCAAACACACACGCACCGTCTTCTCGTTCCTCCCGTCCAAACACACACGAACCGTCTTCTCGTTCCTCCCGTCCAAACACACACGCACCGTCTTCTCATCTCCAAACACGCACCGTCTTCTCATCTCCAAACACACACGCACCGTCTTCTCGTTCCTCCCGTCCAAACACACACGCACCGTCTTCTCGTTTCTCCCGTCCAAACACACACGCACCGTCTTCTCGTTCATCCCGTCCAAACACACACGCACCGTCTTCTCGTTCCTCCCGTCCAAACACACATGAACCGTCTTCTCGTCCCCCCCCCGTGCAAACACACACGCACCGTCTTCGCGTTCCTCCCGTCCAAACACACACGCACCGTCTTCACGTTCCTCCCGTCCAAACACACACGCACCGTCTTCTCGTTCCTCCCGTCCAAACACACATGAACCGTCTTCTCGTCCCCCCCCCCGTGCAAACACACACGCACCGTCTTCGCGTTCCTCCCGTCCAAACACACACGCACCGTCTTCTCGTTCCTCCCGTCCAAACACACACGCACCGTCTTCTCGTTCCTCCCGTCCTATCAAACACGCACCGTCTTCTCGTCTCCTCTCAAACACACATGAACCGTCTTCTCGTTCCTCCCGTCCAAATGCACACGCACCGTCTTCTCGTTCCTCCCGTTCAAATGCACACGCACCGTCTTCTCGTTCTCTCCGTCCAAACACACACGCACCGTCTTCTCGTTCCTCCCGTCCAAACACACACGCACCGTCTTCTCGTTCCTCCCGTCCAAACACACACGCACCGTCTTCGTGTTCCTCCCGTCCAAACACACATGAACCGTCTTCTCGCCCCCCCCCCCCCCCGTGCAAACACACACGCACCGTCTTCGCGTTCCTCCCATCCAAACACATACGCACCGTCTTCTCCTTCCTCCCGTCCAAACACACACGCACCGTCTTCGCGTTCCTCCCGTCCAAACACACACGCACCGTCTTCTCGTTCTCCCCGTCCAAACACACACGCACCGTCTTCTCGTTCCTCCCGCCCAAACACACACGCACCGTCTTCGCGTTCCTCCCGTCCAAACACACATGAACCGTCTTCTCGTCCCCCCGTGCAAACACACAGGCACCGTCTTCGCGTTCCTCCCGTCTAAACACACACGCACCGTCTTCTCGTTCCTCCCGTCCAAACACACACGCACCGTCTTCGCGTTCCTCCCGTCCAAACACACAGGCACCCTCTTCTCGTTCTCCCCGTCCAAACACACACGCACCGTCTTCTCGTTCCTCCCGTCCAAACACACACGCACCGTCTTCTCGTTCCTCCCGTCCAAACACACACGCACCGTCTTCTCATCTCCAAACACGCACCGTCTTCTCATCTCCAAACACACATGCACCGTCTTCTCGTTCCTCCCGTCCAAACACACACGCACCGTCTTCTCGTTTCTCCCGTCCAAACACACACGCACCGTCTTCTCGTTCCTCCCGTCCAAACACACACGCACCGTCTTCTCGTTCCTCCCGTCCAAACACACATGAACCGTCTTCTCGCCCCCCCCCCCCCGTGCAAACACACACGCACCGTCTTCTCGTTCCTCCCGTCCAAACACACACGCACCGTCTTCTCGTTCCTCCCGTCCAAACACACATGAACCGTCTTCTCGTCCCCCCCCCCGTGCAAACACACACGCACCGTCTTCGCGTTCCTCCCGTCCAAACACACACGCACCGTCTTCTCGTTCCTCCCGTCCTATCAAACACGCACCGTCTTCTCGTCTCCTCTCAAACACACATGAACCGTCTTCTCGTTCCTCCCGTCCAAATGCACACGCAACGTCTTCTCGTTCCTCCCGTTCAAATGCACACGCACCGATTACTCGTCTCATCTCAAACACACACGCACCGACTACCCGTCCCTGGATCAAGTTGAGGCGTCTTGACCTCTTACAGTTATATATGGATCAAGTTGAGACGGCTTGACCTCTTACAGGTATGTCTGGATCAAGTTGAGACGCCTTGACCTCTAACAGGTATGTCTGGATCAAGTTGAGACGTCTTGACCTCTAACAGGTACGTCTGGATCAAGTTGAGGCGTCTTGACCTCTTACAGGTATGTCTGGATCAAGTTAAGGCGTCTTGACCTCTTACAGGTATGTCTGCATCAAGTTAAGGCGTCTTGACCTCTTACAGGTATGTCTGGATCAAGTTCAGGCGTCTTGACCTCTAACAGTTATATATGGATCAAGTTACGGCGTCTTGTCCTCTTACAGGTATATATGGACCAAGTTCAGGCGTCTTGTCCTCTTACAGTTATATATGGATCAAGTTCAGGCGTCTTGTCCTCTTACAGGTATATATGGACCAAGTTCAGGCGTCTTGTCCTCTTACAGTTATATATGGATCAAGTTCAGGCGTCTTGACCTCTTACAGTTATATATGGACCAAGTTCAGGCGTCTTGTCCGCTTACAGTTATATATGGACCAAGTTCAGGCGTCTTCACCTCTTACAGTTATATATGGACCAAGTTCAGGCGTCTTGTCCTCTTACAGTTATATATGGATCAAGTTCAGGCGTCTTGACCTCTTACAGTTATATATGGATCAGGTTCAGGCGTCTTGACCTCTTACAGGTATGTCTGGATCAAGTTCAGGCTGCTTGACCTCTAACAATTATGTCTGGAGCTTTGCCTTGACCTCTTTAAGTTTCTTTTCACAGATGACAAGATACAATTAACCTCTGCCAAGTTGTCGGCAACAATTTTTATACGGCAGTGTTCATAGCGGAATATCGATTGGAATGTACTATTATTTGAAGGAAAGCAATGAAAAATGGCAGACGAGTGATTGCATATATTACGAATGAATACATAATGATAACATTGCATAATGAAAAAACAAGATGCACATCTCTGTTTCCAAAATGGATGTCTTAAAGAAAGCAAAAAGCACGACAAGGCGAGGAACTAAGATAACTACATATATATCTAAAGAAGCTACTGATACCTTTCACTGTAATATACAGGCTACTTGTTGACGAACCTTCACGATTCGAAGCACACAATTTGTATGCTCCTGCATCACATTTTGAAATGTCCGAAAGCTTAATGGAATGGATGCCATTGTCCCCAGAATCAAGCATGGCACGTGACTCACGGCCGATGACGTCATCGTCTTTGTACCAGGTTATTGTTGGATCGGGAAATCCCACGACTTTACATCCAAATGTAACAGTGCTTCCTTCATCCACTGTTTCCGTTGCTGGTAACCGTTGGATGAACTCGGGGGCTGAAATAAATAAAAAGAGAAGCAAATAAAGCTTTATTGTAAAGAATTGAAATACAAATACAACGTACACTTGCGTTCGGGTTTTATTGTTACATTTCACGTTGATCAAAGCTTGAAAATTGTTCAGTCTTACATTATTCAGTATTGTATTCAGAATTAAGTTCAAAGAGCAAATGCAAAAATAGCATCATAATGTTCCATATATCTGTGTCAAGTTTAAAGTGACAAACTTGAACAAAATGAAGTTTTACCCGGTGTTTAATCCATTGGAATCGTTTTTATCATTCTAGTCATGAGCTTAAAACACCAGTAACTTATGGACCTACAAGTCCCATGATTGTATTAGTAACTATGGTCATTAATTCAAATTAATATTAATACAATAAGAACGTCACATGAACCCCAATCACAATATAAATGACGAAGTTTTTTTTAAACTAAAGAAATTATTTTTAATTGAAACAAATTATAAATAAGTTGAACGGTTGATACTCCGAAACCTGTATTGCCAGATATTTAGATACATGTTGTAAGATTGGTGGTGGTGGTGGTGGTGGTGGTATAACTGCTGCCAATAAAGATGATGATGCTAATGATGACGTTAACTCCAAAAGCGAATGCACGCGTTTGTTTGTCACAATTCTTTGAATGTCTGTCTGGTAGTTTTGGGGAGACGGTACTGTTCTAGTAGCTTTGGGGAGATGGTACTATTCTCCGACCCGTCTGGTAGCTTTGGTGAGATGGTACTTTTCTCCGACCCGTCTGGTAGCTTTGGGGAGATGGTACTGTTCTCCGACCCGTCTGGTAGTTTTGGGAAAATGGTACTGTTCTCCGACCCGTCTGGTAGCTTTAAGGGGATGGTACTGTTCTCCGACCCGTCTGGTAGCTTTGGGGAGATGGAACTGTTCTCCGACCCGTCTGGTAGCTTTGGGAGATGGTACTGTTCTCCGACCCGTCGGGTAGCTTTGGGGGGATGGTACTGTTCTCCGACCCGTCTGGTAGCTTTGGGGGAGATGGTACTGTTCTCCGAACCGTCTGGTAGCTTTGGGAGATGGTACTGTTCTCCGACCCGTCTGGTAGCTTTGGTGGGAATTGTACTGTTCTCCGACCCGTCTGGTAGCTTTGGGAGATGGTTCTTTTCTCCGACCCGTCTGGTAGCTTTGGGGAGATGGTACTGTTCTGGTAGCTTTGGGGTGATGGTACTATTCTCCGACTCGTCTTTTAGCTTTGGGAAGATGGTACTGTTCTCCGGCTCGTCTGGTAGCTTTGGGAAGATGGTACTGTTCTCCGGCTCGTCTGGTAGCTTTGGTGAGATAGTACTGTTCTCCGACCCGTCTGGTAGCTTTGGGAGATGGTACTGTTCTCCGACCCGTCGGGTAGCTTTGGGGGTGGTACTGTTCTCCGATCCGTCTGGTAGCTTTGGGAGATGGTACTGTTCACCGACCCGTCTGGTAGTTTGGGGAAATGGTACTGTTCACCGACCCGTCTGGTAGTTTTGGGGAGATGGTACTATTCTCCGACCCGTCTGGTAGCTTTGGGAGATGGTTCTTTTCTCCGACCCGTCTGGTAGCTTTGGGGTGATGGTACTGTTCTGGTAGCTTTTGGGTGATGGTACTGTTCTTCGACTCGTCTGGTAGCTTCGGGAAGATGGTACTGTTCTCCGGCTCGTCTGGTAGCTTTGGGGAGATGGTACTGTTCTCCGGCTCGTCTGGTACCGTTGGGGAGATCGTACTGTTCTCCGACTCGTCGACTCGTCTGGTAGCTTTGGGGTGATGGTACTGTTCTCCGACCCGTCTGGTAGCTTTGGGAGATGGTACTGTTCTCCGACCCGTCGGGTAGCTTTGGGGGGATGGTACTGTTCTCCGACCCGTCTGGTAGCTTTGGGGGAGATGGTACTGTTCTCCGAACCGTCTGGTAGCTTTGGGAGATGGTACTGTTCTCCGACCCGTCTGGTAGCTTTGGTGGGAATTGTACTGTTCTCCGACCCGTCTGGTAGCTTTGGGAGATGGTTCTTTTCTCCGACCCGTCTGGTAGCTTTGGGGAGATGGTACTGTTCTGGTAGCTTTGGGGTGATGGTACTATTCTCCGACTCGTCTTTTAGCTTTGGGAAGATGGTACTGTTCTCCGGCTCGTCTGGTAGCTTTGGGAAGATGGTACTGTTCTCCGGCTCGTCTGGTAGCTTTGGTGAGATAGTACTGTTCTCCGACCCGTCTGGTAGCTTTGGGAGATGGTACTGTTCTCCGACCCGTCGGGTAGCTTTGGGGGTGGTACTGTTCTCCGATCCGTCTGGTAGCTTTGGGAGATGGTACTGTTCACCGACCCGTCTGGTAGTTTGGGGAGATGGTACTGTTCACCGACCCGTCTGGTAGTTTTGGGGAGATGGTACTATTCTCCGACTCGTCTGGTAGCTTTGGGAGATGGTTCTTTTCTCCGACCCGTCTGGTAGCTTTGGGGTGATGGTACTGTTCTGGTAGCTTTTGGGTGATGGTACTGTTCTTCGACTCGTCTGGTAGCTTCGGGAAGATGGTACTGTTCTCCGGCTCGTCTGGTAGCTTTGGGGAGATGGTACTGTTCTCCGGCTCGTCTGGTACCGTTGGGGAGATCGTACTGTTCTCCGACTCGTCGACTCGTCTGGTAGCTTTGGGGTGATGGTACTGTTCTCCGGCTCGTCTGGTAGCTTTGGGGAGATGGTACTGTTCTCCGGCTCGTCGGGTAGCTTTAGGGAGATGTTACTGTTCTCCGACCCGTCTGGTAGCTTTGGGAGATGGTAGGGTTCTCCGGCTCGTCTGATAGCTTTGGGGAGATGGTACTGTTCTGGTAGCTTTGGGGAGATGGTAGTGTTTTCCGACCCGTCTGGTAGCTTTGGGAAATGGTAGTGTTCTTCGGCTCGTCTGATAGCTTTGGGAAGATGGTACTGTTCTGGTAGCTTTGGGGAGATGGTACTGTTCTCCGACCCGTTTGGTAGCTTTGGGAGATGGTAGTGTTCTCCGACCCGTCTGGTAGCTTTGGGAGATGGTACTGTTCTCCGACCCGTCGGGTAGCTTTGGGGGGATGGTACTGTTCTCCGATCCGTCTGGTAGTTTTGGGGAGATGGTAATGTTTACCGACCCGTCTGGTAGTTTTGGGGAGATGGTACAGTTATCCGACCCGTCTGGTAGCTTTGGGAGATGGTTCTTTTCTCCGACCCGTCTGGTAGCTTTGGGAAGATGGTACTGTTCTGGTAGCTTTTGGGTGATGGTACTGTTCTCCGATCCGTCTGGTAGCTTTGGGAAGATGGTACTGCTCTCCGGCTCGTCTGGTACCTTTGGGGAGATGGTACTGTTCTCCGGCTCGTCTGGTACCTTTGGGGAGATGGTACTGTACTCCGACTCGTCTGTTGCTTTGGAGTGATGGTACTGTTCTCCGGCTCGTCTGGTAGCTTTGGGGAGATGGTACTGTTCTCCGGCTCGTCGGGTAGCTTTGGGGAAATGTTACTGTTCTCCGACCCGTCTGGTAGTTTTGGGAGATGGTAGTGTTCTCCGACCCGTCTGGTAGCTTTGGGAGATGGTTCTTTTCTCCGACCCGTCTGGTAGCTTTGGGAAGATGGTACTGTTCTGGTAGCTTTTGGGTGATGGTACTGTTCTCCGATCCGTCTGGTAGCTTTGGGAAGATGGTACTGCTCTCCGGCTCGTCTGGTACCTTTGGGGAGATGGTACTGTTCTCCGGCTCGTCTGGTACCTTTGGGGAGATGGTACTGTACTCCGACTCGTCTGTTGCTTTGGAGTGATGGTACTGTTCTCCGGCTCGTCTGGTAGCTTTGGGGAGATGGTACTGTTCTCCGGCTCGTCGGGTAGCTTTGGGGAAATGTTACTGTTCTCCGACCCGTCTGGTAGTTTTGGGAGATGGTAGTGTTCTCCGGCTCGTCTGATAGTTTTGGGGAGATGGTACTGTTCTGGTAGCTTTGGGGAGATGGTACTGTTCTCCGGCTCGTCTGGTACCTTTGGGGAGATGGTACTGTACTCCGACTCGTCTGTTGCTTTGGAGTGATGGTACTGTTCTCCGGCTCGTCTGGTAGCTTTGGGGAGATGGTACTGTTTTCCGGCTCGTCGGGTAGCTTTGGGGAGATGTTACTGTTCTCCGACCCGTCTGGTAGTTTTGGGAAATGGTAGTGTTCTCCGGCTCGTCTGATAGCTTTGGGAAGATGGTACTGTTCTGGTAGCTTTGGGGAGATGGTACTGTTCTCCGACCCGTTTGGTAGCTTTGGGAGATGGTAGTGTTCTCCGACTCTTCTGGTAGCTTTGGGGAGATGGTACTGCTCTGGTAGCTTTTTGGAGATGGTACTGTTCTGGTAGCTTTGGGAGATGGTAGTGTACTCCGGCTCGTCTGATAGCTTTGGGGAGATGATACGGTTCTGGTAGCTTTGGGGAAATGGTGCTGTTCTGGTAGCTTTGGGGAGATGGTACTGTTTTTGTAGCCTTGGGGAGATGGTACTGTTCTGATAGCTTTGGTGAGATGGTACTGTTCTGGTAGCTTTGGGGAGATGGTACTGTTCTGGTAGGTTTGGGGCGATGGTACGGTTCTGGAAGCTTTGGGGCGATGGTACGGTTCTGGTAGGTTTGGGGAGATGGTACTGT
The DNA here is from genome assembly GCF_026914265.1 of Mya arenaria. Classification (NCBI taxonomy): domain Eukaryota; kingdom Metazoa; phylum Mollusca; class Bivalvia; order Myida; family Myidae; genus Mya; species Mya arenaria. The sequence goes on along the minus strand of NC_069131.1, from coordinate 45,933,878 downwards.
TCTGGGAGCTTTGGGGAGACGGTACTTTTCTCCGAATCGATTAGGGAGATGGTACTGTTCTGGGAGCTTTGGGGAGACGGTACTTTTCTCCGAATCGATTGGGGAGATGGTACTGTTCTCCGGCCCGATTTATTCGCTTGCATGTGATTTTTTTTGTATTTAGTTCTTAAATTCTTTAAGTTGCTTAATTAGTTTATTTAGTTTTACATGTAATGTTAAGGGTGCTGTTGCCTTCTATTTTGTTGATTTTATTTATTTTAATATTATTGATAAATGTAGGGATAAATGTGAGGTTGCACGTGCATAAACTAGTTTAAACTCCATTCGAGCTCACGTTTCGCTGTAACTCCAAGATTTGTTCGATCCAAGTGGTGTCTGTCTTGTGTTGTTTTTCATATTGTATTTCGGTAGTGTATGTGTCCGTGCCTAAAAACATGGATTACTAGGCTTGTCTCAGTAGTTTACATTATAGTTTGACTTTTCTTGAAATATTTATGAAAACTAGCAATCAAAATACATACTAGTTAATAATTTATAAAATCCGCAAGCCGAAAATCCCCTAATTCAACCTGTACTAGAAATTGCATAAAAAACGCTTCACTCCCTAAGCTATAAGCAACCTCTTAAACAGGCGGTGGACTATCTAGTGCAACCTAGATCGACAAGGCGAACTACGTCATAGACAGTTTAAACACTCTACCTGGATAGATATTACGCACTTTGTAAGTTGCCAATATTTACTTCCGATATAAGTTGCCAATATTTATTTTCGATATACATTACTACGCCGAAAGCGACGCATATAGTTCGTGGCCAGACGACCCATTTATGGCGAAAAGGCATAGCTAACACCGCATATAGTTCGTGGCCAGACGACCTATTCATGGCGAAAAGGCATAGCTCACACCGCATATAGTTCTATTCTTGACAAAAAGAAGAAAACCAACCCAGCGAAACGTAAATTATTCTTTTCCCAAATCTTTTAAGAAAATCACAATGTCAAACCACTTTCAAAACTAGATTGAAATCAAGGCAGATATTAATATACGATTCTTTAAATTACTGAATTTCGGACGAAAGATTGAACTTTAATTCAGAATGATTTTGAAGAATAGAACATCTTGGCAAAAAGGTACAGATGAAATCTTCTTATTCAAGAAAAGACTCTGTTTTCTCAGGGGAAATCTGCCTTTCCCCATTAAGGCTTTTTCTGAAATGTATTTATAGACGGAAATCTAATTATGTAATAAGATAACAGCATTTCCAATTTTTAAAACATTAATATTTCGAAAAATAATGATATCGATAATACACAGTATAATATGACTCATAATAGTTCTCTGTTTATAGTTTCAATGCTCTCTGAAGCGAATATACCAAGTAAAAGTATGTTTTTTTTAATTCTACTTAATATCATTTTTTTAAACCTTTGCGCCGATAAAGGTATCGTATCGGTTCAATATATCGACCATGTGCCGATAAAGGTATCGTATCGGTTCAATATCTCGACCATGCGCCGATAAAGGTATCGTATCGGTTCACTATCTCGACCATGCGCCGATAAACGTATCGTATCGGTTCACTATCTCGACCATGCGCCGATAAAGGTGTCGTATCGGGTTTAATATCTCGACCATGCGCCGATAAAGGTATCGTATCGGTTCAATATCTCGACAATGCGCCGATAAAGGTATCGTATCGGTTCAATATCTCGACCATGCGCCGATAAAGGTCTTCCGACGTTCGGTTTAATATTAACATGATCAAATAGTTGTCAACTAAAATGAAACTTCACAACCATTGAAACATGTTGAAATTTGGCTTTGTTGTGTGTGTATATGGAAATAACATAAACTTTGTGATCCTTACCCTTAACACATATAAAAACATTTTAGACTAGTAAGAGTAATTCATCATTTGAGCATTTCCAAATATTGGGTCATGTCTAAATTTGAACCTCTTGAAGCACATGATAAAAGTGTAGTGACTTTCACATGGCAGAAGATCAATACTGTAAATAACACAGAGAACATTTCTAAAAAAAGACACTGGGGATTGAATTGCGGGACAATATAATTGAAGCAGTATCAAACAAATCTGCAAATGTGGCACCGGTCATTATATTAAGTGCAGGTGGTGGAATAAAGATGTTTCCGTTTCAAGACCTCGCCTTGACTACGAACCTGCAGCGGCGGCTCTACCGGGGGAGGGGGGCCGGAGGGCCCGTGCACCCCCCAGCTGGCCGGCAAGTTATGTTTTTTGGGCACATCTTTATTGATTTAACTGTACAAATAAGTTATGTCACAATTTAAAGTTTATATCATTATTTGAGCAAGTAAACAATTCAACCTGATTCTCGTGTTCCAGTATTTATGGTATGCCAATTTCAAAGTATACAACACGAAAAAGTCTCTTGAAAATGTTATCGGGGCCCGAACATTCGAAAATGATTAAGTTTAAATTCAAAACGTTGCCGCCTTGAACCTTTCCATTTCGGCCTTTATTAACGCCCAGTTCTTGGAATCATGCTAGAGCCTTTGAAAATTAATACAAAATAATTTATTTGAAACCCTTTCTGGAATTTGTTGTCAAGTTGTTTTTACTTCAGTTAACTTAAATGACAATGACATCCGAAGTACAGTATCGTTGAGTGCAATCAATATATACCTAAGTTACTGTAGGTTTATATAGTATTTATTATACTTCACATATGTGTATCTCAGGTGGCCGAGTGGTTAACGACTTTGGTTTCAATTCCGGCGACCCCGGTTCGATTCTTTTCATATATATTTCTTTTTGTGAAAGGTTTATCTTATATCAGTTAATGCTACCTTTTTAATTCAATTGATCTGCCAAACATCATTGACAGCGACAACAAATGCTAATTCCATGTCATTATATGATTAAAATAATGCATTCCAAAAAAGTTTGATATGTTTATAATTAGTTGTGCCCCCCCCCCCCCCCCCCCATTTAGAAAGTCCTGGAGCCGCCATTGTAACCTATGGTTTGTAGGTCCGTGCCTTGAAAAGGAATAACATGACGGCCTCCATAGCTTCAATGCACGTAAGAAACAGGCCACTTTAATAACAGGCCACTTTATCACTAATCGATCAAAGAAAATAAGTGGATGAGAACAAAGAATTGAGAAAATCAAAATAGTCATTACTTGTAAAAGGTTTTATTTTCTGATTTTACGGATGCTATTTTTATACTGTGTGTGTAAATACAGACTGTTTCTAAAACATTTACAAGTCCCACTTTCTTATCTGTTTATAACAATTATGAGTATATGAAAACTGAGAAATGCATTTTAGAATCTAAAAAATAACTCACGAAGACATGTTCAATGGTTTTAAGTCGTGTGTCCGTGTATTTTAATATAAGTTTTGCACCCAAAATCTGATTAAGTTATTATTTAGCACTAAATTTGAGTACAAAACAATGAATTACTTAAAACACACATAAATAATTACTGCCTTCGACGCTGTGAAACTGTTGTTGTTTACTGAAGACTATAATCCATTGATTATGACACTGATTTTCACTTAAATTGGTATTTTACATTACGAAAACTGAAAGTAAACTGAAAATTAATACCGAAAATGAATAACAACGGTGCGTCCTGCAAAATATTCCCGACAAAAAAGACTGTCAACAAATATCAACTGTTTTGAGGTTACCCGAACCTGATTTTGTCCTGACACGAGGAAAGTTTGCTCGCGAAGAATGGAAATACCTTAAAAAAAGGCGTTGCAGGTTTAAATTATAAGTAAAAGAAATTCAGAAAAAAGATGAAATTCAGAAGTAAACAAAAAAATAATTTGCGCGGCCAAAAAGTATGTGCGGCCGCAATTTTTTTTATTATTTTTTTCGCTTTTCGAATTTTCGGTGCGGCAAATCCGACGAACAAATGATCATTTTGTTGTGGCCTAAGAAAAAGTTATGAAAACCAAGCCAGATATTTCAAACGAAGCGAAACTACATAGATTGGTCTGGAAACAAATTTAACATAATGTAAGTTCATTTGAACAAAAGACGTGACTTCGGTTTTTGGATATAGGAACCAGAATCAATATGTAGAAACACGGATTGATAGGATATTGACAATGATTTCTAGATGCTTACATATGACGATCTGTATTTGTCGGAAAAAATGAGAGTACACAAACATTACTTGAGCGGTAGTACTGCTGCTAAATGTGCACCAGGAATTATACACGCGTGTGTAAACAGGTTGAATTAATGCAATATGTGCAACAGAAATCATACACGCGTGTAAGACAGGTTGAGTACGGCTGATAATTGTGCACCAGGAATCATACACGCGTGTAAGACAGGCTGAGTACGGCTGATAATTGTGCACCAGGAATCATACACGCGTGTAAGACAGGTCGAGTACTGCTGATAAGTGTGCACCAGAAAGCATACACGCGTGTAAGACAGGTCGAGTACGGCTGATAAGTGTGCACCAGGAATCATACACGCGTGTAAGACAGGCTGAGTACGGCTGATAATTGTGCACCAGGAATCATACACGCGTGTAAGACAGGTCGAGTACTGCTGATAAGTGTGCACCAGAAAGCATACACGCGTGTAAGACAGGTCGAGTACGGCTGATAAGTGTGTACCAGGAAGAATACACGCGTGTAAGACAGGTTGAGTACGACTGATAAGTGTGTACCAGGAAGAATAAACTGGTATAAGATAGGTTGAGTATGGCTGATAAGTGTGCACAAGGAAGAATTCACGCGTGTAAGACAGGTTGAGTACGACTGATAAGTGTGCGCCAGGAAGCATACACGCGTGTTAGACAGGCTGAGTACGGCTGATAAGTGTGCGCCAGGAAGCATACACGTATGTAAGACAGGTTGAGTACGGTTGATAAGTGTGCGCCAGGAAGAATACACGCGTGTAAGACAGGTTGAGTACGGCTGATAAGTGTGTACCAGGAAGAATACACGTATGTAAGACAGGTTGAGTACGGCTGATAAGTGTGCGCCAGGAAGAATACACGCGTGTAAGACAGGTTGAGTACGGCTGATAAGTGTGTACCAGGAAGAATACACGTATGTAAGACAGGTTGAGTACGGCTGATAAGTGTGCGCCAGGAAGAATACACGCGTGTAAGACAGGTTGAGTACGGCTGATAAGTGTGCGCAAGGAAGAATACACGCGTGTAAGACAGGTTGAGTACGGCTGATAAGTGTGCGCCAGGAAGCATACACGCGTGTTAGACAGGTTGAGTACGACTGATAAGTGTGCGCAAGGAAGAATACACGCGTACACCAGGAGGCATACACTGGTGTAAGACAGGTTGAGTACGACTGATAAGTGTGCACCAGGAAGCATACACGCGTGTTAGACAGGTTGAGTACGGCTGATAAGTGTGCGCAAGGAAGAATACACGCGTACACCAGGAAGCATACACTGGTGTAAGACAGGTTGAGTACGACTGATAAGTGTGCGCCAGGAAGAATACACGCGTGTAAGACTGGTCGAGAACGCCTGATAAGTGTGCACAAGGAGAAATATACGCGTGTACGACAGGTTGAGTACGACTGATAAGTATGCAACAGGAAGCATACACGCGTGTAAGACAGGCTGAGTACGGCTGATAAGTGTGCGCAAGGACGAATACACGCGTACACCAGGAAGAATACACGCGTGTAAGACATGCTGAGTTAAGCTGATAAGTGTGCGCCAGGTAGCATACACTGATGTAAGACAGGTTAAGAACGGCTGATAAGTGTGCACCAGGAAGAATACACGCGTGTAAGACAGGTCAAGAACGACTGATAAGTGTGCGCCAGGAAGAATACACTGGTGTAAGACAGGTCGAGTACGGCTGATAAGTGTGCGCCAGGAAGCATACACTGGTGTAAGACAGGTTGAATACGGCTGATAAGTGTGCGCCAGGAAGCAAACACGCGTGTAAGAGAGGTTGAGTACGATTAATAAGTGTGTACCAGGAAGAATACACGCGTGTAAGACAGGTCGAGTACGGCTAATACGTGTGAACCAGGAAGAATACACGCGTGTTAAACAGGTTGACTACTGCTGATAAATGTGCACCAGGAAGAAAACACGCGTGTAAGACAGATTGACTACTGCTGATAAGTGTGCACCAGGAAAAATACACGCGTGTAAAACAGGCTGAGTATGGCTGATAAGTGTGCACCAGGAAGAATACACGCGTGTAAAACAGGCTGAGTATGGTTGATAAGTGTGCACCAGGAAGAATACACGCGTGTAAAACAGGCTGAGTATGGTTGATAAGTGTGCACCAGGAAGAATACACGCGTGTAAAACAGGCTCAGTATGGCTGATAAGTGTGCACCAAGAAGAATACACGCGTGTAAGACAGGCTGAGTATGGCTGATAATTGTGCACCAGGAAGAAAACACTGGTGAAAGACAGGCTGAGTACGGCTGATAAGTGTGCACCAGGAAGAATACACGCATGTAAGACAGGTTGAGACCGGCTGATAAGTGTGCACCAGGAAGAATACACGCGTGTAAGACAGGCTGAAACCGGCTGATAAGTGTGGACCAGGAAGAATACACTGGTGTAAGACAGGTTGAGACCGGCTGATAAGTGTGCACCAAGAAGAATACACTGGTGTAAGACAGGTTGAGACCGGCTGATAAGTGTGCACCAGGAAGAATACACTGGTGTAAGACAGGCTAAGTACGGCTGATAAGGGTGCACCAGGAAGAATACACGCGTGTAAAACAGGCTGAATATGGCTGATAAGTGTACACCAGGAAGAATACACGCATGTAAGACAGGTTGAGACCGGCTGATAAGTGTGCACCAGGAAGAATACACTGGTGTAAGACAGGTCGAGTACGGCTGATAAGTGTGCACCAGGAAGAATACACTGGTGTAAGTCAGGTTGAGACCGGCTGATAAGTGTGCACCAGGAAGAATACACTGGTGTAAGACAGGTAAAGACCAGCTGATAAGTGTGCACCAGGAAGAATACACGCGTGTGCACCAGAAAGCATACATGCGTGTAAGACAGGCTGAGTACGGCTGATAAGTGTGCACCAGGAATCATACACGCGTGTAAGACAGGTTAACTACTGCTGATAAGTGTGCACCAGGAAGCATACACGAGTTTAAGACAGATTGAGTACGGCTTATAAAATGTGAACCAGGAAGAATACACGCGAGTAAGACAGGACGAGAACGACTGATAAATGTGCACAAGGAAGAAGACACGCGTGTAAGACAGGTTAAGTACGGCTGATAAGTGTGCGCCAGGAAGAATACACTGGTGTAAGACAGGTTGAGTACGGCTGATAAGTGTGCGCCAGGAAGAATACACTGGTGTAAGACAGGTTGAGTACGGCTGATAAGTGTGCGCCAGGAAGCATATACGCGTGTAAGACAGGTCGAGTACGATTAATAAGTGTGCACAAGGAAGAATACACGCGTGTAAGACAGGTTGAGACCGGCTGATAATTGTGCACCAGGAAGAATACACGCGTGTAAGACAAGTTGAGACCGGCTGATAAGTGTGCACCAGGAAGAATACACGCGCGTAAGACAGGTCGAGTACGGCTGATAAGTGTGCACCAGGAAGAATACACGCGTGTAAGACAGGTTGAGACCGGCTGATAAGTGTGCACCAGGAAGAATACACGCGTGTAAGACAGGTTGAGACAGACTGATAAGTGTGCACCAGGAAGAATAAACGCGTGAAAGACAGGCTGAGTATGGCTGATAAGTGTGCACCAGGCAGAATACACGCGTGTAAGACAGGCTGAGTATGTCTGATAAGTGTGCACCAGGAAGAATACACGCGTGTAAGACAGGCTGAGTATGGCTGATAAGTGTGGACCAGGAAGAATACACGCGTGTAAGACAGGCTGAGTATGGCTGATAAGTGTGCACCAGGAATCATACACGCGTGTAAGACAGGCTGAGTACGGCTGATAAGTGTGCACCAGGAAGCAAACACGTGTGTTAGACAAGCTGAGTACGACTGATAATTGTGCACCAGGAAGCAAACATGCGTGTAAGACAGGTCGATTACGGCTGATAAGTGTGCACCAGGAATCATACTTGCGTGTAAGACAGGCTGAGTACGGCTGATAAGTGTGCACCAGGAAGCATACACGAGTTTAAGACAGATTGAGTACGGCTGATAAAATGTGAACCAGGAAGAATACACTGGTGTAAGACTGGTCGAGTAGGGCTGATAAGTGTGCACCAGGGAGCATACACGCGTGTAAGACAGGTCGAGTACGGCTGAAAAGCGTGCACGAGGAAGCATACACGCGTGTAAGACAGGGTGAGTACGGCTGAAAAGCGTGCACGAGGAAGCATACACGCGTGTAAGACAGGCTGAGTATGTCTGATAAGTGTGCACCAGGAAGCATACGCGCGTGTAAGACAGGTTGAGTACGGCTGACAAGTGTGCGCAAGGAAGCATACACGCGTGTAAGACAGGTCGAGTATGATTAATAAGTGTGCACCAGGAAAAATACACGCGTGTAAGACAGGTTGTGGCCGGCTGATAAGTGTGCACCAGGAATAATAAACGCGTGAAAGACAGGCTGAGTATGGCTGATAAGTGTGCAACAGGAAGAATACACGCGTGTAAGAAAGGCTGAGTATGGCTGATAAGTGTGGACCAGGAAGAATACACGCGTGTAAGACAGGCTGAGTACGGCTGATAAGTGTGCACCAGGAATCATACACGCGTGTAAGACAGGCTGAGTACGGCTGATAAGTGTGCACCAGGAAGCAAACACGTGTGTTAGACAGGCTGAGAACGACTGATAAAGTGTGCACCAGGAAGCATACATGCGTGTAAGACAGGTCGAGTACTGCTGATAAGTGTGCACAAGTAAGCAAACACGCCTGTAACACAGGTCGATTACGGCTGATAAGTGTGCACCAGGAATCATACACGCGAGTAAGACAGGCTGACTACTGCTGATAAGTGTGCACCAGGAAGCAAACACGTGTGTTAGACAGGCTGAGTACGACTGATTAAGTGTGCACCAGGAAGCATACACGCGTGTAAGACAGGTCGAGTACGGCTGATAAGTGTGCACCAGGAAGCCTACACGCGTGTAAGACAGGTTGAGTTTGTTTTCTATTTCATAAAAAGACAGTTTGAGTACTGCTGAAAAGCGTGCACGAGGAAGCATACACGCGTGTAAGACAGGTTGAGTTTTTTTCTATGTCATAAAAAGACAGTTTGAGTACTGCTGAAAAGCGTACACGAGGAAGCATACACGCTTGTAAGACAGGTTGAGTTTTTTTTCTATTTCATAAAAAGACAGTTTGAGTACTGCTGAAAAGCGGGCACGAGGAAGCATACACTCGTGTAAGACAGGTTGAGTACGACTGATAAGTGTGCACCAGGAAGCATACGCGCGTGAAAGACAGGTTGAGTACGGCTGACAAGTCTGCGCAAGGAAGAATACACGCGTGTAAGACAGGTCGAGTATGATTAATAAGTGTGCACCAGGAAGCAAACACGTGTTTTAGACAGGCTGAGTACGACTGATAAAGTGTGCACCAGGAAGCATACATGCGTTTAAGACAGGTTAGTATGGCTGATAAAATGTGAACCAGGAAGAATACACTGGTGTAAGACTGGTCGAGTACGGTTGATAAGTGTGTACCAGGAAGAATAAACGCGTGTAAGACAGGTCGAGTACGACTGATCAGTGTGCGACAGGAAGCATACACGCGTGTAAGACAGGTCGAGTACTGCTGATAAGTGTGCACCAGGAAGCATACACGCTTGTAAGACAGGTCGAGTACGACTGATAAGTGTGCGACAGGAAGCATACACGCGTGTAAGACAGGTTGAGTACGGCTGATAAGTGTGCACCAGGAAGAATACACGCGTGTAAGACAGGCTTAGTACGACTGATAAGCGTGCGCCAGGAAGAATACACTGGTGTAAGACTGGTCGAGTACGGCTGATAAGTGTGCACCAGCTAGCATACACGCGTGTAAGACAGGACGAGTACGACTGATAAGTGTGCACCAGGAAGAATACACGCGTGTAAGACAGGCTTAGTACGACTGATAAGCGTGCGCCAGGAAGAATACACTGGTGTAAGACTGGTCGAGTACGGCTGATAAGTGTGCACCAGCTAGCATACACGCGTGTAAGACAGGACGAGTACGACTGATAAGTGTGCGCCAGGAAGAATACACTGGTGTAAGACTGGTCGAGTACGGCTGATAAGTGTGCACCAGCTAGCATACACGCGTGTAAGACAGGACGAGTACGACTGATAAGTGTGCACCAGGAAGAATACACGCGTGTAAGACAGGCTTAGTACGACTGATAAGCGTGCGCCAGGAAGAATACACTGGTGTAAGACTGGTCGAGTACGGCTGATAAGTGTGCACCAGGAAGCATACACGCGTGTAAGGCAAGACAGGTTGAGTACGGCTGATAAGTGTGCACGAGGAAGCATACACGCGTGTAAGACAGGTCGAGTACGGCTGAAAAGTGTGCACCAGGAAGCATACACTGGTGTAAGACAGATTGAGTACGGCTGATAAGTGTGCGCCAGAAAGAATACACGCGTGTAAGACAGGTTGATTTTTGTTTTTGTATTCCTGTTATGCGTTATTTCTTAATCTAGATATAGACACTGATAAGTGTGCACAAGGAAGCAAACACGTGTGTTAGACAGGCTGAGAACGACTGATAAAGTGTGCACCAGGAAGCATACATGCGTGTAAGACAGGTCGAGTACTGCTGATAAGTGTGCACCAGTAAGCAAACACGCGTGTAACACAGGTCGACTACGGCTGATAAGTGTGCACCAGGAATCATACCCGCGTGTAAGGCAGGCTGAGTACGGCTGATAAGTGTGCACCAGAAAGCAAACACGCGTGTTTGACAGGTCGATTACGGCTGATAAGTGTGCACCAGGAATCATACACGCGTGTAAGACAGGCTGAGTACGGCTGATAAGTGTGCACCAGGAAGCAAACACGCGTGTAAGACAGGTCGATTACGGCTGATAAGTGTGCACCAGGAATCATACACGCGTATAAGACAGGTTGACTACTGCTGATAAGTGTGCACCAGGAAGCAAACACGTGTGTTAGACAGGCTGAGTACGACTGATAAAGTGTGCACCAGGAAGCATACATGCGTTTAAGACAGGTTAGTATGGCTGATAAAATGTGAACCAGGAAGAATACACTGGTGTAAGACTGGTCGAGTACGGTTGATAAGTGTGCACCAGGAAGCATACACGCGTGTAAGACTGGTCGAGTACGACTGATAAGCGTGCGACAGGAAGCATACACGCGTGTAAGACAGGTCGAGTACTGCTGATAAGTGTGCACCAGGAAGCATACACGCTTGTAAGACATGTCGAGTACGGCTGATAAGTGTGCACCAAGAAGCATACACGCGTGTAAGACAGGTTGAGTTTTTTTCTATGTCATAAAAAGACAGTTTGAGTACTGCTGAAAAGCGTGCACGAGGAAGCATACACGCGTGTAAGACAGGTTGAGTTTTTTTCTATGTCATAAAAAGACAGTTTGAATACTGCTGAAAAGCATGCACGAGGAAGCATACACGCCTGTAAGACAGGTTGAGTACGGCTGATAAGTGTGCACCAGGAAGCATACACGCGTGTAAGACAGGTCGAGTATGGCTGATAAATGTGCGCCAGAAAGAATACACGCGTGTAAGACAGGTTGATTTTTTTTCTTTTTCATTAAGAGACAGGTTGAGACCGGCTGATAAGTGTGCACCAGGAAGAATATACGCGTGTAAGACAGGACGAGTACGACTGATAAGCGTGCAACAGGAAGAATACACGCGTGTAAGACAGGCTGAGTATGGCTGATAAGTGTGCACCGGGAAGAATTCACGCGTGTAAGACAGGACGAGTACGACTGATATGTGTGCACCAGGAAGAATACACGCGTGTAAGACAGGTTTAGTACGACTGATAAGCGTGCGCCAGGAAGAATACACTGGTGTAAGACTGGTCGAGTACGGCTGATAAGTGTGCACCAGCTAGCATACACGCGTGTAAGACAGGACGAGTACGACTGATAATTGTGCACCAGGAAGAATACACGCGTGTAAGACAGGTTTAGTACGACTGATAAGCGTGCGCCAGGAAGAATACACTGGTGTAAGACTGGTCGAGTACGGCTGATAAGTGTGTACCAGGAAGCATACACGCGTGTAAGACAGGTTGAGTACGGCTGATAAGTGTGCACCAGGAAGAATACACGCGTGTAAGACAGGCTTAGTACGGCTGATAAGTGTGCGCCAGGAAGAATACACTGGTGTAAGACTGGTCGAGTACGGCTGATAAGTGTGCACCAGCTAGCATACACGCGTGTAAGACAGGACGAGTACGACTGATAAGTGTGCGCCAGGAAGAATACACGCGTGTAAGACAGGTTTAGTACGACTGATAAGCGTGCGCCAGGAAGAATACACGCGTGTAAGACTGGTCGAGTACGGCTGATAAGTGTGTACCAGGAAGCATACACGCGTGTAAGACAGGTTTAGTACGACTGATAAGCGTGCGCCAGGAAGAATACACTGGTGTAAGACTGGTCGAGTACGGCTGATAAGTGTGCACCAGGAAGCATACACGCGTGTAAGACAAGACAGGTTGAGTACGGCTGATAAGTGTGCACGAGGAAGCATACACGCGTGTAAGACAGGTCGAGTACGGCTGAAAAGTGTGCACCAGGAAGCATACACTGGTGTAAGACAGGTTGAGTACGGCTGATAAGTGTGCGCCAGAAAGAATACACGCGTGTAAGACAGGTTGATTTTTGTTTCCTTTTTAAAAAAAGACAGGTTGAGTACGGCTGATAAGTGTGCACCAGGAAGCATAGGTTGAGTACGCGTGAATCTGCTGGTAAATGGGCACGAAGAAGAATACGAAGATGTCAGGATTGGTATTGTTGCTTATTGTTGCGTATTGTGTGTATCAGGAAAAAAATCACGGGTGTAAGACATGTTTGGTGCTCACGCTTAGTGTGTATCAGGAAACATGCACTAGTGTAAAACAGGTAGTACTGCTCCTAAATATGCACCAGGAAAAAAATACGCTGGTCAGACAGGTTTTGAACTGCTGTTAAATGTGAACCAGGAAGCAGACATGCGTGTAAGATAAATTGTACTGCTCCTAGATGTGCACCAGGAAGGATTAACGCGGCTCAGACTGGTTGGGTACTGCTCCTAATTGGGCACCAGAAAGAATAAACGCGGCCCAGACTGGTTGGGTACTGCTCCTAAATAGGTTCCAGAAAGGATAAACGCGGCTCAGACTGGTTTGGTACTGCTCCTAAGTTTGCACCAGAACGGATAAACGCGGCTCAGACTGGTTTGGTACTGCTCCTAAGTTTGCACCAGAAAGGATAAACGCGGCTCAGACTGGTTTGGTACTGCTCCTAAGTTTGCACCAGAAAGGATAAACGCGAATCAGACTGGTTTGGTATTGCTCCTAAATATGCATCAGAAACCATACGTTCGTATCAGACTCTTTCATAAAATGATATATTTGTTCTGTATTTAATTGAAGTTAATATGTATTTTATTCGCACTTATTTCCCGAGTGTATTCAAAGGGAGCAATAGCGATAGCAGGATTCAAGTTCATATTATTATAAAATACAAGATACAAGAATCTTTGCAAATAGTGTAAGGCCGGGTAACAACATGGACTATATATAAGGATGATTTGTTTTCGGTCTTAAGATTATTCCTGTTATGCGTTATTTCTTAATCTAGATATGTATGTTATTTAGATATGTTTATGCCACACAATGTATTCCTCATTTCTAATGTTTATTATTAAAACGACTATTCTACATTGTGTTTGAATTTGTGGCGCTGTGTGCCCCATCTGATTCCGTATTTGAACATACTTTATTGTCAGCATTCATTCAGCTTGTCAGCTAGGCGTTCGATATAATACATGTATTTATGCGCACAACATACATTTACAAAACCATCTATTCATTCATATACCGAGATTTTAAATATGTCCGCAGCTAAAGAAGACAGACCAGTTTGTAACAACACATTATAGAAATGATTTCCACAAAACGGCAGCCCCTTTACCCACCTTGGTAGATACACCGTTTTCTCGAGAACAGAGGTGGGCGTCGACGTTCACAACGCGCAAGAATACTCTCTACGTCTACGTCATCATAGCGTGACCTGCTGTCTTCATCATAACGTGTACTGCTTACGTCATAACTGGGCGTGTCTATCTCAGTCTGTAGATTGGCCATAGCGATAGGAAAGATTTAAAATGTGACTATAAAGTTACATAGGATGCCAGAAGTATTTGTCATGAACAACAGTATCGTCTCTGATACTTTCAAAGTGCCAAAAATGTTCATGTTTTTAGCTGTCTACATGAATAAGATTTCACTTTCAGGCATTAAATGTAACACGTCTGTGTATTTTCAAACATAACATCAAGCTCAGATTGCATTAAAAACAGAGCCTTAGTCAATCACACACTAACCTATCGGCACGCATAAATTTAAAGTAACGCATTTTAGTTTGTCTTTACTATACGTTAAATACCAAACACACTTTATACATAGCAGGTTTACATTATTGATCCACGTTTAAGTTTTAATTCCAAGGCAAGTGTCCTCCATGCGCAATTAAAACACTTGTCAAGTCACAGCCGTCGCAAAACGGAAAGGGGAAATTAATAACAACCACACTATTATATGGCACACTATAAATCACAGCCGGCTAATTGAGGTTGAATAACGTATCCTCGGAATTTTCATAATCCTTCCAAATATTTCCGTGAACGATCTCACAGGAACCGCTGTTTCCAGATCTAAGCGTTTGTAGGAATACCTGTGGTATTTGAAACAGCAAACAAGTATTGGAATCAAAAGAACAGCGAAGAGCACATGGGATCGTTAGCATATTCAAGCGATGCCAACACACTCCGGCTGGGAGAAAAACATTCAGTTGGAGAAAAACCTGGCGCATGTCCAAACTCCTATAGTTTAATCATGATTTCGCAGAAGTTAATTAAGAATAGGTACTCTCATGGACATATTCGAAAAAGAATTGTTTTCATCGTCACTACATGCATTCAAGTGAGAACCGTGTTCAAAATTAAGTGAAATATTTTATGAAAGTTATTGATCCGTGTATAGTACCTTCTTGATATTAACTCAGCCCTGTAAGGTTTGTAAAATAAAGAGCGTTACCATAAATGGTGGTTAAGGAGTACAAACGAAAGATAATGAACGTTACAGATTAACAGTGTCGTCACACTCGACTGTCGGTTGTAGGGCCAACTACACCAATTCGGAAGAGCCTACTCATTGTTACATGCCTTATTTCTTTCAATTAACAAAGCATGGTTATACATGTTGTACCATATCAGACCATTGCCTGCCTTCCATATTTCTAGGTTATGCAGCTGAATGGTTTGTGATTTCAAAAACACGATGAACATGCTGGATCTACTTGTTGTATTTTTTTATTGTTTATATTTGCATCGTTTTTCTTCGTTCACCGGATATACACAGTGGTTACGTTCAACCAATTATTGTTTCGTAGGAGGAACGTATTTTTTTCTAACGTTGCATCATGATTAGTACACAAGTGGAGCTTTCTCCCCATATATGATCGTGAAGCACTAGAAATCAGTGTTATATTGCGTGAATTTAGTCAATTGGCTATAGAATATATGGGAACTTTATTTAGTGGTGTCTGACCTGTATACTACGGTTCGACTGAGTGCCATTTCTAATTCTCATTGAATCGATATAATGACGAATCGTCTACTAAAGGCGACTATCTGCTTGGATAAGCAATGTATTTTTGGCTTCTTTTAAGTATATAAATAATTAATTTCAATATTTCCGTGTAGTAAAGCCCGTTTCCTTTAACAGTGTGGTCATACCATGTGTTTTGTGACGTCACATTTGGATATTGCCTTCTGTCAAAAGTAGCTCGCTTCAACAAGGAAATCGTTATGTTTTTTAATTCGTTTACCAATTTTAACGAAACAAAGCGTATCTAGGTTAAGGGGAAATACTATACTACACTCGATTCTTGGGAGATATTTGACGTTTTTGTCCAAAATGTGTGGGCAAATGCTGAGATTGTGCAAAATGTTTGGTATTACCAATTATTGCATAAACTGTGTTTTCGGGCCATTATGGCGGCGTTTTAACGAGGAAAAACCGGCGTTTTCGGTAAAAAGAGTATTCAGTAAATTCATGTGCCTTGAAAGACTGGCTTTTTTGTTTTACATACGCGCTATCGTGGCCCGCGTCATAACAATGGACGCTGAGCGAGTTGTACAATTTTCATTCCCAACAATGACTAACCACTCTCCCTTTTGTTCTTACGCCCAGAAACAACAACCTACAAAGGTCATGTTAGCAACGGTTAACCTTATTTTAGACTACGGTTAACCTTTACAGCAGAAGAATACATATATTTATGAATAACATGCCTTTACATAGGCCATCAGCACCAATGATGTTATATCATTTATGTTTGTTTATTCGTTATTTGTTTTAATACAAACGTCGGAGAGTTGCAATAGCGTTGTTGTCGTCGTCCGCGTCGAAGCCCCACTTCCCTTTCCCCTCCCTGGATCCGTCACATTCGGAACTCCTCGGCCATTTTTATCGAAAACAGCCTCGGATGTATGCCTGTACATAAGTTGAAGTAGTTCGTATTTTTTTTGCATTATATCATTAATCAAATTTAATGTTTTAGAGTTGTATTTATTGATCTAAGTTTAAATTGATTGCCAGTGAAGTGTTTTATTGCAAACATAATTAAGATTCCCAAGAGTTAAGACTTAAAGTTTAACTGCTAAATAAAATTACTACGCGATCTACTTGCAGTGGACTTAAACGTACCTCTTTTTCAGTATGTTAACCGTCCAAATACATCCGAGGTTGTTTTAGACAAAAATGGCCGAGGAGTTCCGAATGGATCCGTCAGTGACCTGTGCTGGTCTTCACCCAAAAGAAAGGTATCGAAGGCGGTTTACATGTTTAGCTCGCTCGAGCTAAATACATAATTTTAATAAATGTATCATTGTTTCAAGTAGGAATTATATACTTGAACACTTCGACATACATACTCCAATCCTATGAAATTGTTAATTTTTTAGACAATGTTAGAGAATATCTGTGGCCAATGCGGGAAAAAACGATTCCCTGCAATATCTGTGGATATATGTGGATATCTATCCAGATCACAGACGGATATGGGGGAGCATTTAAAGACACACGCTGAAGAACGGTGCCTAGTGTGTAGAAACGCTTGCAAGCATAAAACATCCCTGAAACGGCACATGGCCAATACTTATACATATTAATAATCATTATTTTTTCCATTTGCTATTTATAATATAATTATAAAACCCCTGATTGAAACCGATATTTGTACCGATATCTAGAAACGTAGCCTAAATTAATATTTATTATCAAAAAGGGGGTAAGGTTTCAAATAAATAAAAGCGTCTCAGTGAACGGTGAAGTCTAACATAGAATTATCCACGATGCCTATGTAAAATCAATAATACTAGTCAATATGTAAATACTGTAAGTCAACTGACAATTTATATAAAAAGTGTTTCCTTTATTGACACAGGGTTGATACTAAGGTAACTTCATATTGCAACAGAACGTCATGCATTAGACATATTTATCTGGTTAGGTTCATGTTAGTAATGAACAAGAAAGACCATTGATGCAAAGCATCAAAGGGCGCCGTTTAATAGTTTATGCACTTGTTATATGTTGAAAAACAAGGAATGTCAAGGCCAACAAGCATATTATGGTGCATTGAACCGCATCTATGAAATTCTCAAAATATTTGTAGTATTCTGCATGACAACATAGGCAAAAGCATTGAAATTGAAGATTTTCAAGTTGAACATTTCATTAGGGGTGGGGTACATTAATGAACAAGACAGAATTAGAGTGCTTGTGCACTATACTTTTTGTCATTGCCACATATCCATATACCAAGTTTTATTTCAATACCATAAGTAGTTTTAAAGTAACGCTCTGGTCAAGAAAAAGCGGCAAAGGGCAATAATTATGTAATTAGCTTAAAAACAGCTATAGTCATTGTGCACTGCACTTCCTCTCGTTGTGCTAAATACCATTGAATGATGTTTAATGAAATTCCAAAAAAGTAGTTTTCTAGTTATGCTCCGGACAGGAAAAGATACAAAGGGAATAACTCTTGCAATACGCTGAAATAGAGTTATTGTTCATGTACACTGCAGTTCTAATCATATAGGGGGAGGGGGCAACGTCACCATGCTGGAATGACAACTTGTAGGGAAGAATAAGTAATATGAAATAACAATTTAACAATTTGTGTAGTACTTTAATAAACATTATCATTTCGTCCGAAAGTTGCAAACATAAATAGAACATAATTATTGAACTGTAAAGTTGCAAACATAAATAGAACATAATTATTGAACTGTTATATAAAAAGTGAACATTGTTTACTAGATGAAATGCATTTATAACATAACATGCCTTGTTTTTAGCTGTTTAATAATACTAAAATGTAATGTAAAATTGCATAAAAATCAAGTCATAGTGCATAGTCAATGGAGTTATTATGTTAACTTCTTCATTTACATAGTAAAGAAGAGTTGAAAATGGATGTTTTTAGTTGATATTAACACAAAAACAGCATGTGTCTTATTGGACAATGGCAATTTTTTCAAATATGATAAAAATAACGCATTCAAACTGAATATGTATCAGACTATGTATGAAAGAAATAATACTGTTTCTATTTTTCACAAAGGTTTTGAAATACAACAATGCACATATAAGCATAAATAGGCCAAATATGCAAAAAATAATAGTAAACAATGTGTGAAAGTGATACTGAACACTTAAAACAATTTCTTTGTGCATTAAATGAATATATACCAGAAAAGCAATACTAAATCAAGTCCAAAATGTATAATAACATGAAGAACACCCCTTTATGAATATCTTCATAACAAATCAGAGTACATGTAAACTATAATCATTTATATCATTAGTATCAAATGTGTCTAGTTTAAAGTGTGTTTTCATTTGCATTAAATTACATTGTAATATATACCAGAAAAGCAATTATAAAAATCCATAAATGTATAAGAAACTGAAGACAATAAAGAATAACACCCATTTATGAATATCTCCAAAACAAATCAGAGGTCACCTATATATAAAACAATAATCAATATTATAATTAGTATCAAATGTGTCTAGTTTTCTTGTGTCTGTTCATTATCTTTAAATGAGCATCTTTAAAGTGAAACTCTTATTTGAAATCAATACATATAATTGTATTTATAACACACATCAAATTGAATGAAAAAACAATAACTACTTACTAAATAATGCATTTACTGAAATATCGTTTACTGATAACAAGCTTGTCACCCTGTTTATAATAGCAGAAAGCATGACAAATATTAAATGATTGGTGATTGCTAAAAGATTTACTGTGGTCTACTATAGTATCACAAGGCAGAAATACCATGTTTTATGTTCATTCTTATTAATTAGCAAATTGAACTCAAGATCCTTCATTAGAAACATTGTTGTTGACATCTATCAACCCATTTTGAATCAAAGCGCTGAAAGCGCTGCAAGACTGTCGGTGACGTAACTGAAGAAGGCAAACACTACCCCAAAGTTCTTTCAAATGAAACGTGATCAAATGATTTCATACAAATGATGAACACTCTTTAAGGTAGATGAAGAAGGATAAATGTGATTATAATAAGCACAAATATATTGGCCCTACTTAATCATGTATCCAATGGCCTACAAGATTCTTAATTCAAATTTCCTAATTTTGAACCGCTTTAAATTAGTTAAATGCATATTCATTATGTTATTATGTTGCTTCAATTTATGACGTCGCTTATAACAGTTTCAGTAAGCAATTACATTCCTTCATTTCATTAGGGTCTGTTGAAGCCAATGTCTTTAAAATGCAAATACAATACAAACTATTCCCAAGATTCAAGGGACATAATAAAAATATAACTTTAAAATGATGCTCTCTCAAGCCTAAAAATGCCTCCCAGAACTTCTATCAACAGAGTCCACATATCTACAAAATTTGTGCTCGAGTTACTTTCTTTGATATAAAAGTGAAAACAAATCTGCATGGTGCTGTGGCATCATACCATGAAAAAAACTAATATCTTTAAAATTTGTTTTCTAGTTTGTTTTTATTATAAAAGTGTTAATAAATCTGCATGGTGCTGAAGAAAAAAACCTAATGTCTTAAATTTCAAACCTGCAGCATTAATTAGCGCCATGTTGTCAAGAATATCTGGACAATTGAATGAAATATGCATGGACCGAAATGACAGCTGGTTTTTCATTGACAAAAAATGCCTTTGAGGCAGTTTTAAGATTATGCTATTCAAAGTATGAGGGTAGTTGGTACAGTTTTCACTCATATTCAGATGATGGCTGATATTTGTTGATAAACATGTATCCTCTTAGCAGCAGGGAATAAGTAAATGACATAGTTTTAATGACCAATATTGGAGATGTGACCTTGACCTCCAAATCCAAAGGGGTCATCTGCTGGTCACCCCAAACATAAATTTCAAGTTTGAAGGCCAAATCAATAGGGCTCACCTACTGGTCAGGCCCAACCCCAAAGTCAAGTTGTTCAAGGGCTATGGGTGCAGGCTTTGTCCAGTCATTATTAGTACAACCTTTTAGCATTCAAGGTCACTGTGATCTTGACATTTGACCCAATGACCCCTTAAATCAATAGGATCTTCTAATAGTCAGACTTAGCCTCCATGTTGAGTTTGAGGGCCATAGGTGCAGGCATTGTCAACTTATCAGTCAGATGTATGGTTTGACACCTTCCTGTTCAAGGTCACTGTGACCTTTGACCATATTACCCCTAAAATCAAAAGGGGTCATCTACTGGTTAAACCAAACTTTCATGTCAAGTTTGACAATAGGTCTAGGAATTGTAGAGTTATCACCCGGAAAAGCTTTGGTCTACTGTCAGACAGACGGACGTAGCGGCCAACATGTCCAAAGCAATATACTCCTCTTCTTTGAAAGGGGCATAATAAATTGAAATTGATTAAATATTTTTGTTTATTATGTTAATTAACTTATATTACATACAACAAGTACCATTTTGATATTTTCGAATGCTCATTTGGGCATGTACATGGGTTTTGATCTGACTATGAACATGAAACTACATAGTGATGTTCCCTCCTATCAATTCTAAATTTAAATAACCATGAGAAAAAAAGAATGTTTTCACTGCACCATGAATAAATATGTCAAACAAAATAAATGTCAAGTTATTCAAGATTAATTTAACACTGTTCTTTTGATGATTTCCGTGCATTCCTGACTGCAGGTTTTGCCCATTTTCCCACACAGTTATTTCATATTGGCCTTACAAGGTCAGATCTTGAGTTGGGTCTTCATTGCTGGACACTATCTCTTTATCTCTACAGAAAACACACTGGTGCAAGTTTCACTGCAACAACTGCAAAAAAAGTTATATTATATTCTAACTGAACTCTGCATCAATATTCAATTATTTTTTATTGGATTTAGGAAATGTCTTTGTTTTAAAGGGTTCATATAAATTAATGCATTTTTTTTCAATTTAATGCATTATCATGCTGGACTCCTTGACATTGATGGTTAAAACAAAGAAGGCATATGATTTGTGTACAGATTAAACATTATTAATTATAAATGTGTTCTTTAATTAATAGACAAGTGGCAACAATTTCCCCAGTTAAAAAAGCTTACATTTGTATATCTGCAGATTAATCATTTGCATTTCTTTTGCTTTGATCATTTAAGTCAAATGAGTTAGACATGATAATGCATTAAAATAAGAAATATATTTTTGGGCATCAATCTATAGTGTGTGCCTTCAATCTAGAAATAAATTTCTTCTCAACAGATGCTAAATTATAAAAAAATATATAAACCAAGATATTGATTATGACATACCTGCATAGTTAGTGGTCTCCATAACTGCTCAGAAATGCTCCCTATGACAAACTAAGTGCTGGTGTATGGCTGGGTAATAGTGCTGCTCCAACCAATAGCGCAATTCTTCCTACAGGTGGACCAGCTCCTCAATATGGTTTCTGTCATGGCAGTGATAACGGTATGTAACATGCCCTTTTCTACTTTCCAGAGAATGAATCTTCCAATCTAAATTACAAATTTAAGAACAAATATATACATATGCACATGTAATGTTGTTAAAAACAAACCATTTAGATGCCACAAAACTATAAGATTTTAGGTGAAAATTGAGCCAAATCAAAACATTTAGTCATTTAAAGCTGCACTCTCACAGATTTACTGTTTTTACAACTTTTGTATTTTTGTCTTGGAATGACCTATTTTTTTTGCTAAAATATCTGCAAACCAGTGATATAAGACTACTGACAAAATATTAGATTGCAGACTTTCATATTTCAGGTCGAAAACAAAGGTTTTATGGCTTAAAGCTTACTAACGGTTTAAGAAAAATGCATAAAACATTTTGAACTTAAATATAAACATTTTCTGACAAAT
Organism: Mya arenaria; assembly: GCF_026914265.1. Lineage (NCBI taxonomy): Eukaryota > Metazoa > Mollusca > Bivalvia > Myida > Myidae > Mya > Mya arenaria. The sequence goes on along the minus strand of NC_069131.1, from coordinate 45,911,274 downwards.
TTATTGTCAGCAATCTTATATGAATGGTTAACATGCATTATCACATAAATTGGCCCGTTCCAAGACAAAAAATAAATAAAGTAGTCAAAACGTTCAATCTGTAAGAGTGCTGCACTCTCAGTCACAGATTGAAGGTTTTGACAACTTCGTTTACTTTTTGGCTTGGAATAAGCTAATGAAAAGCAGTATGAAAACTGATGAAATAAGACTGCTGACAAAAGATAAGATCATGTTTTTTTATATTTACATTTGGAACTATTGGTTTTATGGTTAAAAGCTAACGCTTTACTAAAAATGAGATTTTTGGCACAGAACATCATCTTTTGACCGTATTAAAATAAGAAAACAGCGTTCCAATATTTTCAGTTGTATTTTTTTGACTGAATTAATATAAGAAAGCAGCGATCCCCTTTTTCCAGTTGTCTGTTATGTCCAGTGTTCAGAAATTCGCATAAAATAATTCATTACCAGACCAAGAAATAAAAAAAGAGTTGGTAAAACAGACAATCTGTGAGAGTGCAGCTTAAACATATGATATGCATTATCAGCCAAGTGCAGACCTACTCACATCCTGGCTACACAACCAGTACATTCATCAGCTTTACTGATTCGAACCAGGCACATTTATATTGGTAGACTAGCATTTTACCATTCTGTGCTGGCCAGTAAAGTTCTCATTTGAATTAGAATTCAAAATGTATATACCTTTGTTCATTTTTTTTTGCCAACTCTGTTTCAACTGAACTTCCTAAATGAATGAGAAGTTTCAAAAAATAATTACAATATCTCAGTAAATACCTGCATTTATGTGTTTCTTGTGCAATCTGTCAGCTTTGGTAGGCTCAGCTTTCATTTTATCCACCTCAATACTTGTAATCTTCTAGTCTGATGTACTGCCATCCAATTTTTAAGTCAGGTCAGGCAGCCATTTCAGCTTTGTTCCAGTTGATTGTATCAGATGATGTTAACAATACTAGCCTTGTATCCAGGCACTTCTCAATCTGAAAGTTTACAAAAGAACATGGCCTATAATATTTAATAAAAAAATCATAATTGTTTACTCATGGATGATGGGTTCTAAAGTAAACCTTTGAGAAAAGATGCTACTGGTATGGTGCTTGAACCCACGACCATGTGAACACTTGCATGGAGATCTGTCAAACTGAGCTAACTGGGTAACTGATTTTTAGGCAGCTCCCAGCTTGGCTCTACAATTGACATGTGCATTATACATTATAGAGACAATAAATCAAACACTTGAAGCACTAGTCCAAATAATAGTAACTTAACTGATCTTTTTACAAATTTTGAAATGGCATATCCTTCACATACAATTTTTTTGTACCAAAAGTGGGTAGCTATTCCGATTGGGATTCCGGGTCAGATAATTATATATATCAAATATATGAGTTATGTACACAAAAAATAAAAGCTGACGAATTATTATGAGTTTGATGAGTGTTTTTCTTCATTTCAAATTCATACTGTCAAAACATAATGATATAAACTGTTATACATGAAGATCACCTGCAAGGCTGCGGTGCATAGATTTACATAGATGTAAAATGGTTGTGTTTAAATGCATTAAATGCTTGTTTTGTGAAAAAAATCTTTGCACTTACATGGTAATAACTAAAATACGAAAATAAACCTTTAATATCTATTTCAAACAGATAATACTTATCTAACTACGATTTCAATATCTTTCAACCCCAACCCTGTTTTGCACAAACCCGATTAGACGTTCCAATCCCATATAACACGTCTATTTTTTTAGACTATTGAAGCATATATGTTCTTTTTTGATGGTTGAGACGTTTCAGGTTAAACAACAATTAAAAATGCGAAATAATTTTAGTAAATAATCAACTCTGAATTGAAAGTAACATGAAGATGTTGTAGAGAAGGATTTGCCATATATATATATATATATACATTTTTTTTTTAATCGTAAAAAGAGTCCGTCAACGTACAAATATTTAGACTAAGAGATGTAAATCAGCTAGATGTACCTTCTAGTCCAAATAATTGTACAATGACAGATTTTTTTACGATTTTTGATACAGCAAATCCTTCACGTACAAATTGTTTTGTACGAAAAGTGGGTAGTTATTCCGATCGGGATTCCGGGTTAAGGCATATTGCATCTATAACATATCATACAAACAAGAAATATTACAAGATAATGTTATTTTATATAAATTCCGTAACCAAAAAGTAATATCAAGCAAATAATTATGAGTTTGATGGTTTTTTCTTCATTTCATTCTGTCAAAACATAACAATATATACATGAAGGGCACCTGCAAGGCTGCAGTTCACAATTTTACAACAATCGGAACATTTCGGCCATCAATTGTAACAACTCGCCATTTTCGGTAAGCTTCGAGATAGTCAATCCCTGTTGGATACTGGCTGAGGTGTTCAGATTGTTCGGCCAAGGCCGAGTTGTTACAATGTATTATCTCGAAGCTTGTCGGAGGTTGCCGAATTATTACGATTGGGTCAAGTTGTTCCACTTGGCATAATTGTTGTCTGTGTCAGTCAAATTTCCTTTTAATGAAAAGGTAAATAACGTGTTTTAATGCATTAAATGCTTGTTTTTTTTTGCAAAATAGCTTTGCACTTCCATGGTAAAATATGAATATAAATCTTTACTTTATTATCCATTTCAACCATAAAATACTTCACTTAATACAATTTCAATATTTTTCAAACACCCCCACTTTTTGCACAAAACCGTTTAGACTGTAGGGATTGGAAGAATCCCGTAAAACACGTCTATTATTTCAGACTAATGTAGGAATGACGTCACCATTACGTCATATGTACTTCCGTTGTGTGGAAAATTCTCAATAAAAAAAAATGTTCTTATGATTGATAGATATGTTTTCACATGCTCAATACACTGTAAATCAAAACTATCATTATTCCTGAAACTTTTATACCTTAAGTATCTATTCTTGCTTGATTTATCATTTAGAGTAGAGATTAAAGCATAAACCGCTGCCCTATAGTTGAAAGGTCATTTTGGAAGAACTGTCATGGCGGACGGTGCAATTTTTAGAGTTTGTTTTTCAAGTGGAGTGATTTTTCTTAGGAATAACTTGACCCCCCTTTTTTATTGGCTTAAAATGTAATTTAAAGCTTGTACTTTAAGAATATATGTGGTTATCATAGCCTGCATTCGCTCGAAATGCCTTTAAATGTTGTCTAAAAATTATAATTTTACATTGAATTATATAGGGAAAAACAATGGTGGTGTGTAACCTAAAAGGGACCAAACTGCTTTGTTTAAAAAGTGTTATTTTTGGTAAGAAATGTATTGCATTTCACTATTTCTGGCAAATTTTCACAATTAAATGCATTTATCTTGTCCGGTTGATCAAAATATGCTATTTTCTGGTTTTCACAACTTTCGCCTATTTTTTTTTTAAAAAATGAGTCGTCTGCAATCTTACGAGCACTGAAAATGTCCAAATTTTGTGAAAATTTGACTGCGAGAACTTGACATGTGTGCAAAGATGTGAAGAACTGCCCCATTTGATGCTTAGAATGCCATTTGAGTCAAGGTTCAGTTGAAAAACCTCAAAGAATGGCATTTTGGGCCAAAACGCCTTAGAAAATACAGACGCACAGGCACTTGGGTGACAGGCAGTGAAACTGGAAAACCTGACACAGACTATCAGATTGAGCTAGCTTTGGGTGTATTTATGTATGAAGGACTAATCGAAAGTGTTTTTCATAAAAAAAATGCAGGGACGGGTTTAGTTATAGGAATGACGTCACAATTACGTCATTTGTACTTCCGTTGTGTGGAAAAATCTCAATAAAAAAATGTTCTTATGATTGATAGATATGTTTTCACATGCTCAATACACTGTAAATCAAAACTATCATTATTCCTGAAACTTTTATACCTTAAGTATCTATTCTTGCTTGATTTATCATTTAGAGTAGAGATTAAAGCATAAACCGCTGCCCTATAGTTGAAAGGTCATTTTGGAAGAACTGTCATGGCGGACGGTGCAATTTTTAGAGTTTGTTTTTCAAGTGGAGTGATTTTTCTTAGGAATAACTTGACCCCCCTTTTTATTGGCTTAAAATGTAATTTAAAGCTTGTACTTTAAGAATATATGTGGTTATCATAGCCTGCATTCGCTCGAAATGCCTTTAAATGTTGTCTAAAAATTATAATTTTACATTGAATTATATAGGGAAAAACAATGGTGGTGTGTAATGTACCTTCGTGTCCGAAATCGATCACTTCCTGGGAGCTCATTTCTGGATTGTCTCCATCTAAATTTAACATTTTTAGACGCATACATTGATGCCATTTTTCCTTCGATTGATGTTAAAGCAATAGCACTAAATACAGGTGGGTTATTTTGTAGAAGAACGTGTTCGAAGTAACATTCAATTTCATTTCCGCATAATCGCCGCCATATTGTGTATGACTTAAAATCTACACCCTATAGTCCAAAATAACAATAGGCATAACGTTGACACACTGTGATAGGTATAATCCAAATAATTTACTCAAACAAACACAATAGTTCGATTGCTGCTGAAAAAAATCATTTGAAACATAAAAGCTATTTCACAAAATATTACATGACATGAACTCTTTAACCGCGTATGATTTATTTCTTAATAGCTTTCATTCATAAAATAAGTTCTTTGCCGGGGATTGCCCGGTCAGTCTTGAATGCCGGGATATGTGTGACGTCACACGGGGTGACAACATGTGGTGAAGCTTACTATTGGATGTAGGGTAAAATGACTTCGTATGTAAATGCTATACTTTCATTATTTTTCATTATTTTGTTCAATAAAACTCACCAAATTGCAACGGTACAACTATACTAAGAGTAACACGCAATGTTTGTCATAAAAAAGGCAATAACGCGTCAAATACAGACAGACAGACAGACAGACAGACAATTTATTTTGACTTGTACAATGTACATCGTCAACAACACATAATGATATAACATATAATGTCAACGTGTATGTAAAGTAACAGATAATGCAAACAAATGAGTATATATATACAAATATATATGTACAAAAGTATTCAATACTTCTAAGTAATTAAATTAAATAAACTAATATATATATATATCAGAGGATGAACATTAAATAGAATTATGTTCTAACATTAATCAAAGCGGATCTTTCTTTGAGAGCATTTTTAACAAACAGACATAAGTTAATCAGTTCAGCTCTATTGTTAGATTTCAACAGCTGCATATATTTAAATACAGAAGGTCTTATAAAGTAACAATTGTTGATATATTTCTTTCTTAAATTGCTAAAGGATTTACAAACACAAATAAAATGATATTCATCTTCGATGTCATTAGAGTTACAACACAAACAATATCTTTGGTTGCGTTCAACGTTATTTCTATTGTATCTACCAGTTTGAATATGGAGTGGGTGCACGGACAGCCGTAGTCTACAAAAGAAAAAACGTAAGCTCTTTGGTAAAATATCTTAATAAGGTTCATATTCCAGACAGGTTTTAAAATGTCTATACACATCTAACACCGTGCTATTTTCTATAGTACTATACCAATCTTGTTTAAAAGTATCGATAATTCTACATTTGAATTTTTTTATGAATGATTTAACATCAATATTGTAATTATCACCAAACACATAACTAAAACCATAATCATTTAATATCTTTTTAACATTATACACCCAATTACGGCAACCTTTATTACTATCACTCTTAGCCTGTTTGTATACAGATTTTATGATAATATTATCACTGTTAGCAATCTTAAACCAATAAGACAATATACGCACATATCTATGAATATATAATGGATATCTACCCAACTCTCCGTAAACAGTGGCATTGCAAGTGTTTGTTTTAACGTTCAATAATCTTTTACAAAATTTCAAATGAATTCTTTCTAATTCCTTTGATTTAGTATACCCCCAAACCTCTGCTGAATAATTTAAAATAGAACCAACAAATGCGTCAAATAACTGACACATAATTTTGGGTTTTAAGTCATAATCTTGACATTTACAAAATAATACGTTCATTGCCTTAAGTGCTTTGCCATTCAAATGTTCTTGGTTCAGGTTAAAATTTCCAGTATAATTAAAAACAACACCCGAATAATTAAAATCATCAACAACTTGTATATCATGGCCATTGTAAGTCCATCTTTCATTGGGAAATAATCCGCCTCTTTTACGAAACACCATGATTTTCGTCTTATCAATATTCACCTTTAATCCCCAGGTATTACAGTAATTTGACAAATTGTCCAAATGGGTTTGAATTTCTTCAGGAGATTTTCCTACAATGGTCATATCATCAGCAAATAATAGCATAATTATGACAATATCATCTATTTGTAATCCTGAATTAATATCATTTTGTAACTACAATTCAATATCTTCCACAAATAAAGAAAATAACAAAGGGGACATAACTTCACCCTGACGCAACCCGACAGCATAGCTAAAGTATTCAGAATATGATGACAACGATTTTACACAAGATTTAACCTTCATATACATATCACGCACTATTCTAAGTATTTTTCCCTGTATTCCACATTTATACATTTTCAGCCATAGGGCATTTCTATAAATAGTATCAAAACATTTCATCATATCAACATATATAACATAAAGCCTTTTGTTTTCAAACAAATAATTTTGAATAAGAGATAACAATATAAATATAGCATCAGTGGTAGAGCGCCCTTTTCTGAATCCGAATTGGGCATCCGAAATAATATCATGTTGTTCACAAAACTTTTCAACACGCTTATTTATAACAGTGGTAAATAATTTCGATAAACAACTAACTAAAGTAATTCCCCTATAATAATTATTTACATCAGAATATGATCCTTTTTTATGTAAGGGGATTATAATACACATAAGCAGGTACTTGACGCCCCACATTCACGTAAGTAGTTCTGTTGCTACGCAGGTGGTGTGTATTAATATATTCATGTTCAATATGTCGTGTCAGGCGACTAGTCGCGTTTCTGAAATACCGCTCTCTAAAGACTGTCGGCTTGCAGCCGACAGTCTAAAAATGAAAACAATAATATTAATTATCATAAGTCTTATTTGGGAGTAAGAGTGCATCTTTAAAAATAGTGTGTGTGTTTTTTCACTTAAATATGTAACAATTCAATTCGACAAATGAGACAAAAGTTAGGAAATAGAAGTAGTAATTGTACATAATAGAAAACAACAACAAAAATTGACAAAGCTCAATATAACAGGAAATCTGTATGAAAACACAAATCCTTAAAGGCCATAATTATTTAAACTGAATTAAGGTATAAGTAATACACACTTTTATAAAGCGATTACCGACAACATAGTTATTATCATGGTACACACTATGGGACTTTTATCCATATTTTGAAGATTTTTTACTGTGAATTAAAAATATTTTGTCTATATTTGATTTTTTTTCACATTATCAGAGATTATGAAATAAACACAACAGTTTCTGGTAAAATGAACTTCAGTTAACAGAAAAATTAAGTTCAACCGAACATATTATTGATACACATGGAAAAAAATCATTTTGATCGATCTTGTGAGTCTTCGGAACAGAGCAGTATTTCGATGTTTGAAAATATATTGCAGTTTTATAAATTCATAAAAAATAGTTCATAACAAGACAACCTGCTGAAATCATTTTAAATATTTTCTATGATGTCTAATGAACAATTTAAAAGACAATTTATGATAGTTTACCGTTCAGTTTTGAAGGAAATATACATAATGTCATGTAACTATACATTTTTATAACTAATAAAATGCTTAAAAATCAACCTTTTTTCTTGTAAAAAGCTTAATTGGACTTATTCATAAAATGTAATCATTCAAATAAATGAATTTTACTGATACTAACTCAGAATTCAGATTTAAAAACAATGAATGTACTTTTAAATTAAAATATGTAAAGAAACAAGAACACTAAGTAGGCGGTCATGCCCCTCCAAAAATGTCAGAGTGAAAGTTCTCAACTAATGTCTTTTTAATATTATAACATGTAAACAGTCTCTGTTGGTAATCGATGTCTATTTGTTTTATTTAGTCAATGGTATTCTAACATTTAGAATTTTTCACAATAATTTTGTAGTGTGTGCACAGATGAAAATTACTCAATGCTGAGTCAATGCTGATTTGGTTTTCATGCCCCTTCAGGTTCTTTACCCATCTAGAATGTTTAGTGCTGTAAAATAAAAAAAAGAACTTTCTAACTAATTTGTATAGATAATAATACTGCCATACATATACAAAATAAAATATAAACAGTTTAATATTTCACAACATTATTTAAAAACAACAACAATAAGCTGATACATACATGTATATAATATAAAGAAAATTACTAAATTTATCAATAAAATTCATCATCACCACCACCATCACTTCCACCACCACCACTGGATTATTGAAAACAGTGAGTTTATAAAACAACAAACACCAACTCAAATATGTTTTATATGAAATACTCACATCATCTCTATCAGATGTGACTGGCTTGTGGATAGACATGGATGTCAAATCTGTCTCAATGATCCAACAAAGTATTTAATGCAGGCTGGAATTCTTCATATAATAGTAATATTCAGTCCTTTTCCTGCCTAAAAGAAATTAGACTTCTGATTATCAACCAACAGAAACTACAACCGTAAAATACAAATGCACATGTATTAATTATACATTCTGCACTAATATCCGTTTTAGCCAAGAGTAAGGGTTGGTAGGCACAAATGTGTAGTTGTTGTGCATTTGGTTGATAATGATTCACAACAGTATGGCGTTCAACGAGACCTACACCAAGCAAATGAATGTCGCTTGTGTCCAAGCTGTTGTGGCTTCCAGCCCGAAACCATGTACATCTTTTAATACAGGTTTATTTTGAAAATATGCAGTTTATAAACAAATAATGGGTATTTTTAAGTCTAATATTTTTTTAAGATAAAACAATCAAATAAATGATTACATACTCATATCATATACATAAATGATGTACATAAGTACATTTAAAAATATGTAACATGTACATAATGCACCAGTCAATTGTAACCACGGCCCCCCAGGGCTGTGTTTTTACCTTTCAGGAGGCCTCGCAGTGCCTGGTTAATGCGGTGGTTTTGTCTTTGAGCAAAATATAGCAGGGAATATGCCTTACCTAGGCTCCCTGGGGTACGGGGCATATGGCGAGGATTTGACCATCAGTTCGTCCCCGCAGGACGAGGATTTTACCCGGGGTTGGCTGGACAGGAAGTCAAAGTCCCAGCTATTCCTCGGACCTGGGGGGGGGGGGCGTGGTTACAATTGACGGGTGCATTATAAGTAGATGTAAAGTATGTAACATGTATATTTATAGAACATGTAGAAATATTAAAATGCTGTCTTAACATTTAGCAAATAAAAATGATTTAAGAATTCCAAAGAAATTAAAAAACAAACATTTTTGAACACATAAACTTACACAACTACTCAAGGATACTTACATGAATAGCCCTTTGATACGAATATCCCAGTTCCATGCTGATTGTTGACATTAGTTTTTTCGACAGAAAATCTTCTCTTACGCGTATAATTCACTTATAATCCATGTTTTACTGTAATGACACAAATTGTTAGATGTATCGTAATCAACTGTCAGTGTGCACTTTTAGTGTTTACTTATTTTAAACGTATATTCATGAAAAAACTTCACCGAGTTTCCAACTATAAATCGACGATGTAGAAATTTCATTATTGACCTATGAATAGCGGGGAAATACCTTCTGGTTCTAAAACTAGCAATATCCGGATATGTGTAGTGTTCTAAAAATAAAACAACTCGGGGGCAATCGTAATAAAATTTTACTAATGTCACCTTCAACACATTAACAAATAAAGTTAGGTGAACATTTAATTCCAATATCCAAAAAAGTCAGAGTGAAAGTTCTCAACTAATGTCTTTTTAGTATTATAACATGTAAACAGTCTCTGTTGGTAATCGATGTCTATTTGTTTTATTTAGTCAATGGTATTCTAACATTTAGAATTTTTCACAATAATTTTGTAGTGTGTGCACAGATGAAAATTACTCAATGCTGAGTCAATGCTGATTTGGTTTTCATGCCCCTTCAGGTTCTTTACCCATCTAGAATGTTTAGTGCTGTAAAATAAAAAAAAGAACTTTCTAACTAATTTGTATAGATAATAATACTGCCATACATATACAAAATAAAATATAAACAGTTTAATATTTCACAACATTATTTAAAAACAACAACAATAAGCTGATACATACATGTATATAATATAAAGAAAATTACTAAATTTATCAATAAAATTCATCATCACCACCACCATCACTTCCACCACCACCACTGGATTATTGAAAACAGTGAGTTTATAAAACAACAAACACCAACTCAAATATGTTTTATATGAAATACTCACATCATCTCTATCAGATGTGACTGGCTTGTGGATAGACATGGATGTCAAATCTGTCTCAATGATCCAACAAAGTATTTAATGCAGGCTGGAATTCTTCATATAATAGTAATATTCAGTCCTTTTCCTGCCTAAAAGAAATTAGACTTCTGATTATCAACCAACAGAAACTACAACCGTAAAATACAAATGCACATGTATTAATTATACATTCTGCACTAATATCCGTTTTAGCCAAGAGTAAGGGTTGGTAGGCACAAATGTGTAGTTGTTGTGCATTTGGTTGATAATGATTCACAACAGTATGGCGTTCAACGAGACCTACACCAAGCAAATGAATGTCGCTTGTGTCCAAGCTGTTGTGGCTTCCAGCCCGAAACCATGTACATCTTTTAATACAGGTTTATTTTGAAAATATGCAGTTTATAAATAATAATGGGTATTTTTAAGTCTAATATTTTTTTAAGATAAAACAATCAAATAAATGATTACATACTCATATCATATACATAAATGATGTACATAAGTACATTTAAAAATATGTAACATGTACATAATGCACCAGTCAATTGTAACCACGGCCCCCCAGGGCTGTGTTTTTACCTTTCAGGTGGCCTCGCAGTGCCTGGTAAATGCGGTGGTTTTGTCTTTGAGCAAAATATAGCAGGGAATATGCCTTACCTAGGCTCCCTGGGGTACGGGGCATATGGCGAGGATTTGACCATCAGTTCGTCCCCGCAGGACGAGGATTTTACCCGGGGTTGGCTGGACAGAAAGTCAAAGTCCCAGCTATTCCTCGGACCTGGGGGGGGGGGGGCGTGGTTACAATTGACGGGTGCATTATAAGTAGATGTAAAGTATGTAACATGTATATTTATAGAACATGTAGAAATATTAAAATGCTGTCTTAACATTTAGCAAATAAAAATGTTTTAAGAATTCCAAAGAAATTAAAAAACAAACATTTTTGAACACATAAACTTACACAACTACTCAAGGATACTTACATGAATAGCCCTTTGATACGAATATCCCAGTTCCATGCTGATTGTTGACATTAGTTTTTTCGACAGAAAATCTTCTCTTACGCGTATAATTCACTTATAATCCATGTTTTACTGTAATGACACAAATTGTTAGATGTATCGTAATCAACTGTCAGTGTGCACTTTTAGTGTTTACTTATTTTAAACGCATATTCATGAAAAAACTTCACCGAGTTTCCAACTATAAATCGACGATGTAGAAATTTCATTATTGACCTATGAATAGCGGGGAACCTTCTGGTTCTAAAAATAGCAATATCCGGACATGTGTAGTGTTCTAAAAATAAAACAACTCGGGGGCAATCGTAATAAAATTTTACTAATGTCACCTTCAACACATTAACAAATAAAGTTAGGTGAACATTTAATTCCAATATCGATTAAATTAAAGAAAACAGCTTACCTCATGGTTTATTAATGCAGTAAACATAACAAAACAACATAAAACATAATTATTCCCATTCACATAATTACCGGTCCACACATTTTACATTTCATTCGGAACTCCTCCGAATATTTACATTTCCGGCACATGATATTACAGTTAACCAATCGGAAAACGTAAACGAAACGGGAACAGTTATAAAACTTATTTGTCGTTCTTCCGATATAATGTTTTGAAGATAAATTGAAGACAATCTATTCAACCTTAAATAGCATTTTTAACACCCATGCAATCGCCATCCATTTGTATTTTTTAATCATAATAAAATAACAGTAAAACAAAACTGTCAATCAACTTAAAAACCGCTCCTACCACTAACTAAAATAAATTCCCATTCCATAATAGGCGCGCACTCCAGTGCGGCGCCAATACCTAAGTTCGATGCAATATCACTGCTTTGGCGTTGTCGTTATTTTATGTACAAAACTAACTTCATACACGTACAATCATGTGTGTCAGGCACATATGGAGGCTATTCGTTGCCAAAAGTCCAGACGTGTAATTCCCACAATGTGCTTCTTAATTGTACTAAATATCTCTTACATTTGTCAATGTAGACGTGCTATTTGTTGTTTCTATTCGTCAGTTTTTCCGTATTGATTTGACATTTGTCATTATAGTAGTCAAAATGTATATTTGTCAGATCTACCCTGTATAAACTCACTAAAACATAGATCGTATAACTTGCCTTTAACAATATGATGATGTAATTTAGAAAGGCGAATCTTGCATATGTAAAACTGCAATCCTACAGTCGACACACGCATTCGTAAAATGAACATTTGCAGTCCAACAAGTCCAGGTTTACAAAAGTGAATTGACAAGTTCAGAATTACAAGGATAGACGATTTCGCCTATACCTTATATGGTAAATGTCACGGAAAGAAACGAAGGTGAATGGGCGGAGCTAACGAATCGGATTTTCTTTCGTTTATTTCCGTCGAATCAAGCAAGGGAGATAACATCTTCGCCTACTTCCGGCAAATTCCCGGTTGTGCCACAGTCTTGAGTACTCTCTCTTTATATCACAATAAAAACTAAAATAAACTTCATCTTTTATTTTATTTTGACGATCAATGTTCCTAAATGGGTTATAAATCAAAGTATTATTTAGTCAATTGCAGTTGGGTGTATCTGAGCTGGGCTCACGGACCCAGATTTATACTGCCACTGTCAGTTTTTTTTTTACTAATATACCCAAGCAAGCAAAAATTGTTCATTTATTTGATTTATAAGTGGACCATGGGCGGATCATTCAGTGGGGGGGGGGGGGGCTGTAGGGCCTGTGCCCCCCCCCAGTTGGCCTGCAAGGAAACGTAAAGGTTAATTTTTTGTCAATTTTCTCTCTCAGAAAAAAGTACTTAATTCCAAAACAAAAAATAAAAATAGTTGTCAACACGGTCAATCTGTGAGAGTGCAGCTTTAAAAGAAAAATAAGACAATGGGACTTTTCATTCTTGAAGTATAATTTAATGCTAATGACTTACATTTTGTTGTGTTTGAGTCAAGTATCATTTTGCATACATCTCATTTCATGTCATATGTGCGTATTAATTACTATTATATAGACAAAAACATGTTGTAATATCATATATTATTTTATTCGACATGAAATAATTTATAATCCATCCTGTTTCCAAATCATAGTCCATAGTGTCATAATATAGATGATTTCCATAATAAGGTTCGCAATGTCCATGGTCCAAAGTATCCATAATTGGTTTAAATAGAGCCGAGTGATATCGGAAATTTCCGAAAGACGTAAGGAGGAGTTAAGAAATGGTTAAGGCGGAGATATCTATAAATTAAATTAAATTCATCTCGTAAACATGTTCAACTGCGAATGAAAAGTCACCACCATACAATGTACTTTGTAGAACTACGAACTGAAATCCGTCTTCTACACACCGCAATGTAAAACTCGGCATGTGACTTTCACAGAATGACGTGTGTTTTTATAAACACAACTGAATCGTCTGTTGAATAGATGCAACGAGAATAAAACTCCAATCGGTACAATGAAAAATGAAAATGTGCAGTGTAAAATGTAAACATACAACCGATGAGTTGGCGGTTGTAAAATGTAAATTGGTAAATCATCAATGTTACAAACCTAAAATACACACATACACGTCTGAACTTTTGGCAACGAATGGCCTCCATAGGCACATACCCCTCGCTGTAATATTACTTCTTATATAAATCAAAGCAGTGAAAGTGCCGAGAGACTGGGGGAATGGTGAAGTAGGTGTCATACACAAGGGCAGACAGTGTTATTATCAGTTTTGTGCTACATATAATCCTATAAAATACCATCGTTACTATAATCTAAAACAGAAATATCAAATGCACGTAAAAGACCATGTTTAACAAGAAATCCAACACCACCAGAGTCATGCCTATCATTTATATGAATGTTTCTTTTATTTTATTTCCAAACCGTGCATAATTGTGTACATACTTTTTATTAAAAATCAAGAAAATGAATTTCTGCAATGCCAGTGAAATCAAAATTTAAAAAGGGTATACAGTTTTCTATAAGCATATACTTATCGCTATTCTTGTTGATATTCCGACCCCTAACGTTCCAACCCCGGCTGAGTTTTAGCGCCTGCCACGACCATAGTTGCCCTGTTGACGTTCGCCATTTTGCACACATGAAAAATAATTTCTGTCATTGTCATATTGGAAGCCACGACCACCACGAGCGTTTCCGCGAAATGCAGGTCTCCTAGGCTCCACATCAAACGAGCGACCATTATTACTCTGCCCCCAGTTACCAGATCCGACCACCGATTTGATGGTGGATAGCTTTCCTGCCTAGGGTTTATATAATTTTCACCATCTCTCTAATTCATGTTTCGCCACTCCTCGACAACCAGGTTGCCCTGCATCCTGACATTATACCCCTTGTATTTTCGCATTTATTTTATTCAGAGCCCAATCTCCAGCAGAGACTTAATCAAAGCGACGTCAAACATTCATCTTTTAGCACTTCGCACATGTTTCCTATCTTCCGCTGACTTGGCAAGAACGAGGCCTGGCTGTGACACACTGTCAGTTTATTTTTAGCAACAAATTTACTACATGTACTTGTATAATATGCAACCCTTGACCTTCTGTAAATAAAAAAGTCACCACCATGGAATGACACCAGCGAATAAAAACATTAAAACTGCGTTTCTGAGGCACTGCTGAATGTCATAGAAGATGGTTTATTTCATATCCAAAAAGCCATACGGCCCAAGAGGACAAACACAATATTTACAAATATTTACAATGTTATATACACATACATGCTTTGGAGAAGGCACACAAAAAACAACAAAAATAATGTTTAAACAAGAAGAAGAAACCAATGTTACTTTATAAACAGTAAGTTGTCTAACATCGCCAATTCAATCTTATTATTATAGTACTATATGCGTCAGACTTGAAATTTTAACAAAATCACTTAAAAGAGATTTCAGTATGGCATGATTTTATGATGAGTGCATGCTTAGAACTATAACATTTAAATTATTTATAAAGAAATATCGTTTGCATCTGATTATAAATTTGATATGTTAATCTGTTTACATATCTAACCATGCAGGAGCTGACCTAGCCACTGGTCGAAAACGAAAGTGTGTCTAGGAATTTTGACATGGTGATATTCAAAAATGTATATACATATACATAACATTTACACACAATATTAACATAACGTAAACATACAACAAAATGAAAATATGATATGCGCTGTTTGAAATTTGTCAATATCAATTAGTTTGTGTGTTTGCCATGTAAGGTGCTTGATAAAAATAATCGATTAACAGGTTTACAAAGGGTTAAACAAGAAGAGCTAACGATGAGTCACGGTCACGTTTATCAGCTTACGACAAACTACAGTTATATTTTTACACTTTTGCAGTAGTCTATGCGTGGCTGTGATTACATATTATGGAAATAAGTCACTTATGTGAGTATAAACGTTGCATGTAATTATTTATTAAAGAACTTAATCATTTGTAAAGCGTGTTCGAATCCAATGCTGAGAGCCTTAATCCGAATAAATGCTGTACCAGTACTAAGTGACGTATTAACAGTACATTTTAAACTAAGACTTTGATTAATAAACAATTAAAATGCATATAACATGACAATAAATTAATTTACGAAAACTGTCAATTTCTATTTTTTTAGATGCAAGTGTACAAAAAAGGCTTGAATCCAAAGAAAAAAAAAACATCAAGTGAATAAAAGCATTGTGAGTATAACAGTTAGTCATTATGTCTATTTTTGCAAACACAGTCAAATTAAATAAAAAGGGGCTAATTAACAAAATGGAGATTATTTATATAATAAATTGAATGATTTAAAATACACCTTCTGAATGTACAACTAGGTATTGAAATTTAAACATGAAATATATTCACTGCTTGTATAAACTATGCACATAACACTCTACGTAGAAAAGCTTTATAAGCAAAATTTGACAGTTTACGTATTACAGTCTCATTTTGGCTAGTCATAAGATAAAAAAAAATTGCCGTTTGAAAACCCCAGACATCCATAATTTAAAATAGGTAATACTAGCTTATCAAATAATTCTAATCTATGTTTTAAACTTATATTTGTGAAATTGTACAAATATTTATTAATTTAAAAAAATGCCTTCCTTGACTGACCTTCAAGTGTTATCTGGGTCTGATTAGGTGAGCCACCAGCTGTGAAAACGATACCTAAATAACAATTTCTATGATTTCACCATTATATTCATAATTTAGGTTCCTGGGTATTAATCCTGATTTTCTAAAAACCATAACCTTTGTTTTTCCTACATTTACTTTCATTTTCCATGTATTGCAATACTCCAGTAAAATATCAAATCCTTTTTGCAAGCCATCTGGTGTTTGAGAAAATAGAACAATGTCATCTGTATATAATAGCAGGCATATTTTGAACATATACATTTCAATCCCTTCATAACCATTAAGTAAAAGCATTTCTTCTACGTCATTTAGATATAATGAAAAAAGCAGTGGCGATAAACATTCACCCTGCCGCACCCCTAACATACAAGAGAAATCATCGCTAAGAGTATTGCTTACTTTAACTCTTGATTTGATACAATCATACATACTTCTTATAACACTTAAAAATTTACCTCTAACGCCAAGCCTTATTAATTTCTGCCAAAGGTTTGGTCTAACCACATAATCAAAAGCTTTGCTAAAATCTATAAAACCGCAATATAACTTTTTATTATTATTAATCATATGGGAAATGAGTCCATGTAGTACAAAAACATTGTCAATAGTGCCCATCTTTTTTCTAAATCCAGCTTGAGCCTCAATATATACAAAATAATGCTCTGCCCAATTATCTAGTCTATTGCTTAGAATATGTGTAAACAGTTTACCTAGAGTACTTAATAAGGTTATACCTCTATAATTGTTAGTATTATTAATACTGCCTTTTTTATGCAGTGGCACAATGAAGCCCTCAGACCAATTATCCGGGAAAATGCCTAAATGCAATGCTTTGTTAAAAATTGCATGTAAACTATTTAGCATTTCATTTTTCCCATATATCAGAAATTCATTTAGCATATTATCTGGACCTGGGCTTTTGCCAGATTTCAAGTGCTTGGTGGCTTTTAAAATGTCTTCTTTTGAAATGTTTGAATCTAATTCTGAAAACATATCTTGAAATTCTTTGTTTTCAATGCGTTCGTTAAAATACAAAATATCCGCATCTGGATTGAAAAAATGGTCACTTGGATTACTAATACTTTTAAAATAGTGTTCAAAAGTGGAAATATTAATTGTATTTGCTTTCACCCCACCTACCTGTTTTAACATATTCCAATATGCCTTAGCATTTTTATGTCTTAAGTCTTCTAATTTTCTTGTCTGTTGCATATCATGTTCATATATATATTTTCGTACAGTTTTTTATATTGACCTCTAGCATTAACAAGTTTATGGCGATTTTCATCTGAACAATTTAGTCTAAAATAGTTAAGAGCATGATTAAAAGATTTCTTTTTGTCTTTACAATTATCATTATACCAGTCATTTTTAGTAACATGCAAAATACTATTATTAACATGTTGTTTGATAACCTTTTTGAACAATGGCGTAGCAATATTATCCTCAATTTTTACAAAATCATTAGCATGTTTATTTAAATCTGTTCTATATCTATCACTGACATCTGCTAATGAGGATATTATAGATGTAAATCGATCTTGGACAGTTTCTGAGCTAAGTGCATCAGTATACAGTGTTTGTTTCATAATGTCCCAAACAAATTTGTGATTCACCGTCTCATACGAATTTGGTAAAGTATCAATGCTAGGTATATAAACAAAGTTTTCATATTCAAAATAAATTACGTTATGGTCAGATAATACGTTTGGATCATTTACTGAAAACACATGAAAACATGCGCAAATATCTTCTGATGCTAGAACATAATCAATAAGACTACTTCCACTACTTCCAACAAAAGTACATTTACCAATATTTAAATAATTTCCGGCTCTGCCATTTAAAATTCTAAGACCAGTTTGTCTACACATATTAATAAAGAGTTGGCCATTTGTGTTTGCACCTTTATCTTGTGAAAAACGACC
Organism: Mya arenaria; assembly: GCF_026914265.1. Lineage (NCBI taxonomy): Eukaryota > Metazoa > Mollusca > Bivalvia > Myida > Myidae > Mya > Mya arenaria. The sequence goes on along the minus strand of NC_069131.1, from coordinate 45,892,697 downwards.
TTTAAAAGAGTCTACAATATAATCATCGGGTAATTCCAAACCATCAATAACTGTATCATATGGTACAGAGTCTGCTAAGGTTGCGGTTCGGCTGTTGAAATCGCCACATAAAATAATATTAAATTTACTATTAGTGACATAATGAATGTTAGCTATAGAATCAATTAGCCTATCAAAAGTATTTTGGTCATTTCTATTATAACGAGAACTTCCCTCTGGAACAATGTAACATAATCCAATAAACAAGTCATCTCTGAGCCCTACAGTAGCACCATTAATTTTAATCCAAATCAGATCATCTTCGCTTTTCATAAAAATTATATCATCTGTAACATATGTATTCTAACATAGACCATAATACCACCAGAATTTCTTTTACTATTTACATGTCTTACTCTATGTACAGAAAAACATTCAAAACCAGTCACTGAATAATCAATTACCTCTTCTGACCATGTTTCAGTTAATAATACAATATCACTCTGATTAAAAATTGATGTAATTTCAGGTGCATTCAGTTTGTTACAACGTTTGGTAACAAGACCTTGAGCGTTAAGGAGGGAGAACCTAAGATTGACCTTCTCCTGCTGCTCCTAGTGCTGCGGATGAGTTTCATCGTTGATCGACGTCGGCTGTGATGGTTGAACTGCGCCGTCCGGATCATGGTGTGAGGCCTGATTGCAAACCGCGCTCACGGGCTGCTTTGGTCTGCCCCCATCAGAAGACACGGTAGAACCCGACTGCATGCCCCCACTTGCTGCCGCGGACGGTAAATTGTTCGCAGACTGCAGGGGATCTTCTTCTGAATGTGAAATAGTGTTACTAACAGCGAGAGTTGCAGTTGAACAATGCACTTGTCTCACGGCATCATTGCCAGTGGAGGATTGGGCGGCTTTCGTGACACTTTTATCGGCCGCCATGCTTTTAGATTTACGGGAGGTAGAAGCACGGCTGACAGAGCGTCTTTCCCGACTAGTAATGAAAGTTGAAACGGCGCGCTGGCGGGCGCCATTTCCCCGTGTGGTCGCTCTAGGAGTGCGTGAAGATACAGGTGTCACGAAAACAGTGTTGCTTTGATGTAAAGATGTCTCCTTCTCTAAACCGAATTTGAAAAGCGAAGGAACCGATGCGTTGTCGTTGGAGATTGGTACACTTTCGCTAACTTTGGGGCTATTGTGAACTGAAAATGGATTTTCTTTGTGTGTGTTTTTGTTACATGCAGCAGCTTCACTATATATTTGACTGCTGTTTGCTTGTCCAAATAGTTCCGATGGTATGGCAGAGAAACCCTGTGCATGATGGCCCGACATGTGAGTGGCCATAGCGTCAATTTTCCTAGCATCATACATTCGGCTTTTTCCCAGAACAGAAAACCAGTCTGGCAACTCGTCACGAATCACCTGTCGATCTCGAACTAACTTTGCTGGGTAGACGATCTGTACCTTAGCTGTAGGGAACCTCGATTTGGTTTCAACAAAAGTGGACGAAGTCGTCTCCGAGCTTCTCTAAGTTTTCTTTGGCAAATCTCGGTCAATGGACATTGGCGAACCTTTTAGTTTAAATACATGACTCATAACAGTTTCTATGTCACCAAAATCGCGGAAATTGACAATAATGGGCCGGGCTGAATCTCTTCTTGATTGTCCTATGATCATGTGATAAGATGGCCACGTCTAAATTTTGCTCTGGACTTTTAGCGTAGTTTTATGGATTTTCGCAATTATTCAGTGAAAAAAGGTGAACTATTTTGGGAATATGTGTTTGTGGGAGCTGTGTTTAGTGAGCTATGGGAAAATCTAGCAGGAATAAAGTGTCTAAACGTAAAAAGGGTAGCAGTACGGATGAAGAATTTTTAAACGTAAGTAAAGTGTTCAAAATCGGAGGCCCGGTAGATAATAAAGAGGGTCAAATCGCAGTAAGTGAAATTTTAAATCAAACAAACTCTGTACTTTTTGATTACTCTGCTGTATTTAACGCAAGTAATTGTGAAAGTTCAAACGCCTCAGATAAAATCATAAATAACACAACTGCTACGATGGCCAGTAACGCGCCTTCGGATATTTCTAAAGCGGACATCTCGACAATTTTGAACGTGCTGGAGAAGATTCAAGGTCAAATTAACAATGTAGAAGCCAGACTAGAAACGCTAAATACTTTGGAGAAAAAGGCTGACAATTTTGATAGAGATTTGAAGAAGCTATGGACCTTGGTTCATGATTCAAATAAACGTTTTGATGAGAAAATCAATACCATTGATGTAAAGGTTGAGCATCTGGACTTTCGGCAATCTAAAATACAGTCAAACGTAGAAGCTTTAGAACAACAAAATTTAAGGATGAAAAACGAGTTGGTTTATATGAAATCTCAAAGCATGAGAAACAATCTGATCTTTGGTGGAATAGAAGAGGGTCCGGAGGAGAAACAAGCTGATGCACCTATCAATATTTTGCCCCAGGGGGGGGGGGGGGGCTGCGGGCAGACCCAGGGGAATTAGACAAGTTTTCCTTTTGGGTGTCTAATTCCCCACCCTGGAGCCAATACTTTTGTCTAAATCCCCATAGTGGGAGATGCTTTGTGTATCTAATGTCCCGGGGATAGATGGATGAAGGCAAACCTAGTGCCAATATTGCCAGATAAGCATTTTTTTCACCCGACATGAAAGAGCTAGAAGTCAGCCAGCCAGAAATGTCATCCAGATGACAGTTGTTTTATTCATTCCAACCAATGCTTTTTAAATATATGGAGAAAAAAGTTGCACCATTTTATCTATTCTGATGGAAAGCACATCAAAACGTTTCCCTACCTACTTCCTAGGTTTAATAAAACAAAACTTTATAAAATAAATGACTTCAGCATTACTGTTTTTATATTCAAAGGGATGACTACCCTTTGCTATATTTTGGAACTTAAAAAAGAATGTCAGAAAGTATATAAAAGTATACATTTTTAGAAAGGTCTCTTCAATTATTATCTCTGTCATGCAATGACAAAGTCAATAAAATTATTTGGATGTGAAGAGATAAAGTACACATTGAATGCGCCGTTTAAAAAAAAAAATTGTCCTACAGAAAGGGGCAACCCCAACACATATTTGTTTGTCGCATTTCATACCTTGATACTTTTGCAATTTGCCTTTAAATGAATTTTATAACATATATTTGGAAATCACAGGGGATATAAATACCACATTTGGAGTAATAATGAAACTAAACCTCTTTTTAAAAAAAATCAGTAACATGGTTCCCTCAAGCAAGAATAAATGTATAAAATGCACTAACAGTTTGGTGTATAAAAATGCACTAATTTTTTGTTGTTAGCTGGTTAACCCTTTTCTGTAGGCTTTTTTTGTTTTAAATGTTTTAAATGTTACAAATAGTTTGCATTCATTTTCTTATTTCTCTGTTCAGGAGCAAAAAACACCACTGTATTTGATATTAAATGAAAGAGCTTGAAGAAAATGTTTGTTTTGTTGTGTTTGTTTTTAATATTGTTGTGTTTTTTTGAGGAGTGTGGGGTGAGTGTTACGCCATTTTCAACATTATTTCAGTTATATCACGGCAACAGATTACTTTTTCATGATCCCTGGTATTTAAAACAAACCAGTACCAGGCCTGTCTTCCACAAAGCGACTTGAGTCGAGATCGTGCTCAAACTCAAAATTTCAATATCAAATAATGACCTCAATATTATTGCTAATAATTTTGTCTGCCTGTGAAACATGGGAGTTTCACAAGCGGACACAAATTTAGTGCAGTGGCAATACAATTGAATGAGATATCCAATGTTGAAATTTTAGTTTTAGCAAGATATCGACTCGAGATGCTTTGTGAAAGCCGTGCCAGGCCAGTACATTTTTGAAAGAGGTCCACCAAAGGAACATTCCTGTGAAAACTTGGATGAAAGTGGGCAGTGATCAGAATAGCTCACCTTGAGCCTTTGGCTCTAGGTGATCTAAAAATAGACCAATCACTAGGATCAAAAATATATAGAACATTGTGAACTTCATTTTTTATTTTTATTTTTATTGTTTTTACATAATATATTCATCAAATCTTTTTGGTACCCTCCTCCGTCCAAACCTCGAAACATCTACCATGATATCTGAAACAGAAGTTACTCAATTAAGCATGATTTTATAGTATGCAGGTTGTGGTACCTGGGATAGATAATAACCATGCTTTGGCAGGAGTACATGGTGATTTGAGTATACAATTGCACAAAAGTAATTTATAAGTATATTTTGATTCCAGCTGTGTATTATAAAGGGTTTTATGTAAACTTAAAATATTTATACATACATAAAGTATAGTGCTGAATAGACAATACAACTCTTAAAATCTACATATCATGTACTCCTTTTGAGTAAAGTTTAAACAAAAGTCATTGCGCGGTTTAGGAGGAGTTGCACTGAAAAGATGTTATGGACATATTCCTACATAAACCCCCTCCCCCCCCCAAAAAAAAAAATATATATATAAAAAATTCTGACTTTTTGGGAGTATAAATATTCTAATATTATATGTAAAATATATAACTATTAAGCTGAGTAGCATGGGTACTCACCGTCTGGTGCACTCTGAGCCTGGCTATGGTTTGGGCTCCTAGCGGAACTTCTATGGGTAGTCGCAGTCGATGTGGCAGCACCACCAGGAGTTGTCTCTGTCCTCAACTCTTTCTAGAAAAACAAAGTTTTATTTAACAAGAGAGCCAATAGTCCCTATATCGCTAGCCTGAGATCACAATACAAAGACTTAGACATTCCCATGACAGAGGAGGAGCAACAGTATCAGTAGTTCCTTGTAGTACCGGTAGTTGTATGGAAACAAACATTCTGACAAAATACCAGTATGTTTGGGTGAAAAATGTGGCCTTTGAAGTGTATACAAGGTTTTACTAAAATTTGACCGAATACATAGTTTTTAACCCCACGCAACCCAAATTCAAACTTAGCCTACATTTCATGTAGACTCACATTTTGCCCGTATTTCATACATGAGGATTGGATGTTAAATGTGGCATGTAGAGAGTATAAAACGTTTTTTTTTAAGATTTGACCTAGGGACCTTAATTATTCAACGTAGATGAAAAGATTTAATCTGAGACTTGGTAGAGGGTCACCCAAGGAAAATATTTTGAAATTCGACCATTGGTTCAGAAGTCATCTGAAGCAATTGCTATAAATAAAACCGTGACGACCACAACTACGGAGACCGTGCGATCACAAAAGCTTACCTAATAAGAAAACTAACTTTATTTAGTAAATTATAACATGACTTTACCAAACTTTTTAACATATATTTTGACAACAAATAAAACAAAATAGGTTGTTTTTAATTCTAATGGTAGATATATGGGGTGTTGTGTTTGGAGGTGAAAAAATGCCATTAGAGTTCAGTTCCAGTTTGTACAGACATTCTCTTTACAATTTAAAAGTTTTCGATTTAAGCAAATCAGACATGTTAATGTTAAGCCACTTCTTTATTGTTGAGACATTTGTTCTTGATGTACCTGTCATGATGTGAATGCTTTACCTTTTTCAGAGACCGTGTCTCTGCAGCCTTTGCCTGGCCCCTTTCTCTGTTTGCAGCGACATTGTTGAGGTGCTCCAACCAAATGTTAACCTGTTTCCATACAAAATCAACATTTAATAAATTCACATTTATCAATTTGGAACAAACACCTAAATATAGCGCACATAGATTAAATTAAATTTTAATTAAACAAAAATATACCATTAAAGATGAAAAAACGCGTCCGGCATAGCCTTAACCATATTGACCCAATTACAAACGAATCAATGTATTTGAAACTTTAAACGATACTGCTCTATTATAGACCATTTATTAGATTTTTTATGGCTCAATCTGTCGATTCTGTAAACCAACTATGCATGCTAGGGAATGGAAGAAACAGATTATAGCTCCATATAATAATCTTACCAACTCGACCACAGCTACCCTTGTGGGCAGAATGATAACCGAAATTCACAATTGCAGCATCACGAGGGGTTGCATTAGTTCACGGTAGGAAATATTTATGGAAATATACCGTTGTAAAGACGTCGAGTCCCAGTAGCTCAGTCGGTAACAATGCGGGTTGCCAATTTAGGGGCTTTGAGTTTGAATCCCTGCTAGGCCAACTTTCTTTCCGACCTTTGAAAAAAGTCATTGCAACAAACGTCATTCGTCTTGGGGAGATTGTTGTGTGAATTACTGGTGTGAGAAAACCAGGAAACACATGAGTAGGTGAACTGGCCACCGTGATATGACTGAGAAATTGTTAAAAACGGCGTTATATCCCAATCAATCAATCAACTGTTGTAAAGTCAAAAATGTTTAATACTTCATTCGAAGCTAGTTTAATAGCAAAAATAGCAAAAGTATGGGTTGTTTTGCATAATAACTGATACTTCTGAAGTGACAGGTGATCCCCATTATTCTTTTCTAAGATTTAAACAGGGTTTTACCTGCGTTAAGCATCTATATCCTAGAAACATGGTGCTTTACAATTCTGTGAAGTTTGATTCAAATCCATTCAATAATATAGAAGTTATGGCTAAGACACGAAACGGTACGGACGAACGAACGAACGAACGAATGGACGGACAGACAGTGCAATCACTATATGCCTCCCACTTTGTGGGGGGCATAACTATTGAGGCCGGCTAAAGTGGTTGATACAAACCTCTCCCACTGGTAAAGTACACTCTTTACTAAGTAGGGCTGCATCTGTACTGCCATCTGTATGTGCCCTCTGTAAAACGTCAGAGGGTGGCAACTCGACTCCCTATAAACAAATTGATAGAACAATTGAAACAAGAATTTGTCAATGCAAGCCATTGCGCATCACCACGCTGAATGTTTGTAGGTAAGTTAAAACGTTGAAACATGAAATGGTTTAAAAGATGACCTTTGTAAAGGGTTAAACAAAAAGAAATACAAAAAATAAAAAAGAACTATGATCCCACCCAGTCTGCCCCAGGCACCAGGGCTGTGGTCCAGGGGACAAATGAACAATTCAAAGTGAAGGTTTTGTCATAAGGATTGCAAGTTGTAAATATCAATACACTGGGTCAAGTAATAAACAGATTATGATATCATATTATATAACAAATTATTTCTATAAATTATGTAAAAGGGTGATCCTTCAAGATCAAGAAAAACAACTCATAGAGAAAATTGCAGACTCGGTTTTATTGAGTCTGTTCATGAGTAGTAATTAACGATAGTGACAAAAGAAGAAATTGATCAAAACGGACTTTATGTCAAAATCGTAAAGGACAGCGCGCGCAAAAACACATGGCAATAGAATGGAACTTTAATACGATATGCCAAAATAAATTATAGTAATGATGAACATTTCCTGTTTATATTTAATACTGTACCTTTAAATATGGTTGTGAGATCTTTTGAGATGCTATCCATCCATTCACACATCTCTTTAACTGAGAAGGATGAAACGTGTGAAAGTTTGTCCGCCATTTTTTTAGTGCGACAGTACAGTTGTCTAAACTCCGGGTACCGGGATACGAAATACGGTTGTCTATACAACTCCGGGTACCGAGATGTAAAATCCGTCTTATGTCTAAAACCCGGGACCCGGAATTATTCGGCGTGTCAAATTCCCGCCTGTCGGGAATTGTCTTCTGTCTAAAGTCCCGTGTATGCCCGCCGCCCCCCCCCCCCCTGGGGCAAAATATTGATAGGTGCATGACACAGAGGTCAAGGTTCGTGAATTTCTAAAATCTAATCCAAATCTGGCACAGGAACTGGTTACTGCAATGAAGATTGAACGTGCTCATCGTATTGGTGCTCATAACCAGAATGGGGGTAATCCACGTCCTCGCAACATTGTGTGCAAATTCACCGAATTCAAGGAGGCTTCTACCTTAACTAAAGGCGGCCAAGCAAGCCGGAAAACGGGCCTGGCTAGTGTATGACACGCTATACGTTAATGGGAGCCCGGTAACATCTGATTAGGATACATCGGAGAATGAACTAAAAATACTTGTCTGGAATTGTAATGGTCTAACGGAAAATAAACTGTCTGACGAAGATTTTCTTAAGATATTTACAAAACATAATGTTGTAATTTTATCTGAATCATGGACTAATTCTTGCTCTAGATTAAATATTGAAAGGTTTAAGTGTTATAACTTTTTTAGAAAATATAAACATAAAAAGGCAAAAAGACATAGTGGCGGCATAGTTATTTATGTAAAAAATGAAATAAGTAAAGGAATATCAATTGTTAGGAATCATTTTGACACTATTGTATGGTTGAAAATTGATAAAAAATACTTTTTATTGGATGATGATATATATTTATGTTGTCTGTATTTATGGGCCGACGATTCACCAATTAACTCTGTATATGATGTAGATTTGTTCGATATTGTAAGTGATAATATGTATCATTTTGAAAATCAAGGGAAAGTATTGCTAGTCGGATACTGGAATTGTAGAGTAGGTGATAGGCCAGATCATATTTTGCACGGTAATGTAATATCTGATTTAGACTCGGAGGACTATTTACCTGACGAAACTAGAGTACGGGCCTCTCAAGATCAATTATGTAACACACGAGGGACTCGCATGCTTGATTTTTGTAAGGCCACTAATATGCGCATTGTCAATGGGAGATTAGGAAAGGATAATAACAAAGGATCATATACATATTTCAGTCGTAATGCATGTAGCACTATTGACTACTTGGTGATGAAAGAAATCGGTTTTCCAATCATAAGGCATTTTGAAGAATCAGAATCAGAATGTATTTTATTTGGATTTAAACATGTAGTTTATCATCCATAAACATGTAACAATTATATGTACAAGTCAATAGTAAATAAATACAAACACAATACAACAAACGTGTTATGTTAACCTATAATGGTGTAATATATACAGCAGTATACTGCATAAAGTTACTTTTAAGTATTGTTATTCACTTCGAAACTCAATGAGCAAATTTAATAACAACAATAATAATAATAATAATAATAATAATAATAATAATAATAATAATAATGATAATGATAATAATCGCAAGAATGAAGATATTAATGAAGTAACTCATCATAATCCGTTAAAATCAAAAAATAAATTAATAAGACTTTGCTGGAGGGTAAATTAATAACTTTCAAAACAAATATACTAAAAAGGTTCCTTACACAGGTATGTATATTTACATTTAGACCAAAAGAAGGCATTTATTTCAAATAGAGCTAAAATAACGAGTGGAGAGCATTTTAATAAATATGACTTCGAGAAGGAAACATTTACAATACATAAAATGTTAAAACAATGACAATCTTAACCTTGTAATACATTATCTCTAATTTTAATAGCACAACGTATATAAGTAATCATTTTATATAATACATCAGAATTCTTGCATACAACAAGTTCAAGAAATTTGACCATATTTGGTCTTTGAATAACATGCGCCGGTAAATAGCGTTTACGGATAGTTTTATATTTTTGACAAACACACATAAAATGGAATTCATCTTCTATGTCCCCAGAATGACACACTTCACAACGTCTCTCATGTCTCTCTATACGATTGCGACCGTATCGTCCAGTTTCCACCCGTAGATTATGGCAAGATATCCTCATTTGTGTGAACAGTTTAAGCAAATGAGTAGGAATACTCGCACTTAGATATATTTCATATTCGAAGTCTCTTTTTATTTCCCTATAAACTGTTAACACAGAGTTTGATTGTAAATAACTTGTCCAGTCCTGGATAAAACAGTCTTTAATTCTTTGCTGGAACTCGTTTATAAATAGTTGTGTATTAATATGTGAGGCATTCTCCCAAACGTCACCACAGCCGTATTTAAATAATAAGTTCTTAACATCAAATAACCAATTTTTCTTATTTGATTCTAAGTCCCGCAAAGACATCTCATATATACTTTTTACAATACAATTTTTGGTACATAATAGTTTTGCCCAATACTTGATGATACGTGTGTAACGGTTAATGAATAGTGGGTATCTTCCTAACTCCCCATATATTGCCGCATTGCTTGCTGATGGTTTAACACCCAAAATCCGTTTGCAAAATTTTAAGTGTAAACGTTCAATGTCCTTCGATTTAGTAAAACCCCAAACTTCAGATGAATAATTTAGGATTGCCGTTACAAAAGCATCAAACAATTGACATTTTGTTTTAGGACTAAACGTAAGCTCTTTCAATTTATTGAGAAGCACATTCATTGCTTTTAATGCCTTTCCACATAGCAATTGTATATTTGAAGAAAAAGATCCATGACAATTAAACACAGTTCCCAGATAATTTAAATTATCAACGATCTCTAATAAACAATCGCCATATTTCCAGCTCTCGTTAGCACGAACATGTCCACGACGTCTGAATACCATAACCTTACTCTTTTCAACGTTCACTTTTAGCAACCTATCACAGTAGGATTTAAGATTACTGAGTGTTGACTGCATCTCTTCAGGAGTTTCTGCAAATATTGCCATGCCATCAGCATACAACAATAAAATTAATGTTATGTCATTTAGAGATATTCCACTTGTTATATTATTTTCAAGATATAACTCTAAGTCATCTATAAACATTGACCAAAAAAATGGCGAACAAATATCGCCTTGCTTCAGGCCGCCTGATATCTCTATGAACTCTGAGTATTTGCTGCAGTGTCTAACCCTTGCTTTTACAAAAGTATATATGGATCGTACGGTTCTAAGCATCTTTCCATTTATACCCATTGTATGTAATTTCAGCCACAGAGAATTCCTATACCATTATTCAACATGTGGTCGATAACAGATTTCAGACAGAACATTGCATCTGTTGTAGAAAACCCCTTTCTGAACCCAAACTGTGCATCTGAATTTTTTTCATACTTTTCTGCCCACAGCATTAAACGCTTGTTAATAATAGATGCGTATATTTTAGCTAAACAGCTAATGAGAGTTATCCCTCTATAATTGTTAACATTTGTGTCATCTCCCTTTTTATACACCGGAACTATAATTCCTTCCACCCATGCATTGAGAAAACCCCCAGATGATAATACAATATTAAACAAATCTGCTAGGTGGGTCGCTAGGATATCACACGTTTCAATGAAATATTCGTTTATCAAATCGTCTGATGAGCCAGGTTTTCAATGTTTTAAGTTCCTAACAGCCATACTCACTTCTTCCACGGTAATATTAACGTCAAGCTCATCAAAAATAGGATCATTAACAGGTAGATCCTTCTCACAAAACTGTTCACTTTCGTTGTCTCTTACAACATTTATTTCATTGATCAAATTTCCAAAGTATTTCTTAAAATCTTTAACGTCAATAGTCTGACCCTTTACTTTATCATTTTTTCTAAAATACTTAAGCTTAAATGCTCTTTTTGTATCCCTTTTGGAAATATTAAATATTCTTAAAGCGTTCTGATATTCATTTTTCGCTGCAATACAATCGTTATCGAACCATTCACATGACCGAACCACTGGTCTATTAATCGGACAACCGAGTTTACTATTGTTGCTCTTCATCGTTTTTTTAAATAAACGACTCCCAGCTTCATTCATTAAGCTTGTAAATTGACTAACAATCGCATTTACCGAATTTTGGTCATATAACGTAGCTGAATCAAATAATCTATTAAATTGAGGCAGCTTTTCAATTATATTCCTTCTAAATTCGTCTCGCAGGTTATTTGACCATTTAATCCTACTTAACCATTCTTGATTTAACGGTACACTGACTTTAATCTTTTGAACACCAATGTCAAAACCGATTAGCGCATGGTCGGAAAATACATTGAATTCATTTATTTTCATCGTTTCGATACACGAGCTAACATTATCCGAGCATAGCAAATAGTCAATAACCGAGTTCCCTGCGTGGCTATAAAACGTATATGCGCCTGTATTTTCAAGTCTACCATTACAAATACGCATGTCGCAACCAATACATAAGTCAATAAGCTGTTGTCCCTGTTGTTTAAAAACACTATCCATTGTTATACGATTCTTTGGTATGTCCGGTATATAGTTCATGGCATCAATTTGTCGTATTTTTGACTCAAAGTCAATATAATCCTTCTTTGTTCCTACGCGACCATTAACGTCTCCGGCAATAAGCACTTTGCTTATAAGCCAATATGTCATTCTCTAGTATAGTAAACAAATTGCAATTTACAACATCGTACGCGGATGATTTTTCTCCCCAGATATAAACAAACCCTATACAAATGTCATCGGCTATTCCAAAGAAACCACTATCTAACCGTAACCATACAATGGTGTCATAATGGTTTTTAATTATGTGTATGCCTCTTTCAATTTCAGATTAAATGTAAAGAACGAGACCGCCGCTACTTCGTCGCGCTCGCCTGTGTTGAAACTTTCGAAAAAAGTTGTAACCTTTATATCCTTCGATTTCAATCTCACTTTACTTATTTGTCCATGACTCTGACAAACATAGAATATCATAATTCGCTAAAATATCACTAAAGTCCGTATTTTCTAATTTATCCCTTGTCAAACCATTACAATTCCATACTCCTACTTTCACATTACCCCCCTTTTTATCCTAGTCCACGCTCCCATACGGGCCTTTGGTATACACTGCTCCCGTGACATACAGCTTATTGTACTTGATATACGACTCTTTTCCGTCTTGTCTGGCCTTCAGCATGATAGGTATCAGCTTTTTCCTCTGTAAGATAACATCTGGTGGAAACTGGTCATGCATGAACAGCCCCGTTTTCTTGGTGTCCAGATTTTTGCGAAAGGCCTTCACTGTCTCTTTGTGTTGATTGTCTTTGAAGACAACACATATACTTCTGTTCTTGCCTTGCTTTCTTGCACCGAAACGTCTAACTCTATCGTTCTTGAGCTCCTTGATGTTTTCTTCAGGTATTTTCAAATAATTTTGCAAAAATATTTGCACCGCCTCCATGGTTTTTTCAGCTGTTTCCGGAAAGTTCCCGTCCCCTGTCTCCGGTATCCCTCCGATAATGAGGTTGTTCATCATAGTTTTTGCTTGTATATCGCTAATGGTTTCCTTCAAAGTACTGTTCTCTGATTTTAGCTGCTGCAATTCCTGTTTTACGCCGTCCATGTTGAAGTCATTGACGTCAACCCGTTGATCAATTGACGCCAGATTTTCAGCGTTTTTCGCCACCCTTGCATCAAGGTCCGACAACAACTTGGATAATTTAGAATCCACGTCGACTACTTTTTGTTCCAATGTTTCAAGCTTTGCTAGCCGTTTTGTCATTTCATCAAATTTCGAATTAAAAAGTTGGACAATGTCAGAGTTTGATACGGTCTTCTGCGCACTAGCGTTATTGTTCATACTGCTAGATGGATTTGCATATGTGAATATTTGACTGTTGGCATTTGGGGCTGTAGTCCCTGGTGAGTGTTGATAAGCCTGTTGTTTCATGTATTGTGGATTGACACCGGGAATACCAGTACTCGCCATAGTTTGCATCTGGTGGTATAGCGGTGGTGACGTCACACCGTAGCCAATACCTGTCGCCGCCATATGTTGTAAGCCACTTTGGTTATCCATGCTGTCTTGATTTACAGTTAAGCCAAACGATGCACTAAAAACGCTATTGTCCAAAATCAAGTCCGGTGATAACAATCCAGTAAATAATCCCTCTGACTGAGAATCGCTCACTAATGATTGAGAAACACTGTCCTTCTTTTTAGCCTCCTTGTTAGCCCTGGATTTATTTTTACCCGAGCTGCTATCTTCACTGCTTTTTTACGTTTCTGAGTCTTTTTGCTTTTCTATTGTTTTTGCCATTAGCCATCACAAACAAGAGTTTCTCCAGTCATTTCCTGACAAGCTAATATAATTTATATGCAATATAATCCAATATAGATCCACTAAAATATATCCGAGCGATAAAAACACGTCTTCAGACTTTATTATGACCTGTACGAGGAAGTAGGTCCGTTTAATGCTTTCAGTAATCATGCGCCGTTATTATTTGAGATTCGAGTTTATGAGCGTAAACTAGATACTACCCCGCGGCCTAATATTGAGACAAGTCAAACATATTATAAGTGGTGTGAAAACAATAAACCCCTATTTAGAAGAGATTTGATAGCGAATCTAAATACTAGTAATACTATATTCAACGATTTGCACTCTTCACGGCCATGCGACATTGATAAATTGGTCGAAGAATTTTTGTCTGTCGTGCTTAAAAGTGCAGACCCGTATTTTAAGAAAACGTATTTATTGCAAAGCAATAGTAATAGTTACATAAATAAATCCTCAAATGCCTGGTTTGACCACGAATGTTTTACGGTCAAAAAGGCGTATTTAGAGGCACTAAATAACTTTAACGTATATAAATCTGAATTAAATCAGTTTTGTGTGATAAAAAGTGTGCATTTAAAACGCTTGTTAAAAAGAAAAAGAGAGCGTATAGAACGCGTAAAGCTAAAGAATTGTACGAGTTGCGAAGTAAAAAACCAAAAGAATTCTGGAACCACTTTAAATCTAAGAAACCCAGTTTTTCAGACAATATTGACACCGAAACATTTAAGGAATACTTTGCCGGTCTGTTCAATGATATACGCTCTACACAAATAGACGAAATAGATAATTTTATCAACGATACTGATTTTAATATCGATGATCCCACATTTGAGGCACTTAACGCTGCCATAACTCCTGAGGAAATTCGTCTTGCTGTAAAAGGTATTAAACGTAATAAATCCTCATGTCCGATTGATAATTTACTAAATGAGTTTTTTTATCGATACTATAGATATTTTAGTCGGTCATTTAACGGACTTGTTTAACATCATTCTCGACGGTGGTTATTTTCCTTTGTCTTGGTCATACGGTTTCGGCGTAAGAAGGGTGACGTTAATGACCCAAACAATTATAGAGGCATTACCTTAGTTAGTAATCTAGGAAAAATATTTACACGTGTGCTCACTAAAAGAGTCGAAAATTGGTTCGATGAAAATAACTTGCTGTCGGATGCCCAGTTTGGTTTTCGAAAGGGATCTAGCACAGAAGATGCAATATTTGTTTTACATAATGTTATCGAAAATGCCATTTTTAATAAGTTACGATTACCATGCGCATTTGTTGACCTAAAAAAGGCATTTGACTCTGTTTATAGGAATGCTCTGTGGTACAAACTCTTTAAAATGGGGTTGGATGGGAAACTACTTAAAATATTTAGAGCAATGTATTCTGTGGTAAAATCGTGTGTCAAACATTGCAATTCAGTCTCCGATTTCTTTGATATTTCTATTGGTTTACGCCAAGGACAAAATAATTCGCCGGTTTTGTTTGCATTATTCCTAGAAGATCTAGAACTGTTTCTACAACAGAACGTTGACTGTGGTATTAGCCTATACGATTTATGTATTCTGATATTACTTATTGCAGACGATATGGTAATAATTGGAAACTCAGTAGAAGACTTACCAAGAAGTTTAGACCATCTTTACGAGTATTGCCAAACGTGGGGCTTAGAAGTTAATATAGCCAAAACGAAGGTTGTAGTATTCCGTAAAAAAGGACCGGTAAGGGCTAATGAAACTTGGGTATATAGTGGCGTACCACTTGAAGTAGTTGACAACTTTAACTATATAGGCACAGTATTTAACTACACGGACACTTTCGTTTTAAATAATCAATTTGTAGTCGGTAAGGCTCTAAAGGCTATGAACGTATTAAACAAAAATATTAACAAATATGACGTACCTCCGAAAATTGCACTTCAATTGTTTGACTCATTTGTAGGTTCGATCCTTAACTATGCGAGTTCTGTCTGGGGGGTTTCAAAATCGAAAAATATTGAAAGGATCCACCTAAAATTTTGCAAATCGCTTCTAGGAGTTAAGCAAAGTACACGTACAGCGACTGTTTACGGAGAATTAGGGCGTTATCCAATATATATTAACAGATACGTGCTAATTATAAAATATTGGTTCAAAGTACAACAGTCCAATAATATTTTATTAAATTTGTTATACCGTAAATCAGTTGATTTAAGCGAGGAAGGCCTTACAACTTGGGCATCTAACGTTAAATGTTTACTTGAGGAGAATGGGTTTTTAGATGTCTGGGTTTATCCGGGGAATTATAATGTCAAACTCTTTGCTCAAGTCTTTAAACAACGTTTAATCGATAGTTTTCTACAAAAATGGCGTGCTGATATTGAAAACAGTGCGAAACTTAATATTATATACTTGCATCTGCACAGTACGTTTGGTATGGCTGAATATCTTAATTTACTATATAACAAATCTAATAGAAAATACCTCACTCAATTACGTGTATCAGCTCACAGGTTACGTATTGAAACTGGCAGGTACGGACAAAACAGACTGCCAAGAAATGAAAGATTATATTTATTATGCCATACACAGGAAATTGAGGATGAATTTCATTTTGTTATAAAATGTAACTGTTTCGATGACCTGCGTGAATTTTTTATTAATAAGTATTTTTATGTAAAACCCAGCATGTTTAAATTTACTCAACTAGTTAGTAGTAATAACAAAACAACTATTGTAAATTTATGTAAATTTTTGGTACAGGCAAATAATAGAAGAAACCTATTAATCAATGATATTGTTTAAGTCGTAACCGTACAATCACTGTCGTGACCACTAATCATCTGCATTTCCATAATGTATCTAAATAACTAGATAAACAGCTTCTTATATCTATTATTATCAATATTGTTATTCTCCATATTTCTTGAGCTATCTTGAATTGTTATTGATATTGGCTACCTTGTAACGATGATCACACGCATGAATATTTTGTTTAATTGTATATATATTTGTTTGACGAGATGCTGTGTTGCATAAGTCGAAGTAAACTTCTGTTCTGTTCTGTTCTGTTCCTATTCTGTGCGCCCTGCACATGTACATGTTATCAGAGTCGAGCTCTAGCTTTTCGTAAATAAGAGCACGGACACGATGGAAGCAGTTCTCAGAACGATCTTCGTCGAACCCGAAAAACAAGAGGTTGTTTCGTTTGCTGCGGGCCTCGATATCAATCGATTTATATGCTACTGTTTTCAATAGTTCTGACTGGTAGTTGGTCACATAAACAACTTTATTTACCTTAGTCTGTAATGATTTCATGTATTCAGTGTTCAGAGATATAGTTTTTGTGTATTGCTTGGGTCAATTTTCATCGATTTCAATTCATCAAACATCAGTGATAACTTAATGTCAATTGGGGACCCTTCAAATAAATTTGTTGATTCGCCACCAGTGTTTCTTTTTCTGCGTTTGATCACTTCCCAATCACCGGAGTCCGGTATATCATCCAACTCCATATAATTTGTAGCCATAATTTCACAGCTCGTCCACTGTTCAAACAAGTTCCGTTATGTTACTGTTAATTTCAATATTAATCAATTAAGACATCGCTCATGCGTGACAAAGAAGCATTAGGTGGACACTGAGCGAAAATCAAGAACTCCAATAGGTGATAGCCTTACACGCATATGGCGAAAACACAATTAATTTAGACAAAGAAATTTACTTTGAAATTGAATAAAACGCCAAACAAGTCATTTTATCATCACCACTTATGACTATTAAAGAAAGAATCACTTATCTCTTGTTCTAAAAATTTTAACCAAAAAAGTGAAGAGCAAATTTTAACGCGGCCTCTGAAAACCGGAAGATCCAGTCATAAAAGTTCATCAATCTTATCTTCTTTCTGAACATCATATCGAAATTCATATTTCACGCTTTGAATTTGTGAATCCAAGTCTGTCTTAAGTTTTAAAACTTTCGAGTTAACTCTCTTGTCAAGAAGATTTCGAGTTAACTTACTTGTCAAGAAGATTTCGAGTTAACTCCCTTGTCAAGAAGATTTGTCACTCTGTGTAATATTCTGGATTCTAAGTTTTTTTCTAACTTGTCAATTCTGTCATTTATACTTTCACTTTAAAATTAGGAATGAGATCTGACAAATGTCCCTCTCGGATACGGACATACACTTCTTATGGCTAACAACATGCATCTCACCATCACTTATATGTCTTTTACGGAAAGAATTCGGTGTAACACAGGATCTAAAGATAGTGCCCGAACTCATTACTGAGATCACGTAGTCATTGGCATCTTGCAGATCATACACTCTACCCTCAGCCTTAGTTCAATGTCAAATCAAAGCGAAATGGTTCTGGGTCACGAAATTCGAATATGTCAATGTATGTCATGAATGTCGTGAATGTTTTAATTTAATATTTTTTTATTGCATGAATCCATTTAAACAATCAATATAACATAAGCACGTTTAAATAGTATTTAAGAAAAATACTTTACTATCAAACATGCAAAGGGATTAGGCCACGAGTTATACATACTTCAGTTATGGCTCTCTCCTTCGTGAATGTATCGAATGTCGTGAATGTGTCGAATGTCGTGAATGTGACGAATGTCACAAATGTCTTTAACGCCGTGATATCGCGAATGTTGAGAATTTCCTGAATGCTACGAATTGTGAATGTCGCAAATGTTATGAATGATGCAAATGTTGCAATTGTCGTAAACGTCCTTATGTCGCAAATACCGGGATTGTCGCGAATGTTGTCGTTTAGAGCAGTGGTTAGCGCACTTGCTCTTCATCTAGGCGACCCGAGCTCGATTCCCGGCCTGGGCGTATGTGAGTTGGGTTTGTGGTCACCAAGCCGGACAAGTGGTTTTCCTCCTGGTACTCCGGTTTCCACCACAACACAAAACCACACTCTCGCGGAACATCGTGCCAACGAGAGTGACTAATATACTGTTGTAATAACTTGTTTCAAAATCGTTGTTAAATAAAGTTTAAACTAATATTGCAAACGTTGCAAATGACGCAAATGTCGTTTTTTTCGTGATGTCGCGAATGTCGTGAATGACGTCGACGTGAAAATACAGAATGTAATGAATACGGTGAATGTTGCAATGTTGATAATGGCGTGGACGTCACGAATATCGTAGTTATAGGCTTCAAAGAAGTATTTACACAAACAAAGGACCTATGTTTTTTTATTCAAATACATCGATGGAATCAGCTGCAGCCTTTTTGAATATCGACTTAAAGGCATGTTTAAAGTGACACTCTTATTCAAAATCAATAAATATACATGACGGTAAAGTTGGAAGGTAGTTGGTAGTTGGTAGTTGGGGATTCGAATATTCAACTACTTACCAGTTGCCAGTTGGGGATTCGAATATTCAACTACCTGCTAGTTGCCAGTTGGGGATTCAAAAAATCAGACTTGGATGTTGATGTTGATATTAAGCTACTCGACTATTTCAAGTCGGTTATTCGCGAATATTCAACTACTAACCAGCCAGTAGTTGGGGATTCAGATTATGTCTATATATGTGGTTTTAAAGGTCACATATGGAAAAATCAAACGCCAAATGTTTGTTTATGCATGTATGCATGTGTATCTTTGCGACAAACGCTGTTTTACATCACTTTTATTCGTATACTCGCCAGTCGGATATTCGACCATTTCCAGTCGATTATTCGCGAATAATCAACTACAAACCAGTCAGTAGTTGGGGATTCAGATTATGTCTATATATATGGTTTTAAAAGTCACATATGGAAAAATCAAACGCCAAATGTTTCTTTATGCATGTATACATATGTATCTTCGTAACAAACACTGTTTTAATTCACTTTTATTCGTATATTCGCAAGTCGGATATTCGACCATTTCCAGTCGATTATTCGCGAATATTCAACTACTTACCAGTCAGTAGTTGGGGATTCAGATTATGTCTATATATGTGGTTTTAAAGGTCACATATGGAAACTTTGACAGCCAAATGTTTGTTTATGCATCTACACATATGCATCTTCGCGACAAACACTGTTTTAAATCACTTTTTTTCGTATATTCGCCAGTCGGATATTCGACCATTTCCAGTCGATTATTCGCGAATATTCAACTACTAACCAGTCAGTAGTTGGGGATTCAGATTATGTCTATATATACGGCTTTAAAGGTCACATATGGAAAATTCGACAGCCAAATGTTTGTTTATGTATGTACACATGTGTATCTTTGCGACAAACACTGTTTTAAATCACTTTTATTCGTATATTCGCCAGTCGGATATTCGACCATTTCCAGTCGATTGTTCGCGAATATTCAACTACTAACCAGTCAGTAGTTGGGGATTCAGATTATGTCTTTATTTGTGGTTTTAAAGGTCACATATTGAAAATTCGACCGCCAAATGTTTGTTTATGCATCTACACATATGTATCTTCGTAACAAACACTGTTTTAAATAACTTTTATTCTTTCAAATTAAACTCGGTACCCTTCATAAGAACCATTGTTTTCGACATTTACTCATCCTTTTTGGAAAATTAAGATAAGTGTATTTATTGTGGTAAATCTTATTTGGGAGTAAGAGTGCATCTTTAATCTAATACAAAACAATATAATACTTCGCAAAGTTCTATTTACTAAATTTTGGCGATGTTGATCCACAGTGGAACTGATGATTGTGCGTGATGCCCGGTAGGTTTTGCGTTGGAACGTTTAATATCAATTTAAAGAAAAGTCGAGTTTCATGTATGTTTCGTCGAAGAGAAATATGAGAATTGATATATTTACGAGAATCTTTAAAAAAACAACACACAACATTATACTGAGATGGCGTGTAAATTGTCTTAACCAGGGTGGGAAAGATAGTCGGTAAAAACGCGAAAACGCATGCCTGTGGTGCAAATAAATGTATCTGTGTACTATCATCCTACTGCGGCGTGCAAATTCGTTTGGTCTCAATTAATGCCAAACAAGGGGAGTAATGTCAGGTACTTCCACTGTTCCCTGCTTCATTGTTTGGGGTATAAAACATTCTCGATTCGATGAATATAAACATTGTTTCAATATGTTAAAACGATTATAATTGAAACGACCTTGTGCATCAATGAAGATTGCTTGTTTACCTCAAAAACCCCTGCTAAAAGAAGAATTGCCATTACATTTTGGCGGTTATATAGTAAGGGAGACACGGTTAATATTTGATTAAAATAGTGTTTACTAAAGTTGTGACGAACTACATTTAAGACGTTAAGTTGTTGACTGTCTAAACTCTTTATCTGGCATGCTTGATTCTGTCCATATTCGTAGTGTCTTTTAACACAATATACTTCCATTCGTCTGGAGTTCATTAGTTATGCGTGTATGAAAGCACTCCTTTCAATATGTATTGAGATAAAATGATTTTCCGCGCCGCGCTTCTATCTATATATTATTGAATATATATGATTAAAGATAAATTGTAAATTATATTTATATATATAGGGAAAAGGGATTAGAAGGAGAGGGGGAGGGAGGAGAAAGAGAGGGGCGAAAGAAAACGGAGAGAAACAGGAGGGGAGAAAGATTAAAGAGAAAGGGAGGGAAAGAATATAGGGGGATAAAGAGGGGGAGAAAGGAAGGGGAGAAACAGGAAGGGAGAAATAGAGGAGAGAAAGGAGAGAGATGGGGGATAAAGAGGGGATGAAAGAGGGGGAAGAACAAGAAGGAGAGAAAGATCGGGGAGGGAGATACGAGTTGGGAGGGAATTGAGAGAGAGGAGAAAGAGAAGGGGGGGGGGGAGAATTTGGTAAAGAATAATTGAAGGTATGGGAGAGATACAGGCGAAAGTGTGAAGTGGCAGGGGAAGAAGAGCGAGGAAGAAGATAAAATGCGGAAGTTGGGAGGTTGAAAGCACATAAAAAAGTTTTTTAAATTTAAGTGGAAAATAGGGGAAGGTGTGTTCAGGAAAGGAACAGTGTGGGGAAGGGAGAAAAAGATAAAAAAAGTAATCAATATTCGATAGATCTCGAAACATGTGCGACCACATACGCATGTACGAGGGTGGCTCAAAGAGCCAGGAGGAAAGACAGAAGAGAAGAGACAGATCTCGTACCATGCACGACCACACGTACGAGCGGTGGCTCTAAGAGCCAGGCTCGAGAACCAGCTACGCTAGTTCCCGTACAAATTCATCCAAGATTTGAAACCCTGGGATTTTGTCATTATACACATCTAAAAGGTTTAAATGGCAGATTTATATTACATATCCGTGGAAATGTTATTTATATAAATTCATGCAGTGGTACGAAAACAAACTACATGTTATAATATTACATTTTAAGAGCTCTATACTGGAATGACAAATCTTTAAAAATGAGTTAATAGCCTTATTTTAGCGATTTAGTATTATTTTTATGCCTTCCGTTTATTGCTTATTCAGTCTATTTATATTATTATTAAATATTCTATAAATAAGTGTGTTATTATAATAACAATGATATACAGTAACGCCTTTGGCCATCACAATGAAAGGTGCAAAAATATGGCCATGAATAGAAATATGACTGTAAGTTGTATACCGGCAGAAAATGATAGATTAACTCTTGAAATATGAAGAGTTCTGAAACAGTGCCGCAGTATACAGTGCGACATGGAGGCATTACGCCGCTGCATACAGTTTGCGGCAGATATATCACTGCATTAAAATCGCGTAACGGTGCCCCGCATAAAGCACCATTTGAAATACTTAAACACCGTATGAAAATGTTTATTTATTATTATTATTTACTGTTTTGGGCAAAGAATTGATATCAACATGAATGAAGGAAATACAATAAAATATAATGGCCGAGAAACTAAACAATAAATTTGCCTAGCCTAATGCAGAAAAAACATCATTAAAGGAAAACGGAAATGATATTTGTAAAGAAATGTCCTATGTTCATTATGATTCGAAATTGGAAGCCAAAATTGTGAATTTTATTTCACTTCATATCTAGCAGGCTTGATAACATAAACTAGTTGTGTAAAACTCCGGCCATTCCTGTATACAATCCTACCATGCAAAAGGTTACCAAGCTCGCTGAGCCTGAATCGGAAGCTTTTCGTGATGATCTGTGCGGTGGTAACCCTGGCGAAGCACGGCTTCCTCGTTATCGCAGGTGAATCGTGGCTTCCTCGTTATCAGAGGTAAATCAGGCTTCCTCGCTATCGTAGGTGAATCACGGCTTCCTCGCTATCGTAGGTGAATCACGGCTTCCTTGTTATCAGAGGTAAATCACGGCTTCCTCGCTATCGTAGGTGAATCACGGCTTCCTCGCTATCGTAGGTGAATCACGGCTTCCTCGCTATCGTAGGTGAATCACGGCTTCCTCGCTATCGTAGGTGAATCACGGCCTCCTCGCTATCGTAGGTGAATCACGGCTTCCTCGGCATCCCATGCATTAATAGGATAGCATCATGTGTTTGTATAACATGCCGTTAATAGGATAGCATCATGTGTTTGTATAACATGCCGTTAATAGGATAGCATCATGTGTTTGTATAACATGCCGTTAATAGGATAGCATCATGTGTTTGTATAACATGCCGTTAATAGGATAGCATCATGTGTTTGTATAACATGCCGTTAAAAGGGTAGCAACAGGTGTCTGTATAAAATGCCGTTAATAGGATAGCATAATGAGTTTGTACAACATACATTTAATCGGATAGCATCATGTGTTTGTAAAACATACATTTAATAGGATAGCATAATGAGTTTGTACTACATACATTTAATAGGATAGAATCATGTGTTTGTATAACATGCCGTTAATAGGATAGCAACAGGTGTCTGTATAAAATACCGTTAATAGGATAGCATAATGAGTTTGTATAACATAGCATCATGTGTTATGTATAACATACCGTTAATATGATAGCATCATGTGTTTGTATGACATGCCGTTAATAAGATAACATCATGTGTCTGTTTAACATGCTGTTAATAGGATAGCATCATGTGTTTTTGTTTAACATGCTGTTAATAGGATAGCATCATGTGTTTGCATCATATACCGTTAATAGGATAGCATCATGTGACTGTATAACATACCGTTAATAGGATAGCATCATGTGTTTTGTATAACATGCCGTAAATAGGATAGCATCATGTGTTTGTATCATATACCGTTAATAGGATAGCATCATGTGACTGTATAACATACCGTTAATAGGATAGCATCATGTGTTTGTATAACTTACCGTTAATAGGACAGCATCATGTGACTGTATAACATACCGTTAATAGGATAGCATCATGTGTTTGTATAACATGCCGTTAATAGGATAGCATCATGTGTTTGTATCATATACCGTTAATAGGATAGCATCATGTGACTGTATAACATACCGTTAATAGGATAGCATCATGTGTTTGTATAACTTACCGTTAATAGGACAGCATCATGTGACTGTATAACATACCGTTAATAGGATAGCATCATGTGTTTGTATAACATGCCGTTAATAGGATAGCATCATGTGTTTGTATCATATACCGTTAATAGGATAGCATCATGTGTTTGTATAACATACCGTTAATAGGATAGCATCACGTGTTTGTATAACATGCCGTTAATAGGATAGCATCATGTGTTTGTATAACATGCCGTTAATAGGATAGCATCATGTGTTTGTATAACATGCCGTTAATAGGATAGCATTATGTGTTTGTATCATATACCGTTAATAGGATAGCATCATGTGTTTGTATAACATAGCATCATGTGTTTGTATAACATACCGTTAATAGGATAGCATCATGTGTTTGTATAACATGCCGTTAATAGGATAACATCATGTGTTTGTATAACATACCGTTAATAGGATAGCATCATGTGTTTGTATAACATACCGTTAATAGGATAGCATCATGTGACTGTATAACATACCGTTAATAGGATAGCATCATGTGTTTGTATAACATGCCGTTAATAGGATAGCATCATGTGTTTGTATCATATACCGTTAATAGGATAGCATCATGTGACTGTATTTCATACCGTTAATAGGATAGCATCATGTGTTTGTATAACATGCCGTTAATAGGATAGCATCATGTGTTTGTATAACATACCGTTAATAGGATAGCATCATGTGTTTGTATCATATACCGTTAAAAGGATAGCATCATGTGACTGTATAACATACCGTTAATAGGATAGCATCATGTGTTTGTATAACATGCCGTTAATAGGATAGCATCATGTGTTTGTATAACATGCCGTTAATAGGATGGCATCTTGTGTTTGTATAGCATGCCGTTAAAAGGATAGCATCATGTGATTGTATAACATAGCATCATGTGTTATGTATAACATACCGTTAATAGGATAGCATCATGTGACTGTATAACATACCGTTTATAGGATAGCATCATGTGTTTGTATAACATGCCGTTAATAGGACAGCATCATGTGTTTGTATCATATACCGTTAATAGGATAGCATCATGTGACTGTATAACATACCGTTAATAGGATAGCATCATGTGTTTGTATAACATGCCGTTAAAAGGATAGGATCATGTGATTGTATAACATAGCATCATGTGTCTGTATAACATACCGTTAATATGATAGCATCATGTGTTTGTATGACATGCCGTTTATAGGATAGCATCATGTGTTTGTATGACATGCCGTTAATAGGATAGCATCATGTGTTTGTATCATATACCGTTAATAGGATAGCATCATGTGACTGTATAACATACCGTTAATAGGATAGCATCATGTGTTTGTATAACATGCCGTTAAAAGGATAGCATCATGTGATTGTATAACATAGCATCATGTGTTATGTATAACATGCCGTTAAAAGGATAGCATCATGTGATTGTATAACATAGCATCATGTGTTATGTATAACATACCGTTAAAAGGATAGCATCATGTGACTGTATAACATACCGTTAATAGGATAGCATCATGTGTTTGTATAACATGCCGTTAAAAGGATAGCATCATGTGATTGTATAACATAGCATCATGTGTTATGTATAACATGCCGTTAAAAGGATAGCATCATGTGATTGTATAACATAGCATCATGTGTTATGTATAACATACCGTTAAAAGGATAGCATCATGTGTTTGTATAACATGCCGTTAATAGGATAGCATCTTGTGTTTGTATAACATGCCGTTAAAAGGATAGCATCATGTGATTGTATAACATAGCATCATGTGTTATGTATAACATACCGTTAATATGATAGCATCATGTGTTTGTATGACATGCCGTTTTTAGGATAGCATCATGTGTTTGTATGACATGCCGTTTATAGGATAGCATCATGTGTTTGTATGACATGCCGTTTATAGGATAGCATCATGTGTTTGTATGACATGCCGTTTATAAGATAGCATCATGTGTTTGTATGACATGCCGTTAATAGGATAGCATCATGTGTTTCTGTATAACATGCCGTTAGTAGGATAGCATCACATATCTGTATAACATGCCGTTAGTTTGATAGCATCACATGTCTGTATAAAATGCCGTTAATAGGATAGCATCATGTGTTTGTATAAGATGCCGTAAATAGGATAGCATCATGTGTTATGTATAACATGCCGTTAATAGGATAGCATCATGTGTCTGTATAACATACTGTTAATGGAATAGCATCATGTGTCTGTATAACATACCGTTAATAAGATAGCATCATGTGTCTGTATCATATACCGTTAATATAATATCATCATGTGTTTTGTATAACATATTGTTAATAGGATAGCATCATGTGTCTGTATAACATACCGTTAATGGAATAGCATCATGTGTCTGTATAACATACCGTTAATAAGATAGCATCATGTGTCTGTATCATATACCGTTAATATGATATCATCATATGTTTTGTTTAACATATTGTTAATAGGATAGCATCATGTGTCTGTATAACATACCGTTAATATGATCGCATCATGTGTCTGTATAACATGCCGTTAATAGGATAGCATCATGTGTCTGTATCATATACCGTTAATAGAATAGCATCATGTGTCTGTATCATATACCGTTAATAGAATAGCATCATGTGTCTGTATAACATACCGTTAATAGAATAGCATCATGTGTCTGTATAACATACCGTTAATAGGATAGCATCATGTGTCTGTATAACATACCGTTAATAGAATAGCATCATGTATTTGAAATAACATATTGTTAATATGATAGAAGCATGTGTTTGTATAACATGCCGCTAATAGGATAGCATCATGTGTTGTATAGCATACCGTTAATAGGATAGCATCATGTGTCTCTAGACATATTGTTAATAGGATAGAAACGTCTGTTTGTATAACATGCCGTTAATAGGATAGCATCATGTGTTGTATAGCATACCGTTAATAGGATAGCATCATGTGTTTGTATGACATGCCGTTTATAGGATAGCATCATGTGTTTGTATGACATGCCGTTAATAGGATAGCATCATGTGTTTGTATCATATACCGTTAATAGGATAGCATCATGTGACTGTATAACATACCGTTAATAGGATAGCATCATGTGTTTGTATAATATGCCGTTAAAAGGATAGCATCATGTGATTGTATAACATAGCATCATGTGTTATGTATAACATGCCGTTAAAAGGATAGCATCATGTGATTGTATAACATAGCATCATGTGTTATGTATAACATACCGTTAAAAGGATAGCATCATGTGACTGTATAACATACCGTTAATAGGATAGCATCATGTGTTTGTATAACATGCCGTTAAAAGGATAGCATCATGTGATTGTATAACATAGCATCATGTGTTATGTATAACATGCCGTTAAAAGGATAGCATCATGTGATTGTATAACATAGCATCATGTGTTATGTATAACATACCGTTAAAAGAAGGCATCATGTGTTTGTATAACATGCCGTTAATAGGATAGCATCTTGTGTTTGTATAACATGCCGTTAAAAGGATAGCATCATGTGATTGTATAACACAGCATCATGTGTTATGTATAACATACCGTTAATATGATAGCATCATGTGTTTGTATGACATGCCGTTTATAGGATAGCATCATGTGTTTGTATGACATGCCGTTTATAGGATAGCATCATGTGTTTGTATGACATGCCGTTTATAGGATAGCATCATGTGTTTGTATGACATGCCGTTTATAAGATAGCATCATGTGTTTGTATGACATGCCGTTAATAGGATAGCATCATGTGTTTCTGTATAACATGCCGTTAGTAGGATAGCATCACATATCTGTATAACATGCCGTTAGTTTGATAGCATCACATGTCTGTATAAAATGCCGTTAATAGGATAGCATCATGTGTTTGTATAAGATGCCGTAAATAGGATAGCATCATGTGTTATGTATAACATGCCGTTAATAGGATAGCATCATGTGTCTGTATAACATACCGTTAATGGAATAGCATCATGTGTCTGTATAACATACCGTTAATAAGATAGCATCATGTGTCTGTATCATATACCGTTAATATGATATCATCATGTGTTTTGTATAACATATTGTTAATAGGATAGCATCATGTGTCTGTATAACATACCGTTAATGGAATAGCATCATGTGTCTGTATAACATACCGTTAATAAGATAGCATCATGTGTCTGTATCATATACCGTTAATATGATATCATCATGTGTTTTGTTTAACATATTGTTAATAGGATAGCATCATGTGTCTGTATAACATACCGTTAATATGATCGCATCATGTGTCTGTATAACATGCCGTTAATAGGATAGCATCATGTGTCTGTATCATATACCGTTAATAGAATAGCATCATGTGTCTGTATCATATACCGTTAATAGAATAGCATCATGTGTCTGTATAACATACCGTTAATAGAATAGCATCATGTGTCTGTATAACATACCGTTAATAGGATAGCATCATGTGTCTGTATAACATACCGTTAATAGAATAGCATCATGTATTTGAAATAACATATTGTTAATATGATAGAAGCATGTGTTTGTATAACATGCCGCTAATAGGATAGCATCATGTGTTGTATAGCATACCGTTAATAGGATAGCATCATGTGTCTCTAGACATATTGTTAATAGGATAGAAACGTCTGTTTGTATAACATGCCGTTAATAGAATAGCATCATGTGTTGTATAGCATACCGTTAATAGGATAGCATCATGTGTCTCTAGACATATTGTTAATAGGATAGAAACGTCTGTTTGTATAACATGCCGTTTATAGGATAGCATCATGTGTTTGTATGACATGCCGTTTATAAGATAGCATCATATGTCTGTATAACATGACGTAAATAGGATAGCAGCATGTGTCTGTATAAAATGCCGTTAATAGGATAGCATCATGTGTTTGTATTACATGGCGTTAATAGGATAGCATCATATGTTGTATAGCATACCGTTAATAGGATAGCAGCATGTGTCTGTATAAAATGCCGTTAATAGGATAGCATCATGTGTTTGTATGACATGCCGTTAATAGGATAGCATCATGTGTCTCTAAACATATTGTTAATAGGATAGAAACGTCTGTTTGTATAACATGCCGTTAATAGGATAGCAGCATGTGTCTGTATAAAATGCCGTTAATAGGACAGCATAATGTGTTTGTATGACATGCCGTTAATAGGATAGCATTGTGTGTTTGTATAACATGACGTAAATAGGATAGCAGCATGTGTCTGTATAAAATGCCGTTAATAGGACAGCATAATGTGTTTGTATGACATGCCGTTAATAGGATAGCATTGTGTGTTTGTATTACATGCCGTTAATAGGATAGCATCATGTGTTTGTATGACATACCGTTAATATGATAATGTGTTTGTATAACATGCCGTTAATAGGATAGCATCATGTGTTTGTATGACATACCGTTAATATGATAATGTGTTTGTATAACATGCCGTTAATAGGATAGCATCATGTGTTTGTATGACATACCGTTAATATGATAATGTGTTTGTATGACATGCCGTTAATAGGATAGCATCATGTGTTTGTATGACATACCGTTAATAGGATAGCATCATGTGTTTGTATTACATGCCGTTAATAGGATAGCATCATGGTTGTGTATAACATGCCGTTAATAGGATAGCATCATGTGTTTGTATAACATGCCGTTAATAGGATAGCATCATGTTTGTGTATAACATACCGTTAATAGGATAGCATCATGTTTGTGTATAACATACCGTTAATAGGATAGCATCATGTTTGTGTATTACATGCCGTTAATAGGATAGCATCATGTGTTTGTATAACATGCCGTTAATAGGATAGCATCATGTGTTTGTACAACATGCCGTTAATAGGATAGCATCATGTGTTGGTATAACATGCAGATAGTAAGAGCTCATTGGTACGTTCGGTTTATTTCCTTCCCGCTCTGCAGGGCCGCTTCCATGATTTGACGTAAGAGGAGGCGTAACTTAGGGGACTTAGCTTTTGACTTGCGCCCCTCCCTCCGAAGCAAAATTTGTTTGGTATAAAGTGTTGCTCTGTGCGTTTATAGTGACTCACCCCAGACAATTTTAACAATTTTTAGTCCGAAATGGTGCATTTTGGGCGTATTTTATTCTCCTATGTTGCAATTAAAAAAATAACTTGGACGATTTAAGGGGGTGGGTGTGGCGCCCCCTCCACCCCTGGAACCGCTAGTGCTCTGTA
This sequence comes from Mya arenaria, assembly GCF_026914265.1. NCBI lineage: Eukaryota > Metazoa > Mollusca > Bivalvia > Myida > Myidae > Mya > Mya arenaria. The sequence goes on along the minus strand of NC_069131.1, from coordinate 45,862,171 downwards.
CCCCTTGCCTACATTCTAATGGTATCGGAATTGTTCCGGATGAAAATAAATATTTTTTAAATGTTTATTGAATAACGTTATTTACAAAAAATACATTCTGTGTACTCGCACTATGGACCCCCCCCCCCCCCCCCCCCCCCGATCAAGTACTATTATAATACATTCGACAATACACTATTGCATATGGACGGAATAAATGGCATATATTTATATATGTCTATATATACACGTATGTTGCACGTCATAACAAGAATAACAGGTATAGTGGAACAAATAAGTGCATACTATGTTGTCAATGCTAATTTCATATGCTCACAAAAGTATTCAATATGAGTATAATTACAAAAAAGTCGAAACGTAACAGTTGCTATGGGTGAATCATAGTGGAGGAAATAAGGCGCTCTCTTGTTTCACGTTTCACAGTTATTGCACCTTTCGGTTTGTTGACAATCCTTTTGCGCACAAAGTATGCGCAGATGAAGCTGGATACACCAGTGTAGACACTCGCTCCAGCAGCGATATAGAACACAAGTCCGTACGAGCCAGTCGTATCCTTCACGTAACCTGTACGATAGATAACATATATAAATTATCAATAATAATTAAGACACCATCTCCTAAGACCTACTTTGTATGTAAGTTGCTTTAGGTTTGGATTTATTTCTCTCCTAACCCGGACCTTGATGTCAGATTGTTTCCCAAATAGAAGATAAACATATTTTTAACTTAATGCATGTAGGGGGACTACATTTTTGCTTACCGTTGTCATAATGATATATATCTTTTGTTCCATAATATTTCCACAGTTAGAACAAATTCCCAAATTATAAATCACCCCAATTTAAATCATATTCATAGAGAAGTACTGTAACTGCTGAAAATCACCTGTTATTGTTCGTAATAAATTTACACCCCAGGGCAAAATTACCCGGATAGGAAAACGCTATATTGCCTAATGATTTCAATCGTCGGGAACCACCGTACTTAATTCCATTACACTCCATAAACTACATTGGGACAATTGACTGACAAAATCTGGTTTTAATGAGTATGCATGATGCAGGGGGAACAACTCTTTTTCCAATAAATTCGCATGTTATAATTAAATATTCTCCAATAACCCTTGCTTTGTCAGTATGCGATATTGGGTTCATAACCAGCGCAGATGAAACACGTAGGTCTTTCTTTTTGTATTACCCGCGGAAAAGAGTATGTGATGCAAAGAATCTGCCACTCGTCATCACATTTTCTATTTATTCAACTCTTCCAAGAAATCTGTTGTGTATGACGACTCGTGACATATCATATATATTATTTTATTAAGTAAGCCAACGTTTCAGCAGAATTTTAAATTTTAAGAGAAACCTTATATAAAATGCCTGTGTCTTCTCATTCAGTTATTGTGAGATTGTTAGAAAACTTTGAATTTGTTATGATTTTTTTTTAAGATTTTGCACATATTTTCCCCTGGGTTATATTATCCCCGGGGTAAATCTCGTCATATGCACAGCGTATTGGTATTCTTTAAGCTCTCAAATGATATCATTCCGTCTTTCACGCGTGGGTAGATGAAGGTGAATTTATTATACTTTCTGGTATTTAGAGTACGTATTTTGATAAATGTCTTAAAATGTTATGATCTGTAAATTGTCATCTTGTTTAATGTTTTTTCAATTTAAGCATGAAACTAATTTGGGATTCAAACTCAGTTGATTTATTTATTATAGATTTATATATACCAACATGACATTTGCATCCGTTATTCAAAGGTAAACAAAGGTTACCTAATTCTTTGAATAATGGACTCGAAGGAGTAAGCAGGGTTTTTTTGTAAAATGATTGCAGCTTTCTTTCTGTACATCTGCGCTAAATGTACGCCAATGATCAAAATAAGCGTTGTGAACAAGTTTGTTCGAGCTATAGTTTAATATTCATTTTACGACGGACCTTATTTAGTTGATAAAATTTAATTAGTTACCATAGTAACAACAAACACTGTATGACTAGTGACTGGTTCAAGTGTTGTAGAATTCATTAGCAACGGCAACAAAGTGTTTTGTTAACCCCGTTTCCATAAAACAGCATGCACTATATGCACTTAGTGGTCTTCTTTAATGAAACACGTATGTAACAATAATACGTACAAGCAATATGATTACTTAATTCTTTCGAATACTTGTTAAGCGTTTAAGGTAACCACTCGCAATATCTACAATGACCTCCAATTACTTATACTTTTTAATTCCTTGACAGCAGCGTATGAAAGGGAGGTTTCGGTAAGCCCCTTATATTATGAGATACCTTTATATAAAGAGTCGTATTTTTTTCTCCGTGTGTGGTTATTGTTCGTTATTAAGACAAACTGATCAAACTCCATACATATCCTTACCTCCTAGGACCGCACTGAGAGCATCCCCTACCCCATACATGACATTAATGAGCGCCATCCCCTGCGGGTAGCGTTGTAGCCCCGCCACGTCAAACATGATCGATGGCCCCTGAGCCACCGTTATCCCGTACAGTATGCCATACACGATACAGACGCCAACAATAGACACATATTGGTACACATTCACCACGAGGACATGCGTTATCGCTGTTAAGGGACATATATATACCCAGTGGTAGATAGTCGGTATATTCCTGAAATGAATAATGGGGTTATACGGAAAGATTTTTTCCTAACATTATAGCAATGCAATTGTTAATGTTTACTTACAATGCAGTTTAATGATTCAATAATTAAGATATTACAAACATGACGTAGCGTTCGTCGTTTTCATCCCAAAGACCCTCCACTAGCGCTGCATTCTTACAAAGGTTCGCGAATAGGTAAACTGTTCTCAGTGAATGGTGCTACTATAAGTGCATGTAGCATAGCAGTTGTATTACTACGTACGGCAGTTTATATCTGGTGACCGTGGCCGCTAGCCTGCCCATCACGTTTGCGAGACCAATGGCTGAGGCTGCCACCGACCCGGCCTCTCTCGTCATACCACGCGACATCAACATGTCCACGATAAACCACGCCTCGCAGTTACCTGGAAATGAGCGTCATTCTAATGTACAACAGGAGTTTGTACTTAAAGTAAATAGGGAAATCATATGTATATACTGCAAATGTTCATTTTACGAATGCGAGTGTCGACTGTAGGATTGGAGTTTTACATATGCATGATTCGGCTTTCTAAATTACATCATCATATTGTTAAAGGCAAGTTATACGATCTATGTTTTAGTGAGTTTATACAGGGTAGATCTGACAAATATACATTTTGACTACTATAATGACAAATGACAAATCAGTACGGAAAAACTGACGAATAGAAACAACAAATAGCACGTCTACATTGACAAATGTAAGAGATATATAGTACGACTAAGAAGCACATTGTGGGAATTACACGTCTGGACTTTTGGCAACGAATAGCCTCCATACTTGTCAGCAATGGGAAATGGGAAATGCATTGTTAAAGTATACCAACCTTATGCCAATGTTGTTAATCTCTCGATTCTAACCTCTTAAAGATTTAAGTATTTATTTACATACTCGGTTTTATCAGCCCCTGTATCAGGCGACTGAAATGAAATACACGATATAAAATGCAAAAGCGAATCAGGAAATAGTACAGACAAACACTTACAAGAAAGATCATACGATATAAAAAAGATTAAAATAGAAATTACCTGTAAGAGAAAGCAGAAAGAAGTTGAAGAGGACGAGGATTACGACGCCGTCCATCAGAAGAGTGCCATACGCGTTACGGCTCGGATGGTTTACACCTTGCAAAGCAACTACGACCGTTAGTTCGATTTGTTTGTTCTGTATTTCCTCTTTTATTAATATAAATAATTTGTTGTTGTTTTTTCTGAAGTAATAGAATAGCAAAATACGTTTTATATTTAATCTACCTTTCATTTCAGCCGTGTTTGTTTGTGCGGCGACCTGTTCCCCGGTGACGAAGTATTCCCGAGAGCCGTACACGACGACGCCGCAGACAATGCACTGGAGAGGAAACCCCGCCATCACCATGAACGAGCCGCGCCACGTGTACTCCGCAAGGGTCACCTCAAACAACAGGGGAAACGCGAACTGACCAACACTGCAATGTTACATTGAAACGAAAGGTGTTGATATGATATTTATGAAATACATGTCATTAATGTATTTTTAAATCCAGGGCTAATTGGATTGTTTTCAAAACGCATTTAATGTTTAGATTGTATTAAAAACGCTTTATCGTCCAACGTGTATCCACATGCTCTTGTTTTGTTTTACCTTGAACCAATGGTGAGAGCGGCGAGAGCCAGGCTAGCGTTGTCCTGGAAGATCCAACTGACGGCGACATACCCCGACAGGAAACATATACTCATGCCCAGGCCTAAAATGCGATAGGAGATCTTATCCGTAATGAACATACACAAAGAAACACACACACATGTATCGATACCCGTTAACAGATATTTTAAGAGGAAGCAGTGTAGCCATCAGTCAGTATCATGACACTAAGCGATACGGTGGAACTACTGTGCCATTTGCCTCTGATAAAAACAAACAACCTCTAATAACCACCATATGCGATAATAACAACATATGAACTACTCATGACCTGCTAGTACTCCAGACAGTATAATGATTCCAGTGATATTTGGAGAAAATCCACTAGCAAATATCCCAATACTGCCAACAGTTGAACCAAGGATGATGCTGCGACCCGGACCAACTTTTCGTATTATTGACGTAAAGAAAATTCCTGTAACAAACAATATTCAAGTATCACTCTATGTGATAAAGACTCTTTTTATGTAAGTTTGTGCGACTTGCTTTGCTTGAATGGACATGTTTATGGTTAATGTACAACGTGACTATATGCACTCGTATTGTTAATCAAAGCGTTTGTACCTGACAGCGTGATTGGAATAAATGTTATATGTTAATACATTTCAGTCGATGTCATTCTAGTAAAACCATTGCAATGTAAAATCAAAAGCCACCAGAGACATCATATACAAGCTCTTATACACACCTCCAACACTGACGGCACAGAAGTACGCCGCCTCCAGAAGCGAGGCGACAGACCGTGTCACGCCTAAGGCGGGGACCAGCTCGGCGAACATGACACTAAAGCCGAAGCCCATACCGATACAGACAAACTGTTGTACCAGGCACGCCAGCATCACACTGGCCTTTCTACTCCGAGATGTATGCTTAACACACAGCGGTGGTGCTTCTTTTGTGCTACAAAATGTGTTGCAGTATAATCATTATTATCACTGAGCCTTATAAGGTCTGGTTTGATTTACAATAAACATGGGAGAGACTGAACTACATGTGTATAACTTATGCAAAAATGAATCAAGCCAGTTTCACATTTGTCATCATAAATGATTCTGTGACAAGCCTATTAACTTGAAACGTTTTAAACTATAAAATCGCATAATTGCACGATAGTCTGTACTGTATGTAATAAAATATAATTCTTACTAACCCATAACCGTTTTCGATTGCTTCACTGCCTTTGTACGAAAGAAGTTTTTCTCGTTCGAAATTGTGATAGCTCGCTTCCGGGCGCACAAACACGGTCATAGTTGGCCTGTACCTCCACCCTTTACCTCAAGTGATGTGACTGTACCTCCGTCCTTTACCTCAAGTGATGTGACTGTAGCTGCTTCAACCTTTTATATACGATGTTTATCAAGGCGTGCTGTATCATTATTATCAAGTATTACCTTAATCAGATGTACGGATTATATGACACATTCATGAACATACACTATTGTTATATTCATTAAAGGCACATATGCGTATTCTTACTTCATAGTTTTAGTTTTGAAACAAAACAACCCAAACATAACTTAAGATGAAAGTCGGTCATGAGTGACTATTTAAATTATGAACAGTTATTTATGAGTTTACTCTTGTTCAGAGGTTTCTACAACGAACGTGTTCATATTGACGTGTTCATATTGACGTGTTGTGTTCATATTGACGTGTTCATATTGACGTGTTCATATTGACGTGTTCATATTGACGTGTTCATATTGACGTGTTCATATTGACGTGTTCATATTGACGTGTTGTGTTCATATTGACGTGTTCATATTGACGTGTTCATATTGACGTGTTGTGTTCATACTGACGTGTTCATATTGACGTGTTCATATTGACGTGTTGATATTGACGTGTTCATATTGACGTGTTGTGTTCATATTGACGTGTTCATATTGACGTGTTCATATTGACGTGTTGTGTTCATATTGACGTGTTCATACTGACGTGTTCATATTGACGTGTTGTGTTCATACTGACGTGTTCATATTGACGTGTTCATATTGACGTGTTCATATTGACGTGTTCATATTGACGTGTTGTGTTCATATTGACGTGTTCATATTGACGTGTTCATATTGACGTGTTGTGTTCATATTGACGTGTTCATATTGACGTGTTCATATTGACGTGTTCATATTGACGTGTTCATATTGACGTGTTGTGTTCATATTGACGTGTTCATATTGACGTGTTCATATTGACGTGTTGTGTTCATATTGACGTGTTCATATTGACGTGTTTCAATCTCGAATGAACCCATAGTAAATACACGGAAGCATACACTATCTTTTATCAGAAACATTAACACATAAATGTTTGAAAGTGTTTAATACGACACTGCTCGAATTTCAGAACGACACAAGTTCGCCACGAGCCGTGTTCTCCTTTAATATTCGCCCTACTTGAACAATGAACTAGCCAAGAGGTATATTTGTTGATAATATCTAAACTGGAGTTCTGTCTAGTCTCAACCGGAAGGATCGAGTTTAATTTACGTAGTATGAGAGTATATATGTAAATGTCGACAAGCATTCAAACTAACTTCGGTTGTTCTGTATGCAAACCCACGAATGGGAATGGAACGTCAACCTTCTATATTGACAGGCTGAGTTGCACTTTCAATAGCAGGGCGCTTTCAATATCTTTTCATTTGCATATTTCCGGAACTTCGTGACAAATTCTGATATTTGATTTGAGCTTTTGATGAGCTACCATATCGACGCCGTACGGAATTCGAATAACAAAAGACCGAGGCAAAACACTAACGAGTCTTCATTCTTTGATAACGTGTAGTGTACTGTACATCATTAAATCTGCCAGCCCCTTAACAAAATGGCGAGCATTTATTGTCTCCCAACTCAAATTATCTGCAGTCAGGTATCCTTTCATTACCAGATTCCCAATACCTGACCAGCTTTTCTTTTGGCTGCATTGTGCTATTTTCTAGCTCAGCAAGATATGAAGAATTGTGTACGTCCTGCGTTTATAATACCGTGACTCCAAGGACTCCACCAGCTTATCAAATGACTTCATCAACTTCATCACTCACGATGTCGTCTTCCTCGTCCGATGATACATCATGCTCATCTGTGCTCATATACTATTTACATCAGCTTGATGTTTGGGAGACTGGCAAACATAATGTCTTATATAGTTGTCCGAACATTTCACAGAAAGTAAATCAATCAACACTTATGCTCTTTGGATGTATTCACTTATGGTATTCTTTGAATGTTTTTTCTTGAACCTTAAGGTGTTCCAACAAGTGTTCCATTTCCAATGATAAAACATTATTAATCGCTGGACACCAGTGTTGACGAATTGTACTTAAACCGGGACTGTGTTTCCTTTTTACTTTTTTTTCTAGCTATCGCTGCCATCATCCATGATGATACTTGGAACACTAATAGACAAGGCGAATCTTGATGCAAGACATCAACGACGCGGCTAAATAGGTCCAAGTGTTAAAATATATATAACATACGTTTAAACGTTCTAATATGGGATGGCAATAAGCAGGGGCGACATCAATTGATATACCCCCGTAGAACATATTTAATCAAAAGAGCGCCATGTTATCAGAAACATGTTCTAAGTTTCAAAAGTAATTAAATATAACAAATCATTAAATCAAAATATAATTACACATCAATAAATAACATGTCATAATAACACTTGCGTATCAATCTACTTTACCTTAGTATAACTTGTGACAGAAGATAATGGAGGAAGCATTTAAAATAACAATTGCACATGTATGAAACTTAAGCATAATTCTTAAATTAATTTACATAATTTACATACTGTATAGTATTGCCTGAACTATCCTTTGCATAACTTTATTAAAATGAACAATGTTAGGGTTATGTATAGAAGATGACTGGGCGCAGCCAATAATAGAAGACTGACAACAGCCAATAGTAGAAGACTGGCAGCAGTCAATAGTAGCAGTCTTCTTCTGTTGGTTGCTGCCAGTCTTCTTTTTTGGCTGTTGCCAGTCTTCTTCTATTGGCTGCTGCCAGTCTTCTACTTTTGGCTGCTACCAGTCTTCTTCTTTTGGCTGTTACCAGTTTTCTTCTTTTGGCTGCTACCAGTCTTCTTCTTTTGGCTGCTGCCAGTCTTCTACTTTTGGCTGCTACCAGTCTTCTACTTTTTGGCTGCTACCAGTCTTCTTCTTTTGGCTGCTACCGGTCTTCTTCTATACGCTGCCAATCTTCTTTTAGCTGGTGCCAGTCATCCTCTATTGACTGCTGCCAATCTTCTTTCATGGCTGCTGCCAATTTTCTTCTATTGGTTGCTGCCAAGTCTTCGTCTATTGTCTGCTGCCAGTCTTCTTCTATTGGTTGCTGCCAGTCTTCCTCTATTGGTTGCTGCCAGTCTTCTTCTTTTGGTTGCTGCCAGTCTTCAACTATTTTCTGCTGGCTGCTGCCAGTCTTCTTGTACAACCAAAACCGACTCAGGAACTAGTACTTTTTCTGTTATGTTTGTCTGTACGTTCAATAATAAAACATTAATGTATACATTTTTAAATAATAGAAGAAAAAGAGAGAAATGAAACTTGACTTCTGCTGAACCCAAAACTCCTAACAATAAACCGTGAAGTATAAGCTGTTGTTGACACTCTACAGGAGAGAAAACAACAACATAACTTCAATGCCTACACCAGTGTGATGAATCAAATCATTGTCATTGCCAGGAGTGCCGAGGATGACAACTCAATAGCTTATATTTTTATAAAGCCTACATAAATATGCAAATCAAGTCAAGTCAAATCAAACTTTATTTATAAAGAAAGGCCTCCGGCCCATAAAACAACAAATACAATGCAAAAATATAAGCTATTGAGTTGTCATCCTCGGCACCCCAGCGTATCATAACATATATGATACCCTGGGCAAATTGGCTAGGGAAACTTCGTAAATCTTGAATATTCATAAGCATTTTCAGACCAATGATATAGCCGATAACAAAAAGGAAAGAATCTCCTTCGTGAAGGAATGACGTCACCATTACGTCATATGTATATTTTAATTCTCAATAAAAAAAATGTTCTTATGATTGATAGATATGTTTGCACATGCTCAATACACTGTAAATCAAAACTATCATTATTCCTGAAACTTTTATACCTTAAGTATCTATTCTTGCTTGATTTATCATTTAAAGTAGAGATTAAAGCATAAACCGCTGCCCTATAGTTGAAAGGTCATTTTGGAAGAACTGTCATGGCGGACAGTGCAATTTTTAGAGTTTGTTTTTCAAGTGGAGTGATTTTTCTTAGGAATAACTTGACCCCCCCCTTTTTATTGGCTTAAAATGTAATTTAAAGCTTGTACTTTAAGAATATATGTGGTTATCATAGCCTGCATTCGCTCGAAATGCCTTTAAATGTTGTCTAAAAATTATAATTTTACATTGAATTATATAGGGAAAAACAATGGTGGTGTGTAACCTGAAGAGCTATCGGCGTTTTTAACAATATCCTGCCTACAACGATTTGTAAGCCGTGATCTCATTGGATTATTTCGAACCAGATTACATCCGTAACTTCTCGGCCATTTCCGCACCGCATTGAGGTTAGTCTCCTGCGACTAATCAAGCGGCTGGATTTCACCTTATTAATTACTCATGAGTACGAGATTTTTACAGCTGATTTGCCCAGGATATCATATAGGTTTTGATACGCTGGGGTGCCGAGGATGTTGAGTTGTGTTTTCTAATTGACTGTCATTATTATTTACCGCTTTGTTTTATTACTACAATTACATGTACAAAGAATGCTATATTTGTTTTCTGTCATCGTTTATATTTTGCGTAAGATTAATGAAGTTTTGGAAGTTTTGCCTAACTGTGTACCACGATTGCATGAAATTCATCTTCTACACATCTAATATCAAATTCGGTTAAGCAATATATCCGCACACGCGATTTTCCCTTGGGATACCCAAAAGTCATCCATGGGGTCTCAATAAGCAATTTATGGCTAGAACATCGAAATCTCGCAAACTATTCTGTACATAAGAAGTTAAATTAATACATAAATATTTTTCTGGGTTTACCAAAGTGGTATAATGTTGTAAATATGTGTCACATCGTGTTGAGTCTCTCACACTGTTGAACCAATTTTGACTTGTTTAAATATTTAAAAAAAATCAAAAAAAATCCAGCTCTCTAACTTAACCAAACAAAACCAAATGTTAAACCATATTTGTATTATAAATTCTTTACAGATGTTACCCCATTTTCCTTCCAATGTCATCATGACATTATAGCATTAAATAGCACAGTTTCTTGGATAACGTTCATTAGATATCTATAGTAGTTTGCACAAGAACTTAATACATTTTACATGATGATCAATACATAGAAACAACCTCTCGCATTCCCCCAACACAGTCGTAAACATAATTAAACTACAACTACGTAAACAACAACTATTAAAAACGTGGCGTTAGAAAAACGTTGACTATTCTATTAACGTCAGAAACACCACTTAATGCAGTCAACACATCACTGCAGGAATGCAAGACTGCGCGCACTAAGATAATTTCATCTCCTGTAAACTCCTTAATGTGCCCCACAGAGATACGGTCGCAGCTACCGCAGCCAGAACTTCAGATCGAGGCTTATCAGCAGCTAAAGTACACCAGTTTTTGTAAGAGTCAATAAAAAATATTATTAAACAGTATAATTAATTTGTGTTGGGATTCTTTTTATGGTATGTATAACTGCCAATACCGGCATTTCTTGTTGTTAAACAATTCGTTTATTTCAGATAAACTTTTAAGAAGAATTAACGGATTTAAGGTGTGGATCTGGTGCACATGCCATGACGCCATTTTTATGGCTCAGATTTCCGGGAATTTTATTCCAAGACAACACTTTCCAACACGGAGTTACACGATCCAACACGGACGTGTTCTGTTGTCATTGGCAAACCAGTTCATATCCACGGTAAAATGTCGCATTTTACGCTATTATACATAGCGTTCTCAAATGTATTTAATGCAAATGCATTTACTTGAAAAACGACATAACCCGAACAACCCGGGGCCGTGCCGTACCAGTAGTATCCCCAGGATACACAGGACTTTACAGTATGCAGGCGTTAAAACTTTGTAACGACCATACTTAATATGATAAAATTATAAAGGCAATGCCTAAATGGTGTGGTCACCTTTTGAGACCATTATTGAATACCGGGTGGCAGTTCTAAAAACAAAGAAATCAAAGATATTTCTTCCTCGCCCGGCGAGGTCATTGCCAAAGACGGCAACTCATACATATGCATCAATTTTACATATATGCTCAATACAGCATACGTTTTGCGCTTTGCTCTATGTGACTCTTTCATGATCAAAAATTACTGAGTTTACATAATTTTTACTCGATTCGGCGAGAAGCTTTACTAGAGGGCGCATCTGCGCATTCTCATTTGCATATTGTTGTCAATGAAACGAATCATTGACGGCTATTTTAAGACCAACATAAAATAAATTCCAAAAGTTGGTTAAATAACATAATTTAACAACATAAACACTAATTGCAACACATAATGTCAAGTATACGATACAATTATGGTATTTATTCTTTCCGTTTCAGACACGATATGTCAGAAAAGGAAAAGATGTTACCGGGGGCCCAATACGGGGAGAATAGCCATAAACAAGGGAGAGAACGCCCACAAAGTGCAGGGGAGACAATCCTAGCGTCGTTCGAGAAAAAAATGGGCGAGCTGACAGACTTGGCCAAAAGTGTCAAGTCGTTAATGGCAACGATGGGCACCATCCAAAAAGATGTTGCAGGAATAAAGAGGAAAAATACTGAAGATTCCTCAACAAACCCGTCATCAAAATTACCAAGGAACGACCAAGACTCTGACGACACAAATGGTAGTAACCATGGTTACGATGAAACGTCGTCAGAGGATGATGATGATGATGATGATGATGATACATCAATTTCGGGCACTGGCGTGGATTTGGATGCATTTTTTGCTCAAGGGAAACGCACAGAAGATACCCAGAACACGTCAATGATGGACGATCTCCGGGATTTTTTTCACGGAGGATTTGGAGGTTGGGGAAAATATTGATGAGGGTTTGGAATGCCTCCTCAATATAACCATAAAAAATCGCCCCTCAGAGGAAAAGAGATACAAGGAAAACATAAGCGGCCCCAAAATGCAGACAGGCTGCAAGTCCCACAAGTCCCAGATATGCTCTGGCAGGACATGAAGCCCCAACTAAAAGCTGCAGACTATCTGCTTCAGAAGCAACACGCGACTATGGCGGCAGTGGCAGTCCCACTGATAAAAGCAGTAGGGATTGTCCAGAAAACGCAAGACCCCAATCTACAAGGGCTGATAGGGGATGCGTTCTAGCTCTTAACAAACGGAATAGCCGGCAATATTGCGACACGTCGTGAACGCATACAGAGGGTCCTCAAATCCCGCTACAAGGCGCTAGGAAAGCACAAAGCTTCGCCGGAACAGCTTTTCGGCGACAAATTTCAGGAAACTGTTAAAAGTTTGGAGACGCCAAAAGTGCATTTAATGCAAACGTCACCTTACGTTGTCTCTTCTTCAAAACAGCCTTTTTTAGGCCAGCGCCAAGGGTCCGGTGTCCCAAGACACCAACGTCGACCGGACCTGGCAAACTACAAAAAGGGGCAAAGAAAGCAGCCATACCCAAACCAGAAATAACAGCTCCACAAAAATTCCTGAACCGGAAATAAATAAAGTTGTGAGTACTGACGCTGCCATTAATAATTTTCAGTTTATATTACTAAACAATAAAGGAAATTTTATAGCGGGAAAAACTAAATTAGCTTTTAAAAAATGGGCTACACTTACCAATAACAAATGGATTCTGCACACAATTTCTGGTTACAAAATTGAATTAGGCGAAATACCTCGTCAATATAAAATTCCTAAACCATATCAGTTTACGGAATCTGAAAAACATGCAATTAATATAGAGCTTGAAAAATTTCTTGACGAAAACATCATTGAAGAGGTCGGAAGTGCACATGAAATGGAATTTATTTCAAACATATTCTTCAGACCAAAAAGCAACGGAAAAATTAGAATAATTTTAAATCTGAAACTGTTCAATGAAAGATATGTTGGTAAATGGCATTTAAAGTGGAGACATTGACTACCGCTATTGCGTTAATGCGGAAAAAATGCTGGTTTGCGTCAGTTGATTTGGCAGATGCTTTCTACTCGATTCCAGTTGCGCAGGAGGACAGACCATTGTTAAGATTCCAATTTCAAAATAAGAAATATCAATTTTGTGCACTAGTCATGGGTCTATCAAGTAGTCCAAGGGTATTTACGAAGATCCTAAAACCAGCTTTCACACACTTGAGAGCGAAAGGACATAAAAGTACCGTTTACATTGACGATTCCTGCTTGCAAAGTGATACTTACACGCAGTGTGAGAGTAATGTGTTCGAGACCGTCAAAACTTTAGACTCCCTTGGGCTGACGATTAATTTGGAAAAATCAGTTCTAAAGCCGTGTCAGCAAATCATTTTCTTGGGATTTGTGCTTTGCTCAATTTCAATGACAATAAGGTTAACAGAATCACGGAAAGCTGACATTATGCAAAACTAGTGGCCGCTGAACCGGGCATTGCATATGCTACTATGTACATAAAACCTTTAGAAAAAATCAAAGAACAAGTATTAAAGGAAAAGTGCGGCAAATTTGACACATTTTTTTACATTGCCAAAATCTGCATTCCCAGTTATTACATGATGGATTGACAATATCGAAAACAGTTACAAAAAAGTGACTCGTGAGAAACCCGACCTTGTCCTGTTTTCGGATGCATCGCTATCTGGATGGGGCGGCTATGACGAAACAAACAATGTCAAGACGGGTGGACAATGGTCAGATATTGAAGGAAAGCTACACATTAACATACTAGAATTAAAAGCGTGCCAACTTACTATTATGGCGTTTTGTAAAAGCATAACAAATTTCCATGTAAAAATATTTATGGACAATACGAATTGCGTCTCATACATACAGATAATTACGGAGGACGCACGGTAACACTGGATCAGTTAGCACGAGAAATTTGGATATCGTTGTATAGAGAGAAAAATTCATGTCAGTGCAGCACATGTTCCTGGGAAATCAAATTGTACCGCGGCCGAGCTATCGCGAAAAACAAATGATGATATTGAATGGGCATTAGACGATAGTCTGTTTAAACAAATTGTACATTTGTATCCCCAAATCCAGATTGATTTGTTTGCGTCAAGACTAATTCATAAGTTAAAAGAATATGTGTCCAGATTAACTGATCATCACGCAGTAGCAATTGATGCCTTTAGCATTTCGTGGAATGAAACTTGTTATTACATGTTCCCTCCTTTCAGTATCATTCCAAGAGTTCTGCAAAAAGTGGAGGAAGATCATGCGACGGTCATTTTAGTAGCGCCGATTTGGCCAACACAAGTCTGGTGGCCGAGTCTACTGAAACTTCTTTACGGCCCGTGTCAATTGTTACCACTTCCACAAACCATCTTGTCATTGCCACACAAACCCAAGGCACAGCATCCACTGCGCAAAATGCGTCTGGCAGTTTTTCCCATCAGGTCCTCCGGTCCAGAGGCATACCGGAACGGGCTCAACAAATCATCATCGACTCCTGGCCAATCTTCAACAAAATTACAATACGACCAACATATTAAGAAATGAATATATTATTGTGGGGCAGACAAACATCCCCTTGATCCCAATATAAACAATATTTTAAAGTTTTTATCAGAATTATTTGACCAAGGGCAACGTTATAGCACACTCAACACAGCACGTTCGGTTGTCAGTATCTGTCAGTCAAAGTGTGTATTGACATACATGAGAATGGCCTAATTGGGCGATTCATGAAAGGTTGTTTTCGCAAAAGGCCGACACAACCAAAATATTAAAGTACATGGGATGTTAACACAGTCTTGATATATTTAAAACAAATGGATGATGGCTCATTGTTAGCACTTTCACAAAAAGTGTCCATGTTATATTTGTTGGTTTCAGCACAACGATGTCAAACTACATTTACTCAAGGTGTCCGATATAATATTTTCTCCAGACAAAAGTTACGTAACAATTACACCTTCAGCAGTTTTAAAAACTACAAAACCAGGAAATCAATTACAGACCATTAAATTAGCAAAATATCAATCAGAAACTTCATGCATCGTAATGTTATTGGACAAGTACCTAAGTCGTACAGCCGGCCTTCGTATGGGAGACAAGCTGATGATCAGCACACAAAAACCCCACAAAGTCGTGTCTCGTGATACCATTAGCCGTTGGGTAAAGACGATAATGATCAAATTCGGTCTGGAAAATAAGTATGGGGCTCATAGCACTAGGGCAGCTTCCACTTCTACCGCTAAAAGTGCAGGAGTGGATCTTGGCACCATAATAAAAACTGCAGGATGGACAAATGCGCACACATTTGCAAAATTTTATGATAAGGAAATTCTGAGTCAAATGACTGTTCAGGATGCAGTCCTATCAAACTTGTTGGTTGACAGTTGATTTACTCTTTGTGTTGTATAGAAACACTGATAAATATATGCCAATTCATTTCATTCCATTCATTGTATTGGTGCATTGCTTGTGTAAATATATCAATTACATGGGACATTATAACACATTAAATTTTCGAAGTATATGTGTTTTAAGTCGAAACTTGAAATTAACTCTAAAGTCTCTGTGGGGCACATTAAGGAGTTTACAGGAGATGAAATTGAATAATTAACCGAGACTTACCTTCGTAGATGGGAAGGTGAAGGTTGATTATAATTTCATCGACTGCAAACTCCTTAATTGCTCACACACCCTACCCAACCCACCCTTATATACTTTCAAATTTCGACGAGCCAAAATGTATCTACAAATTTTGGCTCTCTGGCTCTAAATACTGAAGTTCTGGCTGCGGTAGCCGCGACTTTATCTCTGTGTGAGCACTTCAGGAGTTTGCAGTCGATGAAATTATAATCAACCCTCACCTTCCCATCTACGAAGGTAAGTCTCGGTTAATTATTCAATTGTGCATTATCAACTCTTTCGGAGTTCCGCGTCGAAGACCACCAAGGTAAGGTACCTTCAGTAAGTGAAGTTGAAAATCACTCCGCTAACCCAATAATCCATGAAGTGCTGTCTTCTTTGTTGGAAATCAAAATTTCACTGAATGTCCATATCAAGTCAACTGCCAGCAACAAATCCAAAATCCGTGATAAAATGACGTGCATCAAAACTCATATAAATGTATGCTCAAATATAACACAGATTGCAAGACATCAAAACAAAAGCATTGAAACTAGATAAGAACAGTGAAAACTCGTCCAATATCAATAGTTAGACGGTTACAGTCGATATCGGACGACATAAAACATTTACACGAGTCACAGAAAAAGGCTGCTGCCTACGACAAATGTAAGCATGTGCCAACGCAAAACTGGAAGTGCACGGCTGGAAGTAGTGTCTCCGGTCATGTCATTCGATAAAACTCTTTCTTCAACAACTTGTTTGAATGTTCAATGTTTGCCGACACGCCCTATTAGTGCAATGATTCCTCTCGTTAATCAGGAAGTGTGAGTAAAACACATACCAGTACATACGGATCTGTGAATGGTAAACACCACAAAACGCTGATCATAGGTGATTCCATATTGAAAGTAATTCAGAGACGTGAGTTGGCGTCCACAGTTGACGTAAAGACACTTCCGGGGGCGACCGTAACAGAGATTCTATCCGGGTTTCAAGCCACTTCCACATCCATGTATAATGAGGTAAGTTAATGTATTGGAGGCAATAATGCTGCAAACCGCCGTTCATGTAGATCTTGTAGCCACCGGCAGGGATCTTTGTGACCTTGTAACTTATCTACAAGGCCAAGTATGTGCAGTCTACATGTGCACTGTTGCTCAAAAACAGGATGTGGATGTTACGCGCATCAACTGCATTTTACAGGAAGTGTGCAAAGATACGGTATCTTAAACAGGTCTTTCGAGCATGGAGGCGGACGAATAGAAGAAACTATATCAAACGAGACGGCCTTCATCTTTCACGGTAAGGCACTTTGGCACTTCTTAAATGAGTACACAATATCATGTCGTTATTAAAACCAAAGCACTACGTTGTGTACGGCGAACAGGAGGGTCGCATCCATACTGAAATATACACGCACGCACGCATATATATATATATATATATATATATATATATATATATATATATATATATATATATATATATAAAAGCTTGTATATCTAAATTCTCGACATGTCGAGAATTTAGATATACAAGCTGTTTAGACCGACTAACTTAACTCAGATATTAACTATACTGAAATATACACACGATTCTCTCAAATCACGCTCCTATGAAAACCAAAAGAGTAACATCTATTAATCTACCAGGATTGTTCCCTGAGTAGATTAAGCTTCGTGATCAATTAAAGAAAGAAAATAGAACAGTTCAATATGAACAACAAAGAAATAAAGTTACACATCTAATTCGCATTTTTTACAACAAATCAATTAAAGAAAAAAAATGGACTAAATATGTAATGAAACAATATAAATTCTCAAAATCTCAAAAGCCTCTCGATTGCCAACAAGTATTCAAATTAATGATCAGACTTACGTCGGAGACACTGCTAGCATTTTACAAGCTCTTAATTCTAACTTTACTAACATTTCTAATATTGTTGAAAAAACCTTTGTATGCCAAAAGTAAATTTGCCACTTTTAAGTCTGTTCGTGACATTAAATTACACGCTGAATATTTCAATATCGACTTTATGAAGTTCAAAATTATCAGCAACTTCGATGATTCTAAGGCGTCCTGGCTTGATCTTGTAGGACCAAAGATTCTCTAATACTCTGGATTGCTTTGAACATGTCGGTCGGTAGGTCGGTCGGTCGGTTCGTCGCTAGACCAAAGCTTGTCCGAGTGATAACAAGGCTTGTCCGAGTGATAACTCAACAATTCCTGGACATATTGTCAGCAAACTTTACATGAAGGTTGGGCCTGACTAGTAGATGACCCATTTTGATTTTAGGACCATCGAGTCAAAGGTCAAGGTCCCAGTGACCTTCAAATATGGGAAAATTGTCAGAGCTTGTCCGAGTGATTCCTCAACAATGTCTGACCCCATGGCCACCGATCTTTACATTGAGCCTGGGTCTGTCCAGTAGTTGGGCCCTATTGACTTTAGGGGTCATCCGGTAAAAGGTCAAGGTCGAAGTGACCTTGAATGAGTAAAGGTTGTCCGAGTGATAACTCGACAATGCCTGCACTCATGGCCCTCAAACTTGATTTGGAGGTTTGGCTTGACCAGTAGATGACCCCTATTGATTTCAGGGGTCATCAGGTGAAAGGTCAAGGTAACGGTGACCTTGAACACAAACTCGACAATTCCTGAACCAATGGTAATCAAACTTGCCGTAAAGATTGGGTCTGACCAGTCGATGACCCCTATCTATATTTGGGTCATCGGTACAAAGGTCAAAGTCACAGTGACACTGAATGCGAAAAGGTTGCCTTAGGCCACAACAAATTGATCATTTGTTCGTCGGATTTGCCGCACCTAAAATTCGAAAAACGAAAAAAAAATAAAAAAAACTTTTTTTTTGCGCCCGCACTTACTATTTGGCCGCGCATATTATTATTTTTTTTTACTTCTGAATTTCCTCTATTTTCTGAAGTTTTTTACTTAAAATTTGAACCTGCAACGTCGACTTCGCCTTTTTTTGAAGGTATTTCCATGCTTTACATTCTCCGCGAGCAAACTTTCCTCGTGTCAGGACAAAATCAGGTCCGGGTAACCGCAAAACAGCCGATATTTGTTGACAGTCTTTTTTGTCGGGAATATTTTGCAGGACGCACCGTTGTTATCTTTTTCCGGTATATACTTTCAGTTTTCGTTAATGTAAAATACATATTTCAGTGTCATAGTCAATGGATTATAGTCTTCAGTAAACAACAACAGTTTCACAGCGTCGAAGGCAATAATTATTTATGTGTGTTTTAAGTAATTCATTGTTTTGTACTCAAAATTTAGTGTTAAATAATAACTAAATCAGATTTTGAGTGCAAAACTTATATTAAAATACACGGACACTCGACTTACAACAAATGAACATGTTTTCGTGAGTTATTTTTTAAATTCTAAAATGCATTTCTCAGTTTTATACTCGTAATTGATAAAAAAAGAAGGACTTGTAAATGTTTCAGAAACAGTCTGTATTTATGCACCATTCAATTGTAACCATGCCCCCCCCCCCCCCCAGGACCGGGGGTATACCGGAGATAGCCGGTGAAATGGGCCGTGTTTTTACCTTCCAGGTGGCCCCGCAGTGCCGTTGGTTTTACCCGGGGTTGGCTGTACCTGTATCGGCTAAATATGCTGCACGTGGCAGCCTGTTTACTACATCGGCTACATAGACTGCACGTTGCATTACTACATCGGCTACAAATGCTGCACGTGGCAGCCTGTTTACTACATTGGCTACATAGGCAGCACGTTGCATTACTACATCGGCTACATAGGCTGCACATGGCAGCCTGTTTACTACATTGGCTACATAGGCTGCACGTGGCAATACTACATCGGCTACATGGGCTACAAGTTGCAGCCTGTTTACTACAGCGGCTACATGGACAGCACGTGGCATTACTACATCGGCTACATGGGTTGCACGTGGCATTACTACTTCGGCTACATGGATTACACGTGTCATTACTACATCTGCTACATAGTCTACACGTGTCATTACTACATCGGTTACATGGGCTACACGTGACATTACTACATCGGCTACATGGGCTGCACGTGGCATTACTACATCGGCTTCATGGGCTGCACGTTGCATTACTACACCGGCTTCATGGGCTGCATATGGCATTACTACATCGGCTACATGGGCTGCACTTGGCATTACTACTTCGGCTACATGGGCTTCACTTTGGATTGTTTCATCGGATACATGGGCTACACGTGGCATTACTACATCGGCTACATGGCTGCACTTGGCATTACTACATCGGCTACATGGGCTGCACGTGGCATTACTACATCGGCTACATGGGCTGCACGTGGCATTACTACATCGGCTACATGGGCTACACGTGGCATTACTACACCGGCTACATGGGCTTCACGTGTTATTACTACATCGGCTACATGGCTGCACTTGGCATTACTACATCGGCTACATGGGCTGCACGTGGCATTACTACATCGGCTACATGGGCTGCACGTGGCATTACTACATCGGCTACATGGGCTACACGTGGCATTACTACATCTGCTACATGGGCTACACGTGGTTTTACTACATCGGCTACATGGACTACACGTGGCATTACTACATCGGCTACATGGACTACACGTGGCATTACTACATCGGCTACATGGACTACACGTGGCATTACTACATCGGCTACATGGACTACACGTGGCATTACTACATCGGCTACATGGGCTACACGTGGTTTTACTACTTCGGCTACATGGACTACACGTGGCATTACTACATCGGCTACATGGGCTGCACGTGGCATTACTACATCGGCTACATGGACTACACGTGGCATTACTACATCGGCTACATGGACTACACGTGGCATTACTACATCGGCTACATGGGCTGCACGTGGTTTTACTACATCGGCTACATGGACTACACGTGGTTTTACTACTTCGGCTACATGGGCTACACGTGGTTTTACTACTTCGGCTACATGGACTACACGTGGCATTACTACATCGGCTACATGGGCTGCACGTGGCATTACTACATCGGCTACATGGACTACACGTGGCATTACTACATCGGCTACATGGACTACACGTGGCATTACTACATCGGCTACATGGGCTGCACGTGGTTTTACTACATCGGCTACATGGACTACACGTGGCATTACTACATCGGCTACATGGGCTACACGTGGTTTTACTACTTCGGCTACATGGACTACACGTGGCATTACTACATCTGCTACATGGGCTACACGTGGCATTACTACATCGGCTACATGGGCTTCACGTGTTATTACTACATCTGCTACATAGGCTACACGTGTCATTACTACATCGGTTACATGGGCTACACGTGGCATTACTACATCGGCTACATGGGCTGCACATGGCCTTACTACATCGGCAACATGGGCTGCACGTGGTATTACTACACCGGCTACATCGGCTACATGGGCTACACGTTGCAGCCTGTTTATTACATCGGCTACATAGGCTACACGTGGCAGCCTGTTTACTACATCGGCCACATGGGCTGCACGTGGCAGCCTGTTTACTACATCGGTTACATGGGTTGCACGTGGCATTACTACATCGGCTACATGGGCTGCACGTTACATTACTACACCGGCTACATGGGCTGCACGTGGCATTACTACATCGGCTACATGGGCTGCACGTTGCATTACTACACCGGCTTCATTGACTGCATTGTGGCATTACTACATCGGCTATATGGGCTGCACGTGGCATTACTACATCGGCTACATGGGCTGCACGTTGCATTACTACACCGGCTTCATGGGCTGCAAGTGGCATTACTACATCGGCTACATGGGCTGCACTTGGCATTACTACATCGGCTACATTGGCTGCACGTTGCATTACTACATCGGCTACATTGGCTGCTAGTGATAACGATTATCGAGTACAATCGTCGCTGACAATGCTATTTCGGCGACAATCTATAGTGGTTGTCCAAAATTGATGTCGCTAATGTTATTTCCGGTTACCACGTATTTTTGTTATGCGGTAAAAGTATAGTAAATTCCATATTTTTTTCCGGTAAATTCTCGTTGAGTTCGTTTTAACAAGGGATGTCACTCTATAACACAAATGCGGTGAATGTTAACACTTTTGCTTAAAAACTTACAAACTCTTCCAAAATTAAAAATTGTTTTTAATTGATTATATATTTCATAAAACCTCAATAATCTGTCTCTATGGCGTAGTGGGTCCGGTCTTACCTGCAAATACTTTGGATCCCGGCTCGATGCATTCTGTTTTTGAAACATTTTTTGGAATCGTTTGTTATAAACATATTTACTTTTTGTAAAAGTTTTATGAAATTAAGATATTTTAATGAAATCCTTAATATTACAGGTGATTGAATGTTAAGCTGGTTAACAAATATTTAATTATGCTTTTACATGGATAAAATGCTAAGATTAACTTACTTGATGCGGTGTGCATCATTTTGCAATTGATGTGCAATTATTAAGTATAATATGTTTTGTTGTTATGTTTTTTCGTTAAGTTATTAAAGACAGAAAAAGGTTATGGATATTTACTTACTGTTGCAAAAAGCATGACTATAGCATCACACGTTCTGATTCCAAGTTAAACCATGATCATGATTATACTATGTATAATCCTAAATGAATGTATTCCTAAATGATATTATAAACTTTCGATTATTGTCCGATAGTAAATCGAAATACCTGGTCCGATTCGATTCGATTATCGATAGCAAAATGGAGTCCGATTTTCAAACACTATGGGGTGCACGTGGCATTACTATATCGGCTACATGGGCCGCATGAGGCAGCCCGTGTATTACATCGGCTACATAGGCTGCACGTGACATTACTACATCGGCTACATGGGCTGCATGTGGCAGCCTGTTTACTTAATCAGCTACATTGGCTTCACATGGCAGCCTTTCTACTACATCGGCTACATGGGCTGCACCTGCAAACTACACCGGCTGCATTGGCTGCATGTGGCAGCCTGTTTACTACATCGGTTACATGGGCTGCACCTGCAAACTACATCGGCTACATGGGCTGCACGTGGCAGTCTGTTTACTCCATCGGCTACATAGGCTGCACCTGCAAACTACACCGGCTACATGGGCTGCACCTGTTTACTACATCGGCTCCATGGGCTTCACGTGGCAGCCTGTTTACTACATCGGCTACATGGGCTGCACCTGCAAACTAAATCGGCTACATTGGCTGCACGTGGCAGCCTGTTTACTACATCGGCTACATGGGCTGCACCTGCAAACTACACCGACTACAAAGGCAATACTAGATCGGCTATATACGCTGCACGTTGCAGCCTGATTACTACATCGGCTACATGAGCTGCACGTGGCTGCCTGTTTACTACATCGGCTACATAGGCTGCACGTGGCCGCCTGTTTAGTACATCGGCTACATGGGCTGCACGTGGCAGCCTATTTACTTCATCGGCTACATGGACTGCACGTGGCAGCCTGTTTACTACATCGGCTACATGGGCTGCTTGTGGCAGCCTGTTTACTACATCGGCTTCATGGGCTGCACGTTGCAACCCAATTACTACACAGGATACATCGGCCTCATAGGCTTACCTCCACATTGATTGATTGATTTCATTTTCGTGTTTTGAACGCAGCTGGGATGGTTGAAATACGCCTGGTAAACAAGCCCAACAGCGTTCATACCCCAAAAATGACACCAGGCACACAGTTCATTCATTAAATAGCGTATACCTCCGAATCTTATATATGTATTTCATACAGAAGCGAGAAATAAAAAATGAATTGAGTTACATGTTTGAGCTAAATACCGCCATGCCACTTTGGATGTACCAGATGGGATATGTTTGCTGCAATCAGATTGTTTTAATTGATAACTTTATGAAATATTTGTACATATTTAACAAAAATATTGTTTTACTATCTAACTAGGTGCGTTAGTTTATTCTTTTATTACTTTTCATTGGTGTAATCGTTCCAATCGTGTTGGAATGTGCAAAGTGGGTGCATTAAAGATTTTCTTAAGAATTTCAAATCATTCTGTACTCTGTGTCAACATTTTAACCAAATATTAGATACTAGATGTACTATTAAAAACTCCATCTTATAGGAGTATAGAAGATTATATAGATGTATGACCTTTTTCCGAAAATGTAACAATGCTTTTTTTGCGCATGTATTCACCTAAAGTGCATCAGCCATTGTGTGGTTGGATTCTGCGGTTGAAGTAAATGATTAAGTAAAATTTCACCCCAAATCCACAAATTCTCAACAATTGAAACTTGTTATTGACTGAAAACTCTTGTAATTTGAAAGCGACTTACATTACGGGGCGATAATGCTGACAATGCTACTGTCTGGTTTACATCTATGGTTCACTCGTTCATTTCCCTTTACTTCTATAATGTACTCCTGCAAATCATTATCATACTGCTCAAAATAATATTACATATTATCATATATCGTGTCAAAAGCATTGTTTATAAACATTGTGGACTTGTGTGTAACAATGTGTGATCCAATTCAACATTGCCCTTCAAGAGGGTAGGAAAGGACCTGAACCCTGGTCAATGTGACCTACACGTTGAAGCTGTCTCGTTCCAAACTGTGCAACGTATAAGTAGAACGTGCAAATAAAGATCCACTGTACATATTCTTCGATTATGTTTAAATGAAGCAGACCCGCAATCCAAGCTTCCAAACCTCGACCCAGCACTGTGACGTTTTCCAACATGAACCGGCATATTGCGAAATAAGTAGAAAATGTAAACAGAGGTAAGGTTAAGCGGAACCAAAATACAAAGCTTGAACCCTTGACATACAATTCTTTCAATAAAGAGATGAATTTGCTGTTCCACTTAACTAGGAACACATTAAAATTTACCCATAAAAAAATCTGACTCGGTAAAAGAAAATGAATTCTTCCTTAGTAACTATTTTTGAAATTAAATAAAGCATTAGCATTTGTTAGTGTCTCCATCACTCTGGTAAAGCCTTTTTAGAGAATAATTACCATATTTTTATCGTAAATATAGATCACTGTTTATTTGGAGGTTGAACACAAAAGTGACACTCTTATTTTTCAAAATCCTTTAACTTCTTAATAAATAATGCATTTATGGAAAATATGAATTACTGATAACAAGATTGTAACCGTGTATTTAATAGCAGAATGCGCAAACATATTACATGATTGGTGAATGCTAAAAGATCTGCTGTGGTCTACAATAGTCTCATAAGGTAGAAATATCGCGTTTAATGCTTATTTCTTTCAAATTAAACTCGGTATCATTCATAAGAACAATAGTTTTCGACCTATATTCACCCTTTTTGGAATATTAAAACAATATTGTGTAAATCTTATGTGGGAGTAAGAGTGCATCTTTAAACATTCAAGCCAGCTACGAATATCGAGCTGTGGGTTCAAAGCTTGTGGATTGGTTGCTGATTGGAGTATGTTGAACCGTATTTTCACACATACGAATATGTCAAGCATTTGTAAAAATTCAGTTGTGTACCTATAAACCCTGACCCCCCCCCCCTCCCCCGCCTCCCTCCCCTCAAAGCAAAAACAAATACGTTACATGTCAAAACAAGAGATGAAATCATATGTAAAAATATGGTTCATACGAATACATCACCATTTAAAAAAACACACGACAGTTAATGTAACTTAGATAGATTAGAGGTCGTTTTGATTTTGCTAAGTCCGCTATAGCCCTTAGCCACAATAATGCGCGTATAGGGAACTTTATTTAACATTTGGATAATCATTTTGTTCCCTAAACGCCACAAGTCGACTAATTCATACCAATGTAAAATATATTCTTCAACTGTAACTCCAAAATATTTAGCACTGCATTGTTAAATAAAAACACAAAAGTTAAACATAAATTATTTTTCGCTAATACCTTCTTTTATTACACTTAAGTGTTTTATGAAACACAAATTAAGATCGATCTGTCAACAAAGCATCGCCATCTTTCAGGTGCCCGTTATCTTTCCGCCCAATATACTTAGCGCTGTTATCTGTCATTCTTGGCTAGGAAAACAACAAGTGGGATATGGACGCGCAGAGTCGCCAACACAAAAATCGTCAAAGACTCTGAAGCGGCTGTTTATATGGACTACTATAGCCCTCATATGTTACATGATGCTAGAACATATTTAGTAAATGACACAGGTACAATTTGATCAAAGTAATATTGAAACCATTGTGAAAGTTTCCTCGTAGAGTAGCGCATGTGATCAAAGTAACATTGAAACCATTGTGAAAGTTTCCTCGTAGAGTAGCGCATGTGATCAAAGTAACATTGAAACCATTCTGAAAGTTTCCTCGTAGAGTAGCGCATGTGATCAAAGCAACATTGAAACCATTCTGAAAGTTTCCTCGTAGAGTAGCGCATGTGATCAAAGTAACATTGAAACTATTCTGAAAGTTTCCTCGTATAGAAGCGCATGTGATCAAAGTAACATTGAAACCATTCTGAAAGTTTCCTCGTAGAGTAGCGCATGTGATCATAGTAACATTGAAACCATTCTGAAAGTTTCCTCGTAGAGTAGCGCATGTGATCAAAGTAACATTGAAACCATTCTGAAAGTTTCCTCGTAGAGTAGCGCATGTGATCAAAGTAACATTGAAACCATTGTGAAAGTTTCCTCGTAGAGTAGCGCATGTGATCAAAGTAATATTGAAACCATTGTGAAAGTTTCCTCGTAGAGTAGCGCATGTGATCAAAGTAACATTGAAACCATTGTGAAAGTTTCCTCGTAGAGTAGCGCATGTGATCAAAGTAACATTGAAACCATTCTGAAAGTTTCCTCGTAGAGTTACGCATGTGACCTAAGAAACATTGAAACCATTGTGCAAGTTTCCTCGTAGAGTAGCGCATGTGACCTAAGAAACATTGGAATCAATCTGCAAGTTTCCTCGTAGAGTAGCGCATGTGACCTAAGAAACATTGGAATCAATCTGCAAGTTTCCTCGTAGAGTAGCGCATGTGATCAAAGTAACATTGAAACCATTCTGAAAGTTTCCTCGTAGAGTAGCGCATGTGACCTAAGAAACATTAGAATCAATCTGCAAGTTTCCTCGTAGAGTAGCGCATGTGACCTAAGAAACATTGGAATCAATCCGCAAGTTTCCTCGTAGAGTAGCGCATGTGATCAAAGTAACATTGAAATCATTCTGAAAGTTTCCTCGTAGAGTAGCGCATGTGACCTAAGAAACATTGAAATCATTTTGCAAGTTTCCTCGTAGAGTAGCGCATGTGACCTAAGAAACATTGAAATCATTCTGAAAGTTTCCTCGTAGAGTAGCGCATGTGATCAAAGTAACATTGAAATCATTCTGAAAGTTTCCTCGTAGAGTAGCGCATGTGACCTAAGAAACATTGAAATCATTCTGCAAGGTTCCTTGTAGAGTAGCGCATGTGATCAAAGTAACATTGAAATCATTCTGCAAGTTTCCTCGTAGAGTAGCGCATGGGACCTAAGAAACATTGGAATCATTCTGCAAGTTTCCTCGTAGAGTAGCGCATGTGATCAGAGTAACATTGAAATCATTCGGCAAGTTTCCTCGTAGAGTAACGCATGTGACCTAAGAAACATTGGAATCATTCTGCAAGTTTCCTCGTAGAGTAGCGCATGTGACCTAACAAACATTGAAATCATTCTGAAAGTTTCCTCGTAGAGTAGCGCATGTGACCTAAGAAACATTAAAATAATTCTGCAAGTTTCCTCGTAGAGTAGCGCATGTGACCTAATAAACATTGGAATCATTCTGCAAGTTTCCTCGTAGAGTAGCGCATGTGACCTAAGAAACATTGGAATCAATCTGCAAGTTTCCTCGTAGAGTAGCGCATGTGACCTAAGAAACATTGGAATCAATCTGCAAGTTTCCTCGTAGAGTAGCGCATGTGATCAAAGTAACATTGAAATCATTCGGCAAGTTTCCTCGTAGAGTAAAGCATGTGACCTAAGAAACATTGGAATCATTCTGCAAGTTCCCTCGTAGAGTAACGCATGTGACCTAAGAAATATTGGAATCATTCTGCAAGTTTCCTCGTAGAGTAACGCATGTGACCTAAGAAACATTAAAATAATTCTGCAAGTTTCCTCGTAGAGTAGCGCATGTGACCTAAGAAACATTGGAATCATTCTGCAAGTTTCCTCGTAGAGTAGCGCATGTGACCTAAGAAACATTGGAATCAATCTGCAAGTTTCCTCGTAGAGTAGCGCATGTGACCTAAGAAACATTGGAATCAATCTGCAAGTTTCCTCGTAGAGTAGCGCATGCGACCTTAGAAACATTAGAATCATTCTGCAAGTTTCCTCGTAGAGTAGCGCATGTGATCAAAGTAACATTGAAACCATTGTGAAAGTTTCTCTGTAGAGTAGCGCATGTGATCAAAGTAACATTTAAACCATTATGAAAGTTTCCTCGTAGAGTAGCGCATGTGATCAGAGTAACATTGAAACCATTCTGAAAGTTTCCTCGTAGAGTAGCGCATGTGACCTAAGAAACATTGAAATAATTCTGCAAGTTTCCTCGTAGAGTAACGCATGTGATCAAAGAAACATTGAAACCATTGTGAAAGTTTCTCCGTAGAGTAGCGCATGTGATCAAAGTAACATTGAAACCATTCTGCAAGTTTCCTTGTAGATTAGCGCATGTGATCAGAGTAACATTGAAACCATTCTGAAAGTTTCCTCGTAGAGTAGCGCATGTGACCTAAGAAACATTGAAATCATTCTGCAAGTTTCCTCGTAGAGTAGCGCATGTGATCGAAGTAACATTGAAACCATTGTGAAAGTTTCTCCGTAGAGTAGCCCATGTGATCAAAGTAACATTGAAACCATTCTGAAAGTTTCCTCGTAGAGTAGCGCATGTGACCTAAGAAACATTGAAACCATTCTGAAAGTTTCCTCGTAGAGTAGCGCATGTGACCTAAGTAACATTGAAACCATTCTGAAAGTTTCCTCGTAGAGTAGCGCATGTGACCTAAGAAACATTGAAATCATTCTGAAAGTTTCCTCGTAGAGTAGCGCATGTGATCCGAGTAACATTGAAACCGTTCTGAAAGTTTCCTCGTAGAGTAGCGCATGTGATCAAAGTAACATTGAAACCATTCTGAAAGTTTCCTCGTAGAGTAGCGCATGTGACCTAAGAAACATTGAAACCATTGTGAAAGTTTCCTCGTAGAGTAGCGCATGTGACCTAAGAAACATTGAAACCATTCTGAAAGTTTCCTCGTAGAGTAGCGCATGTGACCTAAGTAACATTGAAATCATTCTGAAAGTTTCCTCGTAGAGTAGCGCATGTGATCAAAGTAACATTGAAACCATTCTGAAAGTTTCGTCGTAGAGTAGCGCGTTTGACCTAAGTAACATTGAAACCATTGTGAAAGTTTCCTCGTAGAGTAGAGCATGTGACCTAAAAAACATTGGAATCATTCTGCAAGTTTCCTCGTAGAGTAACGCATGTGATCAAAGTAACATTGAAACCATTGTGCAAGTTTCCTCGTAGAGTAGCGCATGGGACCTAAGAAACATTGAAGTCATTCTGCAAGTTTCCTCGTAGAGTAACGCATGTGATCAAAGTAACATTGAAACCTTTGTGCAAGTTTCCTCGTTGTGTAGCCCATGTGATCAAAGTTGCATTGAATAATTGTGTTAGTGTCTTTGTTGAGTAGCGCATAAGACCAAAGTAACATTGAAATAATTGTGCAAGGTGCTTTGTTGAGTAACGCATAAGACCAAAGTAACATTGAAATAATTGTGCAAGGTGCTTTGTTGAGAAGCGCATGTGACCAAAGTAACATTGAAATAATTGTGCAAGGTGCTTTGTTGAGTAACGCATGTGGTCAAAGTAACATTGAAACCATTGTGCAAGTTTCCTCGTAGAGTAGCGCATGTTAAGTGGCAAATGTGACCTAAGTAACGCACTTTCACCTTGTTGAGAAGTGACCAAAGTAAGGCACGTGACCTTGGTAAGTAGCGAATGTGACCGAAGCAACGCACGTGGCCTTGTTAAGTGGCGAATGTAACCGAAGCAACGCACTTTCAGCTTGTTAAGTGGCGAATGTAACCGAAGCAACGCACTTTCAGCTTGTTAAGTAGCGAATGTGACCAAAGTAACGCACTTTCGCCTTGTTGAGTAGCGACTGTGACCAAAGTAACGCACGAGGCTTTGTTAAGTGGCGAATGTGACCAAAGTATCGCACGTGGCCTTGTTAAGAAGCGAATGTGACCGAAGTAACGCACTTTCGCCTTGTTGAGTAGCGAATGTGACCAAAACAACGCACGTGGCCTTGTTGAGTAGCGAATATGACAGAAGTAACGCACTTTCGCCTTAATGAGTAGCGAATGTGACCAAAGCAACGCACGTGGTCTTGTTGAGTAGCGAATGTGACCGAAGTAACGCAATTTCGGCTTGTTAAGTAGCGAATGTGACCAAAGTAACGCAAGTTACATTGAAACAACTGTGTAGGTGACCTTGTCGAGTGGCGCATGTGACCAAAGTTACATTGAAACAACTGTGCAGGTGGTCTTGTTCAGAAGCACGTTCGACAAAAATCACATTGAAACAACTGTGTAGGTGACCTTGTTGAGTGGCGCCTTTGATCAAAGTCACATTGAAACAACTGTGTAGATGAGCTTGTTGAGTGCCGCCTTTGATCAAAGTTACATTAAACAACTGTGTAGGTGGCCTTGTTCAGGAGCACGTTCGACCAAAGTCACATTGAAACAACTGTGTAGGTGGGCTTGTTGAGTAGCGCATTTGACCAAAGTCACATTGAAACAACTGTGTAGGTGACCTTGTTGTTTGGCGCGTTTGACCAAAGTCAAATGGAAACAACTGTGTAGGTGACCTTATTGAGAAGCGCGTTTGACCAAAGTCACATTGAAACAGGTGTGTAGGTGGGCTTGTTGAATAGCGCATTTGACCAAAGTCACATTGAAACAACTTTGAAGGTTGGCTTGTTGAGTAGCGCGTTCGACCAAAGTCCCATTAAAACAACTGTGAAGGTGACCTTGTTGAGTAGCGCATTTAACCAAAGTCACATTGAAACAACTGTGTAGGTGACCTTGTTAAGTGGCGCATGTGACCAAAGTCACTTTGAAACAACTGTGTAGGTGACCTTGTTGAGTGGCGCATGTGACCAAAGTCACATTGAAACAACTTTGTATGTTGGCTTGTTGAGTAGCGCGTTCGACCAAAGTACCGTTAAAACAACTGTTGAGTCTTGTTGAGTAGCGAATGTGACCGAAGTAACGCACTTTCGGCTTGTTAAGTATCGAATGTGACCAAAGAAACGCAAGTTACATTGAAACAACTGTGTAGGTGACCTTGTTGAGTGGCGCATGTGACCAAAGTTACATTGAAACAACTGTGCAGGTGGTCTTGTTCAGAAGCACGTTCGACAAAAATCACATTGAAACAACTGTGTAGGTGACCTTGTTGAGTGGCGCCTTTGATCAAAGTCACATTGAAACAACTGTGTAGATGACCTTGTTGAGTGCCGCCTTTGATCAAAGTTACATTAAACAACTGTGTAGGTGGCCTTGTTCAGGAGCACGTTCGACCAAAGTCACATTGAAACAACTGTGTAGGTGGGCTTGTTGAGTAGCGCATTTGACCAAAGTCACATTGAAACAACTGTGTAGGTGACCTTGTTGTTTGGCGCGTTTGACCAAAGTCAAATGGAAACAACTGTGTAGGTGACCTTATTGAGAAGCGCGTTTGACCAAAGTCACATTGAAACAGGTGTGTAGGTGGGCTTGTTGAATAGCGCATTTGACCAAAGTCACATTGAAACAACTTTGAAGGTTGGCTTGTTGAGTAGCGCGTTCGACAAAAGTCCCATTAAAACAACTGTGAAGGTGACCTTGTTGAGTAGCGCATTTAACCAAAGTCACATTGAAACAACTGTGTAGGTGACCTAGTTAAGTGGCGCATGTGACCAAAGTCACTTTGAAACAACTGTGTAGGTGACCTTGTTGAGTGGCGCATGTGACCAAAGTCACATTGAAACAACTTTGTATGTTGGCTTGTTGAGTAGCGCGTTCGACCAAAGTACCATTAAAACAACTGTGAAGGTGACCTTGTTGAGTGGCGCATTTGACCAAAGTAACTTTGAAACAACGGTGTAGGTGACTTTGTTGAGTGGCGCCTTTGACCAAAGTCACATTGAAACAACTGTGCAGGTGTCCTTGGTGAGTGGCGCCTTTGACAAAAGTCACATTGAAACAACTGTGTTTGTGACCTTGTTGAGTGGCGCCTTTGATCAAAGTCACATTGAAACAACTGTGTTTGTGAACTTGTTGAGTGGCGCCTTTGATCAAAGTCACATTGAAACAACTGTGTTTGTGACCCTGTTGAGTGGCGCCTTTGACCAAAGTCACATTGAAACAACTGTGTTTGTGACCTTGTTGAGTGGCGCCTTTGACAAAAGTCACATTGAAACAACTGTGGAGGTGACCTTGTTGAGTGGCGCCTTTGATCAAAGTCACATTGAAACAACTGTGGAGGTGACCTTGTTGAGTGGCGCCTTTGATCAAAGTCACATTGAAACAACTGTGGAGGTGACCTTATTGAGCAGCGCATTTGACCAAAGTCACGTTGAAACAACTGTGTATGTGGCCTTGTTGAGTGGCACATGTGACCAAAGTCACATCGAATCAACTGTGTAGGTGACCTTGTTGAGTGGCGCCTTTGATCAAAGGCACATTGAAACAACTGTGTGAGTGGCCTTGTTGAGTAGCGCATTTGACAAAAGTCATATTGAAACAACTGTTTAGGTGACCTTGTTGAGTGGCGCCTTTGATCAAAGTCGCATTGAAACAACAGTGTAGGTGGCCTTGTTGAGTAGCGCATTTGACCAAAGTCACATTGAAACAACTGTGTAGGTGTCCTTGTTGAGTGGCGCATTTGACCAAAGTCACATTGAAACAACTGTGTAGGTGGCCTTGTTGAGTGGCGCATTTGACCAAAGTCACATTGAAACAACTGTGTAGGTGACCTTGTTGAGTGGCGCATTTGACCAAAGTCACATTGAAACAACTGTTTAGGTGACCTTGTTGAGTGGCGCCTTTGATCAAAGTCGCATTGAAACAACAGTGTAGGTGGCCTTGTTGAGTAGCGCATTTGACCAAAGTCACATTGAAACAACTGTGTAGGTGTCCTTGTTGAGTGGCGCATTTGACCAAAGTCACATTGAAACAACTGTGTAGGTGGCCTTGTTGAGTGGCGCATTTGACCAAAGTCACATTGAAACAACAGTGTAGGTGTCCTTGTTGAGTGGCGCATTTGACCAAAGTCACATTGAAAAAACTGTGTAGGTGGCCTTATTGAGTGGCGCCTTTGATCAAAGTCACTTTGAAACAACTGTGTAGGTGGCCTTGTTGAGTGGCGCCTATGATCAAAGTCACTTTGAAACAACTGTGTAGGTGGCCTTGTTGAGTAGCGCCTTTAATCAAAGTCACTTTGAAACAACTGTGTAGGTATCCTTGTTGAGTGGCGCATGTGACCAAAGTCACATTGAAACAACTGTGTAGGTGACCTTGTTGAGTGGCCCATGTGACCAAAGTCACATTGAAACAACTGTGTAGGTGACCTTGTTGAGTGGCTCTTTTAATCAAAGTCACTTTGAAACAACGTTGTAGGTGATCTTGTTGAGTGGCGCCTTTGATCAAATCACTTTGAATAAACTGTGTGGGTGACCTTGTGGAGTAGCGCATTTGATCAAAGTCAATTTGAAACAATGGTGTAGGTGGCCTTGTTAAGTTGTGCCTTTGATCAAAGTCACATTGAAACAACTGTGTAATTGGCCTTGTTGAGTGACGCATTTAACCAAAGTCACATCGAAACAACTGTGCAGGTGGCCATGTTGAGTAGCGCATGTGATCAAAGTCACATTGAAACAACTGTGTAGGTGGCCTTGTTGAGTGGTGCATGTGACCAAAGTCACATTATAATAACTGTGTAGGTGACTTTGTTGAGTGCCGCCTTTGACCAAAGTCACTTTGAAACAACGATGTAGGTGGTCTTGTTGAGTGGCGCCTTTGACCAAAGTCACATTATAACAACTGTGTAGGTGACTTTGTTGAGTGCCGCCTTTGACCAAAGTCACCTTGAAACAACTGTGTAGGTGGCCTTGTTGAGTTGCGCATTTGACAAAAGTCACATTGAAACAACTGTGTTGGTGGCCTTGTTGAGTTGAGCCTTTGACCAAAGTCACATTATAAGAACTGTATAGGTGACATTTTTGAGTGCCGCCTTTGACCAAAGTCACATTGAAACAACTGTGTTGTTGGCCTTGTTGAGTGGCGCCTTTGACGAAAGCCACATTGAAACAAGTGAGCTTATTGAGTTTCGCATTTGACCAATGTCACATTGAAACAACTGTGTAGGTGACCTTGTTGAGTGGCGCATGTGACCAAAGTCACATTGAAACAACTGTGTATGTGAGGTTGTTGAGTAGCGCATGTGACCAAAGTCACATTGCAAAAACTGTGGTCGTGACCTTGTTGAGTGGCGCATTTGACCAAAGTCACATTGAAACAACTGTGTAGGTGACCTTGTTGAGTGGCGCATTTGACCAAAGTCACATTGAAACAACTGTGCAGGTGGCCTTGTTGAATAGCGCGTTCGACCAAAGTCACATTGAAACAGGTGACCTTGTGGTTTTTCGCATTTGACCAAAGTTACATTGCAACAACTGTGCAGATGATCTTGTTGAGTGGCGCCTTTGACCAAAGTCACATTGAAACAACTGTGCAGGTGACCTTGTTGAGTGGCGCCTATGACCAAAGTCACATTGAAACAACGGTGTAGATGGGCTTGTTGAGTGGCGCATGCGACCAAAGTCACATTGAAACAACTGTGTAGGTGAAGTTGTTGAGTGGCGCATGTGATCAAAGTCACATTAAAACCACTGTGTAGGTGGGCTTGTTGAGTGGCGGATTTGACTAAAGTCACATTGAGAGAACTGTGTAAGTGGCTTTATTGAGTGGCGCATTTGACCAAAGTCACTTTAAAACAACTGTGCAGGTGACCTTGTTGAGTTTCGCAAATTACCAAAGTCACATTGCAACAACTGGGCAGGTGACCTTGTTGAGTGGCGCCTTTGACCAAAGTCACATTGAAACAACTGTTTAGGTGACCTTGTTGAGTAGCGCATTTGATCAAAGTTACATTGAAACAACTGTATAGGTGACTATGTTGAGTAGCGCCTTCGATCAAAGTCACTTTGAAACAACTGTGCAGGTGGCCTTGTTGAGTGGCGCATTTGACCTAAGTCACATTGAATCAACTGTGTAGGTGTCCTTGTTGAGTGGCGCATTTGACCAGAGTCACACTGAAACAGGTGGCCTTGTTGGGTAGCGCATTTGACCAAAGTCATATTGAAACAACTGTGCAGGTGACCTGGTTGAGTGGCCCATGTGATTAAAGTCACATTGAAACAGGTGACTTTTTTGAATTTCGCATTTGACCAAAGTCACATTGAAACAACTGTGGAGGTGACCTTATTGAGTAGCGCATTTGACCAAAGTCACATTGAAACAACTGTGTATGTGGCCTTGTTGAGTGGCACTTGTGACCAAAGTCACATTGAATCAACTGTGTAGGTGACCTTGTTCAGTGCCGCTTTTGATCAAAGTCGCATTGAAACAACTGTGTAGGTGGCCTTGTTGAGTGGCGCATTTGATCAAAGTCGCATTGAAACAACTATGTAGGTGACCTTGTTCAGTGCCGCTTTTGATCAAAGGCACATTGAAACAACTGTGTGAGTGGCCTTGTTGAGTAGCGCATTTGACAAAAGTCATATTGAAACAACTGTTTAGGTGACCTTGTTGAGTGTCGCCTTTGATCAAAGTCGCATTGTAACAACAGTGTAGGTGGCCTTGTTGAGTAGCGCATTTGACAAAAGTCACATTAAAACAACTGTGTAGGTGTCCTTGTTGAGTGGCGCATTTGACCAAAGTCACATTGAAACAACTGTGTAGGTGGCCTTGTTGAGTGTCGCATTTGACCAAAGTCATATTGAAACAACTGTGTAGGTGTCCTTGTTGAGTGGCGCATTTGACCAAAGTCACATTGAAACAACTGTGTAGGTGGCCTTGTTGAGTGGCGCCTTTGATCAAAGTCACTTTGAAACAACTGTGTAGGTGGCCTTGATGAGTGGCGCCTTTGATCAAAGTCACTTTGAAACAACTGTGTAGGTGGCCTTGTTGAGTAGCGCCTTTGATCAAAGTCACTTTGAAACAACTGTGTAGGTGGCCTTGTTGAGTGGCGCTTGTGACCAAAGTCACATTGAAACAACTGTGTAGGTGACCATGTTGAGTGGCCCATGTGACCAAAGTCACATTGAAACAACTGTGTAGGTGACCTTGTTGAGTGGCTCTTTTAATTAAAGTCACTTTGAAACAACGGTGTAGGTGGTCTTGTTGAGTGGCGCCTTTGATCAAATCACTTTGAATTAACTGTGTAGGTGACCTTGTGGAGTAGCGCGTTTGATCAAAGTCAATTTGAAACAATGGTGTAGGTGGCCTTGTAAAGTAGTGCCTTTGATCAAAGTCACATTGAAACAACTGTGTAGGTGTCCTTGTTGAGTGGCGCATTTAACCAAAGTCACATCGAAACAACTGTGCAGGTGGCCATGTTGAGTAGCGCATGTGATCAAAGTTACATTGAAACAACTGTGTAGGTGGCCTTGTTGAGTGGCGCATGTGGCCAAAGTCACATTATAACAACTGTGTAGGTGACTTTGTTGAGTTGCGCATTTGACAAAAGTCACATTGAAACAACTGTGTTGGTGGCCTTGTTGTGTTGCGCCTTTGACCAAAGTCACATTATAAGAACTGTATAGGTGACATTGTTGAGTGCCGCCTTTGACCAAAGTCACATTGAAACAACTGTGTTGTTGGCCTTGTTGAGCGGCGCCTTTGACTAAAGTCACATTGAAACAGGTGAGCTTGTTGAGTTTCGCATTTGACCAATGTCACATTGAAACAACTGTGTAGGTGACCTTGTTGAGTGGCGCATGTGACCAAAGTCACATTGAAACAACTGTGTATGTGACGTTGTTGAGTAGCGCATGTGACCAAAGTCACATTGAAATAACTGTGCAGGTGACCTTGTTGAGTGGCGCCTATGACCAAAGTCATATTGAAACAACTGTGTAAGTGGGCTTGTTGAGTAGCGACATTGACCAAAGTCACATTGAAACAACGGTGTAGATGGGCTTGTTGAGTGGCGCATGCGACCAAAGTCACATTGAAACAACTGTGTAGGTGAAGTTGTTGAGTGGCGCATGTGATCAAAGTCCTATTAAAACCACTGTGTAGGTGGGCTTGTTGAGTGGCGGATTTGACCAAAGTCACATTGAAAGAACTGTGTAAGTGGCTTTATTGAGTGGCGCATTTGACCAAAGTCACTTTAAAACAACTGTGCAGGTGACCTTGTTGAGTTTCGCATTTTACCAAAGTCACATTGCAACAACTGGGCAGGTGACCTTGTTGAGTGGCGCCTTTGACCAAAGTCACATTGAAACAACTGTGTAGGTGACCTTGTTGAGTAGCGCATTTGATCAAAGTCACATTGAAACAACTGTATAGGTGATTTTATTGAGTAGCGCCTTCGATCAAAGTCACATTGAAATAACTGTGTAGGTGTCCTTGTTGAGTGGCGCATTTGACCAGAGTCACACTGAAACAGGTGGCCTTGTTGGGTAGCGCATTTGACCAAAGTCATATTGAAACAACTGTGCAGGTGACATGGTTGAGTGGCCCATGTAATCAAAGTCACATTGAAACAGGTGACCTTTTTGAGCTTCGCATTTGACCAAAGTCACATTGAAATAACTGTGTAGGTGGCCTTGTTGAGTGGCGCATTTTACCAAAGTCATATTGAAACAACTGTGTAGGTGGCCTTGTTGAGTAGCGCATGTGATCAAAGTCACATTGAAACAACTGTGTAGGTGGCCTTGTTGAGTAGAGCATGTGATCAAAGTCACACTGAAAAAACTGTGT
Source organism: Mya arenaria (assembly GCF_026914265.1). Taxonomy (NCBI): domain Eukaryota; kingdom Metazoa; phylum Mollusca; class Bivalvia; order Myida; family Myidae; genus Mya; species Mya arenaria. The sequence continues at coordinate 45,823,986 of NC_069131.1, read as the reverse complement.
AAGTGGCTTTGTTGAGTAGTTCATTTGACCAAAGTCACATTGAAACAGGTACCCTTGTTGAGTAGCGCATTTGACCAAAGTCGCATTGAAACAACTATGTATGTGGTTTTGTTGGGTAGCGCATTTGACCAAAGTCACATTGAAACAGGCGGCCTTGTTGAGTAGCCCATTTGACCAAAGTTACATTGAAACAACTGTGTAGGTAACCTTGTTGAGTAGCGCATTTGACCAAAGTCACATTGAAACAACTGTGTAGGTGTCCTTGTTGAGTGGCGCATTTGACCAAAGTCACATTTAAACAGGTGGCCTTGTTGAGTAGCGCATTTGACCAAAGTCACATTGAAACAACTGTGTAGGTGGCCTTGTTGAGTAGCGCATGTGACCACATTCACTTTAAGACAACTTTGCAGATGACCTTGTTTTGTGGCGCATTTGACCAAAGTCACATTGAAACAACTGTGTAGGTGACCTTCTTGTGTGGCGCATTTGACCAAAGTCTCTTTGAAACAACTGTGTAGGTGACCGTGTTGAGTAGCGCATTTGACCAAAGTCACATTGAAACAACTGTGCAGGTGGCCTTGTTGAGTTGCGCTTTTGATCAAAGTCGCATTGAAACAACTGTGTAGGTGACCTTGTTGAGTAGCGCATTTGACCAAAGTCACATTGAAACAACTGTGTAGGTGGGCTTTTTGAGAGGCGCATGTGACCAAAACCACATTGAAACAACTGTGTAGGTGACGTTGTTGAGTTGCGCATGTGATCAAAGTCACATTGAAACATCTGTGTAGGTGACCTTGTTGAGTACAGCATTTGACCAAAGTCACACTGAAACAACTGTGTAGGTGGCCTTGTTGAGTTGCGCCTTTGACCAAAGTCACATTATACCAACTGTGTAGTTGACTTTGTTGATTGCCGCCTTTGACCAAAGTCACATTGAAACAACTGTGTTGGTGGCCTTGTTTAGTGGCGCCTTTGACAAAAGTCACATTGAAACAACTGTGTAGGTGGCCTTGTTGAGTAGCGCGTGTTCGGTGACCTGGTTGAGTGGCGCCTTTGTCCAAAGTCACATTGAAACAACTGTGTAGGTGGACGTGTTGAGTGGCACCTTTGACCAAAGTCACATTGAAACAACTGTGTAGGTGGCCTTGTTGAGTGGAGCCTTTGACCAAAGTCACATTGAAACAACTGTGTAGGTGGACTTGTTGAGTGGCACCTTTGACCAAAGTCACATTGAAACAACGGTGCAGGTGACCTTGTTGAGTAGCGCCTTTGACAAAATTCATATTGCAACAACTGAGCAGGTGACCTTGTTGAGTGGGGCCTTTGACCAAAGTCACATTGCAAGAACTGGGATGGTGACCTTGTTGAGTGGCGGATTTGACCAAAGTCACATTGAAAGAAGTGTGTAAGTGGCTTTATTGAGTGGCGCAATTGACCAAAGTCACATTGAAACGACTGTTCAGGTGACCTTGTTGAGTGGCGCCTTTGACCAAAGTCACATTGCAACAACTGTGTAGGTGACCTTGTTGAGTTGCACATTTGATTCAAGTCACATTGAAACAACTGTGTAAGTGTCATTGTTAAGTAGCGCATTTGACCAAAGTCGCATTGAAACAACTGTGTAGGTGACCTTGTTGGGAAGCGCTTTTGACCAAAGTCACATTGAAACAACTGTGCAGGTGGCCTTGTTCAATGGCGCATTTGACCAAAGTCACATTGAAACAACTGTGCAGGTGGCATTGTTGAGTAGCGCATTTGACCAAAGTAACATTGAAACAACTGTGTAGGTGGCTTTGTTGAGTAGCGCATTTGACCAAAGTAACATTGAAACAACTGTGTAGGTGGCTTTGTTGAGAAGCGCTTTTGACCAAAGTTACATTGAAACAACTCTGCAGGTGGCCTTGTTGAGTGCCACCCTTGATCAAAGTCACATTGAAACAACGGTGTAGGTGGCCTTGTTGAGTAGCGCATGTGACCACATTCACTTTAAGACAACTGTGCAGGTGACCTTGTTGTGTGGCGCATTTGACCAAAGTCACATTGAAACAACTGTGTAGGTGACATTCTTGTGTGGCATATTTGACCAAAGACACTTTGAAACAACTGTGTAGGTGACCTTGTTCAGTAGCGCATTTGATCAAATCCGCATTGAAACAGGTGGCCTTGTTGAGTGGCGCATTTGACCAAAGGCACATTGAAACAACTGTGTATGTGGCTTTGTTGAGTAGCGCATTTGACCAAAGTCACATTGAAACAGGTGACATTGTTGAGTTTCGCATTTGACCAAAGTCACATTGAAACAACTGTGCAGGTGACCTTATTGAGTGGCGCATTTGACCAAAGACACATTGAAACAACTGTGCAGGTGACCTTGTTGAGTGGCCCATTTGACCAAAGTTACTTTGAAAAAACTGTGTAGGTGGCCTTGTTGAGTAGCGCGTTCGAACAAAGTCACATTTAAACAACTGTGCAGGTGACCTTGTTGAGTGGTGCATTTGATCAATGTCACATTGAAACAACTGTGCAGGTGACCTTGTTGAGTGGCCCATTTGACCAAAGTCACTTTGAAACAACTGTATAGGTTGCCTTGTTGAGTAGCGCGTTCGACCAAAGTCACATTTAAACAACTGTGTAGGTGGCCTTGCTGAGTGGCGCATTTGACCAAAGTCACATTGAAACAACTGTGTAGGTGGTCTTGTTGAGTAGCGCATTTGACCAAAGTCACTTTGAAACAACTGTGTAGGTGGCCTTGTTGAGTGGCGCATTTGACCAAAGTCACATTGAAATAACTGTGTAGGTGGCCTTGTTGAGTGGCGCGTTTGACCAAAGTCACATTGAAACAACTGTGTAGGTGGCCTTGTTGAGTAGCGCGTTTGACCAAAGTCACATTGGACCAGGTGACCTTGTGTAGTTTCGCATTTGACCAAAGTCACATTGAAACAACTGTGCAGGTGACCTTGTTGAGTGGTGCATTTGACCAAAGGCACATTGAAACAACTGTGTAGGTGGCTTTGTTGAGTAGCGCATTTGACCAAAGTCACATTGAAACAGGTGACCTTGTTGAGTGGCCCATTTGACCAAAGTTATTTTGAAAAAACTGTGTAGGTGGCCTTGTTGAGTAGCGCGTTCGACCAAAGTCACATTTAAACAACTGTGCAGGTGACCTTGTTGAGTGGCGCATTTGATCAAAGTCACATTGAAACAACTGTGCAGGTGACCTTGTTGAGTGGCCCATTTGACCAAAGTCACTTTGAAACAACTGTATAGGTTGCCTTGTTGGGTAGCGCGTTCGACCAAAGTCACATTTAAACAACTGTGTTGGTGGCCTTGCTGAGTGGCGCATTTGACCAAAGTCACATTGAAACAACTGTGTAGATGGCCTTGTTGAGTAGCGCATTTGACCAAAGTCACATTAAAACAACTGTGCGGGTGACCTTGTTGAGTGGCGCATTTGACCAAATTCACATTGAAATAACTGTGTAGGTGGCTTTGTTGAGTGGCGCATTTGACCGAAGTTACATTGAAACAACTGTGTAGGTGTACTGATGTAGGTGTCCTTGTTGAGTGGTGCATTTGACCAAAGTCACATTGAAACAACTGATGTAGGTGTCCTTGTTGAGTGGCGCATTTGACCAAAGTCACATTAAAACAACAGTGTAAGTGGCTTTGTTGAGTAGCGCATTTGACCAAAGTCACATTGAAACAGGTGACCTTGTTGAGTTTCGCATTTGACCAAAGTCACATTGAAATAACTGTGCAGGTGACTTTGTTGAGTGGCGCATTTGACCAAAGTCACATTGTAACAACTGTGCAGGTGGCTTTGTTGAGTAGCGCATTTGACCAAAGTCACATTGAAACAGGTGGCCTTGTTGAATAGCGCATTTGACCAAAGTTACATTGCAACAACTGTGCAGGTGGCTTTGTTGAGTTGCGCCTTTGATCAAAGTCACATTGAAACAACTGTGCAAGTGGCTTTGTTGAGTGGCGCATTTGACCAAAGTCATATTGAAACAGGTGGCCTTGTTGAGTGGCGCATTTGACCAAAGTCACATTGAAACAGGTGGCCTTGTTGAGTAGCGCATTTGACCAAAGTTACATTGCAACAACTGTGCAGGTGGCTTTGTTGAGTTGCGCCTTTGATCAAAGTCACATTGAAACAACTGTGCAAGTGGCTTTGTTGAGTGGCGCATTTGACCAAAGTCATATTGAAACAGGTGGCCTTGTTGAGTGGCGCATTTGACCAAAGTCACATTGAAACAGGTGGCCTTGTTGAGTACCGCATTAGAGAACAGTTGCATTGGATATTTGTTCACGTGACCTGGTTAAGTAGCGTAGGTGACCAAATTAATATACTATACTTGTTCACGAGGCTATGTTCAGAAGTGTGTGTGCGTGCGTGTGCTTGTGCGCGCGTGTGTGTGTGTGTGTGTGTGTGTGCGTGAGTGCGTGCGTGCTTGCGCGTGTGCGCGTGTGCGTGTATGCGTGCGTATGTACTAATGCTAGTCTGATTATATGCAAGCCACGCAAACAATAAACCGGCAAGGAATGCGCCCTTGACTATTAGTATCTATCATGTGTTTACGGTACGGATATAATAATCCGACCCGTTGGCACGCACGTAAGCCGGTAACGGTCAATCAGACATAGAGTTTCAACGGTACTCAAGACTCAAACCATAAACCTCGTACGATTTATACTCTGTTCATTTTAACAAAAATGGTAATGCACGTAGCCTTTATGCGCCGCTGGATTTCTGACACTAAAACATACATCAATAGGCGAATAATATTATTAGTGGACAACAACAAACGCAAGACTTACACAACCAAAAAAATGCACGTTATTCGTTAAATAGGTACTCGCTATTTTATTTTGGACACATTTTTGCCTTGAAATTAATGACTAAGACATGCCACGTGCTCAATACAACAGCAACACAATTTAAAAAGAGAACATTAACATTTATCATCCCAAGAGAAAACAAAAAATAACAAAATTTAAGAAGTTGAAAGAGTACGGTTGAAATCTGATTTCAAATCAGAGGACACCCTAGCGAGCCTAATGACATAACTTGTTAATAAACCGAAATAATATAAGCAGCTGAGCGTCTTTCGACATTACTGGCCGATTTTATCACGGAAATCGCTTTATCAATCTGAAGAAAGATTTTCTGATAAGCTTATCATTTTTGCGATAGAGGTGGAAACGTTTCTCAAATCTTACTGAGTGATGTTCGTGAAACAGCGTTCCTACATTTTGTGTTTATTAATTTTTTGCTAGTTCCTCTTGTCTACTTATTGGATGCTTAAGTTCAATATGCATAATGCAATTGCAACAGAAACATGAGTGATTTGGTTCGTTTAAAATGAAATATTTCACAGTTTGATAATCCTGCTTTTTACACTTCCACAAATTGTGCCAATCCAGTTTAGTTTAACTATGGATAAGGATGTACATGCTCCGAAAGTAAAAGTTGCCAATAAGCATTATTATTATGTGTAATTTGAACAGAAATATACATTGCATTTCTTCCCACCAATTGCAAAACACGTTTCAGAACACTTTATCATTAAGGCGTTTAGAGCCCAACTCAGTCCATCATAGATTTTACAATGTACAATACCGAGCAAAAGTGTTCCTGGCCTGTAAGACCACCTCCGCAGATGGAAGAACGCTTTCATCAACTTCTTGCAAACAATTATTTTCCAACCTTAGCCTGTTAAATGAAGGTTTATCGAAAATAGCACAAACATTTGTCGGCACTTGGATAAACAACGCGTTTAAACCTCCTTGTAAATTTCAGTTTTATTTCTATTTCAAGAGATGCCAATCGTTTATGTCATGTTGGTCGTTTATATATATCCCTCCCAACGAAGTGTAGATTCGAAAGCAGGAGATGAATGTGTTACACGGAAAGTCTACAAATACTGCGAAATGCTGATCGATCCAATTATGTTGTTTTTGTAAACCCATTATTATATAATTTAGGACTGTGCGCATGTACAGAGTCTAAGGGTTCGTAGCGGTGGTTTCATCAACATCGACATCAGCACCAGAACCTTCCCTTTTACCATCAGTACCATCCCCATCAGAGTCAGCAAAATAGCCATCAGCGTCAGCTCCATCGCCATCAGCGTTAGCACTACCACCATCACCATCAGCACCATCGCCACTGGCATCCTCGTCAGAACCAGCGCCATCACCCTCAGACCCATTGCCATAAGCATCATCGTCATCAGCACCATCGCCATTACCCATAGCACCGTCACCATCGTCATTAGCATAAGAACCATCGCATTCAGCTTCAGCGCCATGATCCATCACCATAACATCGCCATCAGCGTTGCCACCATCACCACAACCTCGCCATCAGCGTTGCCACCATCACCACAACCTCGCCATCAGCGTTGCCACCATCACCATAACCTCGCCATCGGCGTTGCCACCATCACCATAACATCGCCATTAGCGTTGCCACCATCACCATAACCTCGCCATCAGCGTTTCCACCATCACCGTACCATCGCCATCAGCGTTGTCACCATCACCATACCATCGCCATCAGCGTTCCCACATCACCATACCATCGCCATCAGCGTTCCCACCATCACCAAAACATCGCCATCAGCGTTGCCATCATCACCATACCATCGCCATCAGCGTTCCCACCATCACCATAACATATCATCGCAATCAGCGTTGCCACCATCACCATAACACCGCCATAAGCGTTGCCACAATCACCACAACATCACACTCAGCACCAGCGCCATCTCCATAACACCGCCATCAGCGTTGCCATCATCACCATAACATCACTAAAAGCCTTGCCACCATCACCTTAACACCGCCATCAGTGTTGCCACCATCACCACAACCTCACACTCAGCGTCAGCGCCATCACCATAACATCGCCATCAGCGTTGCTACCATCACCATAACATCAACATCAGCGTTGCCACCATCACCATAACACCACCATCAGCGTTGCCACCATCACCATAACATCGCCATCAGCGTTGCCACCATCACCATAACACCGCCATCAGCGTTGCCACCATCACCACAACATCGACATCAGCGTCGCCACCATCACCATAACATCGCCATCAACGTTGCCATCATCACCATTAACATCGCCATCAGCGTTACCACCATCACCATCAGCGTTGCCAGCATCACCATATAATCACCATCAGCGTTTCCAGCATACCCATATTATCACCATCAGCGTTGCCACTATCGATATAAGCGTAAGCATCATCTTTTTTAGCGTCAGCATACCATCGCCAGCAGCGTCAGCGCCATCGCCAGCAGCGTCAGCACCATCGCCACCAGCGTCACCACCATCAGCGTCACCATCATCGCCGTCAGCGTCATCACCATCGCCATCAGCGTCAGCACCATCGCCATCAGCGTCAGCACCATCGCCACCAGCGTCACCACCATCAGCGTCACCATCATCGCCGTCAGCGTCATCACCATCGCCATCAGCGTCAGCACCATCGCCATCAGCGTCATCACCATCAGCCTCACCATCATCGCCGTCAGCGTCATCACCATCGCCATCAGCGTCAGTACCATCGCCATCAGCGTCAGCACCATCGCCGTCAGCGTCAGCACCGTCGCCATTAACGTCACCATTACCTCCGTCAGCGTCAGCACCGTCGCCGTCAGCGTCAGCACCGTCGCCGTCAGCGTCAGCACCATTGCCGTCAGCGTCAGCACCATCGCCATCAGCGTCAGCATTATCGCCGTCAGCGTCAGCACGATCGCCTTCAGCGTCACCTCCATCGCCACCAGTGTCAGCACCATTGCCGTCAGCGTCAGCACCATCGCCATCAGCGTCACCACCATCGCCACCAGTGTCAGCACCATTGCCGTCAGCGTCAGCACCATCGCCGTCAGCGTCACCACCATCGCCATCAGCGTCAGCACCATCGCCATCAGCGTCAGCACCATCGCCATCAGCGTCAGCACCATCGCCGTCAGCGTCAGCACATGAATACCGGGTGCTTTCTTTCTCTCTGCTCCATCTTATTTCAGGTCACATCACCTAAACAGTCCAAAATTATACGGAATTCTTTTATTACTGCTAAACGTTGTTACAGGAATTGTTTCAATTCATACTCATAATATTTACACCACAACTGCCATTTTTTGCGTCAGCACCAGCGCCATCAGCGTCAGCATTATCGCCGTCAGCGTCAGCACGAACGCCATCAGCGTCACCACCATCGCCATCAGTGTCAGCATCATTGCCGTCAGCGTCAGCACCATCGCCATCAGCGTCAGCACCATCGCCGTCAGCGTCAGCACCATCGCCATCAGCGTCAGCACCATCGCCATCAGCGTCAGCACCATCGCCGTCAGCGTCAGCACATGAATAACCGGGTGCTTTCTGTCTCTCTGCTCCATCTCATTTCAGGTCACATCACCTAAACAGTCCAAAATTATACGGATGTCTTTTATTACTGCTAAACGTTGTTACAGGAATTGTTACAATTCATACTCATAATATTTACACCACAACTACCATTTTAGATATATTGTTGCCATAAGTGTTTGAATTTTACGTTTAAAAGTGTTTTAAGTGGTCGATATTTTCCCGCGTTATTGTGACGTCATTTGAAAAATGCTTCCGGTTACTAGGTGCATACTATTTAAAGAATGGGTAGGAATGGGTAACTGATTTTTTAAAAATGAAATGAAGTATTTTTTTAACAATTGTTGAATGACTCCACACAATGACCAGCCCAATTGCGTTCATACCCCGATAATGACATCAAGCCCGCAATTCATATCCATCCTAAAGCTAACATTCTCTTCTTGAGTAATATGAAATTGTATCATTAGGATAAAAGTATTCAACCGTTGAAGTAATTCGAAGAAAAATATATAACAGAAACTATTTCACATGCTTGAGTTTGTCACTGGCAGTTACACATGCAGAATTAAATACCTAACATCATATATATTGGAAGTGTAATAAAATTATAAATTAATTCTTAGACCTCAAATAGAACTAATACTGAATAAAACCCTTCAAAAGATAATTGGATGTAGTTTCGTTGACCGTAATTCTCTCGAGACGCGTGCTGCAATTCACGCGCGACCTGGACCTGTAAGAATTTCATTAGTGCACCAATTGACCCGTACATTTCCCCATTTCAAGTCATTTCAATCTATACCAGAGTCATGTTTATTTCCCGTGGCGCCATTTTGTTACGTCACGCGCGGGTGCGTTTACGTCACAGCATGGAGACTCGTTAAACAGGTGCTAGCGCATGGTCAAGTTTTGATGATTTAATGTTACTGGAAGGGAATAAAGTGTCACGCCTTTGTTATTTCTATGCGTATTGTTGACTTTCGCGCAATGCAATTAGTGTTCGGGAAATTTCGCCCTGACAGTGGCAAAGTGTGTTATTTAATGCATGTACAACGATTGATAGTTGTTGTACATTTATTCTAACAACATTTCTGCAAAGAACTGACAAAATCACCAATGTGTTGAAATGCAGTTGCTTTCAGATGTTTCAGCTTCGTAGAAATGTCATGACGGGATCGGCATTTATATGAACACCTTGTTCACAGATGAGAAATTAACAAAAATGAAATATGTTCTATTTACCGGTAGTTCATAACTCATGTAACTCCACTGATAAATGAATGTTATCCATATTACGTTCATTTTTTGTTATTTTAACGATCAAAACGATTTAGCGTGACACACGCAAAGTCAACACGTGTACCAAACGCCAGCTCCAGCATTTATCAGTGCACACTAATGACCTGTCGACACTTCCGTGGTGCAGCTGGGCCTTTTTTGGAAATATTTTCTATTTACCGGTAGGTAAATGGTGGCCCATCATTGAAATGAAATAAACATTCTGATAAAATAAGCATTAATGTCAGGGATCACCACACTACACTGGGAGCTAATTTATAGCCAAGTCGGCCCTTTAAAACCAATTTAACTCTACTGATAAATGAATGTTACCCATATCGCGTCATTTTTTTTTTATTTTAACGATGAAAACGGTCAAAACGATTTCGCGTCGACGTCAACACGCGAGCACCACTTTGTGGTGCAAAGAAAATGAGCTGTCGAAATTCCGTGGTGCAGCTGTGCCTTTTGTTACTTGTACACATGTAAGCATGATTTATTTTTTGATTAAATGGACATATTTCGAAAATCGGAGAATGTGGTACCGTAATGCTACGTTTACACTATGTTCCCGGTGGCCATGGCAGCCCCGTTTCAGACCACCGTGGAGAAAACGGGATAAACGTGAGACAGCGCGGGGGAACGAGATATGCAAACGTGACAGACCGTTATTGCCGAACATGCCGGGCCAGAATTTTAAACTGTCAAAAAAAATTGCCACGGCAGCCACGGTGTGGATGAGAAACGTAGTAGGTCGTAGTAAAACGGGGTAAACGCAATGACACGTGACAGTACGTAATAGGCCGTTACACAACTTATAAATCGTCCGTAGGGGGCGGGAATCATATGTAATCCCCGGCATCTGAAGTTCCTTTCCAGTTTTGTCACGTTGTGCTTCGTTTTGTCACGGTTTTCACGGCAAGCTAGGGTGGACGATAGCCGTTTCGTTACGTTTCATTTACGGTGCGTACCAATATGTGACGCTTTGCCGGCCGGTGAGTTAGGGTACGTTGAGTTCTACTACGGCTGACACGGTGCACGCAGTCTTAAAATGTGGATAAAAAAGCCGCAACAGGCAGGAGAGCTTCATTTTAGTTTGAGCACTCGACGAGGTAACATCGAATAACTGTTTATATTAATCAAGCTCTGAAATGCCTTCTTGGCCTTCGTCCTGCCTTGTGCACTGTTTGCAACAAACAAACAAACAAGAAAACACAAAATCTTCTTCATCTTGGGAATTCATGTTTACTTGTCGAAGTATTCTGATACAGCGATTGCTGTTGCTTGGGGGATTTTATCTATACCGTGGACACAAACGTAATCCAAAGCTCTGCGGTGTTCGCGTTCGATGCATGAGACCTCGACAAAACGTGAGAACGCATCAGACCTGGATGAAGACGTGAACAACGTGAGGGATCCCATCAGAACGTATCGGAGCGGGACGCAACGTACATGCATCCCTGGTAGACCGCGCCCGGACCTAAGTGCGCCTTGGACGAACCACTTTTTCGCCCCTACGGCTTGTCACGTTTACCTTGATAAAACGTGAGGAAACTTAGCACAACCTAACAAAACTTGTATATGGAGACAAAAATGGCCAAAATCCCACGGCGCAATACGTTTCGGGCAAACGGGGCTGCCGTGGCCACGCCAGCCCTGTTTAAGGAGCACTTTTACTACAGGTTGGCTACGATTTCGTTTTCATTATCGTGCGAACTGGGGTGCCGGAAGCTGTTTCCCGATTCGGACTTGTGCATACTTTGAGATTTGCCAGCATTTCAACAATACTTTAGGTGCATAGACACATCATGAGAAATTTCTGGTACATGTAAATACAACTGTATTGTATAGTAGTTATAAACATAAAACATAAAAAATAAACTCTTCTTAAAAAGGAATATTGCATGTATTTATAAAAGTGTTGGCTTTGCTGCTCTAGTGATGTCGCTGTAGAGTAGAAGTGGCGCTGTCGAGTATGGTTTGCGCTGAAAAATGATATGATCGAACTATAACAAATTTTTATCGTTTAACGCAGGTAAGTAGATAATTAAGTATTACGTCACGGACTAGTATATGAATCGAATACGTCATCTTTTACGCGTTCCTGTATATCAACTATTACAAAGTGACCCATTTGGTGTGTTACCTTTTTGATTTAACAATATATGTGCGAGTTCAAAAACCTTTTTGGACACCACGTTTTAACCTCAACGCTTCGCGGAATTCCGATATGAAACGGCATTATTGGCGCCGCTTTGAAGAGCGCGCCTATTATGGAATGGGAATTTATTTTAGTTAGTGGTAGGAGCGGTTTTTAAGTTGATTGACAGTTGGGTTTTACTGTTATTTTATTATGATTAAAAAATGCAAATGGATGGCGATTGCATGGGTGTTAAAAATGCTATTTGTGGTTGAATAGATTGTCTTCAATTTATCTTCAAAACATTATATTTGAAGAACGACAAATAAGTTTAATAACTGTTCCCGTTTCGTTTACGTTTTCCGATTGGTTAACTGTAATATCATGTGCCGGAAATGTAAATATTCGGAGGAGTTCCGAATGAAATGTAAAATGTGTGGACCGGTAATTATGTGAATGGGAATAATTATGTTTTATGTTGTTTTGTTATGTTTACTGCATTAATAAACAATGAGTTAAGCTGTTTTGTTTAATTTAATCGATATTGGATTAAATCATCACCTAACTTTATTTTTTAATGTGTTGAAGGTGACATTAGTAAAATTGTATTACGATTGCCCCCGAGTTGTTTTATTTTTAGAGCACTACACATATCCGGATGTTGCTATTTTTAGAACCAGAAGGTATTTCCCCGCCATTCATAGACATAGGTCAATAATGGAATTTCTACATCGTCGATTAATAGTTGGAAACTCGGTTTTCTCATGAATATACGTTTAAAATAAGTAAACACTAAAAGTGCACACTGACAGTTGATTACGATACATCTAACAATTTGAGTCATTGCAGTAAAACATGGATTATAAGTGAATTATACGCGTAAGAGAAGATTTTCTGTCGAAAAAACTAATGTCAACAATCAGCATGGAATTGGGATATTCGTATCAAAGGGCTATTCATGTAAGTATCCTTGAGTAGTTGTGTAAGTTTATGTGTTCAAAAAAGTTTGTTTTTTAATTTCTTTGGAATTCTTAAATCATTTTTATTTGCTAAACGTTAAGACAGCGTTTTAATATTTCTACATGTACTATAAATATACATGTTACATACTTTACATCTACTTATAATGCACCAGTCAATTGTAACCAAAGCCCCACCAGGACCGAGGAACAGCTGGGACTTTGACTTTCTGTCCAGCCAACCCCGGGTAAAATCCTCGTCGGACGAACTGATGGTCAAATCCTCGCCATATGCCCCGTACCCCAGGTAGCCTAGGTAAGGCATATTCCCTGCTATATCTGGCTCAAACACAAAACCACCGTATTCACCCGGCACTGCGAGGCCACCTGAAAGTTAAAAACACAGCCCATTTCCCCGGCATATCCCCAGACCTGGAGGGCCGTGGTTACAATTGACTGGTGCATTATGTACATGTTACATATTTATAAATGTACTTATGTACATCATTTATGTATATGATATGAGTATGTAATCTTTTATTTGATTGTTTTATCTTAGAAAAATATTAGACTTAAAAATACCCATTATTTGTTTACAAAGAAAAATATTAGACTTAAAAATACCCATTATTTGTTTACAAACTGCATATTTTCAAAATAAACCTGTATTAAAAGATGTACATGGTTTCGGGCTGGAAGCCACAACAGCTTGGACACAAGCGACATTCATTTGCTTGGTGTAGGTCTCGTTGAACGCCATACTGTTGTGAATCATTATCAACCATAAGCACAACATCTACACATTTGTGCCTACCAACCCTTACTCTTGGCTAAAACGGATATTAGTGCAGAATGTATAATTAATACATGTGCATTTGTTATTTACGGTTGTAGTTTCTGTTGGTTGATAATCAGAAGTCTAATTTCTTTCAGGCAGGAAAAGGACTGAATATTACTATTATATGAAGAATTCCAGCCTGCATTAAATACTTTGTTGGATCATTGAGACAGATTTGACATCCATGTCTATCAACATCTGATAGAGATGATGTGAGTATTTCATATAAAACATATTTGAGTTGGTGTTTGTTGTTTTATAAACTCACTGTTTTCAATAATCCAGTGGTTGTGGTGGTGGTGATGGTGGTGGTGATGATGAATTTTATTGATAAATTTAGTAATTTTCTTTATATTATATACATGTATGTATCAGCTTATTGTTGTTGTTTTTAAATAATGTTGAGAAAAATTAAACTGTTTATATTTTATTTTGTATATGTATGGCAGTATTATTATCTATACAAATTAGTTAGAAAGTACTTTTTTTCTTTTACAGCACTAAACATTCTAGATGGGTAAAGACCTGTTAAATCAGCATTGACTCAGCATTGAGTAATTTTCATCTGTGCATACGCTACAAGTACAAACGCATGGGAAAAAACCAAACTTCAAATGTTGAAGAGTGAAGAATTATTGTGAAAAGTTCTAAATGTTAGAATACCATTGACTAAATAAAACAAATAGACATCGATTACCAACAGAGACTGTTTACATGTTATACTATTTAAAAGACATTAGGCCACAACAAATTGATCATTTGTTCGTCGGATTTGCCGCACCTAAAATTCGAAAAACGAAAAAAAAATAAAAAAACTTTTTTTTTGCGCCCGCACTTACTATTTGGCCGCGCATATTATTTATTTTTTTTACTTCTGAATTTCCTCTATTTTCTGAAGTTTTTTACTTAAAATTTGAACCTGCAACGTCGACTTCGCCTTTTTTTGAAGGTATTTCCATGCTTTACATTCTCCGCGAGCAAACTTTCCTCGTGTCAGGACAAAATCAGGTCCGGGTAACCGCAAAACAGCCGATATTTGTTGACAGTCTTTTTTGTCGGGAATATTTTGCAGGACGCACCGTTGTTATCTTTTTCCGGTATATACTTTCAGTTTTCGTTAATGTAAAATACATATTTCAGTGTCATAGTCAATGGATTATAGTCTTCAGTAAACAACAACAGTTTCACAGCGTCGAAGGCAATAATTATTTATGTGTGTTTTAAGTAATTCATTGTTTTGTACTCAAAATTTAGTGTTAAATAATAACTAAATCAGATTTTGAGTGCAAAACTTATATTAAAATACACGGACACTCGACTTACAACAAATGAACATGTTTTCGTGAGTTATTTTTTAAATTCTAAAATGCATTTCTCAGTTTTATACTCGTAATTGATAAAAAAAGAAGGACTTGTAAATGTTTCAGAAACAGTCTGTATTTATGCACCATTCAATTGTAACCATGCCCCCCCCCCCCCCCCCCCAGGACCGGGGGTATACCGGAGATAGCCGGTGAAATGGGCCGTGTTTTTACCTTCCAGGTGGCCCCGCAGTGCCGTTGGTTTTACCCGGGGTTGGCTGTACCGAAAGTCAAACTCCCCGCTATTCCCCGGACCTTGGGGGTCGTGGTTACAATTGACTAGTGCATTACACATACATGTACAGTATAAAAATAACATCAGTAAAATCAGAAAATAAAACCTTTTATAAGTAAAATGACTGTTTTAATTTTCTCAATTCTTTGTTCTTATCCACTTGTTTTCTTTGATCGATTTGTAGTAAAGTGGCCTGTTATTAAAGTGGCCTGTTTCTTACGGGCATTGAAGCTATGGAGGGTGTCATGATTTTTTTTCAAGGCACGGACCTATAAACCATTGGTTCGTGGTAAAGGCGAGGTCTTGAAAGGGAAACATCTTTATTCCACCACCTGCTCTAATATAATGACCGGTGCCACATTTGCAGATTTGTTTAATACTGCTTCAATTGTGTTGTCCCGCAATTTAATCAGCAGTGTCTTAAGTAATAGTAAAGCACTAGATCTTATTGCCATTTGTTATATATTGAGACAGATTTTCATGTGATACAATCAAAACCTTTTCATTTATATTTAAACTAAGAACCTATGTTTGCAATTAAAAAGCATTTCTTGACATATTGCATGATAAATTTAGTAAGAAATAAACTTTTTAATTTTTATTTTATTTTTCGCCTTGCGCTCGCCTCTGAATTGCCTTAAATTTTAAAAAAAGTATTTTAATTTTTTTTTCGCTCGCTCGCTCCTTCTTTTTTTGGGCAAAATCCGTAGAACAAATGATCAATTTGTTGTGGCCTTAGTTGAGAACTTTCACTCTGACTTTTTGGAAGGGCATTACGCCTACTTAGTGTTCTTGTTTCTTTACATATTTTAATTTAAAAGTACATTCATTGTTTTTAAATCTAAATTCTGAGTTAGTATCATAAGTAAAATTCATTTATTTGAATGATTACATTTTATGAATAAGTCCAATTGAGCTTTTTACAAGAAAAAGGTTGATTTTTAAGCATTTTATTAGTTATAAAAATGTATAGTTACATGACATTATGTATATTTTCTTCAAAACTGAACGGTAAACTATCATAAATTGTCTTTTGAATTATTCATTAGACATCATAGAAAATATTTAAATGATTTCAGCAGGTTGTCTTATTATTAACTATTTTTAATGAATTTATAAAACTGCTATATATTTTCAAACATCGAAATACTGCTCTGTTCGGAAGACTCACAAGATCAATCAAAATGATTTTTTTCCATGTGTATCAATAATATGTTCGGTTGAACGTAATTTTTCTGTTAACTGAAGTTTATTTTACCCGAAACTGTTGTGTTTATTTCATAATCTCTGATAATATGAAGAAAAATAATCAAATAAAGACAAAATATTTTTAATTAACAGTAAAAAATCTTCAAAATTTGGATAAAAGTCCCATAACGTACCATGATAATGACTATGTTGTCCGTAAAAGCTTTATAAAAGTGTATATTACTTATACCTTAATTCAGTTCAAATAATTATGGCCTTTAAGGATTTGTGTTTTCATAATATAGATTTCCTGTTATATTGAGCTTTGTCAATTTGTGTTGATGTTTTGTTTTATGTACAATTACTACTTCTATTTCCTAACTTTTGTCTCATTTGTCAAATTGAATTGTTACATATTTAAGTGAAAAAACACACACACTATTTTTAAAGATGCACTCTTACTCCCCAATAAGACTTATGATAATTAATATTATTGTTTTCATTTTTCAAAATGGGTTGATATATGTCAACAACAATGTTTCTAATGAAGGATCTTGAGTTCAATTTGCTAATAAGAATGAACTTAAAACATGGTATTTCTGCCTTGTGATACTATAGTAGACCACAGTAAATCTTTTAGCAATCACCAATTGATCATTTAATATTTGTCATGCATTCTGCTATTATAAACAGGGTGACAAGCTTGTTATCAGTAAACGATATTTCAGTAAATGCATTATTTAGTAAGTAGTTATTGTTTTTTCATTTAATTTGATGTGTGTTATATATACAATTATATGTATTGATTTCAAATAAGAGTTTCACTTTAAAGATGCTCATTTAAAGATAATGAACAGACACACAAAAACTAGACACATTTGATACTAATTATACGAATGATTATTGTTTTATATATAGGTGACCTCTGATTTGTTTTGGAGATATTCATAAATGGGTGTTATTCTTTATTGTCTTCAGTTTCTTATACATTTAAGGGTTTTTATAATTGCTTTTCTGGTATATATTACAATGTAATTTAATGCAAATGAAAACACACTTTAAACTGGACACATTTGATACTAATGATATAAATGATTATTGTTTACATGTACTCTGATTTGTTATGAAGATATTCATAAAGGGGTGTTCTTCATGTTATTATACATTTTGGACTTGATTTAGTATTGCTTTTCTGGTATATATTCATTTAATGCACAGGAATTATTTTAAGTGTTCAGTATCACTTTCACACATTATTTACTATTATTTTTTTTGCATATTTGGCCTATTTATGCTTATATGTGCATTGTTGTATTTCAAAACCTTTGTGAAAAATAGAAACAGTATTATTTTCTTCATACATAGTCTGATACATATTCAGTTTGAATGCGTTATTTTTATCATATTTGAAAAAAATGCCATTGTCCAATAAGACACATGCTGTTTTTGTGTTAATATCAACTAAAACATCCATTTTCTAGTCTTCTTTACTATGTAAATGAAGAAGTTAACATTAGTATTATTAAACAGCTAAAAACAAGGCATGTTATGTTATAAATGCATTTCATCTAGTAAACAATGTTCACTTTTTATATAACAGTTCAATAATTATGTTCTATTTATGTTTGCAACTTTACAGTTCAATAATTATGTTCTATTTATGTTTGCAACTTTCGGACGAAATGATAATATTTATTAAAGTACTACACAAATTGTTAAATTGTTATTTCATATCACTTCTTCATGATGAATGAGGTAACTTATTCTTCCCTACAAGTTGTCATTCCAGCATGGTGACGTTGCCCCCTCCCCCTATATGATTAGAACTGCAGTGTACATGAACAATAACTCTATTTCAGCGTAATGCAAGAGTTATTCCCTTTGTATCTTTTCCTGTCCGGAGCATAACTAGAAAACTGCTTTTTTGGAATTTCATTAAACATCATTCAATGGTATTTAGCACAACGAGAGGAAGTACAGTGCACAATGACTATAGCTGTCTTTAAGCTAATTACATAATTATTGCCCTTTGCCGCTTTTTCTTGACCAGAGCATTACTTTAAAACTACTTATGGTATTGAAATAAAACTTGGTATATGGGTATGTGGCAATGACAAAAAGTACAGTGCACAAGCACCCTAATTCTGTCTTGTTCATTAATGTACCCCACCCCTAATGAAATGTTCAACTTGAAAATCTTCCATTTCAATGCTTTTGCCTATGTTGTCATGCAGAAAACTACAAACATTTTGAGAATTTCATAGATGCGGTTCAATGCACCATAATATGCTTGTTGGCCTTGACATTTCTTGTTTTTCAACATATAACAAGTGCATAAACTATTAAACGGCGCGATTTGATGCTTTGCATCAATGGTCTTTCTTGTATCTCTTATAATTCGACTGACGTTACAGAAGAGTACCTATAAGTCTAAGAACCAAAATTGACTTGCTGAAGGAGCAAGAAAAGGCTCCGCGAACTCCACATATTGTCGTACAAGCAGATACATTAAACACGATATCTACGAATAATTAGCCTCTATTTATTTCAATCAAAGTTTAATTAGAAACTCTTGCATGGAGAAACGACCTCTAATTGCATTATGTTAGATCTGGTTTCTTGTGTTTCCGTCTGATCTTGTGCCGCTTACAGGTTGCACCCAACATTTTGTTAAAGAAGGCAGTAGCGATAGTGATCGTGTCTATGGATTATAAAAGATACTTTACACTGATCCTTTGAATACAAGCATTTATTGACACAGATATATTTATAACAATTGAAGTATTACGCGTTAACAATAAGAAAAAAATGTCACCGAAAACCCCCCGATGAATTACCCGATACATTATATAAGTTCATACATGCCGCACTATTACCCGATATATAAGTTCATACATGCCACACTAATACCCGATATATCAGTTCATACATGCCGCACTATTACCCGATATATCAGTTCATACATGCCGCACTAATACCCGATATATCAGTTCATACATGCCACACTATTACCCGATATATAAGTTCATACATGCCGCACTAATACCCGATATATCAGTTCATACATGCCGCACTATTACCCGATATATAAGTTCATACATGCCGCACTAATACCCGATATATCAATTCATACATGCCACACTATTACCCGATATATCAGTTCATACATGCCGCACTAATACCCGATATATCAGTTCATACATGCCGCACTATTACCCGATATATAAGTTCATACATGCCGCACTAATACCCGATATATCAGTTCATACATGCCACACTATTACCCGATATATAAGTTAATACATGCCACACTAATACCCGATATATCAGTTCATACATGCCACACTATTACCCGATATATAAGTTCATACATGCCGCACTAATACCCGATATATCAGTTCATACATGCCACACTATTACCCGATATATCAGTTCATACATGCCGCACTAATACCCGATATATCAGTTCATACATGCCACACTATTACCCGATATATAAGTTAATACATGCCACACTAATACCCGATATATCAGTTCATACATGCCGCACTATTACCCGATATATAAGTTCATACATGCCGCACTAATACCCGATATATCAGTTCATACATGCCACACTAATACCCGATATATCAGTTCATACATGCCACACTACAGTGTGAAACCTGTTGGTTCGTCAGTGTTCTAGGTTGACAATATGGACAGTGTAGGACAAGTAGACAGTGTCAGTTATGGACAGTGTAGGACAAGTAGACAGTGTCAGTTATGAACAGTGTAGGACAAGTAGACAGTGTCAGTTATGGACAGTGTAGGACAAGTAGACAGTGTCAGTTATGAACAGTGTAGGACAAGTAGACAGTGTCAGTTATGGACAGTGTAGGACAAGTAGACAGTGTCAGTTATGAACAGTGTAGGACAAGTAGACAGTGTCAGTTATGAACAGTGTAGGACAAGTAGATGGGGTCAGTTATGAACAGTGTAGGACAAGTAGACAGGGTCAGTTATAAACAGTGTAGGACAAGTAGACAGTGTCAGTTATGAACAGTGTAAGACAAGTAGACAGTGTCAGTTATGAACAGTGTAGGACAAGTAGACAGGGTCAGTTATGAACAGTGTAGGGCAAGTAGACAGTGTCACTTATGAACAGTGTAGGACAAGTAGACAGTGTCAGTTATGGAAAGTGTAGGACAAGTAGACAATGTCAGTTATGGACAGTGTAGGACAGGTAGACAGGGTCAGTTATGAACAGTGTAAGTAGACAGTGTCAGTTATGGACAGTGTAGGACAAGTAGACAGTGTCAGTTATGGACAGTGTAGGACAAGTGGACAGTGTCAGTTATGGAAAGTGTAGGACAAGTGGACAGGGTCAGTTATGAACAGTGTAGGACAAGTAGATAGTGTCAGTTATGGACTGTGAAGGACAAGTGGACAGTGTCAGTTATGGACAGTGTAGGACAAGTAGACAGTGTCAGTTATGGACAGTGTAGGACAAGTAGACAGTGTCAGTTATGGACAGTGTAGGACAAGTAGTAAACAGGGTCAGTTATGAACAGTGTAGGACAAGTGGACAGGGTCAGTTATGGACAGTGTAGGACAAGTGGACAGGGTCAGGTATGGACAGTGTAGGACAAGTAGACAGTGTCAGTCATGGACATTGTAGGACAATTAGACAGTGTCAGTTATGGACTGTGAAGGACAAGTGGACAGTGTCAGTTATGGACAGTGTTGGACATGTAGACAGTGTCAGTTACGGACAGTGTTGGACAAGTAGACAGTGTCAGTTATGGACAGTGTAGGACAAGTGGACAGTGTTAGTTATGGACAGTGTAGGACAAGTAGACAGTGTCAGTTATGGACAGTGTAGGACAAGTAGACAGTGTCAGTTATGGACAGTGTAGGACAAGTAGTAGACAGGGTCAGTTATGAACAGTGTAGGACAAGTGGACAGGGTCAGTTATGGACAGTGTAGGACAAGTGGACAGGGTCAGGTATGGACAGTGTAGGACAAGTAGACAGTGTCAGTCATGGACATTGTAGGACAATTAGACAGTGTCAGTTATGGACTGTGAAGGACAAGTGGACAGTGTCAGTTATGGACAGTGTTGGACATGTAGACAGTGTCAGTTACGGACAGTGTTGGACAATTAGACAGTGTCAGTTATGGATAGTGTTGGACAAGTAGACAGTGTCAGTTACGGACAGTGTAGGACAAGTAGACAGTGTCAGTTATGGACTGTGAAGGACAAGTAGACAGTGTCAGTTAAGGACTGTGAATGACAAGTGGACAGTGTCAGATATGGAAAGTGTAGGACAAGTAGACAGTGTCAGTCATGGAAAGTGTATGACAAGTAGACATTGTCGGTTAAGGACTGTGAATGACAAGTATGTCAGTTATGGAAAGTGTAGGACAAGTAGACAGTGTCAGTTATGGGCAGTGTAGGACAAGTAGACAGTGTCAGTCATGGACAGTGTTGGACAAGTAGAAAGTGTCAGTCATGGACAGTGTAGGACAAGTAGACAGTGTCAGTCATGGACAGTGTAAGACAATTAGACAGTGTCAGTTATGGACTGTGAAGGACAAGTGGACAGTGTCAGCTATGGACAGTGTAGGACAAGTAGACAGTTTCAGCTATGGACAGTGTAGGACAAGTCGACAGGGTCAGTTATGAACAGTTTAGGACAAGTCGACAGGGTCAGTTATGGACAGTGTAGGACAAGAAGACAGGGTCAGTTATGAACAGTGTAGGACAAGTCGACAGGGTCAGTTATGGACAGTGTAGGACAAGAAGACAAGGTCAGTTATGAACAGTGTAGGACAAGTAGACAGTGTCAGTTATGGACAGTGTAGGACAAGTAGACAGTGTCAGTTATGGAAAGTGTAGGACAAGTGGACAGTGTCAGTTATGGACTGTGAAGGACAAGTGGACAGTGTCAGCTATGGACAGTGTAGGACAAGTAGACAGTGTCAGCTATGGACAGTGTAGTACAAGTAGACAGTTTCAGCTATGGACAGTGTAGTACAAGTAGACAGTGTCAGTTATGGACAGTGTAGGACAAGTAGACAGTGTCAGTTATGGACAGTGTAGGACAAGTAGACAGAGTCGGTTATGGACAGTGTAGGACAAGTAGACAGTGTCGGTCATGGACAGTGTAGGACAAGTAGACAGTGTCACTTATGGACAGTGAAGGACAAGTAGACAGTGTCAGTCATGGACAGTGTAGGACAAGTAGACAGTGTCAGTCATGGACAGTGTAGGACAAGTAGACAGTGTCAGTTATGGACAGTGTAGGACAAGTAGACAGTGTCAGTTATGGGAAGTGTAGGACAAGTAGACAGTGTCAGTTACGGACAGTGTAGGACAAGTAGACAGTGTCAGTTATGGACAGTGTAGGACAAGTAGACAGTGTCAGTTATGGAAAGTGTTGGACAAGTAGACAGTGTCAGTTATGGACAGTGTAGGACAAGTAGACAGTGTCAGTTATGGACAGTGTAAGACAAGTAGACAGTGTCAGTTATGAACAGTGTAGGACAAGTAGACAGGGTCAGTTATGGACAGTGTAGGACAAGTAGACAGGGTCAGTTATGAACAGTGTAGGACAAGTAGACAGTGTCAGTTATGGACAGTGTAGGACAAGTAGACAGTGTCAGTTATGTACAGTGTTAGACAAGTAGACAGTGTCAGTCATGGACAGTGTAGGACAAGTAGACAAGTGCCACCCTTGCAACCACTTTGAAGCCGATACTTGTTTAGAATGTCAAGCGTTAAGCCATGCAATGAATTAAACTTACACCTTGAATGCTGCACTATTCGACATTCAAGCGCTTCACGGAGCACTTTGAAATTGACGTTTTCTGAAAACTATTCAAAATTCATATATACTACTTCGTCTGAATAATAGACGCCAAAACGTCACGTCAAAACATATGACGACAGAATGACGGCAGCTGCATCACTGTGTAAATTATTAACGCAATCTGACTGTAGACATGATTGTAACGATCAGCGGAAGTAGAGAGGTATTTCGAAGATGTCGGAAAAAAATCCAACATCACGCACGGAGCAGCGCGCTATGATCAAACACTGAGTTGGCAGCGGAATAACTCCTACAAATACTTAAACGTTTCAAACACGGTGTAAGTCAAAGCCAACATGTTCAAGGGCTTTTTCTTTTTCGCTGGCATATACGTTTCAATGCCGTGCGATTTCAAGCTGAGTGGAAGAACGCCAGTCTTGAGTCAGAGTGAAAGTCAGTGCTAGACATGTTACAAGAAGACCGGCGGAGGACAGTGAGGGAAATTGGCGAATCCGTTCAGCTAAAAAGAACAGTTGTTCATAATATCATAAAAGGGTGGTTGGAAAAGATATTCAAGCAATGGGTTGATTGTCACCGTAAGTGTGTACGTGCAGAAGGAGCGTATTTTGAAAAACTGTAAATGACGTGACGAAATGAGACAACGAAGTGCTCCGTGGCTTGTAACCTGTACTTTTTGCAGTGTTTGTTGTATACGTTCACTTCACAGTATATTGTTGAAACTTTCAGGATTTGTTTATATTAGATACAATTGACAGCTGATAAAATTTTAAATGCATCCTATGAGTGGTATTTTTTTTATGAATGCAGTCTCAAAACTTTCCGGACACCCCTCGTAAATTACAAAATAACATATTTAAATAAACGATACTTGTGTACTTGCTTTAAAATGACTTTGGTTTCCGCGAAACAGTACACCAAATAAATACGACCAAAGGCAGCAGCAATACCTAGTTCAAATAATATCATCAACTTTGAAGCATTCGCAAAACGCTATTGTACATGTCAATTCCTGAAAACAAATGTTTCTGTTGTTCTTAATTACTCATAAAACACCCAAATTGTTTGGCCACACAATTTACAGTTTATCTTAAATTTCTCAAGTTTATTTACAAAACTGTTCCAACACCTTTCGCAAAATAAACACAAACTCCGAGAAGAAGAATGCCAAGAAATTCAATACGGGGGTGGAGTTGGGACGAGCCAGCGCGCGATCTCTGTTCGACGCATTGGTAGAGAGTATTGCTGTTACGAAAAACTCCCAATGCTACTGGTGTTCATGGTGAAATGGGCGGGCAGTAAGGTGGAGCATAATTCCTGAAAATCCAACTTACTCCAAGAACTTGATAAGATGTTAAGATATTCCTTGATATCATTTTGATTACATTCTATGTTCAGACTCCACAAAGTAGAAAATTATCTTTGTTTTATCTAAAAAGAAATTTTACTTTGCGCAGGAAAATATTTTGCGAAGATTGTATCAACATCTATGAATGAGCACAGATAAAACTAGTATTCATTTGCAGGGTATTGTAAAAGACACTGAAAAAGATTATTGTGAGTGATTCCTGACAGAATTTTGGATTTCAAGATATTAAAGGTAAAGAAGCATGAATTTATCACCAGTATAGGAATTTCTTTAAAATATTTATATTTCCCTTATTTTACTTCATTGTCATATTTAATAATAATTTTAATAATCACTTTTACCAAACGGCAAATTAAGCAAGCCATATGCAATGCAAATTTGTTTAAACTAGTTGCGCGAAAGTTTTTTTTTTTAATAAATACTGCGAATGTATATACTTTATGATGATTGGACACTTAAGTGACGGTGATACAGTGCATCTAAGTATGCTGAGTACACAAAGGTATTCATATAATAAAACAATCAATATCTAAACAAATAGAAAATAATAAAACTGGACTGTTTTCTTTTAAAACATATCATGTGTATTAAAACATCAGCAACTATTTCAAACCGCTGGTTCAGTGTTGAACATGTGCACGGCCGTAAAAGCTGGCGTCATTAAATGCCGGTACGCATGTTGTTGAGGTGTCTTTGAAGCGCCTAGCTTCTCTCCACGGACATAGATTACTTATTAGTATATCTGTTCAATCTACAAATTCCTATTTAGATGTTATCACCTCCAAACATGTCTGCTTTCTACATTCTGTAACTTTTTGTGGTGGCTGGTCAAATTGTGTGACCTGTTATAGTATGAGGCTGTGCCGCCAGGCCGCTAGGCCGCTGAAGTGCTTGTTCGACTTTTTTTTTTTTAAAATGTCGAAAATCGCTTCAGATTGATAATTTGTGCATTAAAACAGTAAATTTATCATTGTTTTGGAAGAATAAAAATGCTCTGAAATAGAACACAATTTACGGCTGCTTTGTTAATGTATTAATAAAATATTAATATGAATAAAAAAAAACATTGATTTACCATTGTTTTTCAAGATAATGCATGAACAATTCCTTTGGGAAATGGGGGGATTAGGCCGCTAGGTCGCCAAGTTCACGCCGTTAGGCCGCCAGGCCGCTAACTTCACCCCGCTAAGCCGCTTACTTTACGACGCTAGGCCTTAAACTTCACGCCGCTAGGCCGCTTACTTCACGTACATACCAGTCAGGTCTATAGAACAGTGTACCCCACGCCAATATAAAGAAAACACATTTTTTACAAACAAAATTCATACAGTTTAAACAGAAAAACTGTTGCGACAGTTTGGTATGCGGAATTGTAAAGACACGAACATCTCAATAAAATAAAAATACTATGTGATCAAAATTTACACCCAGGTTTAAGACGAGATCGCACACAATAAAACCGAATGACGAATTGTGGGACGCATTGTGACGGATTCAATACACAAGTTATACACAAGTTATTAAAATTGCCATCAGAAGTAGCCGAAATCCGTGGGAGCTGACATAAACTGTTATCATTAAAACTCCCTGGGACGCGTATTAAGCCTTTGGCTTTAGTTTCAACATAAAAGATACAGTTTCACTCGTTTGGTTCCGTTGATTTAGCCAATTAGCCGTCGGTTTGAACCAATTATGACGTTACGCGTCAATTAGGGTTAGCTGGGCTAGGAAAATTTGCTGGAATAAAATTTCCGGTGCGAGTATAAATATTTGCTAAATTATCTTTATTAAACTAATTTTCAGCCACATGTTAGTAAATGTAAATAATAGGTGTTTGAGCAAAAAATATTACACTGTACATTTATCCACGCGTTCTAATGAGTAAACTGTCTAGTGTTTGAATATTAACAAAAATAAATATTAGTTGCACCAAACATGCCCAGGGCATCTCCAATATGTATCTCTATACTAATATGTGGATTTACGTACACAGTGTGTTTTATTAAACGTGATAAATTGCGGCATAAATGCTCCGTCGGAGAGCAAAATTTTTTTTGCTTCGAATGAGAAACAAAGATAACTTTACTAGTGCACTAGTTTAAATGAAACCTCCGCCGCTTAAAGAGCACCGCATTTGGTCTTTTACTAGTGTTTTTTGAGAGAGTTTTTTATCTAAACACTTTGACAAACATTTTCACAAAATAACCGCCTATTAGAGCAATGTCACTCCATTACTTTGGAAACAGGTTTGTCGAAGTGTTTGTGAAAACTAATCACCTTATGCACCAGTCAATTGAAACAACGGCCCATCTAGGTCCGGGGGTATACCGGGGATAGCCGGGGAAATGGGCCATGTTTTAACCTTCCAGGTGGCCCGACATTACCGGGTGAATGTGGTGGTTTTGTCTTCGTCCCCAAAATAGCAGGGAATGGGCCTTACCTAGGGTCCAGCAGTTCGTCCCCGCAGGACGGGGATTTTACCCAGGCTTGGCTGGACCGAAAGTCAAAGTCCCCGCTATTCCCCAGACCTTGGGGGCCGTGGTTACTATTGACTGGTGCATTATCAAACGCCGGTAAAAAACGAATACGGGTATAGACTGTCCTTTGTTTAATGTAAAATGGTGAAGAAATGTTATCGTTGATTTAAATCCTCATTGGGAGCAAAATACAGTCTACCGGGGTAATTTATCACGTGGTATTCACACACTGTTATAATCATCACTATTCTATATCAAATCGCAAATGTATATGCTTATTTAAACTAAAAAGGAAATATCTGCAGTATACCTGTAACCCTTTATTGGCTTCACAATAATTACCTACAAACTACTTCTAGCAAAAAGAATGAAACGCCCTGTTTATTTATTTGCATTTATCTCAGACACATAAATGTCACATCAAAAGATCATGTTGTATAAACAAAAATCCTGTTTTCTTCATTTTGATTTCACAGACATTTCGCAGAACCCAGTTTGACACTTGTAGAAGCAAGTTCTTAATCCATTAAATCACATTCGCAGTAATGGCAAACAAGCAGGTCGCTCTTGGGCCGCTTAAGTTACTACTAAATAAATATTTGTTTAAATGAAACGGTAGAACGGTCTGACACGGCGGGGTATTGTTGTTCGGGAGATCACGGCATGGGGCCGACTATGAGCACATCTACGACCACAACAATACGCATTACGGCATGGGGCCGACTATGAGCTCATCTACGACCACAACAATACACATTACGGCATGGGGCCGACTAAGAGCTCATCTACGACTACAACAATACGCATCACGGCATGGGGCCGACTATGAGCTCATCTACGACCACAACAATACGCATTACGGCATGGGGCCGACTAAGAGCTCATCAACGACCACAACAATACGCATCACGGCATGGGGCCGACTATGAGCCTATCTACGACCACAACAATACGCATCACGGCATGGGCCGACTATGAGCATGTCTGCAACCACAACAATAAGCATCACGGCCTGGGGCCGACTATGAGCCTATCTACGACCACAACAATAAGCATCACGGCATGGGGCCGACTATGAGCATGTCTACGACCACAACAATACGCATCACGGCATGGGCCGACTATGAGCATGTCTACGACCACAACAATAAGCATCACGGCACGGGGCCGACTATGAGCATGTCTACGACCACAACAATACGCATCACGATATGGGCCGACTATGAGCATGTCTACGACCACAACAATACGCATCACGGCATGGGCCGACTATGAGCACGTCTACGACCACAACCATGCATATTACTGCATGAGGCCCACTATGAGCATACACGACCACAAACAGAGACATTACGGCATGAGGCCCACTATGAGCAAATACGACCACAACCATACACATTACGGCATGGGGCCGACTATGAGCAAATACGACCACAACCATACACATTACGGCATGGGGCCGACTATGAGCAAATACGACCACAACCATACACATTGCGGCATGGGGCCCACTATGTGTTAATTCTAAGAAAACATATTTTGACTTTATTCTAATCTTACCGTCCATAACGTCAATTGATACCTTTAGTTTGCAAGTGTGTTCGTGGCTTGTAGAGGTTTACGTTTCTTATCTTGAGTTTTGTTTTGAAAACAATTGTCGTAATGTTAGCACAATGGTTTCAGAACATTTAGGATCCATTCGCGCATGCATGCGTGCCGTTTTTTAAAGTTAAGTATCCATTCGAAGTCTTGTAGGAAGAAAGAAAGTCATTATTTTAGCGGATTGTTAAAATATACATCTTGAAAATGCGATAAATAAATAAAAGGGAAAGCATAACATCTATTAGCAGTGTGCGAATGCTACATGTGTTTTTGTAGTATTATCCCTCACACAGAATATAGGAATCTACGATATCAGACCAATTTGTATTCAATCATAATTCTGCGAAAATTAATTCCTATGGTTTGTTCGCCTCCCAAGACCACTCGTTATATCTGGCGTCGGTCCCGGGGGAGAAATCATTGGTGAATTTGCGATTCTTGCAAGCATTTTATTAATACAATGCACCGCGCACCTGTTTCTTCCAATCTCCATAGAATTACAATGCATGTGTATTATAGCGGCTTACTTATTATTATAACATGCTAGCATCTTTAACAGTTGTGTGCTTTTTAAATTGGTATGTCACGGTGTGCGTCAGTTATTTTTCAACTGTATGCAATATAATATCTTAATTAATTCATAAGCGGTATAAAACACGTTTACTAAACCCTATTGTGCCAACGATGTATACTTCATACAAATACTTAAAACTAATATTCCATTATGTGTTTTTTGGTAAATGATGCTTATCAAACGTAAATATCTTTCCAAAAATATATTTATTTTTTGCAATTTTGTTAAAAAACAACAACATATGTATCTGTAAACATACCATTGTCATTTCGTTCGTTTGTTAGTAGTTTTAAACACAGAAGTTAAGTTAAGATGATGGGTTTAAAATTTCAAATTTTGCAATAATTCATAAAGCTGTCAAAAGAAATTTTATTTTTGGAACACGTGGGACCATTGCATATGAACAAATGACGTTATCGGGAGAATTATCAAAAGGCAAGAATGTTCGTAAAATTCTGCGATTCTAATGTTGGTCTGGTACATGTCTATGGCAACGAATTTGACGGGTTACTAGAAACCGGTGCAAACAGGTGCTTGTATTACATCAAAACAAGCGTCTGTGTGTCAAGAATTTGGTACAACGGGGTATTGAAATACGTGCTCAAACTATATCTGGTAAATATTAAATGTATTCGTCTTTTTTTAGAAACAAGAAATGAGGAACAGAACATTCCAGGGACAAAACCTCCGATGTCATTTTTGACTAGTTGGACAAAACATCCCAAATCATTTTGACATGTTCTTTCATATCATAACTATAATATTATGAGCGTAAAAATTAATATGATAAAACACGTGCCTGGAAAAACACAACTAAATATGTCTATGTTATTAGCTGTTTTGCAGAATTAAGATATCCCAACCCATTTTAATATAATTTATAAATCTTGAAAAGCCATTTAGTGAATAATAAATTTTCATTGAATTAAACGTTTGGATGTATAGCAGGTAAAAAAGGAACAATTGTAGACAAAGAAGAATGAATGCAGTGTTTTCATTACGTATCATTCTAGCACTTTACTCAGCTAATCGGATTAAATTGTTTGGTCACGGCAAAGCCCTTTTACTCACCGCGGCCGCCTTTTCATCTTTTAGCCATACTTGTGATGTTGCCGCGATGCAATTTCACACGACGCATCCTATTGTTTTCGGATATTAGTGCATTGTTTACGTAACAATCAGGAACAAAATATCCCAAAGGTAAAGAAACTGTATACCATCATCTATACAAGCAAATCATTATTTCAATGAAAATAAATAAATAAATAAATAAATAAATAAATAAATAAATAAATAAATAAATAAATAAATAAATAAATAAATAAATAAATAAATTTATTAAATAAATAAATAAATAAATAAATAAATAAATAAATAAATAAATAAATAAATAAATAAATAAATATATAAATTAATTAATTAATTAATTAAACAAAACAAAAAAGAATGAGTTTGGATTGCTTGCAAAATAATTGGTAGGGATTTAGTTTAAAGCTGCACTCGCACAGATTTACCTTTTTCCCACTTTTTTATTTTTTGTCTTGGAATTAGCAATTTTTTGCGTAAGACTGCTGACAAAAGATCAGATTTTCATATTTCCATTCCAAATTTAATGTTTTATGGCTTAAAACGTTACTAACCGTTACTAACGGTTTAAGAAAAATGCATAAAACATCAATTTTGGAACAAAATATAAAAATCTGCGATCTCATCTTTAGTCAACAGTCTTTTATCACTGGTTTGCAGATATTTACGCAAAAAATTGCTCGTTCCAAGACAAAAAATGAAAAAAAAAGTTTTCAAAACGTTCAATCTGTGAAAGTGCAGCTTTAACTCTTGAACCATTTTTTGTTTCAGATATGTTTTTATATGGAATTGAATATTCAAATACCAAATGAAACATGCATCTATTTTGCCGAATTGCAGGAAACTTTCAAGTGCTATAAAATATACTGATAATCAGAATAGAAAAAAAACTTAAAAAATATTTTAAAAATACGCAGATTACACACTATTGTTTCTGATACACATGTTTATTAATATTTTACTACAGACCATTTCATCGATGTGTAATATTATAGCTATGTTTTCTCCAGTATATTTCGAAATTTAAATGTGCCGAACATTTCTTACTCATTGACTGATTCTACGTTGAGAAAACAGTACATACTTTGCGTATCACTTGTTGTTGTTTTTTTGTCCGAAATCATATTTATATAAGCTATTTTATTGCATTAATTTGAATCGCTCTTTCTCGCGAGTCGCCAATCAAAAGCCATATCGGTACGGGTGGCTTCCATGACGTAGAAAACATAGACAGTTGTGATTGGTTATTGCTTTTTGTCATATTGTGCCTATTATTGTGTGATCCTTTAACTAAGCCAAAATTAAACATATGTCTTTATGATTTCAGATAAAGACAACAGAATTTGGGCAACGAACTGTAGAAAAAAAGTAATTTGATTTCGGGAAACTTCATTATTTAGGCGCTGCTACTTAAGTGGAACCCAAACGGAATTTTGCGTAGTTGTAGTGAAAGTGAGTGTGAGCATTTGTGATCTGCGAGTATGCTGTATAAGGTTTCCGAGGCCAGTGAAAACCAACAGTTTGTGCAGAAACAGGAAGGAGACGACAGCTACGATAAAATCTATCCCAAACAGGAAACAACACCTGACATAAGCTCGGAGACCTCTGGCATGTTTTCTACGTCACTCGTGCCGATGACGTCATCACCAAGTTCCGCATCACCGACGTTCCAGGATCCGCAGACGTCCAACAACCTGGGCTACCCCGGGTCCATGTACGTGCCTGGTTCACGGTCTGTCCTACCGTCAATGCAGTACCTTGGAAACGCTAACCAGACGTCGTCGGCGTCCTTCTGGGGAATGCAACCGGCAGATCTCGGTTACTCTTCGGCGGCAGCAAACGGCGGATCTCAGCTCTCAAAACCATTCCCATTCGACCCGACGCAGGCGCCGACCTCACCGACAACACGAACCGAGGGGATGAGCTACCCGTCTACAGGATCTATCGCCCGCCCAAACCCGTACCCGTCCTATATGGGAGCAGACATTTCCCCCTGGAGCATGGCCATACAGCAAGGATTGCACCGGATCGGCTCGGGTTAGTTCCACTCGAATCTTATATGTACAAACTGGATTAAGGGTTTTGTTTATTATTTTCTAGCTTACAAAGTACAAGATTAAAGAATTACAATATTTCCAAAATAATGTTATTCTTGAAAGCATATTTTCATTAAAATACAAGTTATCAGCGCTTTGCAAGGACAACACGCTCTTTTAAACGGTTATCAATGAAAAATAGAATCGATCAGATCATCAAAACACAAGGATATCATTTTTGACATGGTGGTCAGGCACGAGTAGTGCGTTAACATAGAAGTTACTATGGTACTGCTCTTTTCGTTCCGCAGATGGACAGGAGTACTTTGCCGACCTCGAGGCCCGAGAGTGTGTTAATTGCGGAGCCATCTCTACCCCTCTGTGGCGGAGAGACGGCACTGGTCATTACCTTTGTAACGCATGTGGCCTCTACCACAAAATGAATGGGGGCATCAACAGACCGCTTCTAAAACCCACACAGAAACGACTGGTCAGTAACTCTTTTTATTTGTCACAAAACTGATTTGAAGATGCAGCAAATTACATTTGGTTTAAACATTTTAAAGGGTACTTTAAATTGTGTTGTCAATTTTAAGTTATCTATTTATAGGACAAGTATTTAAATTTGCTCGTACCCAGGAAGACTGACTTTGTTAACAAATTCTTGAAGGGTATTTAAAAGAAAGTGGACACGAACGGAAATCATTCGGGAAAATTCGTGTATCGTATTCTAAACGACAAGTCAAATAATTTAATTACACTATTTACACTTTCCATTATTCTTAGACAACACCGACAGGATACGCTATATATATGTAAGGTTCCCTGTAACCTATAGATATGTTTAAATGTTTCTAAGCTGTTGTATTCCGACAAATTTAATGGTAACTTATGTACAAGCCTGGATTGATTTCAGGTATCAAATTACACATTGCGCAGTTAATAGTAATCTTAATCACTATCTGAACTAAGGTAATTGACTGAATTTTGAAGATACACTTGCATGGATGCACTTTGATCAGTATTAATCATTGTAAATAAATAGTTCCACGAAAACTATTATTGATGAGCATAAATCAATAAATTAATCACGGTCAACATATCGCGTGCTTCTTTTCCCGTATTAAAACAAATGCACTCAAGTTAAGCACATGAAGCAATATCATTTATTACCACTCGTTCTACACCACCCAACACATATAGCTTACATAGTATATTGCAGGGCGACACCTCCGACTACCAGTAGATCTACACCACCCAACACATATAGCTTACATAGTCTATTGCAGGGCGACACCTCCGACTACCAGTAGATCTACACCACCCACCACATATAGCTTACATAGTCTATTGCAGGGCGACACCTCCGACTACCAGTAGATCTACACCACCCAACACATATAGCTTACATAGTATATTGCAGTGCGACACCTCCGACTACCAGTA
Source organism: Mya arenaria (assembly GCF_026914265.1). Classification (NCBI taxonomy): domain Eukaryota; kingdom Metazoa; phylum Mollusca; class Bivalvia; order Myida; family Myidae; genus Mya; species Mya arenaria. The sequence continues at coordinate 45,790,195 of NC_069131.1, read as the reverse complement.
GATCTACACCACCAACCACATATAGCTTACATAGTATATTGCAGGGCGACACCTCCGACTACCAGTAGATCTACACCACCAACCACATATAGCTTACATAGTATATTGCAGGGCGACACCTCCGACTACCAGTAGATCTACACCACCCAACACATATAGCTAACATAGTCTATTGCAGGGCGACACCTCCGACTACCAGTAGATCTACACCACCAACCACATATAGCTTACATAGTCTATTGCAGGGCGACACCTCCGACTACCAGTAGATCTACACCACCCAACACATATAGCTTACATAGTCTATTGCAGGGCGACACCTCCGACTACCAGTAGATCTACACCACCCAACACATATAGCTTACATAGTATATTGCAGGGCGACACCTCCGACTACCAGTAGATCTACACCACCCAACACATAAAGCTTACATAGTATATTGCAGGGCGACACCTCCGACTACCAGTAGATCTACACCACCCAACACATAAAGCTTACATAGTCTATTGCAGGGCGACACCTCCGACTACCAGTAGATCTACACCACCCAACACATATAGCTTACATAGTCTATTGCAGGGCGACACCTCCGACTACCAGTAGATCTACACCACCCAACACATATAGCTTACATAGTCTCTTGCAGGGCGACACATCCGACTACCAGTAGATCTAAACCACCCACCACATATATCTTACACAGTCTATTGCAGGGCGACACCTCCGACTACCAGTAGATCTACACCACTCAACACATATAGCTTACATAGTATATTGCAGGGCGACACCTCCGACTACCACTCGTTCTACACCACCCACCAAGTACAGCTTACATAGTCTATTACAGGGGGACACGTCCACACATTCTTTTGCAGGGCGAAACCTTCGACTACCACTAGTCTACACCACCCAACACATAGAGCTTACATAGTCTATTGCAGGGCGACACCTTTGACTACCAGTAGATCTACACCACCCACCACATATAGCTTACTTATTCTCTTGCAGGGCGACACCTCCGACTACCAGTAGATCTACACCACCCAACACATATATCTTACTTAGTCTCTTGAAGGGCGACACCTCCGACTACCAGTAGATTTACACCACCCAACACATATAGCTTACATAGTCTATTGCAGGGCGACACCTCCGACTACCAGTAGATCTACACCACCCACCACATATAGCTTACATAGTCTATTACAGGGGGACACCTCCGACTACCAGTAGATCTATACCACCCAACACATATAGCTTACATAGTCTATTGCAGGGCGAAACCTTCGACTACCAGTAGATCTATACCACCCAACACATATAGCTTACATAGTATATTGCAGGGCGACACCTCCGACTACCACTCGTTCTACACCACCCACCAAGTACAGCTTACATAGTCTATTACAGGGGGACACGTCCACATATTCTTTCGCAGGGCGAAACCTTCGACTACCACTAGTCTACACCACCCAACACATATAGCTTACATAGTCTATTGCAGGGCGACACCTCCGACTACCAGTAGATCTACACCACCCACCACCACATATAGCTTACTTATTCTATTGCAGGGCGACACCTCCGACTACCAGTAGATCTACACCACCCACCACATAGAGCTTACTTAGTCTCTTGCAGGGCGACACCTCCGACTACCAGTAGATTTACACCACCCAACACATATAGCTTACATAGTCTATTGCAGGGCGACACCTCCGACTACCAGTAGATCTACACCACCCACCACATATAGCTTACATAGTCTATTACAGGGGGACACCTCCGACTACCAGTAGATCTATACCACCCAACACATATAGCTTACATAGTCTATTGCAGGGCGAAACCTTCGACTACCAGTAGATCTACACCACCCAACACATATAGCTTACATACTCTCTTGCAGGGCGACACCTCCGACTACCACCCGTTCTACACCACCCAACACATATAGCTTACATAGTCTATTGCAGGGCGACACCTCCGACTACCAGTAGATCTACACCACCCACCACATATAGTTTACATAGTCTCTTGCAGGGCGACACCTCCGACTACCAGTAGATCTACACCACCCACCACATATAGCTTACATAGTCTCTTGCAGGGCGACACCTCCGACTACCAGTAGATCTACACCACCCAACACATATAGCTTACATAGTCTCTTGCAGGGCGACACCTCCGACTACCAGTAGATCTACACCACCAACCACGTTTAACGAACGTATTCTTTTACAGGGCGAGACGTCGGACTACCAATCGTTCTACCCCACCCACCCGTACATGACAGGCATGGGACCTTGGATGAACAACGGACAGTTCATCAACAGGGGCAAGGTAGGATCTCAAATCAAGTTCAATGTTTAAGGGTAGGATCCAAAACCTTAATTGCAATAGTGTCGTGTTCGGTAAAAACTGCTTACAATGAATAGTGTTGAGGAATGGAAAATGAAATTAAAAGTAGGCACTGTCATGACGTCACATCAATTGATATCCATTTAGCTACAGTATTCATAATTCTTTTCCAAGCTGCTCGTACCAATCAACGTTTGATTTGTTTATAGTAGATCATTTATTGACAATAACGATTATATGCTATACTACGTCACGTTATTCCAAGTTCTCTTCTTGACCTGTTAACATTGCTTTACATGACGTCATGTTGAAATCACAGTCGTATATGTTTTTACTATTCAAAATCGTTTTTATAATAATGATGAATATGATGATGATGATGATGATGAATATGATGATGATGATGATGATGATGATGATGATGATAATAATAATAATAATAATAATAATAATAATAATAATAATAATAATAATAATAATAATAATAAAATAATGATTAGAGATGATGACGATGACGATGATGATAATGATGATGATGATGATGATGAAGTATTCTAACATAAACATCAACCTGTGTATTACAGTCTGCGTCTCGTCGGGTTGGTCTGTCGTGCGCCAACTGCCACACCACGACGACGACCCTGTGGCGGCGGAACAGCGAGGGCGAGCCCGTATGTAACGCCTGTGGACTTTACTACAAGCTTCATGGGGTGAGGTTTTATGGCTGTTTATGTTTCTTGCGGATAGGGGGCTGCACGTGCAGTATGGTGTATGCACCTCTCCACATCTCTCCTGATCCTTCCGTGCGGCCTTTACCAAGCTACACGGGAAATGCATGATTCTAATCAATAATTCATTCATTTGTATACAGTTTAGTTTTTAATAAACACTTAAAATCAAGAATTAAATGCATCATTTTTATCATTGATGCCAATACACAGACGTCAACTAAGATAATTATTACCTCAACAGGTCAACCGGCCCCTTGCTATGAAGAAAGACGGCATCCAGACCCGAAAACGGAAACCCAAGAACGTGAAAGGCGCCGGAAGTTCCAGCGGTACAACAGGAAGTGTCCCTGACAACAGTTCCGCTGTGAAGACAGAGACTACAGGTATGTGAAACACGGTGCTCTGGACCAAACCTACGGCGCTGACGCAACGAGCATTTTCCATGTCGGCATGCCTGAGAGTCGTATGACTATATAAAAAACAAGAAAGTCAACAATAAAATAAATCATAAGCTTACACCTAGTAGTATTAAAAAGGCAATAGAAGACATATCTTGAATGGCTGTAAACTTACCATCTACAAAAAGATATATCAACAATTATACATGTTTATTCCAGTAGTTCTCATTTACTTCACATGTTGCAATAGTTCGGCACACTTGTCTGTAGGTTTAGTATTAAAGCAAAATAAGATATTCATTACTTTTAATTCGCGCATGAGATTTTTAACATAAAAATGAAGCTTTTTAAAGTAATTTACAACTTTTTTTGTATTTTAGAGAAAAGGTCCACAGTATCTCCCTCTACAGACTCCCATCAGATCCGTGATGCAAACATCAGTGATGACGCAATGTCTGCACGCATGCATCATATGACCCCATACCCTGTCAAAACTGACCGAGCAAGTCCGAAAGATCCGCACAACAGTTACACATCCTCATTTTTGACCCTCACTCCACCTAAAACCATCGGGGACTCGTTAGACAAAGATGGTCACTATTTAAGCGCGCATGCGCAGCAGATTTACTCAACTAATCAGAATTCGGGACTAAATATGGGAATCGTAGCTACGTAATTTGTGATATATAATAACAAATGAGTTAATAGGCTTTGGTGATTTTATTTTTTTACTGCGATAACGCTCATCGCATTGAATTGAACTTTATATTCGGAGAAAAAGTGTTTACCGGATTTTGACACTCTTGATAAAAGTGCAGATGCTATTAAAATGTGTGTACATATTAGGTGTTGTAGATATGAATTTTTGAAGTTAATTACAAGTTGGCATATTTTTGTATATATATAAGGAGTTATTATTTACATGTAGATTTAGAAAAAAGCATGCTATTTCAAATGTTCGCTTGAAATAATTTCTTCGTCGCATCCGTCATTTGTTTAGAATGAGACTCACCATTGGCAGTTCTTATAGAATAAACAATGTTTTTGCTGGATTATTACGACCATCGAGCATCATTTTATTCATATATTGTAATTTGTATTAATAAATATGATGAATTATACTGTTTGCAAATTGTTTTACGATATATCATTGATGGATGCCATCATTCCAAGAAGACAAGTAAATAAGTCCAGTTTCCAACAGAAAACCAAGCAGTTTTTCCAGCATACTGACAGAAAAGTGAATGTGTTCAACGATTCAAAGATGTTTCAATTAACACTGCGCTGTCCTCTTTAGGACAATGTTTGTCAATCGTTGAAATGTTCAATCTTTTGTGGAAAATGTTGGCCAATCATGTTCTTTTTTGAATCATTGTCAGTCGCAGGCAATGTTATTCAATCGTTGGTATTGCAGGTCAATTGCGTGCAATGTCGTCCGATCGTTGGCAATGTTGGTCGTTAGTCGGCAGTTGTGGGTAATGGCTGTCAACTGAGTCAATGCTGACTTATTGTTGGCAATGATGGCTAAATATGGGCAATCGTTGTCAATTATCGACCACCGTGGACAACGCTGATCAATCGCAGGCAATATTAATTTATTGTAATCCATGTTGGTTTAATGAAGGTATTCGTAAGCAATGTTGGTCGATCATTGGCAATTTTCAGTCGTGGGAAATGTTGGTTGATCGTAATCATGTTGATTTATCACTGTTGGTTAATTGTGATCAATCTAAGCCAAAGGTTCGTCCAAATTGAGCAATGCTAATCGATCGTGGGTTATGTTTTTAAGTGTGGGCATTCATTAGCAATGATGTTCGTTCGTGAGTACTGTTAGTCAATTGGGGATAATGTTGGTCAACAGTGATTAATGTTAAATAAAAGATAGCCAATAGTTGTTAATGTTGGTCAATAGTAGTGAGAAATGTTGGTCAACAGTGGGCAATGTTAATCAATCGTTGGCAATATTGGACTATAATGGTTAAAGTCTGAGCAGTAGTGGATAGTGTTAGTAAAAATCTGGTTCTGCTAGTCTGGTTCTGCTAGTCCATAGTGAGTACAGTTAGTCAGTACTGGGTTATGTCAGTCCTGGGTTATATCAGTCCTGGGTTAAGACAGTCTATCGTGGACAAGGTTGGTTAATTGTGAGTACAGTTAGTCAGTACTGGGTTATGTCAGTTCTGGGTTATATCAGTCCTGGGTTATGACAGTCTATCGTGGACAAGGTTGGTCAATTGTGAGTACAGTTAGTCAGTACTGGGTTATGTCAGTCCTGGGTTATATCAGTCCTGGGTTAAGACAGTCTATCGTGGACAAGGTTGGTCAATTGTGAGTACAGTTAGTCAGTACTGGGTTATGTCAGTTCTGGGTTATATCAGTCCTGGGTTATGACAGTCTATCGTGGACAAGGTTGGTCAATTGTGAGTACAGTTAGTCAGTACTGGGTTATGTCAGTCCTGGGTTATATCAGTCCTGGGTTAAGACAGTCTATCGTGGACAAGGTTGGTCAATTGTGAGTACAGTTAGTCAGTACTGGGTTATGTCAGTCCTGGGTTATATCAGTCCTGGGTTATGACAGTCTATCGTGGACAAGGTTGGTCAATTGTGAGTACAGTTAGTCAGTCCTGGGTTATGTCAGTTCTGGGTTATATCAGTCCTGGGTTATGACAGTCTATCGTGGACAAGGTTGGTCAATTGTGAGTACAGTTAGTCAGTACTGGGTTATGTCAGTCCTGGGTTATATCAGTCCTGGGTTAAGACAGTCTATCGTGGACAAGGTTGGTCAATTGTGAGTACAGTTAGTCAGTACTGGGTTATGTCAGTCCTGGGTTATATCAGTCCTGGGTTATGACAGTCTATCGTGGACAAGGTTGGTCAATTGTGAGTACAGTTAGTCAGTACTGGGTTATGTCAGTCCTGGGTTATATCAGTCCTGGGTTATGACAGTCTATCGTGGACAAGGTTGGTCAATTGTGAGTACAGTTAGTCAGTACTGGGTTATGTCAGTCCTGGGTTATATCAGTCCTGGGTTATGACAGTCTATCGTGGACAAGGTAGGTCAATTGTGAGTACAGTTAGTCAGTCCTGGGTTATGTCGGTCCTGGGTTATATCAGTCCTGGGTTATGACAGTCTATCGTGGACAAGGTTGGTCAATTGTGAGTACAGTTAGTCAGTCCTGGGTTATGTCAGTTCTGGGTTATATCAGTCCTGGGTTATGACAGTCTATCGTGGACAAGGTTGGTCAATTGTGAGTACAGTTAGTCAGTACTGGGTTATGTCAGTCCTGGGTTATATCAGTCCTGGGTTATGACAGTCTATCGTGGACAAGGTTGGTCAATTGTGAGTACAGTTAGTCAGTCCTGGGTTATGTCGATCGAAGAACATGTTTTTTCGCCACATACTGGACGCGCACTTTTTTCAAAATTTAAAGAAAAGGTACACTTACCAGGCAAAAGTTGGTACCAGAATCGGTACTTTTCATTCTAAATCCGCCATTTTGTTTGCCATGAAATATATTTCTTACTTAATGTTTGCATGAAACGAAATTGCGTCCCCACTCTTGAATTAATAAACCATGATTACGAACAGTCTCAAGTCCAAGTCTAGACTCAGACTCAGAAAAGCATTTTTATGAAGGAACAAAAAATCATATTTATTCCATTTCTTTTACAAAAATTTATGTCAATAATAGTAAAACATTCAAATAGTGATATATTTCAGCAAATTTCACCATCAATACTTTGATAGAAGGAAAATCACAATGAAATTTAGTTTTGCCACATTGAGTCTTGAGTCTGAACTCAGACTTGAGACTGTACGTAATCACTGCCCCCGGCTTTCGGGCTCATATGTTACAGCATTAAGTATTTGAATATGAAAATACAAAGAAGAAACACGTAAGATTTAGACAGACTATGTATTTGCATTTTTTTATCAGGTAAGGCTACAATGCATCTTAATTTCCTTTTCAACGACTGTACATTTCAAAATATGTTAGAATTCATCGCCTATGTCGTTTTCGATACATAAAGTACATTTTCGGTAATTTCTTTCAATACCATGCCAGCGAATTTTTTCAACATTCAAATGATTATAAACATGTCTTGAATTGAAATGTAAAACTCTTATAATCGTTTTTTTTTAAATCCTTTAATTGTAGCATTTTTGAGATTCTTTACAATACTTCTCCAAGTCTGTTTGATTTGATCTTTTAGTGGTATTTAGTTTCGCAAACGTATGGGCTGGAAGCTTATACTAAATGCGGTCTCCTTGGCGATCTTGATCGACACGTTCAATAAAGCCACACTGTCGCGGATACACTCACACTCCTTCTCAACGTGTATGACCTTGTCCGCCAGCAACCCTAACGCGATGTATGTGCTCTCAATCTTGTCACGACCTTCGACACCCTCTCCTCGACCTACGACACCCTCTCCTCGACCTTCGACACCCTCTCCACGACATTCAACAACCTCTTATCGACCTTCGACAACCTCTCCTCGACCTTCGACACCCTTTCCACGACATTCGACAACCTCTCCTCGACCATCGACACCCTCTCCCCGACCTTTCAAACGTGGGTAATGTTACTCAATAGTGGTTAATGTGCAATCAATAGCGAGTAATGCTAATCAACAGTGGTTTAAGTGCAATCAATAGCGAGTATTGTTAGCCAATAGGGGTTAATGTGCAATCAATAGCGAGTAATGCTAGTCAATAGTGGTTCATTAGCAATCAAGAGCGAGTGATGTTAGTCAATAATGTTTAATGTGCAATCAATAGCGAGTATTGTTAGCCAATAGGGGTTAATGTGCAATCAATAGCGAGTAATGCTAGTCAATAGTGGTTCATTAGCAATCAAGAGCGAGTGATGCTAGTCAATAATGTTTAATGTGCAATCAATAGCGGGTAATGTTAGTCAATAATGTTTAATGTGCAATCAATATCGAGTAATGTTAGTCAATAGTGGTCAATGTACAATCAAAAGCGGGTAATGTTAGTCAATAGCTGTTAATTTGCAATCAATAGCGAGTAATGCTAGTCAATAGTGGTTAATGTGCAATCAATAGCGAGTAATGTTAGTTAATAGTGGTTAATGTGCAGTCAATAGCGAGTAATGTTAGTCAATAGTGGTTAACTTGCAATCAAGAGCGAGTGATGCTAGTCAACAGTGTTTAATGTGCAATCAATAGCGGATAATGTTAGTCAATAGTGGTTAATGTGCAATCAATAGCGAGTAATGCTAGTCAAAAGTGGTTAATGTGCAATCAATATCGAGAAATGCTAGTCAATAGTGGTCAATGTACAATCAAAAGCGGGTTATGTTAGTCAATAGCTGTTAATTTGCAATTAATAGCGAGTAATGCTAGTCAATAGTGGTTAATGTGCAATCAATAGCGAGTGATGTTAGTCAATAGTGGGTAATAAGCAATCAATAGCGGATAATGTTAGTCAATAGTGGTTAATAAGCAATCAATAGCGTGTAATGCTGGTCAATAGTGCTTAACGTGTAATCACTTTGTTTTGATTTGTCCGAAATATAATGACATTAGGAAAAAATACATAACTAAATTTTACTTTGCAAGACCAAGCATGTTTAAATTCATTCAATTATTAAACTCGGAAAATGCTGCATGTCTACGAAAACTAGCTTTGTATTGCAAACATGCTTTTAAGCTACGATATACTGCTTTGAATAATAATGCTTAACTTTTGACATGTTGAAATCATTGTTAGTTCATATATGTATAATGCACTCTCGCATTTATCAACTATTGCCATGCCATGTGTTATGTTATTGTAACAACGATGAACTGTATATGTTCAAGTTAACAATAAATTTTCTGTTCTGTTAAATTTTCTGTTCTGTTCTGTTCTGTAATCAGTATTTGGTAATTTTAGTCAATAGTGATTGAAGTGCAATAAATAGTGGGGAATGTTGATCAATAGTGGTTAATGTACAGTCAATAGTGGTAAATGTTGGTCAATAGTGGTTTATGTGCAACAATAATGAGTAATGTTGGTAAATAGTGGTTAATGTGCAATCAATAATGAGTAATGTTGGTAAATCGTTGAAAATGTTATTCATGTGGTCAATAGTTGGTTATATGAGACAATATTTGTTCATGTAATCAATAGTGGATAGTGATGGTAGTTATAAGTCCTACGTTTGCACGTTCAAACGTTGTCTTTTGGTATTAAACGCTGACAAATTCACGGACATTCGGCGGTGCATTTGGCACGAACAAATATATGTGTACCGAAAGGAATTGGAAGATTTTGGATTTTTAGGATAAAGAAAATGTACTATATGCGAAAAAATAACCAAGAAAGTAATGTATGGCGACAGAAGTATTATCTCTACCGTTGCCAAGGTGAATTAACGAGCTGCCTTTTGCTTGTTTCCACGTACATGCCAGTGTCAAATGTCATGGCAACCATTAGCTTAATTATTTTTAATAGTTCCTGTTACAGAATAAACAGCCCGGAAACCCGAGAACAAGTGGGTAGGCTTATCAGCATGGCAAAACACAAGCAGATCCGGTCGATAACAATCTGATCAAAACGTGTATACTTGTCCTTTTAAATGTTCGTAATTTAGTATTACATGGATGCAAATGGTTTAATAGTATATTCGTCCGATAACTTGAATCTTAATGATTGGTAGAAAATCATACTGAGTGTCGATATAGCCTATAGGTAGAAGTTTGTATCAATAGTTCGGCATCGTATTCTGGTAGCGGTTTTGACACTAATGCCAAAAGATTTACATTTATTAGCCCGTCAGTGAGCTATTTAACCGGTTCCGCCCTATCACGCAGGGAGCAGCGATTAAACAATTTTAGCATAACGGGGGGAGCAATTATTCAATAAAGTTTTAATTATAGTTTTCACGTTATGCTCGACCTCTAACCCCGGGAAAACACTTCATTCGGTCTAGGCGGGTATGCAAAATACGAAAACTAGACAAACATATGAAATATTATCGGTTACAAATGACTTTTACACGTTTACCGTCATAAAATGTTCCAGCGTATCAGTATACACGGTGCTTTAGTATTAAATCGCATTGGGTGGAGATAAAAGAAACGCAATTTATATGTAACACATCAGCAAGAAAATAAATAACTATTAAGTGTGAAAGTCGCTAAAGTAAACTGATCAATGTTTTTATCTTTTTAATAATTTGTGTTTGTGTATACGTGTAAAACATTGCCAAACATAAACATACCTGTAAAATAAGAGTGATGTTATCAGTAAAAGAAGCGCACTGTAACAGATGCCTATACGGGGTTGACCTTCACCTTGAATCAGCAAACCATTGCCTTCTAAATAAAGACACCGGGACGAGATCGGCACCATGGGTGGCAGTAGTCTCAAACAATAGCTTGCAGAATGGCAGTAAGCACTGCTGTCGTATACGATCTGTCATTTTGGGAATTATGTCCAACATGTTAAGTAGCAATCCAGTTACATGTGTCATGATACAAATTAGTTTATATAAAGGTCTCTTAATGGATGCATGTCCGATATATGGTCAGTTTGCAAATGAAGCAAAACTATGAACACTGCACCCAGATAAGGGGACTTGATTTTCTGATATGACCTGCTAACTAAGCATATACGCACGTGATATAGCTAATTGAATGTTTCCCGATTGTCACTCAAAACAATGAACTGTTTGTACATGAAAAGACGGGGCAAAACACTGAAGCGCTTAACAATACATAAATACTACCTGTAAGTGCCCGCCGTGGAAATGAAGTTGACAACAAAGCTGAAATAATTTAAGAATGCTATGCTTAGTCTGTCGATTTGCAAGCAGTTGATGTTTTTCCTTCGTCCAGTAATAGATGTTTTCCGAAATCATGTAAACGTGCCTGAAAGGTTTAATCAATCATTAACAATTTCCGTTGAATCATAGTGGTTTTCAAGAGACATTTCGCAACACCAATAAGCACCTGATACGATGAGTTCATATTCCTTGGTGAATAAACAAACAATTTGCGTGCGTTTCAATTGTAAATTCTCTTGACTTCGAGAATGTGCCATATTTTATATTCTGAATATACTAGTGAACATCTCTGGTTCCACTTCTACCTTCTCTTATCTTTACCCGTATATGGAGTTTAGTACTTTGTCCCCTGTGTTGGTCATATGATCGTTAAGCATATCAGTTTGTTGGTGGCAATTGTCCGTCTGTAAAAGTACATATTGGTACATCAGCTCACCTTCAGTTTCGTCCGTAAAACTCTCCGTATAATGTACCATATTTATAAAACCTTTCGTCTTATTTTTTATTTGATGGTAACTAGTCAAAATCGCACATCGGTCGGCCATAGGCGACCATTTCTACCAAAGCAATATGTTATTATCTGAACAGGAACTATTATTTTCTAAGAAACTATGATTTAATCACCGGGGCACACGACCTTTCCATAAATCGAGTGTTTTATAACGCGCATTAATACCAACCCTGCTGTGTGCAAAGTGGTTATTAACTCTGTATGAGTGATAAGGCATAGATTGTGATCAGGAGTTTTTCGCCAGAGAAAACAAACCCTCTGCACGTGTTTGTAGATCCCTTTGTCCATATTGACAATGTTCTTCATGAAGTTCAGTTACATCTTAAACGTCCACTCTTTTGTCCTATTAATACTAATTAGTCAGGATGAGTTATAGTTAACGTATTGCATATTAAGCGGATTGATTGCAAGTGAACGACTATAAATATGTACGCTCAACAATGGGATTTGATACAACTTAAAATTACTAAAAACAAAAGTCATCTGTAGAATTTTTTAAATCATAAAAACGGCATATACCGTAGTCTAATACATACCTCTGACATCAATATTTCCCGGTTTTCTTGACTCAAGCCCAACACCACCCTTTGCGATCTGTTCATCGTTATGAAATGAAATGCTTGTTGGCTGATGACAGATAAGCACCCTGGAATTTCATTTATTACAGATATCTGATTTTATAAAAATAATTAGACATACAGCGAACTAAATTGGGTACGAAGATTCTAGAGAACGAATAAGAGACATAATAACGGAGTTTTTGTCGCGCAGTAAATCTATCACGTGATACATAAATCAGTCGTGTGGAAACAGCTGAACAAAAATGGCGGCACTTTTATGTATTTGTCAGGAATCAAGGTGTCAAATGCATAATTTACCCAGTGGTTTGATAGAATTGAACAGGGGCCATATCTATTTCAGCTACTTTCCTTACTGTTCACGAATTATTTTGATTCTCGGGTTTTACGAGTGCAACGACTTCTTTCTTCTTGTAATAATGAATTGATACATAAAAAACATGGAAATATGAATAATGGACACTAATCTTCACTTAAATGGACTTAGTGAAATAAAAAGAAAATGCTGTTTATGTTTACACCAACTCCGACTGATGCATTTTGTGGCATTTTCTGTACATTGCAGTAAATATAATACAGTACATAAAATGATGTCACTTTATCTGTAAGCTTCATTCTATTGGTATTGAAGTATCAGCTACAAATGATAAAATAACACCAAGAGAATGACTGTTATAGTCAACCCTGTCACCACCGTAGTTACTGTGATGATAAAACTTCTAACAAGCCCATCGACAGTGATAATTATACATGTAACCACCGCGGCGACAGTGATAGTTATACATGTAACCACCGCCGCTACAGTGATGATCCACTATGTAACCACCGCCGCTACAGTGATGATCCACCATGTAACCACCGCCGCTACAGTGATGATCCACCATGTCACCACCGCCGCTACAGTGATGATCCACCATGTAACCACCGACGCTACAGTGATGATCCACCATGTAACCACCGCCGCTACAGTGATGGTCAACTGTGTAACCACCGCCGCCACATTGATGATCCACTATGTAGCCAACGTCGCTACAGTGATGGTAAACCGTGTAACCACCGCCGACACAGTGATGATCCACTGTGTAACCACCGCCGCCACAATGATGATCCACTGTGTAACCACCGCCGCCACAATGATGATCCACTGTGTAACCACCGCCGCCACAATGATGATCCACCGTGTAACCACCGCCGCCACAATGCTGATCCACTGTGTAACCACCGTCGCTACAGTGATGTTCCACTGTGTAACAACCGCCGCCACAGTGATGATCAAGTGTGTAACCACCGCCCCAACAGTGATGGTCAACTGTGTAACCACCGCCGTCACAGTGATGATCCACTGTGTAACACCGCCGCCACAGTGATGGTCCACTATGTAACCACCGCCGCCACATAAATAATCCACTATGCAACCACTGCCGACACAGTGATGGTCCACTATGAAACCACCGCCGCCACATTGATGATCCACTATGTAACCACCGCCGCCACAGTGATGATCCACTATGTAACCACCGCCGCCACAGTGATGATCCACTGTGTAACCACCGCCCCTACAGTGATGGTCCACTATGTAACCACCGCCGCCAGAGTGATGATCAACTATGCAACCACCGTCGCCACAGTGATGATCCACCATGTAACCACCGCCCCCACAGTGATGAGCCACTGTGTAACACCGCCGCCACAGTGATGATCCACTGTGTAACACCGCCGCCACAGTCATGATCCACTATGTAACCACCGCCGCCATAGTGATGATCCACTATGTAACCACCGCCGCCATATTGATGATCCACTATGCAACCACCGCCGACACAGTGAGGGTCAACTATGTAACCACCGCCGCCACAGTGATGGTCAACTTTGTTACCACCGCCGCTACAGTGATGGTCAACTATGTAACTCCTGCCGCCAAAGTGATGATCCACTATTTTTAACCACCGCCGCCACAGTGATGATACAATATGTAATCACCGCCGCCACAGTGATGGTCCACTATGTAACCACTGCCGCCACATTGATAATCCACTGTTGAACCACCGCCCCTACAGTGATGATCCACTATGTAACCACCGCCGTCACAGAGATGGTCCACTATGTAACCACCGCCCCTACAGTGATGGTCACCTGTGTAACCACCGCCGCCACAGTGATGGTCCACTATGTAACCACCGCCGCCACAGTGATGATCCACTGTGTAATCACCGCCGCCACAGTGATGATCCACTGTGTAACCACCGCCGCCACAATGATGACCCACTATGTAACCACCGCCGCCACAGTGATGGTCCACTATGTAACCATCGCCCCTACAGTGATGATCCACTATGTAACCACCGCCGCCACAATGATGATCCACTGTGTAACCAGCGCCCCTACAGTGATGATCTACTATGTAACCACCGCCGCCACAGTGATGATCTACTATGTAACCCCCGCCGCCACAGTGATGATCCACTGTGTAACCTACGCCCAAACAGTGATGGTCCACTGTGTAACCACAGCCGCCACAGTGATGGTCCAATATGTAACCACCGCCTCTACAGTGATAATCCACTGTGTAACCACCGCCGCCACGATGATGATCCACTATGTAACCACCGCTGTCACAATGATGATCCACTATGTAACCACCGCTGTCACAATGATTGCGATGATCAAATATGTAACCACTGCGGTGACTGTGACGATCCACTATGTAGCCACCGCCACAACAGGTATTCAACCCTGTTACCACCGCCGCGGTGACTGTGATAACCAACCCTGTTACTATCGCCGCGGTGACTGTGATAACCAACCCTGTTACCACCACCGCGGAGACTGTGATAACCAACCCTGTTACTATCGCCGCGGTGACTGTGAGAATCAGCCCTATTACCACCGCCGCGGTGACTGTGATAACCAACCCTGTTACCACCGCCGCGGTGACTGTGATAACCAACCCTGTTACTATCGCCGCGGTGACTGTGAGAATCAGCCCTATTACCACCGCCGCGGTGACTGTGATAACCAACCCTGTTACCACCGCCGCGGTGACTGTGATAACCAACCCTGTTACTACCGCCGCGGTGACTGTGAGAATCAACCCTGTTGCCAACGCCGCGGTGACTGTGATAACCAACCCTGTTACCATCGCCGCGGTGACTGTGATGACCAACCCTGTTACCAACGCCGCCGCGACTGTGATGATCAACCCTGTTACCATCACCGCCGCGACTGTGATGACCAACCCTGTTACCAACGCCGCCGCGACTGTGAAGATCAACCCTGTTACCATCACCGCCGAGGCGACTGTGATGATCAAACCTGTTACCACCGCCGCTATAACTGTGATGGTCAACCCTGTAACCACCGCCACGGTGACTGTGATGATCACCCATGTTACCAACGCCGCGGCGACTGTGATCATCAACCCTGTAACCACTGCCGCGGCGACCGTTATGATCAACCCTGTTTCCATCACCGCCGCTGCGACTGTGATGATCAACCCTGTTACCACCGTCGCGGCGACTGTGAGAATCAAACCTGTTACAAACGCCGCGGCGACTGTGAGAATCAAACCTGTTACAAACGCCGCAGCGACTGTGAGAATCAACCCTGTTACCAACGCTGCAGCGACTGTGAGAATCAACCCTGTTACTAAAGCCGCAGCGACTGTGAGAATCAAACCTGTTACAAACGCCGCAGCGACTGTGAGAATCAACCCTGTTACCAACGCCGCAGCGACTGTGAGAATCAACCCTGTTACCAACGCCGCAGCGACTGTGAGAATCAAACCTGTTACCAACGCCGCAGCGACTGTTAGAATCAAACCTGTTACCAACGCCGCAGCGACTGTGAGAATCAAACCTGTAACAAACGCCGCGGTGACTGTTAGAATCAACCCTGTTACCAACGCCGCAGCGACTGTGAGAATCAAACCCGTTACCAACGCCGCAGCGACTGTGAGAATCAACCCTGTTACCAACGCCGCGGTGACTGTGATGACCATCTATGTAACCACTGCGGCTACCGTGATGTTTAACTCTGTAACCACCGTGGCTTCAGTAATGTATGTAACCATCGCGGTGAATGTGAGCGTCAACATGTTACATGCAACCAGCGAGATTTTCACACAGGCTCTATGTAACAGAAACACACTTTACCACCATCGCTAAATCAGCATGCGTTTGATCCGTAGCATATGATTTATCAAAATACATGTATACTTAAAGTGCACAGTTGCATTTTTCAGAACAACGAAAACTTTCTTTGTTGCCAGTAAATATACTGAAAATATATCAACTGTTTTCGTCCCCAGTGGCCAGCCAGTATTGCTTCAGGTCTCACGTTCGGAAACAAACGGACGCGTATCCACGAAATCACCCTCCTGAGACGTGGCCCATCCTGGTAATGTTATCAGATTCGTGCTTGACTGATTCCGCTTTGCGCTCGTGCATGGCACGTGACCTACACTGGCGCGCGCAGTGTATGAAGAATCAATCTTCAGCTAGGGTCTATGTGTTGAATGATTTTTTTGATATTATCAAGGGAAGGTTTTATCCTAACCTGTTTGCTAAGCGATAGTATGATATTCCTTCTATTTAGAATAACATTAAAAGACTCGAAAAAACATGTGTTAAGCAATAAGGCATATAAGAGATGAAGATAAAATTAATATCATCAAGATAGATCACTGAAGATACTTTTTTATTATATGCTTTCCGGTGATTTATAGAAAAATAATCAGTGAAATAAAATTGATATTTTACCGTAACAAACAGTGAAATAACATTATGATATTTTTCACTGTTTTGAAATTTTAGCCCTTTTTCAATTTCAAATCAAATGTCAGCTCATACACGGCTGGGACGTTACGTTCACATACAATGCTGTTTTCCCCTGACAATCGGCACACTAGGAACCCATGTTAAAATGTGCCCCAAAAATAGTTCTCATAACTGTTCAATCTTATTCAATACGTTTATAATCAAAGTAATTGCATTTTAATATGTCAATATTAATTCAAAACATAAAAAGCTTTTAAACGTGTATAAACGTGGATCAGTCACCAAACATTATTAAATCATGTTACAATTGTTCCGCAAGTCGCAGACTATACAGTTCAATATCACGAGTATTTACAAACAATCGCCACATGTTCAATGGATTTAATGCATGTTGATGTTAAAGAATAACGTGTTCAGAACTACACCGGTAAAGACAGAATGCATTTCTGTTGTAAGTGAGATTTTGTCATTCACCACAGAAATAGCATTTGCGGTTGGGGAAAGTGCACATGTAGAATTCTGGCCGATTTCCTTTGCCAGTGTCATTATCATGCAGAGTGGTGGAACTTTCTGGGCGTGTCTTAGTTGAGTTTGGTTGCTGGCGGACTATTGATAAGATTGTGTAGCATTTTTGTGCCTTTCCTTCGACATTTCAGAAAAAAAGTCAGTTTTTGCGGTCACATGACAAACAACTGTAGATAAACATCACGTGGTCAACTATCCTAATAAACTAATATTTACATTGACATTGAAGGTCATAAGTCCAAGAAAAAATAGTGTTCAGTTTCTCAGTAACAAAGAGGGAGCTCGGTTTTTATTTCAGTTCATTCAATATTTTAATACTTCTTCGCCCAAGAAAGTCAAGTACTAATAAACCAACACCTTCATGATAAAATCATTTTAAAAGTTATACAATTTAGCTACAATATGATAAGTATAATAAACAGATTTAAAATTTAATCAACAGTAGGAACATTCCATTACTCTACTACTACATTTATTTTACAGAAATGATTCTAAGTTTGAGGAAACAATGAAGATTAAATACTGCATTTTGTAACATAGTGCGTGCATTTGAACACCAATTATTTAAGATTGCGTTATTTTCTGCATCGTACCGAAGGCTTAGCAGTGTATGGTATAAAATGCAAGTGTCTCTTTTAAACTGTTAAAGTTTAAAAAAATATTTTACAGTTTACGTACTTTTCTAGTAACATAAAGTGGTTACTGTCCTAGTTTACCATATATTGCAGAGTTACTAGCGCTTATTTTTACACCAAGGAGTCTTTTCAGAAATTTTCTATGCACCCTTTCTATATTTTCACCTCTACAAAAGTCCCATACTTCACAAAATTGATGACACAAATGAGTCGAATAAACCCAACATAATTTTAACAGGAATATCTTCCCCCTTGTTATCCCAAACAAATTTCCCATAGTCCTTTATCTGTTTATGTCTTTGTAGCGTTAACAATATTTCATGTATTTTAGTTTGTCGAGATACGATCTTTGACCCAGGTCAACTGATCTTGATGTCCATTTTATTGTCGATCTACGATCTACGATCCAGGTCAACCGATTTTATGTATTACACCTCGTCGATCTACGACCAAGGTCAATCATTTTGGATGTATAGCAGATTGTCGATCTACGATTCAGGTCGACAATATTTCATGTATTTTAGTTTGTTGAGCTACGACCGATGACCCAGGTCAACCGATCCCGATGTCCATATTAGTGTCGATCAACGATTTATGATTTAGATCGGCAATCCTTTGTCTACGATCTACGATCCAGGTCGACCAATTCATTTATTTTATGCTGATGTACGATCTACGAGCTACGAGCCAATTTTACACTCCTGTCACTGTCACACTTGGGGATGTGACAGGTCAAGCCATAATGCAGCCGCAGCCACTATAGGGCGCGGGCAGACCTTTATAAACTCAACAACAACAACAACCTACAACGTTAAAAGAAGTGAGCTGCGGCTGTACCTGAGAAAACAAGCAGTGTTTTAGTTCGGCTTAACCTTGTTTAAAACATGTTTGTGACGTCATCCATTGTTCTGTGTGTACTCTATATTGGTTATTGGACTGCGTTCTGTACTGTCGAATATTTTAAAAATGGACTGTCCAACATTTTAATTATGGACAGTCTTTGTTCAAATAAGGACAGTGATTGTTCTTATAATGGACAGTCAGTAGAAATAGTAGTATGGTAGAATAAAGACGCGTGTTAACAAACTCGCTTTTCTTGTATTGTGTATTGTGCACTGTTTTGAAGAATAAAATACTTTAAAACCCTTTTTATTTAGGTTTAATAAATAATTATAAAATATTGATTTTAATAAAATCCGATTTGTAACAACTCGATTACGCAAAAAGGAAAAGGTGTGACTGAGGTCTGTGCAGCCGTAAGGGAAAAGAAAAATGTTTATTAGTTGTATATCTCTTGAGAAGGTCTAAAACTAATACATGTTTTATTAAACTTTGAGAAACGATCTTTTTGGGGAGTGAAACATTTATTCTTGGCGACATGTTTTGGGTTATTTAGGAGTTAAAAAAATACAAACAAATACTATTTGAACAGATTTTGGATAAAAAAGCATTCACATTATAACGGAAAGGTCTGTCGATATTAGTACTTCGTTTTTATGTCAAAATATCACACATTACCTATTTAACAATGTCTTGAGAGATCTTGATGATATCTTGTCAAAAAAGAAAGTTATTCAGAAAAATAATGAATTTTCGTGGATGAAATTCATTTCCGGGTTACAAAAATGCCTATATCCTTTTTAAAATAGCTGCAATCAACACAAAGCCATAAGACATTGTTGATTGGGCAGTTCCAATAAACCTGATTCACAAACATATTCTTTTTGTTTTGAGACATTTCCGGGAAAACGTAAATGCTTTTTGATTCGAAATCTGATAAAATAATATTTCGTAAAAAAATGTTCAACTCCTAATTACAGCTTTTCATGTTGCATCGGATATATGAGTCATGCCTGTTAAATATTAAATCTCAAACCTAAATAGAAGTTGAATTTTTTAAACATGTAAAATTTTGGTCCCTCATTGGACTTTTGCATCACTACCGACCCTTAATGAAAAGAAAACAAATGATCTTAAACTTCAAAATTTTAAGTGAATAATGCACAATGAAAACACAGTTTGCAGTTGTGATATATCCGTAGAGGTTGAAGTAAAAGTTAGGTGACATGAATTGTGAATGCAAAATCTGATGCAGGCATTGTATATCGGATGAATGGCAGTGGGTGGAAAGTTGAAATTCTTAATGAATAAGCCTCATAAGCCTAGCATTTAATGATTGCCTATCTGCAATTTTATTGGCTGTAAATGTAGATTGTATTCTAAAAATAATTATTTTAAATAATAATCAAAATAGTACTGACAATTTATATGTAAACGTAAATAAGCGCATAATTATTTTGTTTTGCTGAAAATATTTGCATGATTAGTATTTTTCAAATGGTGTGACAAGTTGTGATAAGTGCATAAGCTGACAATAGCGCCATGAAATTCATGATTTGGACCTCGTTGTTTACATGTTTTAAGAAAGTGAAACGCCTCAAACTGTCCATTATGTCAGCGTAAAACACCAACTCGCACACCGTGCCTGTGACTGTTCTTTCCCTGGAATAATGGACAGTTTTCGGCCTTTCATTCCTTACTTAGGTGTATAGTACAGTTTCCCATGTTCTTATACAATTATTTATAATAATAAATTAGTATAAGAAATACGGTTCAAGCTGATGTTATGTTTTTGTTTACTTATCAGTCGGTAGTACTTTCTCTGGCGTCATTCTGATGACGTCAAACCATGAAAACACATGTGAACGAAGTGTGAAAGCCGTGTATAAAATATCATTTAATTGAACAAAATGGTATTTCCTAACCTTATTTCATAACCGATAGAAGCGATCGGAATGAAATGTTTTTTGGGTTAAAATCACAGAGAAGTCTTTTTCTGCTTCTGGTTCGCACAGATGCTTTGAAATTTCATCCAGGTCATCATTATTGGGTGACGTGATTTTCAACCATGCATAAAACAAGTCTAGAAAAAAATTGGCAAATTGTCAGGGACGGGTAAAATTTTGAGAAAAAAGGTCCAACAGGAATTCAAAAGAGCATTGAAAATTGTGTTTTATCCCCATTTTATTTGATAAAAGCAATGAGGCGCGACAACAGAAGGCCGTCTGCATCTGATACTCTGAGTTACAGAGCGCTTTACGTGTGACAAGGTGTTTTGGTAAATAACTACCCGTGTAATTTGCCCACATGTGATTTAAGAAATATTGAGTTTCTATGTATACAACTTTGCGCTTATTTTGCAGCAACTGCAGTGACCTACATTCCAATCCCCTCGGTGAAATACCCGTTATGATTCGCAAGCAACGTGGTTCAAAATATTGGGTCAAAAAGTTAAATCAGTTACATTCGACACCTTTTGGACATACTCTTCATATATTAAAACTGTTGCATACGCTTGCGTACTCATGTTATACTAACTTTGGGAAAAGTACATACACAAAAAAATATTACTCGAGGATGAAAAGAAAACAAACATTTGATAAAGAAGTCTTCATTCATTTATACAGACATACCAAGAAGTTGACCTATTCTCTGACATGGTGAAGGATTTTTTGGATCCCTTCAATCCATTCATTAATCCAACGAACGTGGCCCATTTTAAAAACCTCCTTGAAAGTTTTCGCCAGGTGTTTAATTGTAAAAGGAAACGTTTTTCAGCATGGATCCGGTAAACGAAGATATGGCAACCATTTTAAAAGATAAATTTCAATCACTTTATCGATGTATATCAGATAATGTTACGGCAGATTCTTGTTGCAATGCAAGTTGGCGAAAACCAGAAGATTACGTAATGCAGATCGTGTGGAGGCTGGTTCTGCGAGGAAATTCCGACCAGATAAGGCCCTGCAAGGAAGCGGGCGTGAGCCGCCTGTCGGTGGCATATGGTATAGAGTAGAGCGAAAACGTTTATTTTATATATTTTACAACGATTGTAAACGTTATGATAATTTATTCTCACTCATGTTGGCACGATGCTGCGCTAGAGTGTGGTCTTGTGAAGTGGGGGAAACCGGAGTACCCAGAGAGAACCTACTTGTCCGACTTGGTGACCACTAACCAAACTAGCATACGCCCAGGCCCCGGTCGCCTTTGTGAAAGCGAGTGCGCTAACGACTGCGCTAACCGGAAAACGTTTGCTTTGGTGAAAACTGAACGGGATACATACAATTTAAACAGTACCGATCATGGTTATAGTTTTAGGCTGTAGGCCGCTATGCTTGCAGACTTTTATAACCGGAAATAGGAATCTACCATCGTGAGATCGACATAACATTAGTAACATCGGATGTATGAATGCGCCAACCGGCGTATCAACCTTAGCGGTGGTCAACAACCCAATGTACATTACCATTATGCTGTTACAAATACGCAGCTGCGTTATGCATGCGTAGTTGTTAAATTAGGTTTGTAATAAATATTCATGAAATATTATGCGGTTAGAAAAAAGTGAATCTTCTCTATAAAACTACACTGATCGTGTTTTAAGGCTGTCGGCCGCTAGGCCTGTAGACTTTTATAATCGTATCTCGGAAATCGCATCGGCAGATCGACATAACATTTTTAACTTGGGCAAAATAATGCGCGCACGGGCTTATCAACTCCAGCGCGGTTAGAACTGACGTGGTCACCGACCTAATTTGCATTAACATTAACATTAAAAATACCTAGTAAGCAATCTGCTCTAATTGCACGGACTGCGTTCTGCATATTAATTAGCTTGCTATAAATAGAGCTGTAATGAGTTTTCAATCTATATAGTAATCTATTAATATAGTTCGAATACGCTGCGTTTTGCGTAATATAACGCAATTGATTTTTTTGCAGAATCCGCAAATAGTTTCAAAATGAACGCGTACTGAATCAAATAAATACAAATGTACATTTATTATATACCTGTGTTTAGATTTTGCTTCGGCCGAGGACCGATAATATATACATGTACATTGTAGTTAATAATAGAATGTGGGTCTTACTTGACATTTTATTGAGATTGTTAGTTTTTACTGTTGTTTGTAAAATGCGTATCGCATAAAACCATTCTCTTGTGTAAGTACATATTAACAACGTTTTAACCATTGCTAAATGAATATTATGCACTTTTACCATTCAAATCAAATCGCGTAAAGCGTTGACTATGGCGTGTGGAGTGTTGCAAAATTATATAAAAAAAAATATTTGTTCAATAAATTATATTTATGTTCTAAAAAATGTTTAAAACTGTATTGTGTTTAAGTGGGTTGTATGTCGTTGTTGAGGTTGGTTGGAGAGTGGTGGGGGGGGGGGGGGTCAGAGGAGGGGTGGTGGCTACGAAGAAGTCTCAAATACTACTTTCCGATACTTCATTTCAAAGTGTGGAGGTAATGGATGGTAGGGATCATACTTTACTTTAAATAGAGTCTGCGAGGTGGTTTGTGTGCCGTAGTTGTTGGTGGTTTGAGATGCGTG
Organism: Mya arenaria; assembly: GCF_026914265.1. Taxonomy (NCBI): domain Eukaryota; kingdom Metazoa; phylum Mollusca; class Bivalvia; order Myida; family Myidae; genus Mya; species Mya arenaria. The sequence goes on along the minus strand of NC_069131.1, from coordinate 45,766,481 downwards.
GGGAAGTCGGAGGAATTGGGGGTGGCTATGAAGAAGTCTCAATTAAATCATACTTTCACATACTTCATTTCAAAGAGTAGAGGTAAAGGAGGGTAGGGCACGTACCTTACATACAAAAGAGTATGCGAGGGTGTGTACGCCGATATTTAATACTTCATTTTGGTCGTGACCTGTATACCAAAGTTGTTGGGGGTGGAGAGGGGTGTAGAAGACAGGCGAGGGGGCGGGCGAAATCCCGGGAAGTCCTTTCAATTTCATATATGTTAATGTTTTAACGACTAGTTCAATATCACATTTTATATTTGTTTGATTGCTTCTCGTATTTATAGTATGTCATATATTGATTGGTTTAAAGGTGTCTTACCTTTTATTGATATTGCCTGTAATAAGTTATCCGTTTATTTCGTTGTGAAGCGCCTTTGAACGTGTGTATCGAAAGGGTGCTATATAAAGTTTACGAATAAAAATATTAAATGTGTATTGTGAACAAGTTGTGTGTCGAGAAAGGTGAATCATTGGTATCAAGCGGGAGTTGATTATACAATCGTCATTATGTGTATCATAACGATTTGTATATTGTGTCTCAACTGTTATGAGGAATCGAGGAATGAAATGCAAATTATACAATTTCACTTAAATACCATCAATGCACGTAAATACGAATCATCAACATCATTTTAACATTGGTCATGATAGGAAAGTGTACTTAATGAACAAAGGCATAATATAAGATTTTATATCGTAAAGCATACCATTTAAATACATACATGCAATACTCGTCTCAATATCGATATGGACATGTCATTGTGAGATATTGTACCATGTCTGTTACCTATCAGTAAAGACACCCCGCTGTGACAGATTCTTGTCGTGCGGTCAGTACTTGGAACCATGCTGTCACTGAGGACTATAATACGATGTGTATTAAACCCCAATGACGTTCTGGTTCAAAACGGAATGCTCCTGTGAACCAAAAATTAAATCTTGTATTTACACGAAGGTAACAAGTAAGAGTACGCGGTGTATGAAAGAAACATCGGAAGTCTGAATATTTATTTCTTAGTGCAATGCAGTCCAATAGTACATTGCACGTCAGTGTTTACGATATTAAAGAAATCCAATACAATACACCACTGAGGGACCGAGGCGTAAGCCGAGGTCAGTTCACCTTCGGGGCTGAGTAGGCGGTTATTATAATGCAATACGTCCCGAAGTGGTGTATTATATAAAAGAGGATGATCTTAAGCGAAGTGATATTGTTAATTTTTCGACCATATGAGAGCGTTTAGTTATGGCAAGATTAATGTGGACTTGAATTAGACCAAAGATTTGTATTATATGGCTTTATTTTTTTCTAATTTAGATGGAAAACAGATTGTTCATTCACCGTGCCATATCCAGGCCACACCACGAGGAGGCGCTCTCGTCATGACCCACCCCCCACCCCCACCCCAAACCCACCCTCATTTAGTTGATGAAGTTTCAGCCTTTCAACACATTTCCTAATTTGTTACATACTACAGCTTCAGAGAACATTGAAATGCAACAGCATCTTCAAAAAATCATAAAATAATTTGGCTGATTGAAAGTAACCTCCCTCACTTATTGACTTTCATTTCGTATTATATCAAGACGGACTGCTTATGCAGTGTTAAAAATATTCATTAATTAATCCCGAAAGAAATAGATACTTTATTTTGAAATAATCATCCGATTCTGCGAGAACAGTTTAGTTGCCAAAACATTTACGGGAATGACCGTAAAGTGATGTTCGAATTAAAGGTAATTAACAACCGTCTTGCCACTATGACAGTACTCGTGAACTGTACCTTGTTTGTTTTATTGACCTATCTAGCACACAAAATACAGTCTTAAAACATACTGCATACTCTTTTTCTACTTAGAAATATGAGTGGGGTTCCCGGATTTTAATCAATCCCTGCCCCGTCCCCAACTACTACGACTCACCCACCCCTCGCCAACCACCAAGAAATACAGCATACAACCCACTAAATAACAATGCAGTTTTGAAGCCCTAGCATACTATTCTTGTGTATGAACTTCTGTAAATGAAAGGGGGTCCCGGGTTTTAGTCACCACGACCCCCACCCCACCGTCCTCCGACTTCTCCACCCATCTCCAACCTCCAACAATTACGGCATACAACATTCGAACACAATAAAGTATTAAATCCGGGCGTATAAAAGAAAACGATATATACCTATGAAAATGAAGTGGGATTTCGGTATTTACCAGGATTTCGGGATTTCGGTAAATCCACCGACCGTTTGTTTAGAACATAGATATATTTTATGAACAATTATTTTTTTCTATTTATTGTCCATATATATTTTTTTATTGTCAATATATATTTTTTATTGTCCATAGATATATTTTTATTGTCAATAAATAAAAAAAAATGTCCATATATATATATTTTTATTGTCCATATTTATATTTTTTAACCTCATAAATATTTTTTTAGAACATAAATATAATTTATTGAACAAATGTTTTTTATATAATTTTGCAACACTCCACATGCCATAGTTGACAGGCTATCGACCTGCTACAGTTTGTGTCATAGTCATGTAATGCCGAATTGAACGGAAAGTATGTGAATATTTCTCAGTTTGTCTCAGTAATTTCAGTCGAATATCTTGAGCATGTAGCATAATGCACATGCATATTAAAAAACAGATATAGATGTGTTCATTTTGTCCACGAGTGACATATGTTGAGGGATTATTAAGATACAAGTACATCAAACATACAGGGAATAAATACAGGGGGGTACACGTATTCCGAATCTGCAAGGGTTTAAGTGAGGTTTTGTAGCTTGATATGCAAGATGGCGGCGAAACCATGACGAAATAGGATTTTTGGAACCTGTTTTCGCCTGGTAAGTGGTATAAAGTATATATTTCCAAAATATCATGACGCGCATTCGGCTGTACAATTACCAGGCCTCACTCGGCTTTTTATTTCATGCTTCTAGGGTACGGAATAAAAAGTTATTGAAGGAAAACCTTCGCCCAGTCTGTTGTTTACAAATGTGGGAAGCGAGAATTTGATACTTTTTAGGACGTTTAAGCTCCAAAAACACATATTTTTGCAATGGTTTCTGCTTTAACATTAATTTAATGTGGTACTTTAATTTCCTGACAATTCCTTTGCTGTACAAGAGCCTTCATGGTATTTTTTTTTTTGTTTAACCACCTAAAAGTGTGCTGATAATAGTTCAACCACCTTTTGGCATCTGAACTGAAAGACAATTGACAAGCTTTTATAAATGAAAACAAACTGTATGACAAATTAAACTTGTGACAAACGTTCCATAATATTATGACAAACTTTTCATTATAGTATACTATCACGTGTAGAAAACTTTCTACAAAAATATTTTTAAGCGATTTATTTGTTTTTTGTTTACTGTCTAATTTTGTCATTTTTTTTTGGAGTTTTCGAAATAATTGGGCGGCGGATCCGTTAACCAATTTATTAAAACAGGCCTAACCTAGAAGCATGAAATAAAAAGCCGAGTGAGCCCTGGTAATTGTAGAGCCGAATGCGCGTCATGATATTTTGGAAATATATACTTTATACCACTTACCAGGCGAAAACAGGTTCCAAAAATCCTATTTCGTCATGGTTTCGCCGCCAAAACCTCACTTAAACCCTCGCAGATTCGGAATACGTGTGCCCCCTGAAATAGTATGTGAGTGATTCGATCCAGAGGAATTAGGCGTTGTAGAAAGAAGCCTTGAACATAAACCTGATAAATATGGCCAATGCATTTTGTTGGGATGCATTTGGTTTAGCTGGCATACCCTGGTAGTAAATTATAAATACGCCTAAGTCAAGTTTGAGGTGTAGAGTAGATTTTACTAAAAATTCCTTAATGCTTTATCCGTGGAAGTGCAGTTTTTATGAAACCAAAGCTCCAGATAAGGTTTTATATGATATTGAGAATTACTCCATACCTTGTAGTAACTAATTGGCGTATTCCACGTATCAAGTGACTAATACTTCATGATCTCATTGAGAATTTACATTGAACTCTAAAAGTTTTCGCGAAGGAAATAATGAGCGAGCATATACTATCTTTAGATGTTTACGTTAATAATTATGTTTTACAATTACATGACCAAACTAACAAAACGAAAGCCATTCAACGTTTTGATTTGTGTTTTGGGCATGAATTTGCCATGCATAGTGGGATTATAGAATTTCTTGGCACAAGTGTTTACCATAACATTAACACGAAAAGCGTGCAAGAGTCAGGCCCAAAGCTGAACGGACAAGGTCAAAGAGCGCTTTTGTATACGATCATATGGTACCTGGCATTGACATCTTAACTCAGACAGTAAATATCCCGGCCCCAATTTCTCGAAACTTCTTAAGTCCCTTATAACAGGATGAAGCTAATCGCATTATTTTTCGTTTTCAATAAATTGCGTAATATCAACTTCTGTAAGAGTTTTAATACTCCAGATAGAATTCCAATAAAGGAGCGACTTTTGGTCGTAAGAAAGTTTAACCATATGACGAGTAACTGTTTGCTATTATGACTTTCACTACCAGAACGTGTCGCTACCAAAACAATTCCGTAGGACTCTGTACATTTTTGACAACCAAACTCAGCAGGTCATTTCACATGGTGTTAAATTACAGTTGGCACGGCTTGACACGCGCGATGTTATCGTAATAATTACCATGGGTGTTTAGTCCTTCGATAGTTCCGGAAAATACATCATTCTGGAAAACATTGATTTTTAGTAACCGAATGACAGTGTCACTTCATTTTCCATGACTACTTCTGATAAAATAAGCGGAAAGTACTTAAAATAATCGATCAAAATACGTTTCTTGAAATGGTTTGATAAGCTTTGATAGGTTCATCAAACTCAATCATTGTAATCCAGCGAACATCCAGCAAACATTTCAAGTGCCCCATAACTGCATTTATTTTAGTATGTCAAACTAGGCAGGTAATGTTCATGACTTAAATCAATGAGCAATCTTGGCTATTATAACTATGTAGGAAACTGATGTAATAGGGGATGTTATAACCACCACCAATTATTGCAACAGCACTAAATACTCACTACTGCAACATTCACTACTACAACAACTGCTCAAGCTGCAATATGATCACGAAAAGTTGCCATTGTTGTAACCGCTGTCACAACAATTGCAACATGATATGACATATTAACTGCAACTATGATAAAAATAGTCAGATTAACATTATCATCAACAGTTGCAACATGAAATCATCCTCTGTTTTACAACATTACGAACCTTACAGTTACGACGTTAACTCTAAATCAGATATGCCTCACGTGACCATCACTTATCGCCAGGGAGACAAAGGTTATCGTCCGCTAATTAATGGTATTGTTTTACTAATACTTTCTACCATTATTTATGAGTGAGGTCCAATTATGCCCGAAATAATTGTTTCCTGCAGCCATGTGGTTTTTCTTCAAGTTGAAGGCAAATCGTGAGAATAGAGGCATCTATTGCATTCTTCAAATAACTTACCACAAAGAAATGAACTGATGACAAACACAGTTTAGTTTCGTGTTTTACATGACCCATAACTGAATAATTTATTAAATTTACCTGAATTCCATATATACAAAGGGCGGCGCACCATTCAATATGTATTTGGATGTTTGTAATGTAAAGGGAAGAGTGAACAAACAGGCCAGCCATCGGTGAAAGAATAAGTAAAAACTGATCTCGCAATGTCTACATCGATATCTAGAGGAAACAAAAACGCCAGAAAACGCTGATTACAAAATATCACTGCTCAACAACGAACTAAATAGAAACAAAAGTCAAAATTAAAGGTTATCATGCCTTGTGACTATATCTGGTATTGCCTCGATAAACAATCGGGAAAACAAACAGATTTAGATATCCAATGTTTCGAACCCATTCAATGTTGGACTTTCGGTCGGGTACGTACTGAGTGTTTGAATCTCGTGATATCTCGCTTTATCTCGGCTAATCTCAGTCGAGGCTGGGATAGACGATAAACGGGTTGATACAATGATAAATACGTCAAAATGAATCTACTTAAGGCAATTGATGACCAAATAACCACCGCTATTGAACTCGAGAAAAAATACCAACTTTTCTATTGAACTCGACCGGTATTGCAGTGGAGTGTTTCAGTGCCAAATCAAAATGCCAATTTAATGATTTATACATTTCAGTTTATTCGTGTCTAGACACTACAGTATCTCTTATTTTTAAAAGATATGTTTTAAGTCAAGCAATATGGTTTTGTCTGAACAATTTTCGAATAAGCGAAATGAAATAAAGCCCAACTGTATCGATTCGGGGTCCATTTAAGACTGAATTCCACTGAAGGAATCCGACTCACAAGTAATGTTCATTATTCTTAAATGGCAAGTGCCTTTTGACCGCATACAACGCTGGTATAATTGGAAAGGCATTTGGCTGCTGATTAACCAATGTGTAAAATCAATGACCGAACACACACTATAGATAGTTATAGTTAAAACAGTTCACATATCCTTCTGCACCCTTTGAAACCCAAACCAGGCACCCAAATTCACCTATCTGTGTATCGTGTACCCTTCAATCACGTGTTTAATGAATGTAAAGCACTAACGTAATGCACGTGGCTCATGTTTAAAGGGTTATCTTATTCTGAATATTTGAACGTCCCGACTTATGCTCACATATACTCACCTATCCTATTTGCTTTTTGGCACTGCGCACCATGTTTATTTTTACATTGTTTCAATGAAAGATTCCCATGAATGTCAAACACCACTCACTCTAATTAATAAATTGTGCATTTCGACATCTTTATCAAAGATTATCATTGTTGCAACACATTTGTCGATAAAAGCCGAGTATTCCGGATAATAATGATAACTATCGATAAACTTTTGTTACGGAACCGGAAACACAAGTTTTGATTGACAAGCGTTTTCGTATTTGTGTTTTTTACCAGGTGAGCTGACAGCAAGGATATCTTTAAGTGAACTTTTGTTTTACTTTGCTCGGAAAGTATACTAACACAAACTTCCGAAGTTTTCAAGAGCACTACCAAAGGCCTCACATACTTTGCATCCAACCTTGGATGCGTTTCTTTTTTAAAATCTTTATACCCCAATAGGATAGACTTCATGTTCATTTTTTCCTATATGACGAGAGCTTGTGCTAAAAAGAGCATAAGAAATTGAGACAAATGCCAAAGTGTCAAACAGGATTACTTGATACTGTGTCATTGACATAAATAACCCTTCTGCCACTATTAGATGAAGTTTGGGCGAAATGGTCCGCAACTGTTGCCTCGTTCATCATCAATTAATGGTTTCATGCTTTTAGCTGATAAGCTCGGCATGAAATATGAATAAATTCCAGCCAAATTTCTCAAGATACCTTGGGTCTGTCATAAATTCATTTTTGGGCGTTCTGGAACGTCGGCTCGTGACTTTGCGGACATCTACGCGCAAAGCATCATTGGTGATTGGATGAGACGTACGCAGATAAGAGGTTTTATTGGTGTATTAACAGAAACATTGCTACGTACAATACTTTCTTGTTTGCAGTTCCTGCGCTTGTGAGAAATGCATACAACACGTTTACGGTGTATGTTCAACTATTAATTTTCCTCCACTGTAAATTAAAGATCATATGCACACATATGAGCAAACATGTACATTCAATTAAAAATAGTTGTGTTCCGAGAAATTGGAATGCGACATATTAATGAAAAACATGCAAATACTGTATACTGTTCACATTTCACATATTGATATGTAAGCGAACTGATATGTATTCAATGACAAATACATATCCATTACCTAAAATACGTGTTATGCATAAACTATGATTTGGTTCTGAAACCCCTATATATATAATTTATATATATATATTATATATATATATATATATATATATATATATATATATATATATATATATATATATATATATATATATATATATATATATATATATATATATATATATATAACGGCATGTTAGGTTAGCCGCACGGCATGTTAGGTTAGCCGCAAGGCATGTTGGGATAGCGGCATGGCAAGTTGGGGTATTGATGCATGGTATATTATGCATGGCATGTTGGGGTAGCCGCATTGCATGTTAGGGTAGCCGCATGGCATGGTAGGGTAGCCGCACGGCATAGTAGGGTAGCCGCACGGCATAGTAGGGTAGCCGCACGGCATGGTAGGGTCGCCGCATGGCATGGTAGGGTAGCCGCGCGGCATGTTATGGTAGCCGCACGGCATGTTAGGGTAGCTGCACGGCATTGTAGGGTAGCCGCACGTCATGTTAGGTTAGCAGCACGGCATGGTAGGTTAGCCGCATGGCATGTTAGGGTAGCCGCATGGCATGGTAGGGTAGCCGCATGGCATGTTAGGTTAGTCGCACGCCATATTAGGTAAGCCGCACGGCATGATAGGTTAGCTGCACGGCATTTTAGGGTAGCCGCATGGTATGGTAGGTTAGCCGCACGTCATGATAGGTTAGCCGCAAGGCATGATAGGTTAGCCGCACCGCATGTAAGGTTAGCCGCACAACATGTTAGGGTAGCCGCACGGCATGTTAGATAAGCCGCATGGCATGGTAGGGTAGCCGCACGGCATGGTAAGGTAGCCGGACGGCATGGTAGGTTAGCCGCACGGCATGGTAGGTTATGGTAGGTTAGCCGCACGGCATGGTAGGTTATGGTAGGGTAGCCGCACGTCATGTTAGGTTAGCCGCACGGCATGTTAGGTTATGGTAGGGTAGCCACACGGCATGGTATTGTAGCCGCACGGCATGTTGGGTCAGCCGCATGGCATGGTAGAGTAGCCGCACGTCATGTTAGGTTAGCCGCACGGCATGTTAGGTTATGGTAAGGTAGCTGCACAGCATGTTAGGTTAGCCGCACGCCATGTTAGGGTAGCCGCACGTCATGTTAGGTTAGCCGCACGGCATGTTATGTTATGGTAGGGTAGCCGCACGGCATGGTAGGGTAGCCGTACGGCTATTGCGTAAGCCGCATGGCACGGTAGGGTAGCCGCACAGCATGTTATTGTAGCTGCACGGCGTATTTTGAAATTGTGGAGACAGAAAAACTGCCCGCCGTACAACATTTTAAGTAAGGACGCACGGTCGCCTTAGGGCGTCCCTGAGGCGGCCGTAGTTTTTTTGCAAATACCAAGGAAGACGCAAGGAAGCCGCAAGTTTACCTATTTCCAAGGCAGACACCAGGTAGCCACAAGTATACCTGCTCCACGCACGGCACAGACTGCCGCTGGAGCCATACGGATGGCGTGCAGCGAGCGTACGGGAGCCGTTCGTGGGCCTTGCGTTGCCGGCAGGGTGTGCCACATACCATAAGGCCACCGTGTGGTCACCGTATGGTCACCTGAAGGCTGACCTAGGGTGCCCATAAGATTTCTGCGGCCGCCGCAACTTTTGGCGGTCTGGAAAAGGCAATTGTAATTCATAAGACCCTAGGAAAGCCGCACGGCAAACGCATGGCCATGGTACGCCCGACGTATAACTCCGCGCTATAATCCCACGGCGACCTCTACGGCCAGTAAAAGATTTATGGCTACGGTCGCAGTATCCAAGCCGTAGAGCAAATGTGACTGAGGCATAACTTTCAAGTTCTGTGGTACCACCTGACACACCTACACCGTTCCATGACACAGACACAGATCAATGAGCGCCGCCCAGGTGACAGGTGATATTATACAGGTACCAGCCCGCCAGTCCTATTTGAGATTGCTATTTCGTAAGAAACTCAAACGTCAAATACTATGACGTATCATTTTGGTCAAAAGCCGACAGAAGAGCCGAAATTTATATATATATATTAGAGGTACACCTATAAAAAACTTCATTGTATTATGCAAAAGAGGTGCCGCTTTGTATTAAGACCTGCTTCTTTATAATTGTAAATAGACGTGCAGTTAGAAATATAGGTGTACACCTCTAAATGAGACAGAGGTAAACTCTTAACTATGGAAGAAGGCGACTTTGAATCCAAATACAATCTCATTTACCGGGTTTTGACTATTCCCGGGTTCACCATGCGTGTCAGCTGACCAAGTGTTGGACCTTCGTGACCTAGTGTTTTGCCTTATTGACCTGGTATTTGGCCTTAGTGACCAACACATCTAGTGTTTGGCCTTAGTGACCAAATAATCTAGTGTTTGACCTTAGTGATATAATAATTGGCCTTAGTGATATAATAGTTGGCCTTAGTGATCTAGTGTTTGGCCTTAGTGACTTAGTGTTTGGCCCTAGTGACCAAGTGACCTACTGTTTTTCCTTAGTGATCTAGTGTTTGGCCTTAGTGACCAAATGACCTACTGTTTGGCATAAGTGATCTAGTGTTTCGCCTAAGCGATCTAATGTTTCGCCTTAGTAAGTGATCTAGTGTTTGTCCTTAGTGTCCAAATGACCTAGTGTTTGGCCTAAGTGACCTAGTGTTTGGCCTTAGTGACCAAATGACCTATTGTTTGGCCTTAGTGACCAAATGACCTACTGTTTTGCCTAAGTGATCTAATGTTTGGCCTAAGTGATCTAGTGTTTGGCCTAATGAATAAGTGACCTAGTGTTTGGCATTAGTGACCAAGTGACCTAGTGTTTGGCCTTGGTGATCTATTGTTTGGCCTTCGTGATTAAGTGATCTAGTGTTTGGCCTAAGTGATTTAGTGTTTGGCTTAGTGATCTAGTGTTTGGCTTAAGTGACCTAGTGTTTGGCTTAAGGGATCTAGTGTTTGGCCTTAATGACCAAGTGATGTGGTTTTTGGCCTAAGTGATCTAGTGGTTGGCTTTCTTGACTTAGTGGTTGGCCTTCGTGACCTAGTATTTGGCCTTTGTGACCTTGTGTTTGGCCTAAGTGATCTAGTAGTTGGCCTTAATGAGCTGATGTTTGGCATTAGTGACCAAGTGGTTTGCCTAAGTGACCTAGTGTTTGGCCTTAGTGACCAAGTGTTTTGCCTAAGTGACTTAGTGTTTGGCCTTAGTGACCTAGATTTTGGCCTTAGTGACTAAGTGTTTGACCTTAGTGACTTAGTGTTTGGCCTTGCTGACCTAGTGTTTGGCTTTCATGGCCTAGTGTTTGGCCTTTATGACCTTGTGTTTGGCCTTTATGGCCTTGTGTTTGGCCTTTATGACCTTGTGTTTGGCCTTAGTGATCTAGTGATTTACCTTACTAACGTAGTGTTTGGCCTCAGCGACCTAATAGTTAGCATAAGTGACCTATTGTTTGACCTAAGTTACCTAGTGGTTGGCTTTCGTGGCCTAGTCTTAAACCTTAGTGACCTAGTTGTTAGCATAAGTGACCTATTTTTTTAATTTAGAGACCTGAGTGGTTGGCCTTAATGATCTAGTGGTTGGCTTTTATGATCTATTGTTTGACCCTAGTGATTTGCCTTAGTGACCTAGTAGTAAGCATAAGTGACTATTCTTGACCTTAGTGGCCTAGTGTTTAGCCTTCGTGACCTAGTAGTTAGCATTAGTGACCTATTGTTTGACCTAAGTGGCCAAGTCGTTGGCCTTCGTGACCTAGTCGTTAGCATTAGTGATCTATTGTTTGACCTTAGTGCCTACTGATTGACCTTAGTGACCTAGTGTTTGGCCTTCGTGACCAAGTGTTTGGCCTCAGTGACCTAGTAGTTAGCATAAGTGACCTATTGTTTGGCCTTACTGACCTACTAGATAGCATAAGTAACCTATTGTTTGACCTCAGTTACCTATTGGTTGGCCTTCGTGACCAAGTCTTTGGCCTTAGTGACCTAGTAGTTAGCATGAGTGACCTAGTGTTTGACCTTAGTGACTTAGTGTTTGGCCTTACTGACCTAGTGATTGACCTTAGTGACCTAGTGTTTGGCATTAGTGACCTAGTGATTGACCTAAGTGACCTAGTGTTTGGCCTTACTGACCTAGTGATTGACCTAAGTGACCTAGTGTTTGGCCTTACTGACCTAGTGATTGACCTAAGTGACCTAGTGTTTGGCATAAGTGACCTAGTGTTTGACCTTAGTGACCTAGTGTTTGGCGTTAATGACCTAGTGTTTGGCCTTCGTGACCTAGATATTGACCTTAGTGACCTAGTGTTTGGCCTGACATGACAGATAATTAAATTTGACCTCAATTGATGGAAACGATTGGGTAGAAAAATATGGCCTTGCGAGTGTTAACCCATATTTTATAGAGACAGACATTTCTACGATATTTGACGAAGAGTGGTAATAGAATATGACCTCTCTAGTCCTTACAGTTCGGAGTCCAATATTTGACGTTATGACCTAGTTTTTGTCATACTTACGAGACACGCAAACAAAGGTTTCGTAGTGAGTTGTAAAAAAACAAATAATGGTTACAGAGGTCGCCAAACGAGAACCGATCAAAAAAGGGCACCATTAGCACTTTATTCTTTGTGAGCTTCGACAACTGTAGCTAGCCGATTTAATTGAGGACCGCACACAAAAGCAGTGGAATGTACAACTTTAGAGCCACATGCTATGATACAAGCATTCAAGCGGAAAACAAATCGTGTGCTTCTTCGTCAATGATAGCCTTTAGCAGAGCCCCGTAAAATCCCAGTTCTGGAAGCCCTGAACTGGGCGCCACCTGTCACCTAAATGTTCCGGGCCGCTACATGTCAGCCCACCTGTGCATATAGCAAACACGTTTCAGCTTCCACACGTTCAAGCAAAGACAACTTTGTACTTCAGTTTATTTGGACTGAACATACAGCGTTGTATTATCTATATTCCATTTTAAGCATTGATTGCCAAGTTGAAGGCTACTGGACAATCCACTCTTTTCTGTTATTTCAACCATCTACGTGTACAGGACTTTTCACATCAAAGGGATCCCGAATGCGGTGCATGAATGCATATACTCTTGAAATAACAACAACAACAAATGCATTAAAGCACATCCCTGTCTGTTATTGATATTTAAATATTTCTGTATTCAAATAAAATGTTAAAGTAAAACTGTGTATGCAAGGGTGGTTCCTGGTTTGATGTTAGAGGGATGCGCCACCTCCCCAAAAACCGAGAAATATATTGCGTGAATATCTGGTTGCTTGGTGATGGTGGTCCTCTCCCAAGAAACCGTCGGCCATTTTATAATTTATCTCCGATACAGAGGACATAAAAAAGTTCACTGCGACAATTATATGTTGCATTATAAAATAATATGTTCCTTATACGAGGAGTTTAGAGGTACGTTTTTTTTATTTAATAAAAGCAAAAGAAAACGGATTTCAATCTGCTATTTTACAGACAGTGTCTCTTTAATAATAATTTTAAGACTGGTAAGAATAACAACTTATATATATATATAATACTTTATTATCTTCATCGTTGATGTTGATAATTGCATAATATTCATTTTTATTCGTCTTCATATTAGTGTTATATTAAGTCATAGTATATACCATTTCAGTTGTTTACTATTCTGCTCTACACTATACATACTTTTTCAGACTAATACGCCGTCATATAATGTTCATGTTTTTGTGTTGTAGTTTTCAAATTAGTAGTAAATAACATTTAAAAAATGTTGTCAAAGTCAATTGCTCACACACGATTTGACTTTGAGAATAATAATTAGCACCTTGTTTAATCAGCAATATTCTAGGATTCTACAATGTATATAATACACTTCTATTTCTACCGCGACTATTAATAATTGGAGCATTTTATTTAATGTGTGAGGTATCTTGGTTCATGGTGAAAAATGTTAACAAAACGATAACATATGGAATAAAACATGTTTACCACAATCTCAGCGGAGTGATTACCTAATTACGATACCTTCTATATACCTATAGAATAAAATTATCAATGCTAAACTACATGTTAACACAAATAAGAGCCGTTTGGTGGATTAAAAGAAATGGACAAAAGAAAAAATAATACTGCAAGAACATTTTCAAATAATTTGGATGAAATGATTAATTTTAAAATATGAAGAAATCAAATCACATCAAAACTATGTACAATGGAATGATATCAAGCGTGTACATTATGTGAGTTCGCAGTGCTACGTACATTACAACAACATTGCAACAAAACCGATTTATTCAAATATGCTTTTCGGTGCATATTTCACAACGATAATTAAGTGTTCCCTTTAGAATGCTAGCGCTTCCTGTCACAAGTAGTTACTAGTTCGCATAAGAATTCAAGCGCTTCTTGTCACTCGTTGTCACTAGTTCGCATAAGAATTCAAGCGCTTCTTGTCACTCGTTGTCACTAGTTCGCATAAGAATTCAAGCGCTTCTTGTCACTCGTTGTCACTAGTTCGCATAAGAATTCAAGCGCTTCTTGTCACTCGTTGTCACTAGTTCGCATAAGAATTCAAGCGCTTCTTGTCACTCGTTGTCACTAGTTCGCATTAGTATGCTTGCGCTTCCTGTCACTAGTTTACATTAGTGTGCTAGCGTTTCCTGTCACCAGTTTACATTAGTATGCTTGCGTTTCCTGTCACTAGTTAACATTAGTGTGCTTGCGCTTCCTGTCACTAATTTACATTAGTATGCTCTCGCTTCCAGGCACTAGTTTACACTAGTGTGCTAGCGTTTCCTGTCACAAGTTTACATTAGTGTGCTTGCGCTTCCTGTCACTAGTTTACATTAGTGTGCTAGCGTTTCCTGTCACTAGTTTACATTAGTATGCTAGCGCCTCCTGCCACTAGTTTACATTAGTGTGCTTGCGCCTCCTGTCACTAGTTCACATTAGTATGTTCTAGCTTCCAGGCACTAGTTTGCATAAGTGTGCTAGCGTTTCCTGTCACTAGTTCACATTAGTATGCTCTCGCTTCCAGGCACTAGTTTACATTAGGATGCTAGCATTTCCTGTCACTAGTTCACATTAGTATACTCTCGCTTCCAGGCACTAGTTTACATAAGTATGCTAGCGTTTCCTGTCACTAGTTCACATAAGTATACCATCGCTTCCTGGCACTAGTTTACATTGGTATGCTAGCGCTTCCTGTCACTAGCTCACATTAGTATGCTAGCGCTTCCTGGCACCAGTATACATTAGTATGCTAGCGCTTTCTGTCACTAGCTCACATTAGTATTATATCGCTTCCAGGCACTAATTTACATAAGTATGCTTGCGCCTCCTATCACTAGTTTACACAAGTATGCTAGCGTTTTCTGTCACCAGTTTACATTAGTATGCTTGCGTCTCTTGTCACTAGTTTACATTAGTGTGCTAGCGTTTCCTGTCACTAGTTTACATTAGTGTGCTAGCGCTTCCTGCCACTAGTTTACATTAGTATGCTAGCACCTCCTGCCACTAGTTTACATTAGTATGCTTGCGCCTCATGTCACTAGTTTACATTAGTATGCTTGCGCCTCCTGTCACTAGTTTACATAAGTATGCTAACGTTTCCTGGCACAAATTTACATTAGTATGCTAGCGCTTCCTGGCACTAGCTCAAATAAGTATGCTAGCGCTTCCTGGCATAAGTTTACATAAGTATGCTAGCGCTGTCTGCACTAGTTTACCTACGTATGCTAGCGTTTCTTGTCACTAGTTTACATAAGTATGCTAGTATTTCCTGGAACTAGTTTACGTTAGTATGCTAACACTTCCTGTCACTAGTTTACCATATGATTATTATGCTAGCGTTTTCTGTCTCTAGTGATTGCATCCGTCTAGAATTTGTTCTTCGTAGTAGAATTAGCAAATCGGGTTATCACAATTTTTGATTTGTATCAATCATGTAAGCTCAATCGTCCACAAACATTTTGGAATATGTTTACGCACTAATATTTCCAAGGCCTCCTGCGTCATTCTGGGAAATCCCAATGCTATTTATAGAATGGGAATGCCCCTGCAGGTGCTCGTTGCCCATTCCTGACTGGTGCTTCGGAGAAGATGTTCCATATTGAGCATGTGCACTAAGGTTTTCTGGACTTTCTACCTTTATGGAGCCTGAGTCGGGTCTTGAACTGATCGTTGGGTATGTCGATATGGGGAAATTAAGACCAGCAATGGCGGCACTATTCATTGGCGGAAGTGACGTCAAATTGTACGTGTTGGCATTGGAATCAACACTTTCGCTGTGACTAGTCAAAATATTCTCAGAGCTGACCGGCTTTGAATCTGTGTAAATTAAAACATAAACACTAGTTATCAACCTAAAACAATAAAGATGCATTGTTTTATCTTTCAAGGAATATTGTGTTGTAAATAACACACATATAAGTGGAAATATGTATTGCACAGCATGAGGTTATTACTGTTGTAGAAACGTTTGATTAAAACTTTTTTATCAATGCATTTTGACAGTTTAGCTAGACTTATGCCTACCTTCAGAACTATCTGACTTTGGTGCTGACCCGGATGTGACATTTGTGGGCGTGGTTGAACCCGTTTTGGACTTGTTGTTAACACTCTTTGGCTTCCGTTTTCGGGTCTGAATACCGTCCTTCTTCATAGCAAGGGGTCGATTTACCTATTAAAATGCATTTTACTTTTATCGTTAAGAAAGGGCCATTTGTCATTGTTATAAAACGTATAAAAATACAATTCATTAAAAAGACAGTGATAAATAACAATTAACTACGCCTTACACCGTGTAGTTTGTAGTAAAGTCCACAGGCGTTACACACGGGCTCACCCTCGCTGTTCCGCCGCCACAGGGTCGTCGTTGTCGTGTGGCAATTGGCACAAGACAAACCAACTCTTCGGGACGCGGACTGGAACAGAGGAGAGTTATACTTATTAATAGTTACACTTTTGCGAGGGACAGGTATTAAGATGAGACGTCTAATGGGGATATCTTCATAGCCGAGATAGGTTCGCACCGACTCGAGCATAGGGTTATTGCGGAAGCGAAGTTTCCGCAGAACAACCTGCGCGAGGAGGATGAACCTATCTTACACTAGCGGTCTCGGTAAATGCATTTTCTCTCAACGCAATAAACAAAATATAGTAAAAAAGAATCTTTATTTATTATTTAAATATGGGTACTTTTTAAATTAGCCCGTGGGCAACGTAAGGATTTCCAGCAAGGCCAAATAGTTGGATCTTCTTATCTTGGGTGGAAGAATATATCTTTTCTATGAAATAATTTGAATAATCTGAATGAAAATCGTTGTTTTTGTTTCGCTGCACTTGAATTATTTCGGAAAAGTGCCACTTGTGAGGGTCAAAGCGAGTGTGATATTTAGTCAGATTCTGTAAGCCCTGGATAAAAATCGGAAACGTTTGGAAAGTGTTTTCATGTTTTGGACACGTAATGCAAATACTTTAGTTCTAGGCTTGCAACGACGTCAGTTCGTGATATTTCAGCCCACACTTTCTTTGTTTAGGGACGAAAGGCATATGGAC